>NC_138178.1:149831240-150496883 GCF_964165515.1 Mesoplodon bidens | reverse complement strand
TACCTAGTACACATATGTGTATCTCCAGCTAAAGTTATCAATTTGGATTTTAGACGTCTGGCCCCCATCTGACCCACTTCTCCTTTCTCTGCCTATGCTCCAGCCACACTGGTCTTTCAGTTCCTCAGGTTGGCTGTGCTCCCCTCCCCCAGCCACGGGACACTTGCACATGCTGTTCCCTCTGCCTGGAATGCTCCCCCTCACTTAGTTAACATTCATTTAGTTAACCCTTAGTCATCCTCCACATTTCTGCTGAAATACCGCTTCCTCCTGGAAGCCTTCCCTGACCACCTCCCCCAGATCAGAGCAAGTCCGGACTTTGCTCTACGTTCTCATAGCACCCTAGTTCCTCCCTTCCAGGCACGGTTCAAAGTTACATGCTGGTAGGATTATTTGATTAATGTCATTTCTCTCAATAACTTGTAACCATCATCAGGACAGAAAACATTTCTATTTTGCTCATCACTATATGCACAGTGTCTAGCACAGGCTCAGTCTGAGAGCAGGTGGCCAATAAATATTTTTGAAAGAATTAATTAATGGGAGTGATTAATGACTTTTTTGCCACTATTTGCCTTGGGCCTAAATGGCTGTGTGTCCAAAACCAAAAACAATCCCAAACATAAAATCAAGGACCAGAACTGAATAGGGAACCTCCTCTAAGAGAGGCACAAAAAGAAAGTAAACCAGGGGCGAGATGTCCCAGAACTAGGGGGCTCCTGGCTTGTAGGAGTGGAGGGCCAAGGTAGGAAAAATAGAAGGTCTGGAGCCCCCTGGCAAGGTCAGACCTAGGAGGTGGGTTGGGAAGGAGGGAGAATCAATAGGTAGGTATTGAGCTATTACCCTGATTTTCTCACAGGGTACTTGTGTTCCTTGGGTGTAAGATAATGTGCCGGGGTCCAAAAGACAGGATAAGTGTCCCATTCTCCTACTGCTTCGGTTATAACTAGACTTTGAGGAGTGTGGGATTGAGGGGGAGGAAGATCATTTTATATTAAAACCGTACTGATATAAAGCGGAGTATAAATTTCATATGATGATAAAAACACAAGATTTCAAAGACATTGATGCTATGACTTCAGTGGTAGATCAGTGAGAGTCTGAAAAGCATTAATACCTCAAAGTACTATTTTCCAAAGGATTCTGTATGATTGAAGTTTTATAAAGCAAATAGATATACATGAAGAATACGCTCTTTTGAGGCAAGATTTTTCTTGTTCATTTTTGTACCGCTCACCCCTCCCTTGAAGACCTAACACAACAGTAGCTGTGCATGAAGTGTTGAACGGAATCCACAGCAAACCACTCACTGTTAGTCTGGTCAGTAAATTGTTCACTGGATTTTGTTATCAAGGTTGCTCTGCCTACCCACTCCTCCAGAGAGAGTTGGGGTCACTTCTGTGTCTCTCTGGAGAAGAGCTAAAGAGGCTCCATGGGGTGTTGTGTCCAAACTATTCCGGGATGGAATTGTGTGGGAGACAATGGAGAGGAAGCAAAAGTGAGATGCAAGCAGAAAAGTTTGAAGAGGATTCAACTTCCTGCCATTGCCTATAAGGAAATTATTCTCTAGTTTCTCTGCATGTTTCCTTGGTTTTCTGGGTTTACTTTGACTCCAGGAGGAACTGTGAGCTTTTTGAAGTCAGGGCTGTGCCTGTTTTTCACACAAAGCAGCTGAAAACCATGCACAATAAATACTTGTCCACAATCTGGCCCAGGGAATCCCCAGGATCAGAGTCGATAGAATCTTGGCAAAGATAACCATCCAGATTGCAAAGCCACAAAGAGCAGAGTTCTCAGAGGTAGGTGGTAGGAAGCAGGAAGTTGGTAGAGTAGGTGTGTGAGGCAGGCTGGTGGGTCCTTAGGAGTGAGCTGAGCCTTGGCAAGCAGCAGTGGGGATGCGAGTGGTGATTACTGGGACTGATTCTCAGCAGGCTCTGAGATGAAGGAGACAATGTTCTCAGACTTAAATCATTGCTTTTAACTCCCCCAGCGTAATCTCTAATGGTCCCTGGCTGGTGCCACTCAGAGCATCCACCCCCAGACACCCCACTCTGCCTACCTGAGCAAATTCTTCCCAGCTTCTCAGCAACTCTGTATCTCAAATCCACGGCTGCCACCTCCCTTTCCAATGCAACGCACCCCTGTCCCTATTCATTCAGCGTTTAGGGAAGGCGAGGGAGTTTGCAACTCTGCAGTCTGGATACTGTTTCCAGAGTGTATCAAATCAACTACCCCCAGAAGCAGCTGTCTGATGAAGGGACCAGACCCTCCCGTAAAATGTAGCAAGCTGAAGGTCTTGGATGGTGAATGCATGGGAGGTGCCCGCAGCCAGTGATGGGGTTTGAAAGCAGGGCGCCAGCCTGCACCCTTGTCAGGAGAGGGTTGGAAATAAGCCAAATAGAACAGAATGGAAAAACAAGAATCATCTGCAGTTCTTAAAAAAAGATAAAAAAAAAAAAAAAACGGGAAGCTAGAGTCAAGGACACGAGACTTGTTGCCAGAGAAGTTGGGGATGAGGGCAAGAGATGTGCGACACTTTTCTCCTCTCCTTCCTGACTGTGTTTTCTCCTTTTCTCATAACCTCCCCGATAAATCACCTGTAAATTGTAACCGCACAAGCTGCACCCACTTGAAATTGCAATCTGGCAGCCCTAAGATTGGCATTCAGGGACTGTCTTTGTCACTAAAAGCAGAATTTTTGTTTATTTTGGTAAATTAATTGCTGGCAGAGAGAGCTTTTCATTTTCCAACCCAAACGATACAAAAGAAGACTGCAGGGTTGGAAAGCACCTAAAGGGTATTCTGGGTTAAATCGCCAGCCTGAGCAGCAAACACGGACTGTCCTTGGCATCTCTGGATATAAAACCACAAAATAGGCCAGGACTGTGTGCTGAGCCTGACGTGTGCACATAAGCAGCCCCTGAGCCTTTACCCTTTAGCAATGTGCAGGCAACCAAAACAAACCAGCCTGCCATCCTGGGGATGGGTGACAATGTCTGTGCCTCATCTACTATTCCTGCCACAGGTGATGAGTGCTTCAGGTGGCATTAAAGGAGGACAGCCTGTGGCCATATCTTAGGGAAAAGGCTGGGACTTCCCTGGTGGTCCAGTGGTTAAGACTTCGCCTTCCAACGCAGGGAGTGCAGATTCGATCCCTGGTCAGGGAGCTAAGGTCCCACATGCCTCAGGGCCAAAAAACCAAAACATAAAACAAAAGTAGGGCTTCCCTGGTGGCGCAGTGGTTGAGAGTCTGCCTGCCGGTGCAGGGGACACGGGTTCATGCCCCGGTCCGGGAGGATCCCACATACCGCGGAGTGGCTGGTCCCGTGGGCCATGGCTGCTGAGCCTGCGCGTCCAGAGCCTGTACTCCGCAACGGGAGAGGCCACAAGAGTGGGAGGCCTGCATACCGCCAAAAAAAAAAAAAAACAGAAGTAATATTGTAACAAATTCAATAAAGACTTTATTTATTTATTAAATTTATTTTATTTTATTTTATTTATTTTTGGCTGTGTTGGGTCTTCCTTGCTGTGCGCAGGCTTTCTCTAGTTGCAGCGATTTGGGGCTACTCTTCGACGTGGTGCAAGGGCTTCTCACTGCGGTGGCTTCTCTTGTTGCGGAGCATGGGTTCTAGGTACGCAGGCTTTAGTAGTTGTGACGCGCAGGCTCAGTAGTTGTGGCTCACGGGCTCTAGAGGGCAGGCTCAGTAGCTGTGGTGCATGGGCTTAGTTGCTCTGCGACATGTGGGATCTTCCTGGACCAGGGATCAAACCCATGTCCCCTGCATTGCCAGGCAGATTCTTAACCACTGCGTCATCAGGGAAATCTCAATAAAGACTTTAAAAATGGTCCACATCAAAAAAAAAAAAAAAAAAAAAATCTTAAAAAAAAAGGAAAAGGCTCTGGGAAGTCTCAATGTCATAAAGGTCACTGTGGCCTCTGCACCTGATGCTGTCCTGCGATCTTCCCCAACATCAGACCTGGCCTGGTCATCTTCACATAATGAGTCTTACCAGTTGGTCGGCTGTCTGTACCAATCCCATCATGGGGAACAGGTGGGTGTGGTGACTTTGGGAAAGATGACTGCCACAGGACTTAGCAGAACCCACAGACACACACCTCACAGGTACACACACTACAGAGATGCCAATCCTGTTCTATTCTAGAAAGTATTCAAGTGACGGAAAGGCAAGATTTCAGTGGGATTATTTGGGAAAGGTTTCCTGGAGGGGAGATGTTCGACCACTTATTCAAAGGGTATTTTCTTGATTTAGCAGAAAGAAAAGGGAGGGCCTTTCAGATGGTGGTTGAGGATATGGTTTGGAGCAGAAGGAATTAGGAAGCTGAGTGTCTGCAGGGGGCCATGTCAGGTGGTGTTTGGTGGGGGTGGGGGTGGGGTGAGGTCAGTAAGAAGTGAGTGGCCCAGGTGACTCGCTTGATGAGTAACTGGGGCTCAGTGTGGGTTGCACACTGAACACACAGCATGTTTCTAAGCAGGGGGAGGGGATAATGAGGCCAGCCGAGTGTGTGGGATGAGCTGGAATTGGGAGGTTGGAGCAAGGGGTCCAAACAGAAACTTCGCCTTATTGGGAGCTCAGCATCAGAGGCTGGACCAGGGTAAGGGCTGGGGAAAGAAAGGGGATGGCAGGAGAATGCCTTTGAGGAGGAAGGCGGAAGGAAGTTCGAAGGAGAAAGAGAAGTAGGCCCTGGGCTTCACTGGAGCAAGTTTCTAAGAACAGGAGGAAGAAGAGCCTGGAAGAAACAGAGTCCTGCCAGCTAGACCCCAGCCCTCTGGCCATTGAGTAATACCTGTAAAGCAGTTTCAATATGTAGTAAGAAAGACTTTCACATCTATAATCTGTTTTGATCAGAATACCTCTGTGATATAGGCAGGGCCAGAGGTCATCTCCCTATAACAAGGGAAGAAACAGAGGCACATATGATTAAAATAACTTGCCCGAGGTCCCGGTCATACCTCATTCCTTTCGTAAGGCAGACCAAAAGGAAAGGTGAGGAGTTCCCTGGGGCAGGCTTCCCTTTCCCCGCAGGCCTTCCTGCCTTGCCGGTAACCTTGTTCCCTGGGCTCCACGGGGTCAGCACCCAAGCTGGCATCCAGGTCCCAGCACACCAGGCTGCTGGATCCCCCTCTTGGGGCCTCAAGGGTCTGCCGAGCCTTCCCACCTCAGGACAGTCGGGGGTGGCTGGATCCTGGCTTCAAGTCCCTCGTCTGGCTCCCTCCTCGGAACTCTTTCTGCCTCAAGTCTCCTTGCCATCCCCACGGAGGCTTGCTTCCCCTCGAGGTCTAGCTGTGGGTTTGGATCAACCCCTGGTCAGCTCCTTCCAATACACCCTCCTACTGCCCTGCAAGGGTCTCTCCTTGGCCCCTCCTCATCCTTTCTTGGGCACTTCACCTTTTTTATTGCTCAGATAAGGGGTTTTCATATCAGTCCTGAAGAGAGACCGTGGAGGGGCTGTGGAGGGGCTATTCTTGCCAGCTGCTCCAAGAGGCAATTTCATTCTGGCTCCTCAAGTCTGAATGTGTTTGGGGAACTGAGCTGCCCTCTCTCTAAGAGAATTCTTGGACTTCCCTGGTGGTGCAGTGGTTAAGAATCTGCCTGCCAATGCAGGGGACAGGGGTTCTAGCCCTGGTCCGGGAAGATCCCACATGCTGCGGAGCAAGTAAGCCTGTGTGCCACAACTACTGAGCCTGCGCTCTAGAGCCCGCGAGCCACAACCACTGAAGCCTGTGTGTCTAGAGCCCGTGCTCCGCAAGAGAAGCCACTGCAATGAGAAGCCTGCGCACCGCAACCAAGAGTAGCCCCCGCTTGCTGTAACTAGAGAAAGCCCGCGCACAGGAACGAAGACCCAACACAGCCAAAAATAAATAAATAAATAAATTTATGTTAAAAAATATATATATACCAGTCTCTGCTTCCCAAACCAAAACATCCACTACTGTGGATAGTTTAAGTAATTATTTAAAATATAAATAAATAAAAATAAAAGAATTCTTTCCAGGAAGCTCAATATTCAGAATTGATAAAAGTGACTCAATCCCGACGGAAGAGGTAGGAGAGCGTTGTAGTCCGTCATTTCCCTTCCTTCCAACTCAAGCGCCCAGAAGCAGCACCTTGTTTATGGAGGTGGGGTGGGAGATTAGAGGCGGAGGTGAATGTAGTGGCAGTGGTCCACGGAGGTGGTCTGAAAACTGCTTATCTAGTCCCCTTTTACAAATGAAGAAACTGAGGCCAGGAGGGGAGGTCACTCGCCCAAGACCACACGGAGTTCCTTCCGGGTCCGTGACGTGGTCTGGGGACCAGTTGGCCTGGCTCTCATCCTCTCCTCTGGGGCCCTCTGCTCCATCCGTGCTTGGCTGCATCCACCCATCCATTCAACCAGTACTGGGGGAGCTCCGTGCCTACCAACGCGCCAGCCACAGATGCAGCACCGAACACCACACAGGCCCTGCTCCTTGCAATCGTGCCACCTCAGCAAGCCAGGTAGCTGCAAATTTTTCCCACCCTGGCACAAGCCCCCAGTCTGCCTGTCACTCAGGCTCCCAGCAGCCAGAGCTAAAGATAAAATTGAGGGCAGCGGTGTTTTGTGTTTTTTTTTTGCGGTACGCGGGCCTCTCACTGTTGTGGCCTCTCCCGTTGCGGAGCACAGGCTCCGGACGCGCAGGCTCAGCGGCCATGGCTCACGGGCCCAGCCGCTCCGTGGAAGGTGGGATCTTCCCGGACCGGGGCACGAACCCGTGTCCCCTGCATCGGCAGGCAGACTCACAACCACTGCACCACCAGGGAAGCCCGAGGGCAGCGTTTTAAGTCAGCAGTGGCAGACCTGGCTGGCCCAGTGGTGAAGGGGAGCTAGGCCGAGCTAGGAGACCTCCTCTGAGCAGGAGGCTGCATTTCTGGTAGTGGCCCATTCCCGCAAGACTGGTAACAACCACTGCTGGTCTTCCTCCCCCTGTGGACACAGCCCTGCGCGGGGCTGGCGGAGCCCCCGTCTGACACCTCACTCCAGATGCCAGCCTTCCCTGGACCTCAGATGTATTCTCCTGGCTTTCTTTCTTTCGTATCCACTGTTTTGCTGACCCTGGGCTTTGATTATTCGCAAAGCCAGTGAAGACCCCACTTCTACAGAGCTGCTCTGCCCTCATGCTGTTGTTCGCAGGTTATGGTATGGCCGGGGGAAACTGGGAGGTGAGGCCCAGGGGAGGTCAGGTGTTCTGCCTGGAGCCCTCAGGGCTTACCTCCTGGGGGATTCTGCTGGCTGGCAGGACCTGGATGTCATCTCCAGAACTTTCTGGAGGATGAGGTCACCATCAGACCCCACCCGTCTGGATTTCCTCTCCCCATCTTGGGGCCACCTACTTCTCTTTGCTGCTCCCTAGTAATGGGCCAGCTGATGCTGGCAAGCATCACACTTGCTCAGCAGGAAAGTGAATAATGTTGGGGAGGAGAAAACCCTGGGTTTGTTCCCACTCCCGGCCACTCCACTCTGCAGGCAAGGTGGGCTGCAGGCAAGGTGGGCTGCAGGCAGCTGAACAGTCCTGGGAAGAAGAGCAGGAAGAGAGAAAGGACCAGCCACCTGGAGCAGCTCACGCCTCCCCAAAAACGCAGGAGACGAGTGGAAGCTGCTCCCCCTTGTACCTGGGCCTGACTGGGGGGGTCACCTCAGCACCTCAGCATCAAACGGAGTGACAGAGACAAGATGCCGCCTGCCATCCTCCAGATAGCTGGTGTGCTGGTGTCGGCCATTCTTTCTAAATCAAAAGGTTTGGTGAGAACCCCCAAAGAGGGGCAGGCTGGAGAGCTGGGGGGGCGGGCGTCTCCGGCTGACATTCACCCCCTTCCCGCACAGTGGCAGAATGGGGACTCCCATTCCAAGAACCTGCTTTCCAGGGACAGAAATAGTATGGAAGGGTGGGGTGCGGGGGCTGGAGCTGCCACAGACTGCTTCTCCATGGGCATTCTGGGTAAGAATATTAATGAGGCTATTAATAACTTCTTACCTCTGTATAAGTCTTAAAGACTTTTCTCTAGATGTTTTCACCACCTCCACACCCATTATCTCATTTGATTTGCAAGGCAACTCTGTGAATCTGTGGGGTCATCACCCCCATTTCATAGATGAGGAAACTGAGGCATGGGGAAGGGATTGTCACGTGCTAACCAGGTCATTCTGCTAATAAGTGGCTGAGCAGTTACCAGAACCCAGATTTCCTTGGGTCATCTCTTCAGTTGTCCCATTGGAATGGGGTTCTGAAAAGCCAGGGCTTTCTGCTGGGCTATACTGAAGTCACCTCTGGGGCTGATGTGATACAAAGTCCTCCAAGGCCTTTGTTCCCTAGGTCAATTAGTTAAGACTGATTTACCCAGCACTTTGCATGGTCCACATGCTGTGCCAGATCCCAGAGACAGCCGTCAACAACACATGGTTATTGCCATCAAGGAGCTCATGGCTTGATGAGCATAGAGACAAACCTTTAGACCATCTCAGTGCCACAGTGTCCATTTGAGGACCAAGGGAGCACAGGGCATTGTGAGAGCACAGAGGTGAAGCCAGTCTGGTGGTATCAGAGGGGGCTTCCTGGAGGAGGTGATACACCAACCAGCTCCTTAGCCAAGGTTATTCTCTCTGGTTGTGCTCCTCGTCTCAATACCAATTCATGCTTGTCTTCACACCACTCCTCCCTACCTATAACCCCAGGCTCTGGCCAGTTTCAGGACTGATGCAGCCAAGCAGCAGTGGCTAGACTGCCCTGACCCTGCAGACCACAATGAACCCATTCTGCAGCCCAGTGGCTTCTCCCGTTGTGGAGCACGGGCTCTAGGTGCGCGGGCTCCATAGTTGTGACTCGCAGGCTGTACAGCACAGGCTCAGCAGTTGCGGCGCACGGGCCTAGTTGCTCCACGGCATGTGGGATCCGGGATCCTCCCAGACCAGGGCTCGAACTCGTTTCCCCTGCATTGGCAGGCAGACTCTCAACCACTGCTTCACCAGGGAAGTCCCTTTTTTAAAAAAAAATTATTTAATTTATTTATTTTTGGCTGCATTGGGTCTTCATTGCTGAGCACGGGCTTTCTCACACTCCACTGCTGGAAATGGACAAGAGATTGTGTTCTGAGCTCAATGCCAAATCCACCTGCCCACCCTTAGCTCAGTCTACCCAGGAATCATCTCAGATGTGCAAAAACCTAACCTACTTTTTAAAATCTGCTGATCAGACTCCACATTGCTCTAGCTAATTCCTGGCATTTAACACTTCTCTATTTTAACCTGGATCTGTCATTACTAAAACTTTACCTTTCCCTATTTGGTTTTTGAAAGAGACAGGGCAATTGGTCATATTTCTCAAAGCAAGGGGCCTTCGTAGACTTGAAAACAATAATCAAACCACCCCGCAGTCTTCTCCATCTGAGGTTGATGAATTTCGGTCACTCCTTGCATTCATCTATGCCATTATCCTTCCTTCCTTCAGGCCTCTTCCCTCCTCCTTTAGCTGAGGAATTCATGACTGGACAAAGAGTAGCCCCAGGTGCTGATCTGAACTGATGATAATGGGAGGAGGGCAGGAGCCAGGAGGCATTCTGCAGGGGTGCAGGGAGCGCCAGGAGATCAGGTTAGCAGAGGCCAAGATGATGTTCACGGAAGAAAACGCTGAGATCAGAACCCTGAGGTGCAGCAACCCTTAGAGACAGACAGATGGGAGGAAAGAAGCTTGTGATCGAAACCAAGGAGGGACCGAAAGGTGAAGGAAATCCAGGAGCCTGTGATATCACAGGAACCAAGGAAGGAAGTGCTTGTGAAGGAGGGACTCAACAGGATGGAATGCTGCGGAGAGGCCACCTGAGATAAGGACTGAGAAGTAGCATTTGGATTTCAAAATAAGGAAGTCACTGGGGACTCAGTGAGAGCAGTCTGAGTGAAGAGCAAAATCTGGAGACACCCAAGGTGACCACCTCTTTGAACAGGTCTGGCTACAAAGTGGGGTGTGGTAGCCAGCCTCTGAGATGGCCCCTGATGACCCCCACCTCCTGGGGTTCTCACCTCCCACATCATATCAGGGCTGTTCTGTGTGCCCAAAGAAATATAGCCAAAGTGAGGACATTGCAAAAGGGTCAAACAATAATTGGTATCGAGGCTGCAAAGAACAAAGAGTTTTATTTGGGGGTCTTAAGAATTGTAATTCAGGAGATAACCGATTCAGGTAAAACCAAAAGCGTGTTCCAGAGAAGAGAAAGAGTCAGGGGCTCATAGAAAGGCAAAAGCCATGAGGCTGTACTCTGATACAAGAAAAGAATTATTTGTCCTTAAGGAATAGGCTCTCAAGAGTGGTTTTACGGTAAGGGTCCGATAAGTAGACAGATTGTCCCAAGTTATTTTAAGGTAAGAGTCCGATAAGTAACTTGAGTTTCTGGCAGATGTCCTGGATGTCTTTAAAGTTAAGACAATAAGTGGTCAAAAGCTCAGATTCCTTCCAAGCTGAGATGTGTATGAGTCACACTTCCTCACTGGCCTCTTGGCTCCATTTTAGAGAGCTCTGTGAGCAATGCCAACTCCATTTTGATTTTCCTTTTACAAAAGATATTACAACTTCCATTTTAGCCACCTTCTCTCGGATCACTCACTCTAGGGGAAGACGGCTGCCACATCATGAGGCCCACATGATGAGAAACAGAGGCCACTGACCAACGGCCATATTTGAGCCATACTGGGAGCAGGTCCTCCAGCCTTGGTCTAACCTTCACATAATTGCTGTCCCATCTTGACCGCAGCCTCAGAAGACATGCAAGCCAGCTTGCTTAGCTGAATCGAGGTTCCGGACCCTCAGAAACTGAATGAGGTAATGTTTATTGTTTTGTGTTGGTTGTTTTAAGCTTGAAAATATTGGGGTGAAACTGTTACACGAGCAATAATGAACACGGGGGTATTGAGATAAGAAGGTGGGTTTAAGGGAGAGGATCATTTTGTTTTGTTTTGTTTTGTTTTGAAACAGTGACTCTCAAACATGTTTCAATGCTAATGAGAAGAAGCCGGTAGAGAGGAAGAAACACAAGATGGGAGTAGTGCTCGGAAAACCAACCAAAGGAGATTTCAAAAGGAGGTGGAAAGGGAGAGGGTCCAAAGCACTTGAAGGGATTAGCCTAAATTCTTAGGAGGGTTATCTGGACCCCTACCTCATCCATTGTGACCAGAGAGCAAAGAAGGAAAGAATAAAGTCTGTTTGATGGCACGATGCTGATGGAATTTCTGCCAAATGACTCTTACTTTCTCTGAAGGTTATCTGCTGGGAATGTGTAGGGAGATGCTGGGAAAGGTGGTGTCTTGAAGAGAGTGGAGAAGGTCAGAAATAGCTGACCACGAGCTCCAGAGAGAACTGACTAAGGAAAAGAAAGAAAATTCCGGGCCACTTTGAAGGCCTGGTTGTGATGCTGGCTGTGGTTGTGTAGTCCCCTCACCCTGTGCAGCCGTGTGATTTTTCTCCCACAGTACCCAGTATCCTAGGTAGAGGTGCAGAGAAGGCAAATAATTGAATTAACTTTACACTGGGGTTTTGCCAAAAGGGTGTCATGAAAAGACAAGGGGACAACAGAGGTAAGAGCAACTAGAAAAAAAAAAAAAAAAAGGAATACGGACCCCAGGCTGGCTCAGGATGGAAGGGAAGACAGGTGGGGCTGATACGAGGAGGAAATTAAAAGCCAAGGAACTGGAGGACCAATGACATCACAGGTCAGGTATAGGAAAGGCTGTGGAGAGCACGTAGGGTGTGGGATTATGGTCTGCCCCCAGGGCGTTTGTGTTTAACACTCCAGAGGTGGGGTAGTTCCAAGACCAGGAGGTCCAGGTAGTGGCTGTAAAGTAGGGGCTGCATCAGAGAGACAAGCTGTTGAGGAAGCAGCCCATGTAGATGCGATATCATCCCACATGATGGTGACGTTTAGTGACGTTTAGGCTTGCAGCTGATAAGGTTGTCCCCAGAATAGGAAGAGCGATGTCTTCCTTGAATGAGGTGGCCTCAGGGCAGCACCAAGGAAGAGTGAAGTGCAAAACAGGCGGCGGGAACCCACTGGGGCCGGTTTTCACCGTAGAGGGCTGGGTTTAATGGTTTGTTGAGGCGGAGTCACCATCCCACCCCCTGAGCCCAGGGGCTGAGAGAGAAGGGCAACTTCCACCTGAGACGGCCCAAAGGGAAACCACGCTCTGAGCGGATCAGTCCATGGAGGGGCAGGGAAGGGAGAACCCAGAAGCCCAAAGAACATTTTGGAGGAGAGAGGGCCTTGGAAGGTGAAAAAAGGGAAGCTCAGAAGGATTCGGCAGTGAGTGTAAGGAAGAGCGTAGCTGGCAGAAGGGGCTACATCCTTGGGCTCGGTGGCTTTAACTGGCTGCAATTTTTAAAGGCATCTGCCCAGGCAGTGAGTTATTGGGGTTGGGAGAACTGGAGCCTCTCCGAAGGGGTCAGCAGCAGCCCTGATTATTCTTCATGGTTCTGAGGGAGCCCTGGTCTGCGTGTGCCAACTGGCGCCATGACTCAGCCTGCGTGGGAATGAGCTGTGGCCTTTGGTGGCTGGGGGTAAAGTGGTAGCCAAGGCCTGGATAATTACACTGGCTGCCTGGAAGGGTCTGCAGGTTCAGACACAAGTTCCTGGACCAGAGTCTGGTCCCATGGCCTGAGGATGTGGGGTACCAGGTATATGTGGGAGGTGATCTGATTGGCCCAAGGTTAGCAGAGAATAAGAACAAGTCCTTGCTAGACTCTTGGGCTCGGAGCCCCATGTTCGGAATCTTAGTCACGTGACGCACCATGCCTTCTCTTAGGCAGCCCCATTTCCTGCTGGTTTCTGGTCCCACCATGCCCTTTCGCTCTGGAGACAGCACCGCTTGTGCCACCTCAGCCCCCTGGGCACTCTGCCACTCTCAGAGCTCCACCCTGCCTGTTCCAAATAGCTCCTCTGCCTGGCACATCACTGCATCTTTCTAGATGCTGCCCATGCCCAGGCACACTCACACATTGCCCCCCACCTTCCATCAGATGAGATGGAACAGGTATACTTCCCAGCCCACTGCAGGGGGATGGAGGGCAGGGAGGACAGGAGGGCACAGGGGGAAGTGGAGAAAACAGGCAGAATTCCCCAGACTCCGTTTTCTGGGTCTTGGCCTCCTTATCTATAGGGTGGGGCTGATCATATTTGCTTACTTACTACAGAGCAGCCACGTGAAGCTCAATGAGATGATGTATGTATGAAATTTTGTAACAGAACTGGTCAAAAGTACCCACTGAATTATTTTCTGGGTACAAAGGAGAGCCATGTAGATGCCAATAGCGGCTTTCTGCTTTTCTATAATAACAGGCATTTGCACAGCACTTTCTAATTTACAAAGCACTTTCACAAACATGCTTAAACGCAATCCTATTTGAAAGTGCCTAGCATGGAGCCTGACATAGGGAATTTACTCAGTAAATGATAGCTGTGATTTTCTCACTCAGTCATCACGGCTCCATTTTATAAATGAGAGAACTGAGGCTTAGAGAGGTTAAGGAACCTACCCAAAGTTCTCTCAGAATTAGTTCCCAAACTAGAGTCCCCTGATTCCAAATCTTGGGCCCTTTAAATGGCATCGTGTGCCTCTGCGGGAGACTGTAGCCTTCTTTCCTCGAAGATCCTCAACTTTGGAGAGGAGAGAGAGTCACCGAGAAGGGGACATGAGTGCACTCCTTTGGGTATCTTTTCTGCCCCCCCTCTTCAGGACAGCCCTGAAAAGCAACGCATAGCAAACCCAAATCCAGGAACAAGTGGAGGAAAAGGGAGTGGGAGGAGGGGAGAGAGAGAAAGTAAACAACCAAGCTGAAGACAGCCAGCGAAAGTAACTGTGACCAGTGAGGCAGACAACTGAGGGATAGCGGTGTCTCTGGAGGAGGGGAAGCAGGGCCCAGAAGATGGAGGGAGCGTGCCAGAGGCCGAGGGAGGGGCTGGGAGAGCAGCTCTTGGTGAGAGCTGTGTGTTCCTTCTCAGCATGGGATATTGATGGCTATTGACCCGGAGCATGGGAGAAGGGTGGGTGCAGGAAGAATTCTGCTCAGGGCTGACTGCGGGGAGTAGGGAAACGGGGGCTACGGGCAAGGGTGGGAAGGGAGGCCCGGGGAGAGAGGAGAGGGAGGACCGATGTGAAAGAGGGAGGGGTGGAGAAGGTGGATGGGGATGACTCCTTCCTCGAGGAGCAAGAGAGGGCATTGACCCAACACCCAGCTTGGTGGCCTGAAGTCAGCGGGGGTTTTTCGGGCAACTAGAAACGACCAGCAACTCTGCCCTGCCCTCCCCATGCCACGTCTCTCCCTCGGACACCCTGGCCCCACTCACACGCCCACGCTGGACCTAGATGCTTAGCATGCATCGGACAACATTGCAGATGATTGCGACAAAATTAGTCAATTTCCCAAACCCATTAAATATGCCTCCTGATAGCATCTCTCTCAGGGCCATTTTCCAAAGCGTGAAATGCCTGGGGAGGCTTCACAATGACTGGTTCTGCGCTGTCCTCCTCTCCGCCTCGGCCTGATTCCATGAACTGAGTGATCTCTCTTGGCGGCTTTTGCAGGGGCGCTGCCCCAGCTGCTGGAATCCTCACAGGCACTCTCAGTGCCTCCCTGGGAGGTCTAATTGCATGCATCCAGCCCCGACTGATGGCCACTTCAGTGTGCCAGGCTGCTGGACTGTGCGTACCAGCTCCGAGTTTGCAGGATTGACTGCGTGACCCTCCCCCGAGCTCCAGTGACTCTGCTTTTAAGATGGAAACAAAATAAATATATAACTGACTGGGAAAAGGAAATGCAATCAAGAAAATCATAGAGGGCTTCCCTGGTGGCGCAGTGGTTGAGAGTCCGCCTGCCGATGCAGGGGACACGGGTTCGTGCCCCGGTCTGGGAAGATCCCACATGCCGCGGAGCGGCTGGTCCCGTGAGCCATGGCCGTTGAACCTGCGTGTCCGGAGCCTGTGCTCCGCAACGGGAGAGGCCACAACAGTGAGAGGCCCACATACCGCAAAACAACAAAAAAAAGAAAATCATAGAGTTGAAAAAGATCTTTAAAATTACCTACTCTTATCTCCCTCACTTTATATGTAAAAAAAGAAAAAAACCAAGACCCAGAGAGGGAATGTGACTGCCCAGCGTCACACAGCTCGTTAGCAGCAAAGCCAGGGCAAGAAGCCAAAGCCCCAGCTCCAGGGTTTCTGCTCTCCCCATGGCTCAGTCTGGTGAAGAGCACTGGGTCGGACATGGAATAACCATCAGACTCCTAGAAAGTGCTGGAACTAGAGTCCAAAGGCCTGGGTCCAAACCCTGACCTTGTCCCTTAAGAGCTATATAACCTTTGGCAAGTTATTTAACCTTGTTTGCCTCAGTATCCTCATCTATATAATGGGGAAAACAGTACCTTTTATTTGGAGTTTGCCCATAAAACTCCATATAAAATGGAGAAGGCATTTGCCAGGCCCGTAACAGGTACTAATATTCATTTTTCCCCATACCCCTCTCCTGCCCTCTTTTCTCCCCTGTTCCATAAAAGTTCTACCTTTTAGTTAATTATAAATTCCTTGAGGGAAAGGACTGCTTTATTCATCTTTTGTAATCCTGGCACCTGGCACATAGTAGGGCCTCAAGAGTAGATTCTGCAGTACTGGGAAAACGCCGCAAAGCTGTCCTTTGTCTATCTTGGCAGCTCTTGCTGCAGTTTTCTCATCAGGAATTTTCTCAGGCAGCACAGAGAGGGAAGAGAAAAGGGTATGAGGCAGACACACTCCCCGCTTGCAGCCTGAAGTCAACGACATGGCCGCAATGGACATCTGGAAGGCATTCCCTGTAGACGTGGGGTTAGGGCAGCCAGAGCATCTGCTGAAGGGAGGCGCACCCCTCTCCTGGAGAAAGGCACCACAGAAGGACTCAAATCAGCCGCGGATGCAGGAGAGAGAACAGCAGGTGTGGGGAGGAAGGTAGCCAAGAAGGGGGCGCAGAACTTCTGGTAAAGAAGGACTGAAAAAGGAAAGGGGGTTGGAAGTCTGAGGGGAGGAGAGGCTGAAGGGAGAACAGGAAGTCTCAGAGGTCATTGCAGATTGGGGAAGAGAGAGGGATACTAGCATTTTCTGCTTCGGTGGGGCAGCAGCTCCGGATGGGGTGGCACTGAGCGGGGTGAGATGTGCCAGACTCCAGGGCAGCACAGGGACAGAGAAAGTGTTCCCGGCCAGGCCAGCCTCCTCCCTGGTTCTCCCCTTCTAGGCAGATCACCAAAAATAGTAAGAATGGACAGCCCCCCAGTAGGGACGGAGGGGAGTAAAATGTGAGGTGAAAAACGGGAAGTGAAATGCAGCAGTTGAGTGATCCGGGTGCTCTGTCGAGACCAGCTGCTCTCAGCCCAGCTGCACATTAGAATCACCTGGGAGCATTTTCAAAAAGTATTGATGCTCAAGCTTGTCCCCCCAGAGATCCTGATAGAAGTGGTTTGGGGTAGACCTCAGATACTGGAACTCCCTAAAAACTCCCCAGAGTATTCTAGTGTGCAGCCAGAGTCGAGAGAGGATGTGAGGGACAGATGGGTCCTTTGTGTCTCTCGGTCCCTGGTGTGGCCTTCCACAGAGACCACAAGAGTGGGTGGAGTGTCACCATGGACAGCTCCAGGATCCCTGATTGGAGCACAGAGACAGCTAAACTGGGAATCAAGTGGCTCTGCCCCTCACCTGCTGTGTCCTTAGGCAGGAGACTTTGTTGCTCAGGCTTCATCTCCTTAAAAAGAGGGTGGACCGGTGGGCTGGGAGTGATTCCCAATGGCCTTGGACAATTCTTGGGCTATGATGCTAAGAACGACCTACCTTGTGGGGACAGCATTCCTTTCCTTTCTTGTCCCCACCCCTCCGAGGTGATAGGTGAGTCCCAGAGAGGTGGGGAGGCTTGCCCATGCTGCTTCCTGCATTTCCATTCCCCACGTCACAAAGGGAGGGTTCTTCGTCTGGCCCCACTTGGCCCAACACCTCTCACTCCCCTCCTCCCCACCCACTTATTTCCTTCTCACCTTGCTTTAAGAAGAAGAGTGGAAGAAGTGAGTGATACGTGGGTGTATCCATCAGGGTCCTCCAGAGAAACAGAACAGGAGGATACATATATGTTAAGAGATTTATTTCAAGGAATCAGCTTATGCGGTGGTGGAAACTGACAAGTCTGAAATCTGTAGGGAAGGTCCACAGTCTGGAAAATCTCAGGCAGGAGGTGATGCTGCAGTCTTGAGACAGAATTTCTTCCTCCTCAGGGAAACCTCAGTTTTGCTCTTAAGGCCTTCCTACTGATTAGATGAGTCTTACCCACATTATCAAAGATAATCTTCTTAAAGTCAGCTGGTGGTAGATGTTGATCACAAATACAAAATACCTTCACAGAAACAGGTTAGTAGTGTTTGATTGAGTAACTAGATACTATAGCCTAGACATGTTGACACATAAAACCAACCATCACAATGGGTAAACTTTTTTCCTTTGAATTGATATGTATTTATTTTAATGTGTATCAGGAAAATTCCAACTGCTTATGAAAAACCTATTCACAGCTATTATTGCCTAGAACGAGGCTAAGTTTAAAAAGTGAGTCAATTTAAAGAAAAATATTAAGTTAACAATAGTAGGTGGTACTTGACAAAAATCTTGACGGTGACACCGCATGACCAAAATTGGGAAAACAATGATGATGTTTTACTTGTGTTAAGGAAACAGGTTTTGGAGTCAGACAAATCTGAATTTGGACCAATTCTGCCATTCTCTAACTGTGTAAACTTGGATAAGTTACTTATTTTATTTTATTATTTGTCATTTCCTTCTTTCTTTGTGTTTTTTATTCAGTTCTCTAACTTCTTTTTAAATGAGTTTTATTGAGATATAACTGACATACAATAAATGCCTATATTTAAAGTGTACCATTTGATATTTTTTGATATATATATCCATGAAAACAATCACCATATTCACAATAGCGAACATACCCATCACTACTAAAAGTTTCCTCCTATTCCTTTGTAAACATTTCTTTCTGTTTTTCCCCACCCTTCCCTCTCCACCCAGGCAACAACTGATCTGCTTCCTGTCACTATAGTTTTCGTTATCTAGAGTTTTACATAAATGGAGTAATACAGTGTATAGTCTTTTTTCATCTGGTTCTTTCACTCAGCATAATTACTTTGAAATTCATCTATGTGTATCTGTGCTTAATTCCATCTATTGCTGGGTAGTTTTCCACTGCATGGATAGATCACATTTCACTCATCCACTCATTAGTTAATGGATTTTAGGTCGTTTCTGGTTTGGGGCTATTACAAATAAAGTTGCTTTGAACATTAATGTACAAGTCTTTGTGTGGGCTTATGCTTTTTTTTCTCATGGTAAATACCTAGAAGTAAAATGGCTACTGATTTCTACAAAAAAAAAAAAAAAGGGCAGGGATGTTCATTGGAAAGCCAATGAATCTACAGATAGATTTGCAGACAATTGGCATCTAAATAGTCTCTGATCCATGATCTAGGAATAACTTTCCATTTTTTTACATCCTCTTTAATTTCCCTAAGTAACATTTTATAGTTTCCAGTGTACAGGTCTTGCACAGTTTTAGTTAGATTTACCCTGAAGAACTTCATTTTTTTGGTGCTATTATAATTGGTAAAGGTTTTTTAAATTTCGGTTTCTAATTTTCATTGATGGTAATAAAAATACTATTGTTTTTTGTATCTTCTATCTTATAATCTTGCTAAGACCACTTGAATGTACATTTTTGTAGATTCCATCAAGATTTTTTACCAGCCATCTTCTCAGTAAATAGAGATAGTTTTACTTCTTCTTTTCCAATATAAATAAATGTCTCATATCTTTTTTCTTGCTATATTTCACTGGCTAGAAGCTTATACAATGTTGAATAGAAGTGGTGAGAGCAGACATTTTCCTCTTACCCTGATCTTTGGGGAAAAATGTTCAGTCTTTGATTAAGAGTGATGTTGCCATAGATTTTCCATGGATGCTTTTTTTTTTTCCTAGTTGAGGGAGTTCCCCTCTATTCCTACATAGTTTGCTGAGAGTTTTTTTATCAGAAATGCGTGTTGGATTTTGTTAAATATTTTTTCTGCATCTATTAAGGACATCTTATGGTTTTTCTTTTTTAGATTATTAATATGATGGATTGCATTGGTTGATTTTTGAAAGCTAAACCAATTTTGTATTCCTGGATAAACTCTACTTGGTCCGTGATGTATTATCCTGTTTATATATTGTTGGATTTGATTTGCTAAAGTTTTATTTAGAATTTTTTGGTATGTTATTGGCCTTTTCTTTTATTTTTAAATTTATTTTATTTATTTATTTTTGTCTGCATTGGGTCTTCATTGCTACCCACGGGCTTTCTCTAGTTGTGGTGAGCGAGGGCTAGTCTTTGTTGTGGTGTACGGGCTCCTCATTGCGGTGGCTTCTCTTGTTGCAGAGCACCGGCTCTAGGCGCACAGGCTTCAGTAGTTGCGGCTCGTGGGCTCAGTAGTGGTGGCTCACAGGCTTAGTTGCTCCGCAGCGTGTGGGACCTTCCCAGACCAGGGCTTGAACCCATGTCCCCTGCATTGGCAGGCAGATTCTTAACCACTGCACCACCAGGGAAGCCCTTGGGGGTTTTGTTTGTTTGTTTGTTTTGGGTGTTTTTGTCTAATCTGACAATCTCTGACTTTTAATTGGAGTGATTAGATCATTTACATTTTATATGATTATTGATATGATTAGGTTTGACCTATTATCTTAGTATTTATTTTCTATTTGTCCCATCTCTTCTATGTTTCCAGAAGATCTCCAGAAACTCTTTTCTGTCTTTTTATGGATTAATTGATTATTTTTATGATTCTGTTTTGTCTCTTTGTTAGCTATAAGTATTTGTTTTGTTACTTTAGTGCTTGCTCTAGCATTTATACTTTACATTTTAAACTTATCATAGTCTACCTCCAAGTGATATTGTACCACTTCACATAGAGTATAAGAACCTTACAATATATAGTATACATAAGTATACTTGTATTTTCCAACTCCTGACCTTTATACTATTATTGTCATGCATTTTACTTATACATATGTTATAAATCACACAAAATATTTTTATTATGGTTTCATTCTCCACTTTTGGATGAAATCTTCTATATTTTACCATTAGACCAAGCTGGTTATTTGTGTTTCTCAAATTTCCTATATTCTTCTGACCTTTTTGTCTGCTTAATTTATTAAATAATTATTGAAAGAAGTGTTAAAATCTCCCACTATGATAGTGGATTTGTCTAGTTTTTCCTTGCAATTTTGCAACTTTTTTTTTTTGAGGATATGTTATTAGGAACATATAAGTTTGGAATTTTTGCTGTTGTTTGACTGGTAAACTTTTAATTATTATGATTATACTTTTTCCTTTTTTCCTTAAATTTCATTTTGACTGTTATTAATATAGCTACAGCAGAGTTTTTTAAGTGAGTGTTTTCCTAGTATATTATTTTCCATTTGTTTTTGTATTGTTGTGTTTTGGATGTGTCTCTTTTAAATAGCGTATAGCTGGATTTTGTTTTTTAATCTAGTATGAATCTTTTACAGTAGAATTTAACCCATGTATATTTATTTTAATGGCAATAAACAATATTTAGATTGCTTCCTACATTGTATTTTGTACATGTCATTTGTTTTATCCTTTCATAGTTCTCCCCCCATCACTTCTTGATTTTTTTTCACATTAATTGAATGTTTTTCACTCTATTTGCTGATACTAGTTTAAAAGATATTATTCTTTTGGAGATTATCTTAGAAAAAGTCTACATGCTTAAATTATTGAAATCTAAAGTAAATTAGTATTTTTACCCTCTTCTCAAACATTACAAGAATCTTGGAACACCTAGGCTCTGTCTTCTGAGCACTGGGAGTCTATAAAATCTCAAGCCTAAGTTTACTAAGTTTGAGAAGACATCCTCAGGAATTCCTTCTTTCACTCTAAGATCCTTTACTTCCTTTCTTAATGCCAATCATTGATGCATTAAAAATATTTTATCTAGATAATTTAGCTGTTTTTAGTGGGAGGGTTGTTTAATGTATCTAGACTTTCATGCTTCCAGACATAGAAGTCTGCTTAATCTCTCTGAGCCTTACATTAAATGGGGATAATAATAATAATTACCCTATAGGGTTGTTTTGAGGAATAAATGAAAATATACTAAAGCAGTTAATACAGTATTCAAAAAATAGTTTGTCAAATTTATATGTATATAACATATATGTGTGTGTATATATATATATATATTTTTTTTTTAAAACATTGGAAGCCTCTTGTTCTCTGGACTAGCTCATTTTTGTGCAAACCTTAGAATAAATATCCTTTTGCCATCTTTGATTAATTAGAGAATATCCTGACATTGTTAGGTAAAATTGTTATTATTTGCAACTACTAATCTGAATGAATCAGAATCTGAAGGTTCTTTTATAGTTGAAACAAAATAAAGGAACAAATTGGTTTCTGAAGCCAATAGAACTCCAATTTTCTTTCTTTCTTTTTAACATCATCAGAACAGCCTCATTTTTCTCATTTACTGATCTTAAATAAATATTGAACTTATAAAATAAGTTCCTTCTAATAATATAATTTTCTCTGTTTGATTTATTAGAGTCTCATATAAACAATTGATAAATTATATAGGGTCCTCAGTGCTACAGGAGTTGATACCAGTGAGTTGAAGTAGCTGATCAAAGTTTCATGGATTTTGACGGAATTACACTGAAGGAGAGATGCTCTGGAGGTTTGGATGCTCAGATGGAAATCATCTCTCCCCATGCCTCACCCTTAACCACAGCTGTTGATTCTGCTAGCCCTCCCTGACCCTGGGACCATGTGATTCCTGAAGAAAGCAGCTTTAATCTCTTCCTATCCCAGCTGTCCTCCAGGTTCCCTTTCAAGAGGGCTGAGTCCACTTTGTAGTTCTAGAATGTAAGCTTCACTAATGACATGTGGAAGCACTAAAGTCAGGGTCCTTGGGTCTTTCAAACAACTCATATCTTTTTCTCTAAGACAAACACCCTCAGTCCCCAGTTTACTCTGGGTGAAGCACTGTCCTAAGTATTTTATACCCATCATATAATTTATACCTTCCAAGAATCTCAGGCTACCGTCCAATTTTTCTCCTCCCCTTCACAGTTGTAAAACACTGTTCTATACTCACTGTGATCATTTCCTCACTTCCCACTCTCTCCTCAACCCTGGCATCCACCACGTCACTCCACATCTACCACTCTGGCTAAGGTCACCCATGATTTCTGTGCTGTTAAATGCAATGAGCATCCTTCAGTCCTATTTTACTTGACCTTTCATCATCTTCCCACATGGCTGAGCACTGCTTTCATGAATCAGTCTTGCCTTCACTTCTGTGACCCACGATTTTTAAGCTTGGTTTCACCTCCCCTACATCCTTGTCAACCTTGTCATTCTTCTTACCCAAAAATAAATGTTGGGTGTCCTTGAGGTTGAGACCCAGGCCCTCTCCTCTCTTTACATTATACTTGATTCCTGGGGCATCTCATTCACATGCACAGTTTCAATTTCTTTCTCTGCTAATTTTCACCAAATTGTATTTCCAGTTCAGGTCGAGCTGCCTGCTGGACAACTAAACTTGAATGTCTCAAGGGCACCACAAGCCAACAGGTCCAAAATCACTCAGGCTCCTTCCCCAACACCTGCTACTCCCCTGGGAGTACCTCTCCTACAGATTGGCAACATTAGCCATCCAAACCAGAAACATGAGCATCATCTGTGACGAATTCCTGTCCCTCTCTACTCCCCTCCTACTCCATCCCATCTATTACCAAGTCCTGTTTATTTTATTTCCTAAATAGTTGTCTGATCTGTTTACTTTGCTCTAACTCCCTTTATTCCCACCCCTTTGTAAGCTACCATCTTATTTCATCTGGACTACAGTAGTGGCCTCCTAGCTGGTGTGCCTAAACTAATTTTACCACCTTCCTCCAAACCTATTCTTATTAAGAGATCTCTTCTAAAGGAAAATCTGATAATAGCAACTCCCTGATTAAACCCTCAATGGCCTCCCACTGATTTTAAGATAAAAACAAAACATTGTGAAACCCTTCTTATCTCTTCACCCTCACCTAGTTCTCTTTTATTCTCTTCCCTCCAGCCTCACTGGTCTTCTTCCTCATCTGCCACCACAGGACTTTTTCACATCCTGTTTCCCTTCTTATCCAGTTAGCTATCCTCATTCTTAAGTGCTCAATGCAAGTATAACCTTCCCAGGAAAACCTTACCGAAAATTTCTTATCACATCAGATCCCCCTTTTATAGGTTCTTATAACTGCTGCTATTCTTAGCTGCACTTTTCACAGTTACAATTTTATATTCGTTAGTATGATTACCTAGTCATTGTGCTCCATCTGGTATTTCTCATAATTATATCCCAGTGCCTAACACAGTGCCTGGCTCACAGTGAGAGCACAACAAATATTTGTAGGATGAAAGATCAAAAAGATAGATAATATTTCTAAGATAGGTGCTATTATTAACCCCATGTTACATAATGAAAAAATTGAGGCTCAGACAGGGTAAGTACATTACTAAGCTAAGAAGTAGCTGAGGCAAAATTTGAGCCTGTCTTTCTGATTCCAGAGCCTGCAATGCTTAAGCAGCACTCTGTTTTCCCAAGTGGACCAAACACCAGACTAACAAAACAGTCCGGACAAAACCAGACTAACCAGCAGCTTTTTAAGGACACCAGTTCTCTACAGCCACATCTGCATAATCCTGGACATCAAAAGCAGAATCCTGCAAATCAGAACAGAATCCTAGAATCCTGGAGTTGGATGGAATTTAGAAATCCTCTGTTGAGAAGACACAATCGGTCCAAAGCCACAGCAAGGTGGTGGCAGATTTAGGGTTAGAACTTCTAACTCCAAACTCGGTGCTTTACACCCTGAATTCTATATATCCACCCTGCCTCCTTTTCCAGGGCAGGAGCTTAGTGTCCAAGGTCCAAAGTTCAATCTGCCAAGAGCAATGGCCTCCAAACTTTTTTGACTGCAGTCAATTTGTGATGGGGGAGGGGGAGCAAAAGTCAACAGATCCCTGAATCCACTTATTCTCACTTTCCAAGGTAAAAGAACTCAGTGCTATCAATTAGGGGCTATCCTACAAGCAAATTTAGGGAGATCCTTATACATCTGCTGTAGCAGTAGGAGTGTGGCTGCTTCAGATTTGAACTACATTCTTGGTCTGCCCCAGACAACTGTACTAAACTGCTAAACCCATTAACGGCATTATCTGTTCTAGTGTATACAACTCCATGAGGGAGGTACCATGATTAAGCCTACTTTAAAGATAAAGAAACTGAAGTTTAGAGAGATTGAGTAATTTATCCAAAATTACAAAGATTTTGAGGGACAGAGTGGGAACTTATTATTATTTTTTTTTTGCGGTACGCGGGCCTCTCACCGTTGTGGCCTCTCCCGTTGTGGAGCACAGGCTCCGGACGCACAGCCTCACCAGCCATGGCTCACCAGCCCAACCGCTCCGCGGCATGTGGGATCCTCCCGGACCGGGGCACGAACCCGCATCCCCTGCATCGGCAGGCAGACTCTCAACCACTGTGCCACCAGGGAAGCCCCAGAGTGGGAACTTAAATCCAAATGTTCTAGGTCTAGGCTCTTAACCACCATACTAAGCTCCTTCAAAAACAAATAGCCACGGGGACTTCCCTGGTGGTCCAGTGATTAAGATTCCACACTCCCAATGTGGGGGGCCTGGGTTCCATCTCTGGTCAAGGAACTAGATCCTGCATGTCACAACTAAAAAGATCCTGCATGCCACAAGGAGGATCTTGCATGTGGCAACAAAGATCCCATGTGCTGCAAGACCTGGCGCAGCCAAATAAATAAATATTGGAAAAAAAAAAGAAAAAACAACTATGCCGTATATGTCTTGAAGTCCAGTAATTGGAACTTCGTTTCTTTCACTACTGTTTGCCTAGTATCATTTCATTCTAAAAACTAGTTTAATATAAACAAACATGAGGTGTCCAGATATGGAAAGATATATTAAATACAAATATGTTCAGATATGGAAAGATATATTAAAGGCAAAAAAAAAAAAAAAAAAAAAACAGCCATGGTAGACTATGTCTGATCTCCTATATGCACTAAAAAGTATATATATATACTTCTGGAAGGATACACAATAAACTATTAATCTATTAGGAGTGGGCCTGGGGAGGCCATAAGGAAGCAGCCTTTTACTATTTACTTTATGAGCAATTATTATTTGTATAATTTTTAAACTTGAAACATGTACTGTAAATGTAAATAAACATCTTTTCACAGTATATTTAACTAAAAAGTCACCAGAAACTAAACTGATTCAAAACTAGCAGTAATGTAATCCCGCTTTTCACATTCAAACCAACACCCATGACAATGAAGGCAAAGAGTGGTAAAGCAATGCAAACACTGGAATCTGATCAGTGTTCAAATCCCTGATTCCACCATTTACTTGCTTATGATTTCAGATAGGTTATCTAACTTCTGTGAGCCTCAGTTTCCTCATCTGTGAAATGGGCACAATCCTGCCTCACGGGATAGTGGTAAGGATAAGAGAGATAACGAATGTTAAACAGTACAGAACTTGACAGGTAGTCAGCAGTCAATAGGGCTGGTAGCCATTATTATGCATTGATGACAAAACATTCTTCCCCCATCAAAGAAATTCCAGCTATGCTCATGCTTGTGTGATAGGAGATGAGAGGTTGCCCAGAGTCCAGGGGCACTCAGGCTTGCGTGTAGAAAAAAGGACTAATGGGCTTCTATTTTTTCAATCTGTGTGCTTCCAGGATCTCCAGCTATACTTTAAGAATTATTAACTATTTGTCCTCAGGAGAAAATTATGCTTGTGAATCTTTGTGGGTGGGGAGGTTTGAGGACTATACTTTAAGCTGCTTTTCTTTGGTTTAGTTTCATTCCTCATCCATCCCCTGCCTCCAACCCCCAATCAGGACATTTACAAGCTGAAGAAATTTGATCAACCATAGGAATTTTTGCAGGTCAGTTTGACCCAAGGTGGAATCCAAGGATGGGACCACATCCCTTAACCAAAATTCTGAAATTCAAAACACTCTAAGATCAAAAGCTTTTTCATAAGTCTAAGGCAAACAAACTCATTTGCAGGAAGACCCTGAACTGCCATGAGGCTACTTAACATTTTTACTGATCGCACCTGGGATGAGTAGTCATACATTTTTCTGAGGAAATATGGATGTGCTTGATTAAGTGGTGCTGCCCTGGACCTCACTAAGGATTTTACGTAATAGGCAGTAGATGCACCGTATTACCTTGTTAAAATCTGAAAAATTCTAAATTCTGAAAAACATCTGGCTCCAAGGGTTTCAGATAATTTATTGTGGGCCTGTCTTTCCAGACAGGCTTTCAAGTCTTCCTTGTTCACAGCCCAACTGCTTCCTATCGTTCATCAGCTGGGTCATCTGTGAGGGCAGACAAACCTGGCTAAGACTCAGAGGCCTCAAGGCCCCCCTGGGAACTCAGCACCATGGACAGTAACACACCCCATTGTTGCTGCCAAATTTGCTAACATCTTGGACTTAGTTTTCCTACATGTAGAAAGAGAGTGACTGCAGTGCAGCATGCCAGAGAAATGCAACCATTGTTTTCTAACAGTAAAACACAAGGTATAGGGATGGGGGTGGGGGACAGCTGATGTGGTCTGGGCAGAGGAAATAAATGTGTTTCTTATCTTTTTCCTCCAGCTGGTTCCAGGCTCTTCTCCTCTGACATTATTAACAGCCTGGCAGGTACTCTGAATGTTTGTTTCCATCAAGTTTCCTTGCTTTTCTAATCTACAAATACTTCTGGCTGGTTTTCTTTCCTGAGTGTTCTGTGTTGCTTAGCCACTGGATTTTCCCAGCCTCATCTACCCAGCAACCAGGTAACTAGGTGGAAACCTTGTTAGACATGGAAAGGAAGTTCCTAGGGGACTCCTGCCAGCCCTGGCCACTCTAATAAAAGGGGGGTGAAGTAAGCCACAGGTTCCCAATGTTGCCCGTGCTCAGATTATCATTAGGTCCCTGAAGAGGAAAAGAGGGGCAACAGTGAGGTAGTTTCCATCACTACTAAGTGCAGTTACATCCAGCCTCAAAGAAAACAATGCCTCAACTGGCAAGTGTAAAGTGACAGTAAGTTAGAGCTGCAAGGGTCCTTAGAGAGTCTACACTGGAAGCGGTAGAAGCAGAATGGTTGCTTGTGTCTAGTCAACAAATATCTATTAATTGTCTAGTTATGTCAGGCACAGCCTAGTTACCAGGGATGAAAAGTACAGCCCCATCTTTCTCCCCGAAATCAGAGTCAGGTGGGAGAGAGAGACAAGTAATATTTAGAAGTACAGAGTGCTGAGTGCTATATTAGGGAACATGAAAGGACTTATAGGAAGCCAGTGGAAGGGAATCCAACCCAGGCTGATGAGTCTGGGAAAAGATGCCTGAGGAGGAAACACCTGAGCTGAGATTTTAGGGATGTGCAGGTGGGTGCAGCAGAGGATTTCGAGAAAATAGAATAGCACAAGCAAGGGAGGGGCACCGTTCAAGGACTCAGACTCGTCACCTCTTTGTATTTGTATGTATTTGACCTTATTCCACAGCTAAAATCATCTTGTCTCTGATGACCAAAGCCATGTCTTGTATCTCCATGTATCCCCAGAACCTGTTCCATTCTCTATGTACAATAAGTGCTCCATCAATGGTTATCAGGATAATGGCTTTAAGGCCACACACATCAGAACTGTGCCAGGCAGATGATGTCACAGTAGAAATCAGAATGTGACAGTAGAAACTTGGACATGCTCACTCTCTGCCTCTAACCCTTGATAAGCTGCCCCAAGCAGGAACTTTGACCTGAAGTCTCCAGCAAACTGCAGAAATTGAAATTGCTCCCGACTTCCCGTGGCTGAAAGTTCCTCAGGAAAGTGTGTGGCCCCATACTCTCATTCTCAAGAAGATTTCATTTTGAGCCCCAGCACCTTATTAATCAGCCCATTTACACTGGGAGAATTCCATGGCCTCCCTGAGCTGCTGCTTTTCTACCCACAAATATCAAGCTTGTTCCTGGTTTACCTGTCTCAGGGGCATATTATGAGGGTAAAAGAAGGGTAGTTACATTCACAGCGAGCCCTTTGAAAACATAAAACATCACTCACTCAGGTTATAAATGATGTTCTACTCATAAGAAATCAGAAAGCCCAAACTCCCCTGCTGCCAACCAGCTGTTGGTCTTAGCTAATTCTTTTTCTCTCTCTGGACCTCATTTCCTTCCCTGTGGTAGATTCTACAGATGACCCTTGCAGATCTCACATTGTTCCATGATTTTTTTTTTTCTTTTTTAGTACCTATAAACTAAAAGCCTTCGGCAGCCTTTGCAAACTGTGTTCTGGGACAGCTGGGTGTTAATCCTGTGTTCATGTCATAACTCATGTGTACCAAAGTTCCCAGCATTGGCTGGATGAATTGCAGCAGGCATAAGTCTAGTTGTCCCTGGCAAACTGCAGTGGTTACAATCCAGAAAGGTCCTTTTTTCGCTGGAGACTCGAGGACTGGGCAGTGGCCAGGCAGCTGGGAGAGAGATTCAAGTTGCAAGCCCAAGGAAAGGCTTCCCCTAGATGTAAGCATCATTTAACTGCAGAAAATGGTTTCTGTAACATCGGGGCAATCCACTGCAGCTTAACAGGAACTTGGCATTGAAAAGAATTAAATCCCTTACAGGTTGCTGGGTTCTCTCTCTCTCTCAATCTCTGTTGTCCTCTTTTCTGTCCACTCTTTTTTTTTTTTGCTGTACGCGGGCCTCTCAGTGATGTGGCCTCTCCCGTTGCAGAGCACAGGCTCCGGACGCACAGGCTCCGCGGCCATGGCTCGCGGGCCCAGCCGCTCCGCGGCATGTAGGGATCTTCCGGGATCGGGGCATGAACCCGTGTCCCCTGCATCGGCAGGCAGACTCTCAACCACTGCGCCACCAGGGGAGCCCTCTGTCCACTCTTTATCTTGCCTTATCACTGATTCACTTTCTTCCGTCTCAGCTCCCTGACCCACCTTGGGGCTCCAGCTCTCCTTCCTCATTTCCCCCTTCCTCCCCAAGACGTCTCCTCTGCCCCCTCCTTCTCTCCTAACCTTGTGTTTCCCAACCTCTGCATCCTCCCTGTTGCTTTCATCTTTGCCTTCCTTTTTTCTGTGAGAATCACTAGGCTTCAGTCCACCCAGCTGTAAGGAGAACATAACCCTTTAGAAAGGTGACCTCATTTACTATAATTCTCCCACCGCGCAGGCCAGTGGGAGAGGTCACCCACCCTCCGGCCCCTCCATTATCCCTGCTGGAAGTGATGAAATTGAGAGAGGAGATGAGTCTTCAAAGGGCACCCAACATACAATACAGTAAATACCTGTTTTTATTTAAGTTTTAAAATAATTTTAAGGTAAAGCATGAACATTACAGAGAATTTAGAAAATACAGAAAAGAAAAAAGAGGAACATTTAAATGAACCATGGTTGCCTCCATCCAGAGACAACCCTTAACAGCACTTTGCTTTAATTCCTCCTAGGATGTTTTTCTAGTATTTTTGCATACTTGTGGTTATACTGTAAGTACAATTTTGTAACCTACTTTTTTCCACTTCATATTATAACATAAGCATTTCCCTCATGGTATTGTAAACTCTTTAAAAACATTATTTAAATTTGTTTACCCTGTGCCCTGTTTTGGGGACATTTTTATGTGTTCCAAATTTTCTGTAACAATAATCAATACTGTGATAGCCATTTTTTAATTTTGTTTTTGGTTTGTTTGTTTGTTTGTTTCTGTTTTTGTGTTTTTGACGGCACTGCACAGCATGTGGGGTCTTAGTTCCCTGACAAGGGCTTGAACCCGCGCCCCCTGCATTGGAAGCACAGAGTCTTAACGACTGGACGGCCAGAGAAGTCCCTTTCTTTTTTGTTTTTTTTGTTTGTGATAGCCAGTTTTAGCTATCAGTTTAGCCAGTTTTATGTGCAAAGTTTATACAGTCAGTGTGCTGTAGAGTTGAAGAGTGAGGCCTTGGAGCCTGGCTGCCAAGCTTGGAATCTGGGCTCCACCCTTACAAGTCATATAACCTTGGGTAAATTATGGGTCTCAGTTTTCACTTCTGTGTAAGAGGGATGATAAAAGTAACTTTTTCATGGGGTTGTTGTTAGAATTAAATAAGATGACTCGGGACGTCCCTGGTGGCGCAGTGGTTAAGAATCCACCTGCCAACGCAGGGGACACGGGTTCAATCCCTGGTCTGGGAAGATATGTGCCGTGGAGCAACCAAGCCCGTGGACCACAACTACTGAGACTGCACTCTAGAGCCTGCGAGCCACATCTACTGAAGCCCACGTGCCTAGAGCCCGTGCTCCACAACAAGAGAAGCCACCGCAATGAGAAGCCCACACACCACAACGAAGAGTATCCCCTGTTCGCTGTAACTAGAGAAAGCCCGTATGCAGCAATGAAGACCCAACACAGCCAAAAAACTAACTAACTAACTAAATAATAAATAAATAAATAAGATGACTCATCTAAAGCAGTTAGAACAGTGCCTGACATGAGTAATTATAAATGTTACCTATTAGTGTTGCCTTATGGTAGATTCTCAGTAGTGGATTTAATTTGGTCCTTGATACATAGCGCCTAATTGCTTTCCAGAAAAGAACACACCCATATTGACAAACCTATCACGATTTGAACTCGGGCCTGCCTGATGCCAAGGCTCCTGTTCTTTCTACTTGCCACGCCCCTCCACTATCTCCTCAGGGAAGGGCTAGGAATCCCTGTATTAATTATTCTCTTAATGCAAAAGAAATGGATTACTGTTAAGACTAAGTGAAACATTCAGCACAATGCCTGGCACCTATTAAATTATTTGAGAATGAATACAACTTACATTGTATAATGTATTCTTACTTCATAGATTTAAAAGATGATTCCTTAAGATAATACTCAGGCTCTTAGCCCAGTTCCTGGCACAAAGGCAGACACTCAGAAAAGTCAATCATCTATCTATCCATCCATCCATCTGTCCATCTCTCTGTTGTCTATTGTACTTCTCTGTCCTTAGCTCTCCAGTGCCCAACCTGGCAAGGTGTGCCTTCACTACCCTCGTTGTTAAACATTCTCATTGATACAGCAGAATCCTGTTGTTGTGGTGTAGTCAGGGTCCAAAGTCTGTACTGGAATAATAGGTTTGGGAGCCAGAGGGAAAGGATTGAATACCAGGATTGGATGAGAGATGGGACATAGGCTGCAGTGGAACCAAATATGTACTCACTAAGAGACAGGGCTTATGTGGGTGCCCCGAATGCTGCTGGGACCATGGGGGACCAGGAATCAAGAAGCTGACAACAGCAAGTAGCTTGGTCTCTGAGGACTTAATCCCTGTCCCTTTCACAGACACACACACACACACACACACACATACACACATACATCTCTTCCAAGAAAGGAGAAGAGAAGAGCTCTTGGGAGTGGGTGTTCTGGAAGAGGGAAACAGCAGCCTGAGTGTTTCATTCTGGAATTTGTCACTTTCCTCTCAGCTGGCACACCCTGCTCGCCCCCAGGGTTGCGTTGCCACTGCTCCCTCCTCCTCCGCCCCCATTCCTTCTTGGGTCCCCTTAGCCCAGCTGAGTCAGGCCAGGATCTTCAAAAAGAATGTCAGAAAAATCAAAGAATAACAAAAGGGAAATAAACCCCAAATCACATGAAAAACCTCAGCCTTTGAGTTTGGCAAGTACAGGTTCCTGACCCAGCAGAGAACGTGGGGCCTTGTGGCATCCCAATTCCACCTGAGAGAGAATGTACATCCAGAGAGGCTCTTCTTACACTTTGAGGTTGTTTCCACTTGTTTTTTTTTTTCTGCTCCCTCATTAAATGTCCCAATCCCTCGGACCATGATGGAGATGAATAGGGTTGCTGAGGAAGAGAGTGGAAACAACTCAGCTTTGGCATCAGAGAGACTTGGCTTCAAACCTTGCCTGTTGTTTGCTGAATGTATGAATCTGGCACATTAACTTAACCTCCATGAGCCTTGATTTAAATTATTCTGAGGATTAAAAGATAAAAGCATTTAACACAGAGTAGGAACCCAGAATGGATCTCTCTTTCTCACCCTGAGCTGAAGGATGTAACAAGTACTCAGCTTCTCTAAGAACATTTTCTTAGCATCAGTAGCTCTTTCGCCATTCGGCTCCCTGCCTCCCCAGACCCTGATCTGGCGAGGAGTGAAAGGTCATTTCTCTCATCAGCACATTAGACACACAGACACATGCAACAGGGAGGCATAAGAAAGTGTTTCCCCGGCTTCCCTGGTGGCGCAGTGTTTGGGGGTCCGCCTGCCGATGCAGGGGACATGGGTTCGTGCCCCGGTCCGGGAAGATCCCACATGCCACGGAGTGGCTGGGCCCGTGAGCCATGGCCGCTGAGCCTGCGTGTCCGGAGCCTGTGCTCCGCAACGGGAGAGGCCACAACAGTGAGAGGCCCGCGTACCGCAAAAAAAAAAAAAAAAAAAAAGAAAGTGTTTTCCTACACACAGAGGAAGAATAGTCTTTCCTTTCCCAGCTTAGAAATTCACCCCTGGGGCAGGCACACAGTAACACACACACACACACACACACACACAGAGATGGGAGTAGTACCAGGTCCTGGATATAGCTCTTCAGAAGATTCCTTGAGGGCAGGACCTGGCAAGAGTCCGGGGCCCATTCTACACCGTCTCAGTTCAGGGTGAAGGCATAAAAGGCCTCCTCCTGGAGACCCCACCTGGCTGACTGTAGCTTCCAGGGCAGGGGAAAGGCAGGAAAATACATCAGTTTTGTCAAAAGCCAGTAGAGCAGACAAGGTGCTGAACACCTTAATTTTATGACAGGCTTTGGCCAGTGGACAAAACCTACCCTAAAGCCACACCTACATGCTTTGAAATGCCTTTCATCCCAATATCATGGAAAATAATTCAATTTTAACTTATTTCTGTTGCCTCATATTTACCATTCATTTATTTCTTCTCTACAAACCTGTTATTTCTAGATCTTTTGTATAACATAATGATAGACCATAAAATTGGTTTATCTCCTCAGAAAGAAAAAGTTCCCTCTCGGTGGAATTAGAGTGGCACAAGGTCCCACGTTCTTTGCTGGGTCAGGAACCTGTATTTGCCAAACTCAAAGGCTAAGGATTTTCATGTGCTTTTGGTGGGGTTTATTTCCCTTTTGTTTTTCCTTAATTTTTCTGATGGTCCTTTTGAAGATCCCGGCTTAACTCAGCTGGGCTAAGGGGACCCAAGAGGGAATGTAGGGGAAGGAGCAGCGACAATGCAACTTTCCTCTGGCCTACTACTGAACTCCGACATCTTTTTCCAAGTTGGAAGTTGCTTAACTTCTCTGGGACTCATTCTTCCCAACTGTAACCTGGGAATGATACATTTATGAGGAACATATGAGATAATGGCTGAGCAGATTTCTGAGCTTCAGAAACTGTAACGTGCAAGGCAAATATCAAGCATTCTTATTCTTCCACTCATTTTCATTTTCATTATTGCATCAGGTGAAAAACCCAGTCAACCTACTTGCTGCTGCTGCTAATTCCCACGCCCAATCCCCCAGACCCTCACACATATACGCTCACACATCCCTGCTCCGGAAAAGTGTGGAAGTGTCAACACTGCAGGTTCCTCTGCCAATGAGCCAATGCTCACATGCCCCCAAGGCAGCCTGCAGATGCCAGACTTGATGTTGATGGAGTTCTGAGCTGTGCAGTCTGCAGTTGCTGTGTTCCTCCACCTTATGCTCTGGTTCTGCCTCTCAAAGTTGCAGTAACTCACCCATTCTACTTCCCAGACTTGAGTGAGCCTGTGCCTGGCGTGAGAGCAGGGAGTTCCACAGGAGTGGTGCTGAGAACTCTCGTCATCTTATTTCTCTGGCATGAATGGGTGTGTTGCTAAAAAAAAAAAAAAAAAAAAAAAAAAAAAAAATTGGCTTTGCAATTCAGTTTTGCAGTCTCCTATGGAGAGAAGTGGGCAGCTGTGGTAATGAAATCCCAAGCTCCCAAAGAAGTTTAAGAAACAGACTACAGGGACTTTCCTGGTGGCACAGTGGTTAAGAATCCGCCTGACAAGGCAGGGGACACGGGTTCGAGCCCTGGTCCGGGAAGATCCCACATGCCGCGGAGCAACTAAGCCCGTGTGCCACAACTACTGAGCCTGCGCTCTAGAGCCCGTGAGCCACAACTACTGAGCCCACGTGCCACAACTACTGAAGCCCGTGTGCCTAGAGCCCGTGCTCCACAATAAGAGAAGCCACCGCAATGAGAAGCCCGCGCACCGCAACAAAGAGTAACCCCCGCTCGCCGCAACTAGAGAAAGCCCGTGCGCAGCAACGAAGACCCATCACAGCCAAAAATAAATAAATAACATTAAAAAAAAAAAGAAACAGACTACAGACCCTGTTCGTGGTGAGGGAGGGGGAGGAAGGTCTGCCTCTAACAAAGGGTCTGACTCAGAAGCAGTGAAGATCTCCAGTGTTCTCTCTTGAGTTCAGAGTTATGCTTATACCCAGAAATGAACCCATCCTTGGAGCCATGTCCATGGGAACAGGATTTGGCTGATGAGCAGCCCAAAGGCCTACTTGTCCCTGCACTCTGCCAGTTTGTCTCCTTATCACCACCCCACCCCAACCCAGGGTTTGTGGGTCTCAGCCATGTAGCCTTGAACACGAGCTTGACTTGGACTGAGCTCACTGGGATGGGGGTGGGGTTTGCCTTCTTCCTTATGGGGAACATCTCTTCCAATATGTAGCCTGTTGCTGTAGCGAACAAAGCAGATCTCCCCACACTTAGTGGTGATTTACATTCCTTAGGGAACGCTGTGAGCAAATCATCCCCTTGTAGAAAGAGCTAAGAGTTTGTGCTTGACAGAGCTTATGAAGGAAAAGTCCCCAGGTGGAAAGAGATTAGCAACCAGAGCTAATTCCAGCAGAAATGGAGCCCATCGTGCTTTTCTGTTTGGGGAATGTCAGAGAGGTGAACAGGACCTGAAGGCATCTCTTCCAAGGTTTTCACCCAGTGCCTACTCTATCCCTTATCTGTGGATCTTGCTCTGGTCCCAGCTAGGTTACCTGCTGCTTCCTCCAGGAAGGCTTCCAGGGCTGCTCTGCCCCACTGACCTCTCCTGTTCCAAGCCTGAACCTTTCCCTTTTCCACTAGGACAATCAAGATAAGATGGGATTTGGGGGGCAGGGGTTTAGAAAATTTCCTAGGAACTAAAAAAAGAATAAAATTGAAACAGACAGTATAAAAGCCTAGAAACTGAGGGATTTATGGCACTCAGTAGCATTACCCAGGGTAAGCAGAGTTTGCTTGCTTCCCCCCCAGGGCCCTCTTGTAGGTAGCATCAACTTCCCAGAAGAAGGAGGTCTCAGCATTATCCTTGATGCCCTACTCCCTTCCCCACAACCAATCTCTCCACTGTATTCTCCCCCAGAAGTGTCTCAAACCCATCCCCTGCTCCCCATCCTGCTGACTCTGCCTTATTCATGTTCTCACCATTTCTTTCCTGGACTCTGCTATAGCTTCCTCATCAGTTCTCCAGCCTCATCTCTTCACTCCAGCCTTTCTACACCGAATTTCCTCCTCTCCTGGGCTGCCTGAGGAATGTCTCATGCTTTAATAAAACTCAGCTCAAATGTCACCTCCTCCAAGAAGCCTCCTGGGACTTCCCCAGATAGGGCTAATCATTTCCCTCTCTGTGTACTTTTCACTTACCTTATGAGAGTATTTATCTTGATGTGTTGGAATTGCTGGTTAACATGTCTAGCTACCCCACCACCCTTCATGGCAGCTCCTCCAAGGACACAGACTTTGGCTTTTACTTTGTATTTTCAGAGTCTAGCAGGCGAGCTGACTTTCATTACATAGCAGAAAATGCTCAATGGAGAAAGGAAGGGAAAAAGAAAGGAAGGGAATGGTGAATGGAATGGAAACTTTGCACAGCTGTAGATGCTTCAGTTCCTGAGCTGCCTCCTATATCTTGTGAAGGATAAAAGGTAATTTCCCTAAAACAAACTCGTACTGGTGCATTGGCCCACCATTCTCTGTCACAAGTTTCACATGGTGCTGATGGCCCTTACACTTCCTTCAAAGCTACTGAAGAGGCTTACAGTCCTAAAGAAGAAACGGCCCAGGGAGATTAGGCAAGTGCCTAAGTTCTCACAGCCAACTTGTGACAAAGAGCAGACTAGAACTCAGGGCTCTTGGTGGGCCAGAGACCAGGGCCCTTGACACAACACCAATGGCCTCACTTCAGTTTTCCCTCCAGGTGACAGCATATAATTATCAACATTAGTATTTAGAATTTATATGCAGCTTTTGCTTCACTGGCTTTTTTATTATCCTTTTGATTAGTAATTCGGTATGCAGCCCAGATGTGGAGCAAAGCCAGGGCAGGGAGGGGAGAAGCAGAGGGAGGCTAAGGCCAAGTAGGGGACCATGATCCCCTGTGAAAGAGAGGACAGAGGTGAGTAAAGGTGCAAGAGGGCACATAGACTCAAGGGACAGTGTGTTGTGAGGGGGTGGGGGATGTCTGTACAGATGCTATATGGGCCTCAGGTTGAGTGGTCCAAGAGCCTGTCTTGGGGCTTCCACTCTGATGGGGCAGAGGCAAGAAAAGCAAGAATATATTCAACCCCCAGCAGGTTAAACACCAATATCAACTCTGAGACAGACCACAAGGCTTAGGGAGTTCTCTGCCCAGCCCTGAAGAGAAGGAGACCCAAGCTCCATGACGGGGGCTATAGTGCATGCTAGGAGCTAAATGGAACTGGTCCAGATACTCCATGTCATGTGGGAGTGAGGGTGTCCCAGAGACCACCATTCAGTGTGCTTTGGTATCTTTGGATGGGGGAGGGAGGACTCCCACTGCCAGAGCCTGGTTCTCAGTGCCTCCTTCCATCCCCAGTCCCAGCTTCAGCTTGCTCTGGGGTTTACTTTGCAGGCCCCTATTTTTCTTTTTTTTTTTTTTTTGCGGTACACGAGCTTCTCACTATTGTGGTCTCTCCCGTTGCGGAGCACAGGCTCCGGACGCGCAGGCTCAGCGGCCATGGCTCACGGGCCCAGCCGCTCCGCGGCATGTGGGATCCTCCCGGACCGGGGCACAAACGCGTGTCCCCTGCATCGGCAGGCAGACTCTCAACCACTGTGCCACCAGGGAAGCCCCCTGCAGGCCCCTATTTACCTTCAGAAAATGAGACTCCTCTCCTTTCCCAACCTCCTGGTACTATGGTGAGACTCAACCTTGTAAAAAAAATAGCCTCAGCCACTCCTAACACTCAAGATGAGGATACCTCCGTACTTAAAAAATGGAAACTGATGGTGGGGGAGTGGGGGGCGGTGATAAAGAGCAACACAGTCAGGGAGACAAAGCAGCCAGAAACTTTGGCTGGTATCTGAGGCTATCAGGTACCACTCTGGGAGAACCGAGGGAACACTCACCCACTGAGGGCCTATTTGGGGCCAATGTGTCACACATGCCATCTCACTTTGTCCTCATATGACCCCTATGAGGTGATTCAGCTCCCTCACTTTGCTAAGAAGAAACTCAAGGCTTTGGGAAGTTAAGTAACTTATTCAAAGTTATATAGTTAATAAGAGAGACACTAGGACCAAATCTTAGGCCCACAATCTTTAAAGCCTGTGCACTTCCCAGCACAGCACTGTTATCTCTAAATCAAGAGAGTTAATCTCTATGAGCCTGGCGTCTTCATGTGTAAAATAGAAAAAGAAAAAATATATATATATATAGCCTCATAGAGTTGTTAAGAAAATTAAATGTAAGATAATATTGGTTAAAAACATTAAAACCCGGCGTAGTGTCTGGTACATAGTAGGTGCTCAATAAGTGGTTTTTGTTTGCTTGTTTTTCTTTTTACGGCAGATCAATGTTAAAACTCTGGGCTTGGGTGCCTAGGGGCTCCAAAATGGGAGTACCGCCCTTCCCTTCTGGGGGAATGCGGGAGTAGGGTGAGGAAAAGGGCCGGGAAAGGGGGCTCGGCTCCAGGAACCAGAGACGCCAGTTACAGCTGCGCGCCCATCGCTCCGCTGCCTCCTCTGGGCTCCCCCGACTTCCCGCCCCGCCCCGCCCCGCCCCAGAGCGGGTCCGGAGTGCCTGGTGGGCTGATTCCGGAGCGTTGAAGGGAGCACGGAGCACGGAGGCGAGAGAGAGGCGGCGGCGGCGGCGGCGGAGGGAGGCGGGGAGGCGGGGGACCCTCCTCGCTGCTCTCCCAAGTCGGCGCCGAGCCGCCTCGGGCCGGGCTGAGGGCTGCGCGGCGGCGGCGGGGCCGAGTCAGGATGCGGGGCTCCCGGGACCGCGCCGGGCTGGGCGGGCTGCGGCGGCGGCGGCGGCGGGTGGCGGGAGGAAGCTGTCCGCGGTGCTGAAGAGGCGGCGGCGGCGGCGGCGGCAGCGGCAGGGACCCGGGGCCCGGAGCAGAGGAGCCCTTCTGGGAGCTTCACCGAAGCCGCGAGGCGGGGGCGCCGTCGCTCACCGGCTCATGCCGGGCCCCCCAAGCCCCGCGGAGGAGGTGGGACTGCCCTCTGCGGGACAGGTAAGGAGCCGTCTGGGGGCGCAGCGGGAGCGCACAGCTAGGCGCCTAGGGGATATTAAGCTGGGGAGGGCAGTGGGACCCCTCTCAGCGATGGGGGCTCTGACTTCCTGCTGGCGGCCCGAGATAGCGCCAAGTCCATCCTTACCCTTCCCCCTACAGGCTGGAGAAGCTGGGAGGGGCCCGAGGGACTGGGCCCCAGCCAGGCACCTGCGTACCCTGACCCTACACCACCAGGCCTTGACCCCGACCTCGGGCAGCTCTGAGACACCCTGCTCACAAGGAACTGTTGAGAGTCTCTTGGACTCCTGGTACCCCAGTCCCCACCAGGGCTCTGCGACACTAGGGAAATCTGAGCCAGCTTCACTAAGCTCCCCTCTCCTCCTCCAAGCCTGTTCATAAGGGTGACCGGGTGGCTCTGGTCCCTCCTGCCTCAACATTTCTTTGCCCTCAAATGGCCCTTGGGCCAAGGGATGGGCCAGGCCCATCTCTCCAGAGAAGGAGGGAGGTACCAGAAGATACCTCAGTTTTTTTTCCTGTGGCCCCCTGGACTCTCATGGAAGGAGGCTGGTTTTGCAACACGCTGCTTGGTGCATGAGGGCAGAGCTGGGGAACCTGAGTCCCATTTTCTATCATGTGACTGAATACTGGTGACCCTAGACAGAGCCTCCATTTGGAGTCCTCCCTCTTTCTGGCAAGAGCATGCTGAATGAGCTCATTCAGGCCTGCAAAGTGCTTCCAGTTCTTCAGAGCAGAGTTCTCTGAGTGGCAGAATGTAGTGATCAGAATAAAACTGCGTAGAGGAAGACTGGCCTATCGCCGTGGCTGACCACCGCTTTATCCCCATCCTCTCAACCCAGCACAACTTCTCCACCGTCAATCGTAGAAAGAGCACTAAACTAGGAGTTCCTAGCTGGGCGCTGGCATTTACTGCCTTTAGGCCAGTTACCTGAGCTCTCAGAACCTCAGTTTCCTCATACCTAAAGTGGCGATAAGCTAGCTGCTCTGTTCACCTCAGGGCACTGCCTTAGGTGTCAATGAAACAACGCCCATGATTGAAGCCTTGTCAACTGTATGCCACCATACAAGTGTGAGCTGCTCTCACTGTCCCCATCCACCAGTCAGGCCTGCTGGCGGAGACCTGACCATTGCCACCCTTACCCCATTTTCTCCCAGCCCGGCCATGGCTTTCTTTGTCCTTGGCCTTCCTGGGGCACCAGAGTAAGTGAAGCTCAACTTATAAATCTTGAGGAACCCAAAGGGTTCCCTCCCCTTCTCCTCTTCCATCGTCACCTATAGAAGACAATATAGGGTGAGAGTCTGACTCACAGTTTTGTTCTGTTTTGTTTTGTTTTTTCCCAAGAATCACAGATCTAGGGAAGCAGCTCCTTGAAGGCAAGGACTGTGTTGTTTTCCTCTCTTTGCTTGCCTCCACACCTCCCCTCCCCCATAGCACCTGGAAGATAGTAAGGACTCAGTAGTTGGGTGTCAAATAAGAGAATGAAGTTTTAAAATATCTCAGAATAAAAGCATTTGACTGGAAGTCAACAGCCCTGTGTTCTGGTGCCAGATCTGCCACTGACTGTCTGAGACAGCTCCCTTCCCCTCTGTGGGCTTCAGTTTTCTCATCTGTAAAAGAAGAGGGTTGAGCTAGATGAATTTTAAGATTCTAAGCCTTGATGTTCTGTGGGGCTCTCTGAGGGCCAAGCCCACACATCCCTCAGCTCTCCTTGAACACAGGATACCAGCTTTATTAACCTGGTTTGGAGGGTAAGTTATGTCCTCTCCGTAAAGAACTAGATTTTATTAATGGAGTAGAAGGGAACAAAGGAACCAGAAAAGGCCACGTATGGTTTTGGTGTTTTCTTCAGATTTCCCTCTCTTCCTTATTTCCCTGAGAAAGTCATGAGGGTGTACAGAGTTGCTGAGCTGGGAGGGTCCCTGCCTCCAAGCCAAGAGGCCAGGAAAGCACTCCCCCCCAGAACATCACTGTGAGTAGCCAAGGGGCCAGGGACCCAGCCCTAGGCCATTTCCTCCCAGGGATGCTTCCTGGTAGGGATCCCCCTCCTAAGAAGACTAGAGAAGGGCACAGTCTGGAAAGATCCATCCCTGGGGAGAGTTTTTTAATTTAAAAACAAAATGATCTTCTCTGACAATAATTTTCCTCAACTGCGGCAGGCCCGGTGATGTTCAGAAAAACCTTAGCTAATTGGCACTTGGGTAGAGCTGAGTAAGCCATGCCAGTGACCTCCCGCACTTACCCTGCAAGCGCCCAGCCAGGGTGGGGGACTCAGCCCCTCCCCCACGTCAGCACTTTCTGGCTCCCCGCTGCTGGTGCAGCACCGGCAAGAATCGGCTCTCGGCTCTCCGGAGTTAATGGACGGTCACTAACCCTCATAACAAAGTGACGGCAACGGTGGCAGCAGAAAGCATAGAAAGGGGCTTTATTTTCTGCGAGACTGGTCTGTCAGGGTGCTGGCCTGCCGCGGGGACTAGAACAGTGCAGCACCCCTCCTTCTGCAGCTGTCTGGATAGACTTCCCACCCCCAGAGCTGTCAGGGTGCAGGGCACCTCTCTGGTCACCCAGGCAGACACATCTGGCTCCTCTCCCAGCCAGGGAAAACTACCCACTGGCTACTTCTTATCTTCCCCTCCAGCCCCCTCCCTACTGAGGCTCCCATTCTGACCCTCTTCACAAGGCCTCAAAGGGAAAAAGAGAGTCAACGCGGGCACATGACTTGTTGATCTCGGTTATCTGGAGCTGGGGGTGGGGAGGGATGTGTGGCTGGGAGATCTGAGGAAGAGGAAGAAATCAATGCGACATGGTCATTAAGAAATGGTGTGTGTGTGTGTATGTGTGTGTGAAGAAAGAGACTGAAACTGAAATACTCACATGCAGGCCCCTTCCCCTGGTAGCACACACAAAATGACAGAGGCAGAGAATATCTGGAGAAATCTGTACATTATTAATTACCTTCAGGTTCAAAAGGCCAATTCATCTGTGCATCCTCAAGGGACTTCCAGCCCTAAAGTACACCATTCCAGGGAGAAAAAAGCAGAAGGAACAGGCTTCAATTTGGGAAGAAGAAACATCCCAGATCTCTAAACCTTTGGCACTTTACAACCTCCTTCCCTTCTTAGGGGCTCGGTGGACAGCCTGCCTGGAGCAAGGCCCCCTCTGCTACAAACCAGGGGACACTAAGGACTGATCTCATTCCTGCTTTTTGTATCCAGGTCCTCTCGTCTCTTGCCTCCTCCTTTATTCTCTCTCCCTCCTTCCTGCAGCTCCTCTACCACCCTGCCCCCTCCCAACCTCGCCCCCCTGCCCCAAGCAAACCAAGCAGGGAGTGAGGGCCCGATGCTAGATGTGTTATCTTCCACCATTAGATGCACTATTTGATTCTAAGTGGTTGAGAATGAGCTGCTTCAGTGGGGAGACAGGTTGTTTCAGCAAGAATAATGATTTGATTTCCACCTGAAAATGGACTAATTTGAGTAGTGGTGTCACCATTCCAATTCTCCCAGCAATTTTCACCTTTGTCAGCTACAAACCCAGCCCCCAGGCAAGCGGATTTTGCTCTGAAGGAGAGGCAGTCCAGCCTATAGAAGCCCAGGGTGGCAGTGGATAAAAAAGAGGGTGGACTGATGTTCCCGGGAAAAGAGCAACTGAGAAGCTTCCCATTGGAGCTGAGAAGCATTGCAGCTGTTTCTGTCTCTTTCCTGGGTTTCCCCCTCAGCCCTCTTCTCCTCACTCTCCACAGGTCCTTCAGTCATTCTCAAATCTCTCTCCAGCCCTGACCAGCACCCAGGGCTTCAACTCTATACATCAATTGCCAGGTGGAGTTTCTACTCTTATATCCCAAAGGCACTTTTAAAACCAAACTCAAACACGTATTCTCACTCTGCTCTTCCGTTTGCGTGTGTGTGTGTGTGTGTGTGTGTGTGTGTTTCATTTTTCCAGCTTGGTACTTGACGACCCGTTTCAATCTAAATATTCTTTTTTTTTTTTTTTCAGCTCAGGAAACACGTTCTGCTTTTACTTCTTTATTTACTATTTTTCTCCTCCAGTGTCTCTGTTCTGTCTTTCTGACACTCCTGTTAGGTGGATGTTCGATCTCCTGGGACTCTCCTCCATGTCTCTTCACTTGCATATCTTCCATCTTTTTGTCTTTTTGCTCTATGTCTTGGGAAATTTCATTAACTTTTTCTTTTACATTAAAAAGTTAGTCTTTAACTGTGACCATTCTATTATCCAGCTTCTCCATTGAATTTTTGAAAAATTTAGACAATTATTTTCAATTTCAAAAATACTTTTTTGTTCTTTGACTGCTCCTTTTTCATAGAAGACCATTCTTCTTTTATGGATGCAACGTCCTCTTACATCTCTCTAAGGACATGAATTGAAAAAAAAATTTTTTTTTTATTAGTTTCTGCTCTACAACAAAGTGAATCAGTCATACATATACATCTGTTCCCACATCCCTTCCCTCATGCATCTCCCTCCCTCCCACCCTCCCCATCCCACCCCTCCAGGCGGTCACAAAGCACCGAGCTGATCTCCCTGTGCTCTGCGGCTGAAAGAAATTTTTAATATCTTTTCTATAACTTGAATGATTTGGGAATCTTATTGGGTCAATTTTCTATCTGTTTATTTAATCTTTCTCTTTTATTTTCATGTAGCTGTTTTTCATAATCCTCCGAAGTTGGGTAAGTTTGTTTCCCTAACAGGCCTCTCCTTTGAACAGGAATTGTTCTTACTTCTGGTGTTTGGGACTGTGAGTGTCTCTGTACTGATTTCTTCACCAGGGGATCTTATCTGTTCTTTATCTCCTAGAAGTTTCTCTGTGCTTCTGATCCACTGATATCATTCTTTTCTGTTTTCCAGTTTTGTTGTGATTTTATTCTTTTGAAAATATATGTCTTGTCATTTTAATGGAAAGTTAAGAGGGAGAAGAGGTGGTCATTTGTGCTCAGGCTGCCTTCTTGAACCAACAGCTTCCCCCCAGATTTTTTGCCTAAGTTGATGGCATCACCTTCTACTTAATCAAAAAAAACCCCAGAACCTGGGAGTCATTCTTGCTCCTACCTCTCCCTCACTTATAGTTAGTCTCAAAGTCCTATTCATTTAGCCTCCTAACTACTCCTCAGGTATGACCCTTCATCTCCATCCATTTTGCTATAGATCAGGTTCAGATCCTCACCCTCTCCTGCCTGCATTTTTACAATATTCTCTTAACAGGACTTCCATTTTCACACTCTTCAAATCCTTTCCGCTGCCACCCAGACTGCTCTGCCTAAAACATGGGTATGACCATATCACTTCCTTGCTACAACCATCATTGGCTCCCCACTGCCCAAAGAAAAAAGCTTCTCTGCAAGGAATAGGAAGCCTTCCCACCTCTCTTGCTTGACTCCATCAATACCAAGCCACCTGGTTTCCCCTCTATAACACCACCCCATGCCTCTGTGCTGTTTCCTCTGCTGGAAATGCTCTTCTCTCATTGTCTCACCTAATGAGTCATTTTTTTCTTCAAAACTCAGTTCACATGTTACCTGCTGTGAAAGCCTTTTCCTAGTTCCCACCATCACCTCCACTCCCATCTCATGACAGGAGTCCCACATCAGGGCACACATAACACTCCGTAGACCGCTAGCACAACTTACTCCATGGCACTGAAACTTTGTATTTGCTAGTCTGTATTCTCCACTACTCCTCAAAACAGGTACCACTTCTGGTTTATTTTTGCATTCCAAGAACTGGTCTGAATTGCTTAAGAAATGTTTGTTGTGCAGAACTAAATGTGTCCCAGCCAGATGTGCTCCACCCATCCCAGTACTGGAAAGTACTTTCTTAAGGAGGAGACTCAGCACACCTAGCTTATTCATTCACTAATTCATTCACTCATTCATGAAATCAACTGTTTCTGGAATGCCTACTATGTGCCAGTCAAGGGGCTGCAAATATGAGGGACAGACACACTCCCCACCCTCTTGAAGCTCACAAGCTCTGGTGAGGGAGAAATACACTAATAAAGGAATTACACATATATAAATAGAGACTGTGATAAGCTCTTGGAGAGGAAGAGCTGGAGCCTGGAGAGCAGATAACCAGGCAACCTAAATCTAGGCTGAGGATGGAGGGGTGACCTCCCTAAGGAGGTGACTTTTGAGCTGAGAGCTGAAGTATTCTGATGTGCATGGAGACAATGCTTCTGAGCAGTGCAGCTGTGAGGTAAAGGAGAGGGAGAGGACAGGAGCTGAAGGGGGGAAGTGGCACTGAGTACAGTTATCTATTCCTGCCTAACTACCCCAAAACTTAGTGGCAAAACAATGGACATTTTATTATATCTCACAATGTTTAAGGTCAGAAATTCATGCAGGTTTGAGCTATGTGATTATTCCACTCCATGTGGCATGGACAGAGGTCACCCTATGGTATTCAGAGGACAGATGGGCTGGTTTGAAGAGTCCAAGATGGCTTCACTCATGTCTGGCATCTTGGGGATGACCAGAAGGCTGGGCTCAGCAGGCTCCACCGACCAGAGCATTACACACACAGCCCCTTCAGCCTGACGGTCTCAGAGTAATCCACAGCAGCTCAGGGTCCCAAGAGTGAGTAGTCTAGTGAACAAGGTGAAGGCTGCATGGCCTTTTATAACCTGGCCTCTGAAGTCTCATAGCATCACTTTTGCTGGGCTCTGTGGTGGAAGCAGTCACAAGCCCACTCAGATTAGACAGGAGGGACATAGACCCCTGCCTCTCGATGGCAGGAAAGGATTGGCAGTCGGGTTTTACAGTTATCACTTTTTTAAGCCAGGGGAACAACAATACGTTTAAGTGCCATTAGGAAGGATCAGGAGTTTGGAGCCTTTGAAGACAGAGGAGAGAGAAAGGATAATCCATTGCGTTAGCTTCCTGAGGAGGCAGCTGAAGCAAAGAAAGCTGAATTCCCCATTTTCCCTCAACTCTGCTGCCTTCCAACCTAACCCCGACCCCAGACTCTTGCTCTCTTTACTGTGAGATGCAATAAGCTTCAACCATGACTCCAAAGCTGGCTTGGGAGCTCTCTTACTTACAGGCCAGAAATCATCAAATCCAGCCCTAAGCCATCTACAAACAGCCACCAAAGTCACAGCACTTCACAGTTTACAGGACAGTTTACATATTATCTGCCTGGAAGATAGTCTAGCACCTATTCTTAAAGACAGCACCTCTTCCCTGGATTGTAATCATTTCTATTTAATCTTCTGCCCTGCTAGGAAGTTCTGGCTTTTATCTTACAGCTTAGAAGCAATCTCTCTTGCTGCACTGAGAGATAGTGGTCAGAGGTTGAGCTCCCTCACAATAGCTCTGTATTTATTTGAATCCAGACCTTAAAGTTATCTAGGCAGCCATCTTTGGGCTGCTAAATCACCGCAAATCTCTTAATCTTTTCTTAAAGCTCCCATTTCCCATTCCCTTCACTAAGGCCCTGGTTTTAACCCATTCAAGACCAAGTCTTCACCATTCTCACACCCACACCATCTATCACAACCCTCTACACACGGGTAGGCTCTGAAATGTGTAGTAAATGAAAGGCCAGGATTTGGACTCAGTTAAACCTAGGTTCAAATCCAGGGTCTGTCACTGTTTAATCTTGGGCAAGTTACTTAACTTTTCTGAGCCTCAGTTTCCTCATCTGAAAAATGAGAAATAATAATAGCCAATTTCATGAATTGTTGTACAGTTTTTTTTGGTTTTTTTGGGGGGGAAAATGAACACATTTTATTTAAGAAATTTAATAAATGATTTTGGAGGATTTATTTGACTAGGTTGATAAATAAAACATTTAGAAAAGAAATATTTGTCAAAGGACCTTTTGTCATACTATTTCTTCCTACTGAGCTGTTCTTTATTTTTTGATTTTTATTTTATTTTATTTTTTTTGCTTTATAACAAATTTAATCAGTTATACATATACATATGTTCCCATATCCCCTCCCTTTTGCGTCTCCCTCCCACCCTCCCTATCCCACCCCTCCAGGCGGTCACAAAGCACCGAGCTGATCTCCCTGTGCTATGCGGCTGCTTCCCGCTAGCTATCTACCTTACGTTTGGTAGTGTATATATTTTGTATATATTTTGAGATAAAGTGTGTGAAACACGGGGCTTGTGTGAGGATGCAGTAAATAGTAGCTGTTACAATTTTACAGGCTTCTGATGAGGACTGGCCCCATCCATTTATTTATTTATTTGTTTGTTTGTTTGTTTGTTTATGGTTGTGTTGGTTCTTTGTTGCTGCACGCGGGCTTTCTCTAGTTGTGGTGAGCGGGGGCCACTCTTCATTGCAGTGCGTGGGCCTCTCACTATCGCGGCCTCCCTTGTTGCGGAGCACAGGCTCCAGACGCGCAGGCTAAGTAGTTGTGGCGCGCAGGCTTAGTTGCTCCGCAGCATGTGGGATCTTCCCGGACCAGGGCTTGAACCCGTGTCCCCTGCACTGGCAGGCGGATTCTTAACCACTGCTCCTGTGGTCTCTTTTTAACAGTATTCATGGTGCCTCTTCCCAGACATTTCAGAGCCCACCAGGCAGTGCATGCAAAAAACTTCCTCTAAGCCTGACGCCCACAGCTAATCCTGAACTTGATGCTGTTCAGGCCAGCATGAGCTCTGATCAGACAGGCCTGGGTCAAATGGGGCTCTGTCGCTCTCCAGCTGTGTGTTGTCAGAAAACCTGTTTAACCTCTCTGAGTCGTATCCTCCCCACCCATGTGAAAGAGGATGGATTCAATGAGATACTGCATTTGAAGCACTTGGCATGGTGTTCAAACAAAGCAAGCACTCAATAGATGGCAGCTGACATGTGATGACACCACAGCACAGTTGCTCTTGAGTCAGACTTCCAGGGTCCATGCCCAGCTCACCATTCACCAGCTGTGTGCCTGTGGGCACTTATAACTTTCTTATGCCTCAATGTCTTTATCTGTAAAATGGAGATAATGATTCATAGTTACTGTAAGGATTAAGTGAGATAATACATCACATTTGGAACAGTGCCTGGAACACAGTAAGAATTTAGTAAGCGTTGAGGTGTTATTATTTCATCCTTTAAATTTGAATTTTTTTGTATTTCTATATTTAGGGTACATTGATTATTAGTAGCATGTAGTTGCATTGTGTTGTTTTAAAAATTTAGTCTTTGTCTTTTTAAAAAAATCAGCTTTGAGGTATAATATACATACAATAATAGTCACTAATTTCAGGTGTACAATTCAATGAGTTTTGTGAAATACCTGCAGTCATGTAACCACTACCATGTTTCTCTCTTCTGTGGAATCTTGGCACCTTGACCCCTCAAGTTCTTGCTCCCTTGGTGATTCTTCAATGCCTTCATATTTTCCCCTAGCTTTTCTAGCTATCATTGGCTGGTTTGGTGTGACACAAATTAGTCTGCAACTGCTGGAAAGGAAGCCCTCTGTCCTATTGTTATTCTCCCGCTAGAATTCAAAATGAGCGTTTAGAACAGTTCAGTTCCTGGCACATTGCAAAAAGCTCAATAAGTAAGTTCTTCTTCTCCCAGTAGAATCCCAGGGTCATGTTGAGCTGAGCTGTTAAAAATCAACCCCTTCCACTCCTTCTACCCTTTCCATACATTTTATAAATATACAAACTAATGTCACACTGTATGACTGGACTCCAGTGCAGTCAGACTCCCGTGGGAGGCTGTATTTGGACTCCAGTGGATTCCTGGATGGTTTCCTGTCCCTAGCCTGGGAGGTGTCATTGTGCTCTCCTTCCCCAAATCAGGGCATGGAAAACCTCAGGGCCCAGTTCACTTCTCAGCTCAAAAGGAAACAAGCCAGGGACTGTGGCTTCACAGACGCACCTCTCTCCCTCTCCTCTTGCGGGGCCCAGACCTCCAGCCATGACCACACATTTGGAGCAATCTTCTTTCATTCAGAATCCCAGACATCTCATGTTTTCCTCTGGAGCTGAGTGCACACACACACACACACACACAGAGGAACATGTTCACCAGCAAGTGTGCATGTACACAGTACCACACACAGTTTGGAAGGACACGCAGTCCAGGTGAGACCAGGCAGCAGAGGTGGAGATGAAAATTGAATGCTCTGCATTCAATGCTGGTCCCTTATTCCAGGGAACAGAGAGAGAGAGGCAGCCCTAAGCAACAGGCCAAAGGTCAGGCCAGGCCAAGGGCAGAGAAGCCTGGGCCTGGAGCCCAGCCACCACCTCCTGCTGGCCAGGACTCGGTACTGGGTCCCCAGGGTCAGCTCAGTGAACTCCTGTGTGGCCCTAGCAGGTTATGGAAAGAACATGACCTGTTAGAGAACCGTGACCCGTGGCTTGGCTGTGAGCAGGTACTGCAGCCCCTGACTTGGTGCAGGTGTGGGTGTGAGTATGCACTTGCGTGCATGCATGTATGTGCGTGTGTGTGTGACGTGCCTCTCTGTGCATACCGGGGGGAGTGGGGGGCAGGTTTTGATGCTGTGCTCAGCCTCCAAACTCAGAAGGAATGCCCAGCCTGGGGAGGTTTTAAACTGATTTTAGATAATTTGGCTCAGAAGAAATCCATTAATTTTTGCCTGGTTTAAAAGTAGTGCATGGGCTTCCCTGGTGGCGCAGTGGTTGAGAGGCTGCCTGCCGATGCAGGGGACACGGGTTCGTGCCCCAGTCCGGGAAGATCCCACATGCCGCGGAGCGGCTGGGCCCGTGAGCCATGGCCGCTGAGCCTGCGCGTCCGGAGCCTGTGCTCCGCAATGGGAGAGGCCACAGCAGTGAGGGGCCCGCGTACCGCAAAAAAAAAAAAAAAAAAGCGAATGGGGGTGGAGCAGGAATAGAAACTCAGCGTACCTAACTGAGTACATGTGCCTATGGTCACATGTCCTTTGGCCCCACATCTGTGGGTCACATCTGCTGGTGGAGGGGGACTGTGACAGGGGCTCCGAAGCTGCCCTTGGGGGTTAGAGAGACTAGCCCTGCTGGGAATATGCCCCAAGGAGCCCAGGTGTGAGCGTGGCCCTGTGAGGCCTCTGCCTTGGGTGCCCAGCTCCCCACCAGCAGGAAGGAGCCCTTCCACGTCACTACAGTCCAAGGGCTCCCTCCCTGCATGTTTGCCCTCTGGAGAGGAAGGAGAGAGAAGTAGTGAGGCCCCTGCATTTGTGAGCAGCCCCGAAAGTAGTGACCTAAGCTCCCCCCCTTCCCCAGTCCCTGTATGTGGAGAACCTTCTGCCACAGCTGGTTAACGCACCCACAGGCCCTCCAGGCACATAGCAGTCCAGTGTCTCCAGCACCATTTGTGCCCTCCCTGGGTGAAGAGCTGGGCACCTGGACCACATGCTCTTCTTCGCGCCCCTCCAGGATTCTTTGTTAGACATTCTTGGAACCCCAGCTCCAACGCCTCACCTCTCGGGCTCTCAGAGCCTCTGAGCCAGGGGCAGTCTCTCCTTGATCCTTTGCCCCGAGGCAGGCAACAGCCCACCCTCTGCCCTCATAGCAACCCAGCCAGGAGAGCCTGGCCTCCCACGGACACTCCTTCACTGCCCTCCCCCAATCTTGCCTGGCCTTCTTCCTCCCCTCACTCTGTCCCATTCCCTGGGCATTACTTCTGGGGCCATGCTCTGTCTTTAAGGCTCCCCAAGAACCAGCTTTCTAGAATCCAGCCACTTCTCTTGGGGCAGAAGAAATGGCCTTTGCAAGGCTTTGGCTGTGAATTCTTGGTGGGGAATAGGACTGGGGAAGATAAACCTAGTCCGGAGGGCAAACGTATCTCACCCTTTACCATGAGAACAGCACCAGCTAGAAGGCCAAAAAAGGCCCTGGCCAGGGATGGGGGTGAAGACAAGTTCTAAAGCCCAGAAATGAGCATAGCAGCCCCTCCCACTTATAATCTACAACATACTTGCATCTCGGCCATCTCTTCGGATCCTCAAAACAACCTCACGTGGTGGGCAGGGATTATCATCTGCACTGTACAGGTGAGGAAACCCAGAAGGGCATGAAAATTTGCCCAAAGTGTCAGGGCCAGGACTGAGTCTCCAACCTCCAGGTTATAAATCCAGGGCAAGACATGACCCTGGCCCCCACCAGCTTCATGATGTGCCTGGGAGGGAGACAGCAAGCCTCCTGAGGCCACCTGGCGTGCCCCTCCTCTCTCTCCAGACCCCACTTCTACCTGCCACACCCCAGAGTGTGTATGGATTTGCTGTAGACACACTCAAAAGTTGCCTTTTTCTCCTTCAGCCAGTCCTGAGCACCCACTATGCGTCCTTTCCAAATGCACAGTAGGTGCTCAGGGCTGGCTGAAAGAGGAAGAGGCAGCCCCTGAGGGTGTCTGCATTTCCAACTGGGATGTGCAAGTCCAGACCTTAGCACCCAGGAAGCCCTGCCCCTGATCCTACAATTTGCCTTATAAGGGAGGTTAGCCTAAGGTGCATCCCCCTAAGACCATACCTGGGGAGAAGCATCCTTCCTCAGGAAGAACTGACCTCTGTGAGCACATGGCATGTAGCGAGCTCTGAGCTAACGGTGGTCCCACCAACCCTAGAACAAATCCTCTGGCAACCCAACATCCCACCTGCCACCAAGTCCTGTCAGTATCTCCCAAGGCCGGCCCCCTTTTCTCCATCTCCTCACCGTTGAGTCCCAGTTGTCCTCAACTTACCTGAAGCCATGGCAAAGCCTCCTATTGGTGTCACAGTCAGTCCAAGCCGCCCCCCCCACACAGCCACAAGGAAGGCTTCAGGACCCAAATCTCATCCTCTCACCCCTGCCAAGATCCCTGAAGGCCCCTTAGACCTAAATGGGGTTGCACGGTCTGGGCCTGCACTCCATCTCACACCTTCCTCTGTACCCTGAGCCACACCAGCCTTCTCTCAGCTCCCTTGCCTACCCTCCTTTATTCGGCCTCTCCGCGAAACGTGTCCCCCCTCCCCTCACCTTGTCAGCTCATCTTCCTTCAGATCTCAGTTCAAAAGCCTCCCCTGCGCCTCTGTGTCAGTTCTATCCATCGTACATTCTCACACCCTCTGCTGTACTTCTCCTTCAGGGCAGGCGTTTTCTCCACCAGTTGTAAGCTCTGGAAGACAAAGTGTGCATCTTTGTTCCTCTCCCCGCTTCCCGCCCTTCTCACCATCGCATCCCCAGCATCTGTCCAGTGCCTGGCCATCGCTGATGCTCAATAGCTATGTGTTGAATGGATAGATGAATGAACCAACTCTATGAGGTAAGTACTGCTGCTGTCCCTAATCTGCAGACAAAGAAACGGAGATTCTGAGGAGTTGAGTGGCCAACTCAAGGTCCCGCGGCTGGCCGGTGGTACAGGCAGGGTCTAGAGCAAGCCAGACTGCAGAGTCTGTGCTCTTCACCACTTCCGGTCCTGCATCCAGAATGCCGGCCTCAGTGTCTGTCTTGCTCTCCCAGCAGGCTGTCTGAGGACTGCTCAGCTGGCCACCAAGTCCTGGGGCTCTGGGGCTCTCCTCCCCAGAGCTGCCCCCAGAACCATGGAGAGTCTGAGTGAGCTACAGAATCCACTGCTGCCTCGGGACCCCGCACACCTCCATGGCCCCTACCCCTACCCCGAGGCTTCTCCCGCCTGGCCGTGCCGGGAGAAGATCTACTCCTACCTCCTGGGTGGTGCTGGGCCTGCTCACGCCCACCAGCTCCTGGACCCAGGATCCCTGCAGCTGGCCGTGGAGGCCTGGTACAGGCCCAACTGCCTCCTGGGGAGGGACAAGGTCAAGGAGCCCAGGGCAGACAGCTGCGAAACCAGCTTCACAGAGAGCAGGGAGCCCCCCGCTGGGCCAACGGAGCGGTCCACAGAACCTGGCCAAGTGGAAGAGGATGTCACCATCCAGACTGTGTCCTACGGGGTTCAAGAGGAGCTCCAAGGCCAAGAGGACGACCAGGAGGAGGAGGAGGAGGTGAGTATGTGTGTTTAAAATGCAGATACTTGGGCTCACCTCCAGGTGTTGAGATTCTGTAGGCCTGGCTTAGGGTCCAGGAATCTGTATGTTACCAAAGAAGAGGCACCTCTGACACAGGTGCTATCTACACTTTGAGAAACGTTAACTTGGGCTATTTAATTTTTTTAAGATTAACTGCATTAGGGTATCTTTTTTATTGAAGTATAGTTGATTTACAATATTATGTAAGTAGGTGTACAACATAGCGATTCACAATTTTTAAGGGTTATGAATATTTAATTTTTTTTTTTTGCGGTACGCGGGCCTCTCACTGTTGTGGCCTCTCCCGTTGCAGAGCACAGGCTCCGGACGCGCAGGCTCAGCGGCCATGGCTCACGGGCCCAGCCGCTCTGCGGCATGTGGGATCTTCCCGGAGCGGGACACGAACCCGTGTCCTCTGCATCGGCAGGCAGACTCTCAACCACTGCGCCACCAGGGAAGCCCGAATATTTAATTTTTAATAGCACATTTTGTTCTTGTTTTTTTCCAGCTCAATCGAGAGATAATTGGTATATAACATTGTTTAAGTTTAAGGTGTATAAAGCCATGATTTGATTCATGTACGTATTACAAAATCTTTACCACAATAAGGTTAGTTAACACATCCTTCACCTCACATAACTACCATTTTGCTGTTGTTGTTATAGTGAGAACATTTAAGATCTACTTTCTTAGAACTTGCAATTGTACGATACGTTATTGTTAACTACAGTCACCACGCTGTATTAGATCCCCAGAACTTATTCCTCTTATAACTGGAAGTTTGCACTCTTTAACCAACGTCTCCTCATTCCCCCCACTCCCCAGCCCCTGGCAACCACCAATCTGCTCACTGTTTCTATGAGTTCAGCTTTTTTAGATGCTACATGTAAGTGAGATCATACAGTATATGTCTTTCTTTGTCTGACATATTTCACTTAGCATAATGCATCAAGATTCATGTTGTCCCAAATGGCACGATTTCCTTCTTTTTATGGCTGAATAATATTCCATTGTAGGGCTTCCCTGGTGGCACAGTGGTTGAGAGTCCGCCTGCCAATGCAGGGGACACGGGTTCGTGCCCTGGTCCGGGAAGATCCCACATGCCGCAGAGCAGCTGGGCCCGTGAGCCATGGCCGCTGAGCCTGCGTGTCCGGAGCCTGTGCTCCACAACGGGAGAGGCCACAACAGTGAGAGGCCTGCGTACCGCAAAAAAAAAAAAAGAAAGAAAGAAAAAAAAAATTCCACTGTACATATATAGATAGATAGATGATAGATGATAGATAGGTAGATAGATAGATAACATTGTCTTTATCCATTCATCCATCCATCTATGGACTTTTAAACTTTGAGGAAAGTTCACCTTGTTCTTGTTTTCTTAATTATATAAGTAATTTAAAGTCAATATAGAAAACCATTCAAAGATAACTATTATTTTAGTGGATGATCTTCCAGTCTTTTTTACTTATGTGTTTTTTTCCTACCCTACTCCCCAAAAGAGATCTTGCTATACACAGTTCTATATCAGAAACTTTCCTCTTTAAGCAACATATTTCAGTTTTGCTCCACGTAATCTAATATTTTCTACAAGGTGATTTTTAGGGGTTACATGGTATTCCATTGTAGGTTCTTCCATCAATTATTAACCCAACCTCCTGGTCATTGGGTGTTGAGATTGTTTCTAATTTTTCACAATTACTATCCTATGATGAACGTTCCAGTACGTGTATATTTGTATTCTTTCCTAGTGATAAATTCCTAAGGGTGGAATCACTGGGCCATTCACTGTCAAAGCTCTTGGTAGAGAGTACCGAGCCCAACCCACACTCCCACTAACAACAGGTGGTCTTCCCGTTGCCCCACATCACTGCCAATGGGTGATCCTGGGCCAGGTCACAAGAACCCACTCATGTTTTGCAGAGTGATGCAACCTCGACAGAGAGTGAAAGTGAAGACAGCTTCCTTACGCTGCCTCCCAGGGACCACCTGGGTCTCACTATCTTCTCCATGCTCTGCTGCTTCTGGCCACTGGGCATAGCTGCCTTCTACTTCTCCCAGGGGGTAAGAGCCCGTGGGGCCCAGGGCTTCTGCTTTGGCCACCCTGCTCCTCTGGGGGGCCTGGGGTCAGGGCCTGGAGGGCTGGGGCTGTTTTGCTGGTCGTGGGGATGCTCCCTTTCATCAGCGCCTCTCTCTCCCTAGACCAGCAAGGCCATCTCCAAGGGGGACTTCCGCCTGGCCAGCACCACCTCCCGCCGGGCCCTATTCCTGGCCACACTCTCCATCGCCATCGGGGCTGGTCTCTATGTGGCCGTGGTGGTAGCCCTGGCAGCTTACATGTCCCAGAATGGCCACAGCTAGTGGCCAAGAAGTCCTGGCATCCTGACTCCCCGCTCCACCTGAGGAGGCAAGGGGGGTTGGGGTAGCAGACTCTCTGGGAAGTGCTGGCCCCTGAAGACAACTCATGAGGATGGTTTATTGGGAGGAGGCCTCCCAGGCTGCAGCCTGAGGGGTGCAACCTTCACTTCTTCCTGCCTATTGCAACCAGCCTAAAGCAGGGCTGGGAGCATCACTCTCCAGCCCAGTCTATGTTGGGAAGCAGGAGAGGATAGGGCTGCCCACCTGGCCGTCCAGGCAGGGCCTCCTTCTAGCTGGGAGCTCTCCCCATTCTGCTTACTTCCTAAAGGGTCTCCTGCCCTGCAAGCACCCCACTACCTGACTCTGTTAACCTCTCCACAGAGAAAGAACAGATTACAGGGAGGGAAAGGGATGCCTGGGGAGAAAAGGAGCTGACCCAGTCCTTGCAGCCACAGGAATCTCCACCTGGGACACCCTGGCTTTCCCCAGCTCCACTCTCTGGCTCATGATGCCCAGACCTCAGCCAGCCAAGAGGGAAGTCCATAGAGACATAGGGACCCCTTGGTCTTTCTGGTTCTGGAGGGTGCTTACCTCTCCTGTGGGCTTGTAAGATAAGACAGTGTAGATTCTAGGCAGAGAAGGGACATCTCGGGTGTATAAAGTCTGTACTGAGGGCAGGTTCTTGGAGCGTCTCTGTGCAGGAACGAAAGGCAGATGAGATGACACAAAGCCTGGAGGGCCCTGGAATAGTGTTGCCCCTGTTCCCACAACATCCTTTTCTAGGCTCCTCCCGGGGGGCTCTGAGCTGGCACCATCCCAGGTAGACAGAGAGAGAGTGCCATCAGCCCAGCAGGACCCTAGATGCAGCCCTGTGGAAACATAGCGAGGAGACCCTGAGTAGTGAGTGAGATGAGAGGAGGGACACAGGCCTGGCGTGGCAGCTGAGCAGCCCAGGAAGGCTTCCTAGAGGAGGTGAGCAAGGTCTAGATAGATGAAGAGAATGTATCTAAGGGATACTAAGGGATGACCCTTAGTATTCATGGGCAGGGATGTGGCAGGAGCCTCCCGAGGGGGGTTCAAAGCTGTTTGGATTATGCCTAGAACATCCAGGCTGGAGCCAAACTGAGGGCTCTACCAACTCAAGGAAGAGGAAGGTCAGGCCTGTGTCTCAAAGGCCAGTGATGTTTTCCCACCTCTGAATGCTGGACCCCTGGTCAGCCTTGGAGTTTCTTCACTGGCACCCCGGCTCAGAGCTGCTCCTAACGCCCTCAACCTCTAGGAATCCTCCAGAATTCTAGAGACATCCAGACAGGCAGGAGGAGCACATTGTGAGGGCAGGCTTTTCAGAGTTCAAGCTATGGACCTCACTGTGCACAATCTGCGGACCTGGTCATTCCCGTCCCCCATCCAGAGCTCGGGGCTATGAATCCACCAACTTGTCCCACCATCCTCCCTAATCCCAGGCGTTACCCAGCCCTCCATTCCCTGCATCCCCTGAAGTCTCACAGGCCCAGGATCAGCAGTTTTAATGTCCCATTATTGTATATAATTATCCTTGTAATAAACATTTCTGTAACACCTGGTGCCCTCTGGGCCTCTTACTGTCCTCGCCTGCCTCCACCTTTGCCTGCGTCCATTTCTTCCCCAAGACTGACCTCCATTCCCAAGCCTACTTCTTCTGGCCCCTAGCAGCATGTTCTTGAGAGGACATGCCCACATCCGGGCCTTAGGAGAAGGGGGAGGCACTCTGGCTTGGAGGACTTCTCTGCTCAGAGTAGCCTGGATGCAGGATGATGGCGTGCATTTGACTCTGAGAGATAAGGCAAGGTCCATGCTGAAGAAAAATCCCTTCTAGACTCGAAGGCCTTGGAGATCAGGTGGAAAGGATGTGAGCCAGGGTGACTGAGGCCCCCCTGAGCTGCCTGGAGCTATCAAGGGTGGACACAAGGTACGGGGTCACCAAGGAGCCCCATTCCCCCGATGCCCTCTCTAGAGTCCCTCATACCTCCCTTATGGGGGCTGTTCACGGGTGGTATGGGGAGGAAACCATCTCTGTCTGCCTCAGACCACAGCCTCAGCACCAAATGCTCTCGGTCCCAGGCCCCCAGGAACCTGCCTGGACTGGCAGAGGCACAAGCCTGTCCTCTAGGTCACTGCATGGAGGGCGCTGGCACACTTGCACCCACATGTGCCTACTTGCAAGACACAGCTATGGACACACACACACATGTTGCACAGGCTGGGTACCCCTGAGAGAGATGAGCGCATGATGTACGTTAGGAGACGCTCTTGGGATAACATTTGAGGAACGGAGCAGAAGGCCGATCTGAATGGCGGGGAGGCCAGGCTGCGATGCTGGCCCAAATGACTGGGCCAACCCAAGGTGGGGTCTGGATCCAGGATGCCCTTCAGAGTTGACCCAAGGTAGGACGAAGGGCCAGGCCTTTATATCTGCTTATCAATCAGTCATTGGATGTGGGCCACCCAGAAAAGGGCTGTGACTCTCCGGTGAGGCGGATCTCTTCAGCTGGAGCTGCTCCCTAAGCGGGGTATGCCCTGAAGGCTGATTGCTGACAGTACCTGCAGCAGCTGGAGGACTAAGCCCATCATTCCTGCGGGGGCCGGAGCAGCACATCACCGCACCCACCACACCCACCAAGCGGCAGCAGACCCGGTGGTGCCACCGAGATCCCCTCGGCATTTACCTCCCCACAACGAAGGCTGCTTCCTGGGAACTCTGTGATACTGGGCCCACAGGCAGGATAAGCCAAAAGTGACTTCAACCACTGACGGATGGAAGCCGGTGGACAAATAACCCCAGATTTCCCGGCATCTGGAAGGGAGGACACTAGTCATATTCTACACGCTCTCAGGGCTCCCCAGCAGGACTGAGCTTCAGTTGCCTGTAGTGGCAGTTTGCTTAAAAGCACGTCCCTCGCTGGCTGCCTTCCTGTCCCCATCTTCTTCCTTACTCCCCTGCTGCGCTTCCTGGGATCACCTCCCAATAAACTACCTACGATCGAACCCTTGTCTCAGAAGGCCCCAGGGGAACCCAAACCAAAACACAGACACGCACGCATACATGCACCTATGCACACAGAATGTGCGTACTCACACCTACACACAGGTGCGGGCATGCAGCCGCGCACTCCTTTGTGCACGCGCGCACACGGGCACAGCCCACGCAGGCACAAATCCTTCGTGCCCACACTCACGTGTGCCCACACGTACAGCATGCGCACATGCCAGGGGTGAAGCAGGAGACGCGGTGGCTGAGGAGCCCCTCCCGGCCCCGTCTGGTCTGTAGTGTCCCTGTCCCCAGTCCCACTGGGCCCCGGGCCTGGGCAGCAGGCAGCGCGGACTCCAGTCCAGGCTCTGCTTGGGCTGGGCAGGCTGCCTCACAGCCCTGAGAGCTCCCACCTCCTTCCCAGCCCTGCAAAACGCTGGTCCAGGCCTGGAGACAAAGGAGAAGCCGTTGAACAGTTTTCTATGTTCAACCCTGGCCCTGTTCCACACCGTCCTCACCCCATCCCCTTCCCTCAGCTGCAAGTTCAGGCTCTGCAGAAGAAAATGGAATCAGAAACGTAGCCCCTAGGGACTTCGCTCCCAGCCCCCTTGGAAGGGCCCATTGTGTGGAGCCTGGGCTCACCCTGATCCGTCCTTGCCACGCTGGCAGGGCCCCCTCCCCTGTCACGCAGAGCCTCCGGGCATGCCTGGGGCACTTTAGGCCTCCTGCTTCCCAGCTCTGCCTGTGTCTCACTGCCTGAGGCTCCTGGGAAGCAGGGGGCTTGCAGTTACCCCACTTGCGGCTGATTCCTCAGGCTGGCAGAGAAGCTGGGGGCAGGGAGGGTCCCCTGGGTATAGGTGCCCACGATGAGCTGCAGCGCCAGCACATCTGTGCAAATATTACCAATGATTTTCCTCACTATAAACACCCAGCAGGAAGGCAGGGAAGCAAACAACTCAAATTGTTTAAAATAGAAACCGAAATTGCTGCACAGGGAAGTCAGGGCAGCAGGCAGAGAAGTGGCTGTGCACCAGGAATCCGGGGTCTCCTCCACCAACTGCCCTTAAAGTGCACCTGCTCCCCCTACCTCAGCCCTGAAACCCCATCTCAACTTTCTCCTCCAAAGGCCAGGCAGAATGAGATTGGAAAGGTCATCACCTGGGGGAGGGGGATAGGAGGATGGGGGCCCAACGGGCCCTGTGCAGGGGAGGGAGGATGGCTGAGAGTGGTAGACACAAAGGAAACAGGAGCCAGTGGTTCAGGGCAGCTGGGCTAAAATGCTGTGTGGAAAGGAGCTGGGGGGAGGAAGCCTCCCTTCACTGTACCCAAGGGCAGGGGGAGGAGGGGGACCCTCAGGTGGCAGGCCAGGGGCCTTGGGACGCTGGGCCAAGTGAGAACAGTGACCTGCCACCCACTCTGAATGAAAGGAATTTTTTTGATAGTGGAAATGGCTAGAAACCAGCTCCCGGAGGGGCCCAGCAGCCTTCCCTTTCCCTCCCTCCCTCCCCGCAAACAGGGTTGATAGATAGCAGGTCGCTGACACAGTCACGCGGGTTGTCAAAATGCTGAAACATTTCCTCACCAGGTGATAAACAGGCCCTGTCCCAAGCCCCCCAAATATTTCCCTTTCCTGCCTTCCTGGTCCCTCCCCCAGGACCCCGAGACGCCCCCCCAGGAACTAAAGGGTTAACGGTGGGCACAGCAGCCCCCCTCCCCCAAGTGCTCAGGCAGCCTGAGCTGCCCTGACTGTTAAGTATCTCAGATGTCACCCCTGCCGGCAAAGACATCATCTGTGTGCACACGGCCTCTCTCCTCCCCTAAGGATGCTCCCGGGGAGTGGGCTCTAGACAAACCCACCACTCCTCAGTCTGCCCTTGCATCCCTGCTTCTTCCAAGAGACAGTCCCAGCACATTTTCTGGGTCTAGCCAGGCCTGAACCGCACCCGGGGGGCAGGAAGCGGGTGTGCTGAGGCAGGAGTCCGTGGCCAAGTTGACAAGAATATGAATCCGGAATGCTGCAGCAGGAAGGAAACCTGGAGGTGATCTAATCACAGTCCCTGATGCTACAGAAGAGACAACCAAGGCCCAGAGAGGGAAGTGAGTTGCCCAATGTCACACAGCGATTTATGAGCCAAACGCAGGCCTCGCCTCCCAGGCCCTGGAGTTGCTGAGCTAGGCTGGTGATGTCGCTGCCTGCTGTGGAAACGCTGAAAACCCAGGGAAGACTGTTGCCTCCGCTGTGAATATTAACAAACTGCTTCCCTGAGCCTTCCTCCCGGGCTGTTTCCTGCTTCGAAGGCTGTCCCAGGCAGCCCCTCCCTGGGGCTGGTACCTCAGCCCTTCTGTTTTGGTGGCATGGCAGGGTGGGGCGGGAGGGGGAGAGCTTTGCTTAGCCTGGCTGCTCCAAGCTCACAGCAGTTCCTGCCACCACCATGGGCACTCACATCCTCTCGGCAACGGGCAGTCCTGCTCTGGGAGGTGGGGGACCCACAGAGACACTCAGATGTTCTTTTTTTTTTTTTTTGCGGTACGCGGGCCTCTCGCTGTTGTGGCCTCTCCCATTAGCGGAGCACAGGCTCCGGACGCACAGGATCAGTGGTCATGGCTCACGGGCCCAGCTGCTCTGCGGCATGTGGGATCTTCCCGGACCGGGGCACGAACCCGCGTCCCCTGTATCGGCAGGCGGACTCTCAACCACTGCGCCACCAGGGAAGCCCCACTCAGATGTTCTGAACGAAAATAAAAGGTGCTCGGGCGGCCCAGCTGCATTTCCAAATACTTCCGACCTACATCCCTTGAACTGTTCTCACCTCCCTCCCTCTAAAGGGCCGGGCAGACTTCAAAGCCACTTGTAGCTCCACGGGGAAATGACAGAGAAAGGAATTCCCAGAGGGCAGGGTGCCCCCAGAGGCGGCCAGGAGGGGGACAGAGGGGACAGCAGGCATGTTGGCAGCAGAGGACAGGGCTAGCGGTGAGGCGGCAGGGGCAGGCCGTGCTGACAGAGCGCCTTTGGTGCACAAAAGACCTCCACTCGGGCCCCCTCTGCACTGAGGCAAGTGTTCCTGTCCCCATTTTACAGACTGGGAGAACGAGGCCAGCAAGGCTCTCTTTCCTCCTGGTGCCACAGCTCAGTGAATGGTACCATCATGGTGTCTGAGCAGCTGACATGGCTCCACCCTCACCCCCCACCCTCATCCCATCTGAGCCCAGCTTCTGGTCATTTTCCCCACCTTCATCCCCTCCAGCCCTGTCCTAACACTTCTGCTCAGAGCTGGCTGAGAGACAAAGCTTAACACAGTGGTTGAAAGCACAGAGTCTGGAGCCAGACTGCCTGGTTCGAATCCTATGCCCTGCTCTGTGCAACCTTGGGTGTTTTCCTGTGTGGAAAAGGGACACCATGATGGTGACTACTGCAAAGGGTTGGTGTGACTATTATGTAAATTAACACTTGTATGGCTTCTACAACAGCATTAGGTGTCTAGTAAGTGCTATGTGGAATTTTTTTTTTTTTTGGCCGCACCACGCCGCTTGTGAGATCTTAGTTCCCCGACCAGGGATTGAAAGGGGGCCCTCAGCAGTGAAAGGGTGGAGTCTTTTTTTTTTTTTTTGCTGTACGCGGGCCTCTCACTGTTGTGGCCTCTCCCGTTGTGGAGCACAGGCTCCGGACGCGCAGGCTCAGCGGCCATGGCTCATGGGCCCAGCCGCTCCGCGGCATGTGGGATCTTCCCGGACCGGGGCATGAACCCGTGTCCCCTGCATCGGCAGGCAGACTCTCAACCACTGCACCACCAGGGAAGCCCAAGGGGTGGAGTCTTAACTGCTGGACTGCCAGGGAATTCCCTGGAGAATGCTTTTAACTATCTCCAAGGGAACACCACCCTAAATGGCTTCCCTGCCAGAATCTCCTCACCTTCCTCCACCCCGACACCTTCCACCGCCAGACAAGACTAAAGCCAGATCCTGGTGTACGGCGACCCTGCTGACTTCTCCAGGCAGACGTCTGCTGATAACAAGCTGAAGGCACGAGCCTGTTTCTCATGTCCCCCTGCCAAGAATTCCCTTGTCTGCCCTACTGCCTGACCTTTTCCTCCAAGCTGATAGAAATCTTCCAAGACAGTTCTAGAAAATCCCATCTCTAGCACTTTCTGGCAACTCTTCCCCACCGCCCCACCCAAAACCAAGTGGAACAAACCACCTTCCTTCATGAGCCGTCACCACACCTGTTCACACTGATATCTCTGCCACATCTACAGCCTTTTGCTCCTCCGAGGGTGGGACCCGTGTCTGTCTCGGCCTCGCTAGGTCTGGTGCGGGGCCTGCTTTCTGTAGACGTTCAACACAGGCTCTCTGGACACATCGCTGGGAAAGAAGTGACTTGCCACACAGCTGGAGAAGGTCGGGGTTAGGATTCTTTTGTCCGTGATTTCTCTCTCGGAGGGGAGAATCACCCACTTCTTCGGGGAGATGAGAGCTGGGAGGAGGGTCTCCAGGTGAAAGGGGCTTTACAATTCCAAGGAGAACAAAACAGACCAGGGACAGCAGGGTGGACCCTTGCGGTGCCCAGCCTGGTAGTATCTGAATAGGAAGGGACAGGGCACAGAACTCTTAGGCGCCTCCTCCTACTTTTCATCTGGGATGCCAGAAAGACCCACCTTTCCCGTGCAGCGAGGTCTGTGCTCTGTAGGAGGATACAAACAAGGGGGCAAAGAAGCCAGGGCAGCTGCTCTCTCCTTGTCCTCTCTGATCTCCGCGAGACTCTGGGCTGAAGACAGAGAAGAGGTTCTTTCTCAGTTTCCTCTATTTGCAACTCAGCCCCTTGGTCACCCACATCCTCCAAAGGAGCCCACAAGTCTGAGTGACACTGGCCTGTCCACAGCCTCCTCTGAAGGTCAAGGCCAGAAGCGGGATCCCTGCCTCACCCAACTTCATCACCTTCCCATGCTTCACCAAATCCTGTGACTCCGCCTCCCCCCAGTCTCCCTGATCCCATCTCCTTCTCCCTCCTCGGTTGCCAAGTCCTAGGGCCAGCCCCCATCAGCTCTCACTCGGGCTCCTGCAAAAGCCTCCAAGACAACCTGTCACCGGCTACAACATGAATGAGACTTGAGGACATTATGCTAAGTGAAATAAGCCAGTCACAAAAGGACAAGTACTGCATGATTCCACTTCTTTGAGGTACGTAGAAGAGTCAAATTCACAGAAACAGAAAGTAGAGTGGTGGTTCTCAGGGGCCGTGAGGAAGGGGAAATGGGGAGTTATTTAATAGGACGGAGTTTCAGTTTTGTAAGATGAAAATGTTCTGGAGATCAGTTGCACTACATTGTGAATATACTTAATGCTACTGAACTGTACACTTAAAAATGGATAAAATGGTAAATTTTATATTGTTTTTTACCATAATTTTTTAAAAGACTGGGGAAAGTAATAATTATTATTATAAAGAAATATTCTAATACTATTATAAATCTGTTCAGTCTCTTTTCAAAGATGATTTTAATGAAAACAAAAAACCCTCCTAAATGGCCTCCCTTTTGCTAAAGTGAACTTTTCTAAAGGCAAATCTGGTCAAGTCAGCCCTTCATACTTGCAGGGTCTTTGCTATTTCCTCTGCCTGAAATATTTTTCCTTCCCTTCTTGGACTAATTAACTCCTATTCACCCTTCAAATCTTGGTTCTAAAGTCACTTCCTCCAGGAAGGCCTCCCTCACCCGCCTGGCTGGGTCTATGCCCATCACTGTGCACTCTCTGAGCCCCATGTTCCCGTTTTCAAAGCCCAGATCCACATTGCAACTGTACATTGGATTAATGAATATTGGATTAATATTAGATTAATGAATATTGGATTAATAATATACTGGACTAATATATTGAATAATGAATATTGGATTAATGTCTATCTCCCTCCATTGTAACCCCAATGCCCAGATAGATGACAACTTAAGCAAACAAAAACAAATTCACTGTCACGCAAATCAAAACCACAGTGAAATATCACCTCACACCTCTCAGAATGGCTATCATCAAAAAGACCACAAATAACAAATATTGGCAAAGATGTGGAGAAAAGGGCACCCTAGTACACAGTTGGTGGGAATATAAATTGGTGCAGCCACTATGGAAAACAGTATGGAGGTTCCTTAAAAATCTAAAGATGGGGGCTTCCCTGGTGGCGCAGTGGTTGAGAGTCCGCCTGCCGATGCAGGGGACACGGGTTCGTGCCCCGGTCTGGGAAGATCCCACATGCCGCAGAGCGGCTAGGCCCGTGAGCCATGGCTGCTGAGCCTGCGCATCCGGAGCCTGTGCTCTGCAAGGGGAGAGGCCACAACAGTGAGAGGCCCGCCTACCGCAAAAAAAAAAAAAAAAAAAAAAAAAAAAAAAATCTAAAGATGGAAATACTATATATCCAGAAATTCTACTCCTGGGTATTTATCTGAAGAAAATGAAAACACTAATTGCAAAAGATACATGCACCCCAATGTTCATAGCAGCATTATTTACAATAGCCAAGATATGGAAGTAACCTATGTGTCTATCAACAGATGAATGAATAAAGAAGATGTGGTACATATATGCAATGGAATATTACTCAGCCATAAAAAGGAATGAAATTTTGCCATTTGCAACAACATCGATGGACCTGGAGGGTATTATGTTTAGTGAAGTAAGTCAGACAGGGAAAGACAAACACTGTATGTTACCACTTATATGTAGACTCTAAAAAATAAAACAAATGAATGAATATAATAAAACAAATGAACGAATATAACAAAACAGAAACAGACTTACTGATATAGAGATCAAACTAGAGGTTACCAGTGGGGAGAGGTAAGGGGGATAGAGTAGGGGATTAAGAGTTGCAAACTACTATGTATAAAATAAATAAGCTACAAGGATATATTGTACAGCACAGGGAATATAGCCAATATTGTATAATAACTTTAAATGAAGCAAATCTATTAAAATACTGGGTCACTATGTTGTACACCTGAAACTGATATTGTAAACCAACTATACTTCAATTTTAAAAATTCACTGTCAAAGATATGTAAAATCAATTACATAAGCTGAAACAAAATAAGAAGATATTGAGTACTTACTCTGCGCCAAGCCTATACTAAACACTTTACAAATATTAATCAGTGAAACCTTGAAACATCCCTAGAAGGCTGATTCTATTAGTATTTTATCCCTATTTTAGGGATAAAGAAACTGAGGTCCAGAGAGGTAAAGTAAACTGCCCTTGGTCACACAGCTAGTAGGATAGTAGCTGGAATTTGAACCCAGGCCATCTAGCTCCACTGTCCACATGCCAGGGCCATTACCCCATCTTGCCCAAGTCTGATGCCACCAGAATCACAGATATATACATATATATATATATATATATATATATATATATATATATATGCCCCCCCTTAACTTCTCCCATTGATTCTTTCCTCTTCCCTTCCCTAAATGATACTGAGCAGGGGTTAGGGTCATGGAGAGAGGACCACATGTTTTACCCCCAACGTATTTTAAGGAATATTTGTTCCCCGTAACCCAAGAAGCCCAGCAAACCTGCCCAGCACCTGTCGAGCCACCTGGTGGATGGTGAAGACCAAGAACAGCCTCTAGCCCTCTTCTGAGAGGCCAATGAGAAGCAAGGACAGAGTCATAGGCATCCACAGCCCATCTAGCTGTGATCCAGATCGGAACCCTAGAGGAGGAGCAGGAATCTTGGGAAACAAGACCACCAGGACCTGGTTAGGGGGGTCGTGCAAAGGTGGGTGTGGCGGCTGGTATCCAGCCAGAGACACAGGAAGCATATGCCTCTTTGACAGGAAGGCAGGTCCTTGCTTCCATATCCTTCCCCCAAATGCTGACCCAGTGCCCAGGGAACAGGTCAGCTGTCACCCTGCCCATGCAGGTGACCTATATGTTGTCAAGGGGAGCTGGGATGGATGGCGCTTGAGTCATAAGTCCCCATGGAGAGCTGCTGCTCAAGTGAGATGGAACAGGGATCTTCTCAACCTCAGACAGAAAATGAAAGGCAACTTCAGGGTTTTAGGCTTGGATTGTCGACTGCCACTGTATGCTGGCTACTGGGCTCCTTCCTTTTTATGTCAACCCATATTTTATAGACAGGAAAACTGAGGCTCAGAGAGATAAGTTAAATTGCCCAACTATCTGGGAAGTTGGGGAGCCTTAAAATTAATTGCCAAGTTTTCAGTCTTTAAATTAAATGTCTGTACCTCAAACCCCATTGATCCAGCAAGGTGAGTCAGAAAGTAAAATAAAAATGAGTGAGCACGGGTCAGGTTCCACTCTTGCCTGAAACAACTCTTATTTTCTTCTTTACCCCAATTTGGGCAGGAGCTGTGTCTGGTTGTTCAAGCAAGAAAACATCTCAGAACTCACCAGCTCTTTGCCCAGCATGGATACCCCACCTTAACTCAGAGCCCTTGCCAGCACCCACACCAGCTCCAGTCCCCCTCTTTCCATGCCCCCCCCAAATGTCTGCAGGTGGAGAGGTGATGAGCGGCTCTCTCCAGCTGCATGGTGTCCCTGGGGTGGTGCATAGAGGATTCCACACTCAGAGAAGCCAATTAAGGACCGTCATCCTGGCGGAGCTGCCTGACTCAGAGCTGCTTGAACCCCTCCGCCCCACCCGCCAGGAGTCCACCCAGGAAGCCTCAGGGAGCTCCCCTCACAGGGGCCAGGGGCCAGGCTGGGTAGATGGCAGCTGCCCTGACCTCTCCACCAGGCAAAAACCTGTGTAGCTTCAACACCCACCCCAGACTCTGCTCAACCTCCCAACTTCCTCCATCCTTGAGCATCAATTAAATATTGACTAAGTAGCTATTAAGCAGGAATGGTCTACCATGTTCTCCAGGGCAAAATAAGTCTCTCTTTCTCAGAAGTGAGGCAAATAGAGGTGGCCTCCTTGCTGGTCCTTGAAAACACCAAGCATGATCTTGCCCCGCTTCTGCCTTTGTACCTGCTGGTCCTGGCCCTTCCGCTAGAAACACCCTTCTCCAAATACCTGCTCTGCATTGCTTGCTCAAATGTCACCTCATCTTAGAGGCCCTCCCTAGCTGCCTCCCACCTACCATTTACCTACTTTGTTTTCTTTCATAGCTCTCTCCCTGCTTGATATTTTACTACCTGTGTGTTTGTCAGCCTTCCCCCATCAGAATGCAAACTCCATGAAAAGGGACTCCTGGGCCTCATTCATGGCTGGCTGAATCCTCAGTGCTTAGAACAGGGACTCGTTCTCAATAAAGATCTGCTCTGTGAATGGGACCTGGGTTCTGGCTCTATTCCAGCTGGGACCAGCTCTGTGACCCCTGGTGAGCTGCTCCCCATCCTACCTCCCAAGGCTTCTCCTTTATAATGTGAAAGGATTTGTGGTTTCTAACTGGGGTCTTAATTGGAGTCCCTAATGGCATCAAAGGGAGAATGGAGGTGGGCTACTTTTTATTGAGGTGAAATTCTCATAACATAAAATTAACTATTTATTTTTACTTTTTATTGAAGTATAGTTGATTTACAATGTTGAGTTAGTTACTGCTGTACATCAAAGAGATTCAGTTTTACATATATACACACATTCTTTTTTTAATATTCTTTTCCGTTATGGTTTATCATAGGATACTGAATATAGTTCTCTGTGCTAGAGTAGGACCTTGTTGTTTATCCATCCTATATATAAAAGCTTACGTCCGCTAACCCCAACCTCCCACTCCATCCCTCCCCAAATCTCCTCCCCCTTGGCAAACACCAGTCTGTTCTCTCTATGTCCCTGATTCTGTTTCTGTTTCATAGATAGGTTCATTTGTGTCATAGTTTAGATTCTACATATAAGTGATATCATATGGCATTTGTCTTTTTCTTTCTGGCTTATTTCACTTAGTATGATAATCTCTAGTTGCATCCATGTTGCTACAAATGGCATTATTTTGTTCTTTTTTATGGCTGAGTACTATTCCATTGTATATATGTACCACATCTTCTTTATCCATTCAGCTGTCAATGGACATTTAGGTTGTTTCCATGTCTTGGCTATTGTGAATAGTACTGCTATGAATATAGGGGTGACTGTATCTTTTTGAATTATAGTTTTGTCTGAATATATGCACAGGAGTGAGATTATTTTTAGTTTTATGAGGAACCTCCATACTGTTTTCCACAGTGGCTGCACTAACTTACATTCCCACCAACAGTGTAGGAAGGTTCCATTTTCTCCACAACCTCTCTAGCATTTGTTATAAAATTGACCATTTTAAGTGAATAATTCAGTGGCAATTAGCACATTTATAATGTTGTGCAACCACTACCTATATCTAGTTTCAAACATTGTCATCTCCCCCAAAATGAACCTCATACTCTTTTTTTTTTTTTTTTTTTTTTTAGTGAATCAAATGTTTATTAGGAGGAAAAAGAGTACATGTGAACAGGCACACACAGGCCGGCTCAGAGAAAAGGTCACACCCTCATGGTAGTTTTAATCACTTACATGGGGCATTTCTTCTGGGTTCCCTTTGGCCAATCATCTTGTTTGCCTGGCTCTGAGTCTGTATTTGGTTTATCTCAGGGTCCTCCCTTGTGTGTATGCATATCTCTTAGCCAAGACGGATTCCAGCAAAGAGGCCTATGGGTAGGTTGACATCACTCCCTTTTTGACCTCCAAGGAGCATTTCTGTACATGTACAGTCAGGAAGGTCTCCTTGACTTTGAGAATGAGGAATATGTGGTCTCTTTTATCTGGACAGGGCCCAGCCTCTCCTATTATCCTCCTGCTACTGTCTTCATCCTGGAGTATCTGTCCACAGGGGACAAACTCCAGCTGCTCAGCCTGGGGCCCATCTATCTCCTGCCTCATTGTCATTTGGTGGATTGAAGTAAGACTTTGCACCAGTCCTGGGCAAAGTCCTGCTGGCCCTCGGATTCCTTCCTCACTCTTCTCCTACATGCTCCAAGCCATAGAGGGACTTCCCTGTGAAAAACGTTTTCCCAGAACCTCATACCCTTATATCCATTAAGTAGCTGCTCTCCGTTCCCCCTCCCCCCAGCCCCTGGCAACCACCAATCTGAGTTCTGTCTCTGTGGATTTACCTATTAAGAATATTTCATATAAATGGAATCATACAATACATGACCTTTTGTGTCTGGCTTCTTTCGCTTAGCATAAGGTTTTTGAGGTACATCCACATTGTAGCACTTTTCAGTGCTTATTTCTTTTTATGGCTGAATAATATTCCATTGTGTGGATACACAATTTGTTTATCCATTTGTCCACTGATAACATGAGCTATTTTTAAAAGCTTTTCCAAATCTGTGATAAGACCATACCATCTGACTAAAGTATGTTTAGTAGACAAAAGCTTATAAAATACGGACAGTACAATAAAAGAGGTGCTTGCAGGTTCCAGGCCCTCATTCCACAGTTCTACATAAGGTAATGTAGCTGGGCCCACGAACACAGCCTCCATCTCTGGACCAGTCTAAGCACTGATGGCTTTCTTTCACCCTCACCCTCAAGCTCTCTGCGGTAGGGACTACCATGATGACTCATGCAGATGAGGCAAAATCCACTGCTGAGGGTCACACAGGTAAGAGTGATGGAGTTGGCATCTGAGCCCTGATCCTGGATCCAGAGGATGAACCCTTAACCACCTGGTACACTGTCTGCCTGGGGCGCTCGGGCAGCCTTCCTGGTCACACCTCACCGAGCAGTACTGCCAGCTAAGGGCCAGAGTGGAGCAGGCGTGGGCTCCGGGGAAGGCAGTAGGTCAGGCGGAACGCTGACATCAAGTGGCAGCAACCTAACTTAAGGGCTGTTGAGATATTTAAATGAGATCAAGTATGAAAATACAAATCTCAAGGCTGTTATGTCATAATGACTAATATATATTGACTGCAGAGTGGGGAGCTCAATCTCACAACAGATGTAAAACAGTTGTGATGGATCCTGACTCTCAGAAGTGTGTGCTCTAAAGGGGAAAAGAGATCCACACCAGCGACCACGGTACAGTCACTTGGGCTTGTGAGCTTCAGTTTCATCATCTATAAAACGCTCCTATTGCGTTTCACACGTACCCTCATTAAATCATCTGACTGGCTTGAATCACTTGTTTGCACACGTCTCCTTATTCTTCTGTGAGCTCCCTAAGGGTAGAGACCCCATCTGCTCATCTGGTAACCCACCATAGACATTTGTGAAATAATAAATAGTGAACTCTGGAGCCCCTTCCCGCTCAGAACTTCTCCACATTTGAGCTTTCTGTTCAGCTAATAATCTACCATGTACTGGCCTGAGCACAGTATACTCAGTACACACTGCAGGACGCACAGAGGTAAGCCAACAACAGTACTCCAAGAACATTCACTTTTAGTGAATCCACTCTTAGGAATTCAGGCTACAGATATCCTTGCGCATATGCCCAAAGGTGTAGGTTCAAGGATAGTCACTGACTCATTGTGTTACGGTAGCATTAAAAGATTACAAACAGCCTAAATCCCCATCAGTAGAGGGCTGGCTACCTAAATGATGGTACCGTCATCTCATGGATGCTCTGCAGGCATTACAAAGAATGACTTTGTAAGGCTTAGTTCAACTAATAGGTCATAATCTCTGAGAAAGATGGTTGAGGGCAAAAAGAAATTTACAGAAGTCTGCTATTTGTGTATGTATTGTGTTTTTAAAGGAACACATATGTACATGTATACTTATAAATGCAGAGTCTAGCTCTAGAACAGTGCTGTCCAATAAATTATAATGTTAGCTACAAGTGCAAGCCGTATATGATATTTACATTTTTTCAGTATCCCCATTAGAAGATAAAAAAGAAGCAGGTGAAATTAATTTTAATATATTTTCACCTCATATATCCCAAATTGTATCATTTTAACATTTAATCAAGATTTTAAAGTTATTTTTCCAGCTTTATTGAATTATAATTATGTTTTTAAATTATTGATGAGATATTTTGTATTTTATTTTTGTACTAAGTCATTGAAATATGGCATGTACCTTATACTTACAAAATATCTCAATTCAAATTAGCCACATTTTAAGTGCTCAGTAGTTATGTATAGCTAGTGGCTATTGTATGGGATGGCACAGTTTTGGAAGGACTTCACATTTGCCCTGGAGAGAGATTTTGGAGAATTGAAAACCATGGTAGGAAGAAGTTTCTATCACTATATGTTCTTTTGTTCTGTTTTGACATTTTCCCCCAATGTGTGAATTAGCTCTATTTTTTAACTCACAGTTTTAAAGGTAAGGAAAAACAGAAAATCCAGAAAGAGACACAGAAAAGCAGTGATCTTAGAAGTAGGAGGAGATTCCAGACAGGCAGCTGCAATGTCAGGTAGGTCAAGAGAGGAGAGCTTTTCAGAAGATGAAGAGGAGGAGGGGGTGGAAGAAAAAGCAGTACCCTGAGGTGACTTCAGAATTGGCACCTGGGACATCGCTCGTCACTCACTGGTGACATTTGAGAGCTGTGTCAGGAGAGGGAAGGGGTGGAACAGGCCCGAGCAGGTTGTTAGGAGGGGAGGCAATACGTGAGGCCCTCTATGGAGAGAGACCCACAGACTCCAACATGGGAGCCAAACAACGGTGACTAACTCAGAGGTGGCCCAGGCAGTAAAGGCTGCTGGGGACGGCTCCTGGAAGCCTCGAGGGGAGAGGGTGTGATAGGAGGCAGGTGGAGAGCAGGTTCAGGCAGTAAACACAGCCTGGAACCAGCCCCGTGCTGGGGAGTGGAGAGGAATCAGGCCCGGCTGGAACGCAGGGGGCCGGAGGAGAGTAACAATAATCAGCTTGGCTAACAGTTAACGTCTTAACCTCCTTGGAGACACAGACCCCTTTGAGGATGCACTGGCAGCTGAAGACTTGCCCCAGAAAGATGCACACCTGCACACACAATTTTATAGACAGCCTCAGGCATACCCAGAGCCCCTACGGCCACCCCAGAGCACAAAACCTGCTGAAACTGTTCACTGTGGCCCCCAAGATGTGCCCAAACCCCTCACCGCCCCTCGCAGTCTGGCTCCACGCTTACTGTGGCCTTATCGTCTGCCCACGACACCCCCATTTTCAAGAGCTCTGTGCAACGGCTCTTTGTTCCAGGCGTTTATTTTTATTTTTATTTTTTTGCGGTACGCGGGCCTCTCACTGTTGTGGCCTCTCCCGTTGCGGAGCACAGGCTCCGGATGCGCAGGCTCAGCAGCCATGGTTCACGGGCCCAGCTGCTCCGTGGCATGTGGGATCTTCCCGGACTGGGGCACGAACCCGCGTCCCCTGCATCAGCAGGCGGATTCTCAACCACTGCGCCACCAGGGAAGCCCGTTCCAGGCGTTTTTGATCCTAGGGTGCCCTTTCCCCTCAGGAACTCTCCTCCTCCTCACCATTCAGAAGCTGCCTCTCTCCTCCAGGAAGGTTTAGTCGCATATCCTACTTAGCACAATCTTCCAGGGTCAGTGTTGCATGTCTTTATTGTCTGTTTGCATATCTGATCTGTTCCCATCCCCTCACCAATGCAGGTTTTGTGCAACCGGAGGGCCAGGATCTAATCTGATCCATAGCAGGTATGTATGTACTAAATGAATGAACCCAAATATCACTGAATTAGGGCAGAGCCGCCAGGAGATCCTGTTTCCCAGCAGCCCCTGAGGGCCCAGAGAAGGGTTTTTAAGGGCTGTGGTTGGTGATGGGCCATGTTCTTAGGAATAAGAATTGAATCTGATTCTGTAGTTCATGCATAGAAGTCCGTGGAACCGGGGGAGGACAAGGCACAGGGTTGGGGAGGGGCCACATATAGGGTTGCCAGATCTCTCTTTTAAATTATTTATTTATTTATTTATTTATTTTGGCTGCTTTGGGTCTTCGTTGCTGTGCACAGGGTTTCTCTAGTTGCAGCAAGTGGGAGCTACTCTTCGTTGCAGTGTGCGGGCTTCTCATTGTCTTGGCTTCTCTTGTTGTGAAGCATGGGCTCTAGGCATGCAGGCTTCAGTAGTTGTGGCACGTGGGCTCAGCAGCTGTGGCTCGTGGACTCTAGAGCACAGGCGCAGTAGTTGTGACGCATGGGCTTAGTTGCTCCGTGGCATGTGGGATCTTCTCGAACCAGGGCTCGAACCCGTGTCCCCTGCACTGGCAGGCAGATTCTTAACCACTGCGCCACCAGGGAAGCCCCAGATATCTTCTTTAATTGGGGTGAAATTCACACAACATACAACTGATCATTTTACAGTGTCCAATCTAGTGGCATGTAGTACATTCAACAATGTTGTGCAGCTACCATCTCCTAGGTGCGACATTTTTTCATCCCTCTAGAGCACCCAGTACCCACTAAGCACTCACTCCCTGTTTCCCCCTCCTCCTCTCCCCTGGCAACCATCCACCTGCTTTCTGTCTCTATGGATTTACCTATTCTGGATATTTTATATAAAAGGAATCATACAATATAGAGACTACTGTGTATGGCTTCTGTCACTTAGCATAATGTTTTTGGGGCACATCCAAGTTGTAGCATGTATCAGTATTTAATTTCTGTTTTACAAAGATTATTTATTTATTACTGGTAAAATGTGTATAATGCAATATTTGCCACTTTAACCATTTCTAAGTGTACAATTCAATGGCATTAATTACACTCACAGTGTTGTGCCACCATCACCACTGTTTCCAAAATTTCTTCATCACCCCAAACAGAAACTCTGTAACCATTAAGCAATAACTGTCCATTATTCCCACCTACCCAGCCCCCTGATAACTTCGAATCTACTTGCTGTCTCTATGAATTTGCCTGTTTTAGGTACCTCACAGAAGTGGAGTCATACAATATTTGTCCTTTTGTGACTGGCTTATTTCACTTAGCATGTTTTCAAGGTTCAACCGTGTTGTTCCAAGTGTCAGAACTTCATTCCTTTTTACTGACGAATATTGTATGGATATACCACATCTTGTTTATCCAGTCATTTGTTGATAGATATTTGGATTGCTTCCACCTTTCAGCTATTGTGAATAATATTGCTATGAACATTCACACGCAAGTATCTGTTTTAGTATATTTTCAATTTGGGGAGATTATACCTAGAAGTGGATTTTCTGGGTCATATGGTACTATGGACTAAATTGTGTCCCCCCAAATTCATATGTTGAAGCCCTAGCCCCTACTGTGATGGTATGTAAAGTTGGGGCCTTTGGGAAGTAATTAGGTCATGAGAGAGAATGGAGCCCCATGATGGGATTAGTGCCCCTATAAGAAGAAACATGGGAGCGCTCTCTCTCCTCTCTCTGCTAAGTGAGGATACAGCAAGGAGGCAAGCCAGAAGGAGGTTTCTCACCAGAATTTGGCCATTCTGACACCCTGATCTCAGACTTCTCAGCCTCCAGAACTGGGAGAAATAAATGTTGTTTAAGCCACTCAGTCCATGGCTATTTGTTATAGCAGTCCAAACTGACTAAGACATATGGTAGTTCTTTGTTAACTTTTCCAAGAACCACCAAACTGTTTTCCATGGTGGTTACACCATTGTATATTCCCACCAGCAATGTACAAGGGTTCTGGTTTCTTCACATCCCAAACAACAGGTTATTTTCTGTTTGTTTTCTTTTTGTTATTTATAGGCATCCTAGTGGCTGGGAAGTGATACCTCATCCTGGTCTTTTATTTGCACTTCCTTGATGACCAGTGATGTTGAACATGTTTTCATGTGCTTATTGGCTGTTTGTATTTCTTCTTTGGGAAGATGTCTATTCAAATGCCCCTTTCTAAAACTCAGTTGTTTGTCTCTTTGCTGTTGAGTTGTAAGAGTTCTTTATGTATTCCAGATACTGAATGTTTTTAGATATATGATTTTAAAATAGTTCCCCCATTCTGTTTGTCTTTTCACTTTCTTGATAATGGACTTTGATGCACAAGTTTTTAATTTTTATGAAGAAAAATGCATCTATTTTTTCTTTTGTTGCTCATGTTTTGATGTCAATTTTAAGAAGCCATTGCCAAATCTGATGTCATAAAGATTTACCCATATGTTTTCTTCCAGTAGTTTTATAGTTTTAGCCCATATACTTAAATTGTTGATCCATTTTGAGTAAATTTTTGTGTATAGAGTGAGGCACTATTTTTTGAAGAGAGAATTCTTTCCCCATTAAATGGTCTTGTCACCTTTGTTGAAAGTCAACTGGCCATAGATATTTGGGGTTTATTTCTGGAATCTCATTTCTGTTCTGTTGGTCTGTCTATCCTTATCCCGGTATCACACTGTTATAATTATGGCAACTGTGTAATAAGTTTGAAATTTGGAAATGTGAGTCCTCCAACTCTGTTTTTCCTTTTCAGTGTTGTTTTGGCTATTCAGTGTTCCTTGAAATTAAGTATAAATGTAAGAATCAGCTTCTCCACCTCTGAAAAGAAAAAAAGTCCATTGGAATTTTGATAGGGATTGCACTGAATCCATAGATCACTTTGAGAGTATTGCTATTCTTAATATTAAGATTTTTAATCCATGAATATGGGATATCTTTCTATTTATTTAGGTCTTCTTTAATTTCTTTCAGCAATGTTTTATAGCTGCCAGTGTGCAAGTCTTTCACTCCCTGGTTGAATTTACTCCACAGTATTTTCTTCTTTTGGATGCTATAGTAAATGGAATTGCTTTCTTAATTTCCTTTTCAGATTGCTGAATCTGAAATCTTAATTTCATTGCTGGTATATAGAAACAAAACTCATTTTGTGGTTGATATTATACCCTGAAACTTTGCTAAATTTGGTTATCACCGTTAATAGTTTTTTTGTGGATTCTTTGGCATTTTCTATATACAAAATCATGTCATCTGCAAATAAGAAAATAAACTACTCCTTCCTTTCCAACTTGCCTTTTTTTTTTTTCTTGGGCTGCACTATGCGGCTTGCAGAATTTTTGTTCCCTGACCAGGGATCAAACCTATGCCCCCTGTGGAGTCCTAACCACTGGACCACCAGGGAATTCCTTCCTTTCCACCTAGGATGCTTTTTTTTTTTCTTGCCTAATTTCTTTGGCTGGGACTTCCAATACATTGTTGAATAGCAGCATTGGCGCTGCCAGATTTAGCAAATAAAAATACAGGGCTCCATACAACAATTGGGACCTAGTCATACTAAACAATTATTCACTGTCTATCTGAAATTTAAATTTAACTGGATGTCCTGAATTTTATCTGGGAGAGTCCAAGGAATGGCCCATAAGTGCCTGCACTGCCTGCCAATCCTCCACCCTTCCCATGACCTCCAAGGCTCTTGACACACTTGCCCTGCCCTTCAGGAAGCCTGGATGCCAGGAACAGCTTTGTCTAAACCCCGACTCTGATCCCCAGTGTGCTGGGCACTAAGAAGGTGGATCAAAATAACTGCTTTCTTTTCGCTCCTGCTCTCAACCAGCATAGGTGTGGGTCAGATTTGGGAGAAGCTAGGAAGACAAAGCCTAAGCCACCATTACAATATGGCCAGATGCTGGGACCCTGAGGAGAAAGGTGTTTAAGCTTAGTCCAGAGGTTTGGGTTAGGATGGAAGAATCCTGAGGACAGAGTGAATGCTTAGGGCTTTCTAGCTCCTGAAAGATGATTCCCACATGTTTTTCTGATTGATCTTCCCAACATTCCCTGAGGAAAGCAAGGCCGCTACTATTGCCCTCAGTTCATGTCTAGGGAGATTGCAAACCGAAAGGTGAAATGACTCCCCAAAGCCACACAGCTGACCAACCCTCTAAGGAGCAGGACCTGTGCCAGGCCTCTGAGTCCCACCAAGCTCAGCGCCCTCCAGGATGGAACAGAGTGGGACTTTGACTCCCAAGCCTAATAACCACAGAGCTGCAGGAACACCAGCCCCTCAACTTGATCGGGACCATATCAAACCCCTTCCCTCCCCAAGGCACCCCACATTCCAGGGTGACTGGGGAGGCAGAGCAAAGTCTATATGCATCTAACTGGAAATGAGCCTCATTACTTGTGCCTCCCCAGTAATCCAGTGTACCTACACTTCACCCCCAAGGCCTCTCTTTTTGCCTCCCTCCCCAACCCCAACACCAGTGATGCCTGTCTTATTGTTTTTATTTTTTATATCGTAGCATCATTATTATTGATGGTGGAAGATCCACACATTGCTTGCAGCACATTTACATTCATTCTCTCATTGAATCATTCAACCATTCATTCAACTATTATTTGTTGTATTTCTTGAGCACCTACAATGTACCAGGGACTATGTTGGACCCTGTGACTAAGCCAAAACACTGGCTTTCCAGCAGTGGTTCTTAACCCTGGCTATACTTTATGACCACATAGAGAAGTTTTTAAAATCCTGATCCCCAGCCATGCCCCAAATGAATGATTAGGATTGGGTGGGGGCAGGGGTAGGACCAACACATCAATGTATTTTCTGTTGCTAGGTTGATTTGTTGTTTCATTTGCTACTTACTTCCTATGTATCCAACATAGACAATGCCATAGCTAGCTGGGTTAAATAGGACAGACCAGTTATCTTCCTCTTTAACATTTAAACACCATCTTTGGCATTAAATGTTTAAAAGTGGTATATTTTAAGCAAGATCCAGTACTTCTTGGAAGAGACTTCATCAGCACATTTTATATCTCCCAAAATTTTATTATAACAAAATTTTCAAACATACAGAAAAACTGGAAGAATTTTACAGTAAACGCTCACCTAGAATCTCCCATTATTACTCTATCCTTCTATCAATTCCTTCTAATTTTTTAATGTATTTCAAAATATATCATAGACATCTATCCACTCCTCCCTAAATACTTCAGCATGTATATTATCAGCTAGAGTTCAATATTTGGTTACAGTATTTTTTTTTACTTTCTACATAAAATTTATATTACAATGAACTGCAAAAATCTCAAGTGTACATTTGTCAGATTTTGACAATGGCATATACCTGTGTAATCCAAAACCCTATCAAGATATAGAACATTACATTCACTCCAGAAAGTTCCCTTATTCTCCTTCCCTGCTAATCCTTGCACTATCCCATCCCCACCCCCTGCAAAGAGGTAATCTCTTTGCTGGGTTTTTTTTTCCCCCTAAATTAGATTGGATTTGCCTGTTCTAGAACTTCACAGATATGGAATAATACAGCATAAACTTCTTTATGTTAGGCTTCTTTCACTCAGAATAGTGTTGTGTGTTTTCTTGGTTTTTTTGTTTTGTTTTTTTTGCGGTACGCGGGCCTCTCACTGTGTGGCCTCTCCCGTTGCAGAGCACAGGATCCGGACGCACAGGCTCAGCGGCCATGGCTCGCGGGCCCAGCTGCTCCACGGCATGCGGGATCTTCCTGGACAGGGGCACGAACCCATGTCCCCTGCATCGGCAGGCGGACTCTCAACCACTGTGCCACCAGGGAAGCCCAGCATAGTGTTTTTGATATTTATCCATGTCATGTGTGTCAGTAGTCTGTTCCTTTTTATTGTTGAATAGTGTCCTTTATATAAACAACAGTTTATTTATCCATTTTCTTAATTGGCATTTGGGTTGTTTCCAGTTTGGAGTTGTTATGCTTCTACGAACATTCTTACACAAATCTTTTTGTGGACATATATTTCCATTTCTTTTCGGTAAATACCTTGAAGTGAAAATTTTGGGTTGTAGGATAGGTGTATATTTAGTTGTTTTAAGAAACCGCCAGACCTTTCCCATCAACTATTTATGAGATGTCCCGGATATCAGTTTTTTTGTCAGATGTTTTATGAATATTTTTCTGACATGGAAACGAAATAGTCACCCAAGTCCAGGGAGAACAGAGAGTCCCATACAGGACAAACCCTAGGAGAAACACACCAAGACACATATTAATCAAACTAACAAAAATTAAATTCAGAGAAAAAAATATTAAAAGCAGCAAAGGAAAAACAAAAAATAACATAAAAAGGAATCTCCTTAAGGTTATCAGCTGATTTTTCAACAGAAACTCTGCAGGCCAGAAAGGAGTGGCAGGATATACTTAAAGTGACGAAAGAGAAGAACCTACAACCAAGATTACTTTACCCAGCAAGGATCTCATTCAGATTCGAAGGAGAAATCAAAAGCTTTTCAGACAAGCAAAAGCTAAGAGAATTCAGCACCACCAAACCTGCTTTACAACAAATGCTAAACACACTTCTCTAGGCCAGAAACACAAGAGAAGAAAAAGACCCGCAAAAACAAACCAAACAAACCCAAAACAGTTAAGAAAATGGTAATAGGAACATACATATCAATAATAACCTTGAATGTAAATGGATTAAATGCCCCAACCAAAAGACACAGACAGGCTGAATGGATACAAAAACAAGACCCATAAACATGCTGTCAACAAGAGACCTGTTTCAGATCTAGGGACACATACAGACTGAAAATGAAGGGGTGGAAAAAGATATTCCATGCAAATGGAAATCAAAAGAAAGCTGGAGTAGCAATACGCATAACAGGTAAAATAGACTTTAAAATAAAGACTGTTACAAGAGATAAGGAAGGACACTACATAATGATGAAGGGATCAATCCAAGAAAAAGATATAACAATTATAAACGTTTATGCACCCAACATAGGAGCACCTCAATACATAAGGCAAATGCTAACAACCATGAAAGGGGAAATCAACAGTAACAGAATAATAGTAGGGGACTTTAACACTCCACTTACACCAATGGACAGATCATCCAAACAGAAAATAAATAAGGAAACACAAGCTTTAAATGACACAATAGACCAGATGGATTTAATTGATATTTATAGAACATTCCACCCAAAAGTGGCAGAATACACTTTCTTCTCAAGTGCACACAGAACATTCTCCAGGATAGATCACGTCTTGGGTCACAAATCAAGCCTCAGAAAATTTAAGAAAGTTGAAATCGTATCAAGCATCTTTTCTGACCAAGACACTATGAGATTGGAAGTCAATTACAGGAAAAAACTGTAAAAACCACAAATACATGGAGGCTAAGCACTGTGCTACTAAATAACCAAGAGATCACTGAAGAAATCAAAGAAGAAATAAAAAATACGTAGAAACATATGACAATGAAAACACAACAACCCAAAACCTATGGGAAGCAGCAAAAGCAGTTCTAAGAGGGAAGTTTATAACAATTCAATCTCACCTCAAGAAACAAGAAAAATCTCAAATAAACAATCTAACCCTACACCTAAAGCAACTAGAGAAAGAAGAACAAAGAAAACCCAGTCAGTAGAAGGAAAGAAAATCATAAAGATCAGAGCCGAAATAAATGAAATAGAAATGAAGAAAACAACAGCAAAGATCAATAAAACAAAAAGTTGGTTCTTTGAGAAGATAAAGAAAATTGATAAACCCTTAGCCAGACTCATCAAGAAAAAAAGGGAGAGGATGAAAATCAATAAAATTAGAAATGAGAAAGGAGAAATCACAACTGACACTGCAGAAATACAAAGGATTATAAGAGACTACTACAAAAAACTATATGCCAATAAAATGGACAACCACGAAGAAATGGACAAATTCTTAGAAAGGTACAATTTTCCAAGACTGAACCAGGAAGAATTAGAAAATATAAACAGACCTATCACAAGTAATGAAATTGAAACTGTAATTAAAAATCTTCCAACAGGGCTTCCCTGGTGGCGCAGTGGTTGAGAGTCCGCCTGCTGATGCAGGGGACACGGGTTCGTGCCCCAGTCTGGGAAGATCCCACATGCCGCGGAGCGGCTTGGCCCGTGAGCCATGGCCGCCGATCCTGCGCGTCCGGAGCCTGTGCTCCGCAACGGGAGAGGCCACAACAGTGAGAGGCCCGCATACCGCAAAAAAAAAAAAAAAAAAAAAAAAAAAAATCTTCCAACAAGCAAAAGTCCAGGACCAGATGGCTTCACAGGCAAATTCTATCAAACATTTAGAGAAGAGATAACACCAACCCTTCTCAAACTCTTCCAAAAAATTGCAGAGGGAGGAACACGCCCAAATTCATTCTACAAAGCCACCATCATCCTGATACAGAAACCAGAAAAAGATATCACAAAAAAAGAAAATTATAGACCAATATCACTGATGAACAGAGATGCAAAAATCCTGAACAAAATACTAGCAAACACAATCCACAACATATTAAAAGGATCATACACCATGATCAAGTGGGATTTATCCCAGGGTCACAAGGATTCTTCAATATATGCAAATTAATCAATGTGATACACCATATTAACAAATTAAGGAATAAAAGCCATATGATCTTCTCAATAGATGCCAGAAAAGCTTTTGATAAAATTCAACACCCACTTATGATAAAAAGTCTCCAGAAAATGGGCATAGAGGGAACAAAACTCAAAATAATAAAGGCCATATATGACAAACACACAGCAAACATCATACTCAATGGTGAAAAACTGAAAGCATTTCCACTAAGACCAGGAACAAGACAAGGATGTCCACTCTCGCCAGTGTTAAATTCAACATAGTTTTGGAAGTCTTAGCCACGGTAATCAGAGAAGAAAAAGAAATAAAAGGAATACAAATTGGAAAAGAAGAAGTAAAACTGTCACTGTTTGCAGATGACATGATACTACACATAGAAAATCCTAAAGATGCCACCAGAAAACTACTAGAACTAATCAATGAATTTGGTAAGGTTGCAGGATACAAAATGAATGCACAGAAATCTCTTGCATTCCTATACACTAACAACAAAGAATCAGAAAGAGAAATTAAGGAAGCAATCTCATTTACCATTGCAGCAAAAAGAATAAAATACCTAGAAATAAACCTACCTAAGGAGTCAAAAGACTTGTACTCAGAAAACTATAAAACACTGATGAAAGAAATCAAAGATGACATAAACAAATGGAGAAATATACCATGTTCTTGGACTGGAAGAATCAATATTGTGAAAATGACTATACTACCCAAAGCAATCTACAGGTTCAATGCAATCCCTATCAAACTACCAATGACATTCTTCACAGAATTAGAACGAAAAATTTTACAATTTGTATGGAAACACAAAAGACCCTGAAGAGCCAAAGCAATCTTGAGAGAGAAAAACGGAGCTGGAGGAATCAGGCTCCCCAGCTTCAAACTATACTACAAAGCTACAGTAATGAAGACAGTATGGTACTGGCACAAAAACAGAAATATAGATCAATGGTACAGGATAGAAAGCCCAGAGATAAACCCATGCACATATGGTCACCTTATCTTTGATAAACAAGGAAAGAATATACAATGGAGAAAAAACAGCCTCTTCAATAAGTGGTGCTGGGGGGACTTCCCTGGTGGCGCAGTGGTTAAGAATCCACCTGCCAATGCAGGGGACAGGTTCAAGCCCTGGTCTGGGAAGATCCCACATGCTGTGGAGCAACTAAGCCCGTGCATCACAACTACTGAGGCTTCACTCTACAGTCTGTGAGCCATAACTGCTGAGCCCATGTGCCACAACTACTGAAGTCTACACGCTTACAGCCTGTGCTGCAAAACAAAAGAAGCCACCACAATGAGAAGCCCATGCACACAACGAAGAGTAGCCCCCGCTTGCTGCAACTAGAGAAAGCCCGCACGCAGGAACGAAGACCCAACGCAGCCAATAAATAAATAAATAAATAAACTTCTTTTTAAAAGAATAAATAAATAAGTGGCGCTGGGGAAACTGGACAGCTACATGTAAAAGAATGAAATTAGAACACTACCTAACACCATATACAAAAATAAACTCCAGATGGACTAAAGACCTAAATGTAAGACCAGACACTATAAAACTCTTAGAGGAAAACATAGGAAAACCACTCTCTGACATAAACCGCAGTGAGATCTTTTTTGACCCACCTCCTAGAGTAATGGAAATAAAAACAAAAATAAACAAATGAGACCTAATTAAACTTCAAAGCTTTTGCACAGCAAAGGAAACCATAAACCAGATGAAAAGACAACCCTCAGGATTGGAGAAAATATTTGCAAATGAAACAACAGACAAAAGATACAAATATATACAAACAGCTTATGGAGCTCAATATCAAAAAAAAACAAAAAATTCAATTAAAAAATGGGCAGAAGACCTAAATAGACATTTCACCAGAGAAGACATACAGATGGCCAAGAGGCACATGAAAAGATGCTCAACATCACTAATTATTAGAGAAATGCAAATCAAAACTACAATGAGGTATCACCACACACATTTCAGAATGGCCATTATCAAAAAATCTAGAAACAATAAATGCTGGAAAGGGTGTGGAGAAAAGGGAGCCCTCTTGCACTGTTGGTGGGAATGTAAATGGATACAGCCACTATGGAGAACAGTATGGAGGTTCCTTAAAAAACTAAAAATAATTGCTTTACAGTGTTGTATTAGTTTCTGCTGTATACTCCAATAAAGATGTTAAAAAAAAAAAAGAAGTCATGAGTGAACACTGATGAGGATAATTTCAATAAAGTAATCGTGGCTAAAGTAAAAAAAAAAAACTAACTAAAAATAGAATTACTATATGACCCAGCAATCCCACTACTGGGCATATACTCGGAGAAAACCATAATTCAAAAAGAGACATGTTGGGCTTCCCTGGTGGCGCAGTGGTTGGGGGTCCGCCTGCCGATGCAGGGGACGTGGGTTCGTGCCCCGGTCCGGGAGGATCCCACGTGCCGCGGAGCGGCTGGGCCCGTGAGCCATGGCCACTGAGCCTGCGCGTCCGGAGCCTGTGCTCCGCAACGGGAGAGGCCACAACGGTGAGAGGCCCGCGTACCGGAAAAAAAAAAAAAAAAAAAAAAAAAAGAGACATGTACCACGATGTTCATTGCAGCGCTATTTACAATAGCCAGGACATGGAATCAGCCTAAATGTCCATCATCAGATGAATGGATAAAGAAGATGTGGCACATATATATACAATGGAATATTATTCAGCCATAAAAAGAACGAAATTGAATTATTTGTAGTGAGGTGGATGGACATAGAGTCTGTCATACAGAGTGAAGTAAGTCAGAAAGAGAAAAACAAATACCATATGTAAACACATATGCATGGAATCTTAAAAAAAAAAAATGGTACTGAAGAACCTAGTGACAGGGCAGGAATAAAAAGGTAGACATAGGGAACGGACTTGAAGACACGGTGGGGGGAGGAGGAAGCTGGGGCGAAGAGAAAGTGGCATCGACATATATACACTACCGAATGTAAAATAGTTAGCTAGTGGGAAGCAGAAGCATAGCACAGGGAGATCAGCTCGGTGCTTTGCAATGACCTAGAGGGTTGGGATAGGGAGGGTGGGAGGGAGGCTTAAGAGGCAGGGGATAAGGAGACATGTGTATGCATATGGTTGATTCACTTTGTTGTACAACAGAAACTAACACAGTATTGTGAAGCAATTATACTCCAAAAAAGACTTATTAAAAAAAAAAAAAAAAGAAACCTCCAGACCTTTCCCATCAACTATTTATGAGATGTCCCGGATATCAGTATTTTTGTTGTTGTTTTTTGCAGTACGCGGGCCTCTCACTGTTGTGGCCTCTCCCGTTGCAGAGCACAGGCTCCGGACGCGCAGGCTCAGCGGCCGTGCCTCACGGGCCCAGCCGCTCCGTGGCATGTGGGATCTTCCCGGACCGGGGCACGAACCCGTGTCCCCAGCATTGGCAGGCGGACTCTCAACCACTGGGCCACCAGGGAAGCCCGGATATCAGTTTTTTGTCAGATGTTTTATGAGTATTTTTCTCCCAATCTGTAGCTTGCTTATTGGTTTCCCTAGTGGTATTTTTCAACCCAAGCATCAGTATTTTACTAACTTTTAATTGAAATATACATAAAGTACACAAATTTCAGGGTACAGTTTGACTGATTTTTCACAAGCTGAACACACCCAGAATTCAATTTAAGAAATAGCATTTCCAACACCCCAGAAACTCCCTTCATGCCTCCTTTCAATCATTACCTCCCTGCAAAGATAATCATTATCTGACTTCTAAAAGTATATATTAATTTTGCCTGTTTTGTACTCTATGTAAGTGGAATCATCCTCTTTTGTATCTGGCTTCCTCACTTCAACATTGTTTTGGAGGCTGATCCGTATTGTTGGGTATAGTGTACATCATTCATTCTCATTATTGCATGGTGTTCCACTGTGTAACTCCACCACAATTTATCCATTCTACTGATGGTGGCATTCAGGTTATGTCCAGGTGTTTGGTATTATGAAAGTGCTGTTTTAAACGTACGCTTGGGACTTCCCTGGTGGCGCAGTGGTTGGGAGTCTCCCTGCCAATGGAGGGGACACGGGTTCGAGCCCTGGTCCAGGAAGATCCCACATGCCGCAGAAGCAACTAAGCCCGTGCGCCACAACTACTGAGCCTGTGCTCTAGAGCCCGCGTGCCACAACTACTGAAGCCCACGTGCCTAGAGCTCGTGCTCCGCAACAAGAGAAGCCACCGCAGTGAGAAGCCCATGTACCACAACAAAGAATAGCCCCTGCTCGCCGCAACTAGAGAAAGCCGGCGCGCAGCAACAAGACCCAACACAGCCAAAAATAAATAAATTTATTTAAAAAAAAAAACGAGGGCTTCCCTGGTGGCGCAGTGGTTGAGAGTCCGCCTGCCGATGCAGGGGACACGGGTTCGTGCCCCGGTCCGGGAAGATCCTACATGCCACGGAGCAGCTGGGCCCGTTAGCCATGGCCGCTTATCCTGTGCGTCCGGAGCCTGTGCTCTGCAACGGGAGAGGCCACAACAGTGAGAGGCCCACATACCGAAAAATAAATAAATAAATAAAAGATAAATAACAAGGACCTACTGTATAGCACAGGGAACTATACTCAATATCTTGTAATAATCTATAAGGGAAAAGAATCTGAAAAAGAATATATATATACATATATATGTATAAAAGAATATATATAAGTATGTATACATGTATTTATAAAAAGAATCACTGAATCACTTTGCTGTACACCTGAAACTAACCCAACATTGTAAATCAACTATACTTTAATTTAAAAAAAAGAGACCAGGAAGGGGGTATTGGTTGAACTCTGAGGTCTGAGCAGGGAAAGGGGCGACAGGGAAGCATTGCAGGCAGAGAAAATCTTTCCTCTGAAAGGCCACAGCATGTGAAAGGCTTGTATGTCAGGGAGAGTGATCTGGGACCATGGAAGAGGCAGACCAGGGCTAGACAATGCTGAGCCCTTGAGGCTGTGTTAAGGATTTTCTTTCTTTTTTTTTTCCTTACATTTTCTTAATTTATTTGCATACAGATATTTACATCTAGATAACAATATCTATGAAAAGAAATCTAGTGAAGTGAGATGAGCTTGAAATTTTCACATAATGAAAGATACTCCAGGCTGCTAATACTTTTTCCCCCACACATTTAAATGTTTATTGACCATTTGAAATTTTCTTTTGTGAATTTCTAGTTCATGTCCTTAGCACATTTTCTTATCAACTGTAAGAACATGTATGCATCTTTGCAAATCTGATGTCTAGTATAGAACCTTCCACATAGCAGTTACTCAGTAAGTTTGTTGAATCCTCATTTGTTGGCTGCAAAGATATGTTTATTCCCACAGGACACAAGGCCAGGGGTTCTAAGTTTCAATCCTGACTACCAAGAATTTACTATCTAACTTTGGAAAATCAAATTCTTGGAATTTGAAAACGCTGACCACAGTCAGACCCCCAGTAGGCTTGACACCATATATTCCCCAGTCCAATACTTTAGAGAGAATAGCTCCTATATAAAATTTTGCTTAAGAATAGACCAGGAAGGAGAGCAGAGACCATCTACCAGGTATCATTGAGAGGTACCACATGACTGGCCTGTCCCCAGACCTCCCTCTTTCTTGGTCTTCCAGAAGCCCAAAATCCATTTTCTAGCAGTCTTATACCTTAACAAGACTTAAAGGATTTTTTTTTAACTTTTTATTTTGAAATCATTTTAAACCTATAGAAAAGTTGCAAAAATAGTACAGAGAATTCCCATCTACCCTTCACCTAATTCCGCCTAAGATTAACAGCTTGCATGGGTATGTACAGTTATCATAACCAGGAAAATAACATTGGTATGATACTACTAACTAAACTACAGCACTTATTCAAATTTCACCCAATTTTCCCCTAATCTCATTTTTCTGTTCCAGGATCCAATCCAGAGTCCACATTACATCTGATTGTTGTGTCTCCTTAGTCTCCTCCAATCTGTAACAGTTCCAGTTTTATTCTTTATAAGCTTCAGACCTTTGAAGAGTACTCATCATTTATTATGTACAATGTCTCTCAATTTCAGCTTGTCTGACGTTTTCTCAGGGTTAGATCAAGGTTATGAATTTCTGGCAAGAATTGCATAGACGTTGTATGTCTTATTACTGGTATTGCTAACCTCAATCACTTGATTCATTGGTGTCTGTCACGTTTATCCACTGTAAATTTATTGCTTTGATCTTTTTCCTAAGAAAAAAGGGATGGCCTTGAAGGATTTTAAGCAAGGGACGTGACGTGTTCAGTGACGTGTGTTTCAAAAAAGCCCTCTTTGTGGCAGCATGAAGAACAGACTAGAAGTGGCTAGAATGTACCTGGGGAAGGTTGGTTCAGGGTATAATACAGTCCAATATATGATGATGGAAGTGGGGAGAAGTAGGCAGATTTTAGAGATATTCAGAAGGTAAAATCATAAGGCAGGTTAATGAGATCATGAGGTTCTGATAGAATTGGCCTGCAACTGAGCTTGGACAAAGCCAGTTTAAAAACTCAGGGGGGAATTCCCAGGCAGTCCAGTGGTTAGGACTCCACGCTTCCACTGCAGGGGGCACGAGTTCAATCCCTGGTTAGGGAATTAAGATCCCACAAGCTGAGCAACATGGCCAAAAATAAAAATAAAACATAAAAGCACCCAGGTGATTGTAATGTTTAACCACATTGAGGTCCATGGCCAGCCCACGGCTCGCTCCAGATGGGCTTCAGGTGAAGGCCACTCAGAGTGGTCAAAGTCAGGGTGCTCAGTACCTCTCTGGATACATGGGGAGGCAGATGGAGGTGGGGGGCCCCTGCCATCCTCCCACAGCCCAGAGAGAGCTGGCAACAGCTCTTGGCTGGGAGGGGGGAGGATATTACTAAGACCAGAGGGCTCAGGGAGCGCCCACCAGCACATCACTGCTGACTCTCTGAGTAGGGCTACCAGATAAAATATAGGACACCCAGTTCAATCTCAATTTCAGATAAACAATGAATAATTTTTTAGTGTATGTCTCAAATATTGCATAGAACATACTTATACTAAAGCACTATTTGTTTACCTGAAATTAACATGTAATTGGGCATCTCCTATTTCTATTTGCTGAATCTGGCAACACTATCCCCAAGACAAGGATCTGATGGGTTTGCCCATTCCCATCTAGTGCAGGAGCTTCTAAAGCAATAGAGACTTTCCTCCTCCTCCCCCTCCCCTGCCCCCTCCCTCCCCTCTATCATCCCCAGTGTGGCCTGGCCAAGAGCAGGCCAGTACCTGGCATCAGCCTTTCCACTGCAAGCCACAGGGGGTCCCTGGCACAGGGCCCAGGAGGAACAGCCTCCCACTCCAAACCGGCTCTTTTCACAGTTCAATAAATATTATTGCGCACTTACCATGGGCCAGGCCTTGTTCTGGTCAGAGGCATAAAGCAATGAACAAGTCAGATGAGTTCCCGCTCTCTGGGGGCTTGCATTCTAGTGGGGGAGATGGACAGTGATGCAGGAAACAACTGTTTCAGATGGTGATGACGGCCATGAAGGGATGTGGTAATAGTGACCGGGGGCCCAAGTGAGGTGGAGGGGTCAGGGAGGGCCTCTCTGAACAGGTGACATGACTTTGGCTTAAGGGACTGACAAGAGCCAGTTTTGTAAAGATCTAGGGAAGAGTGTTCCAGGGAGAGGAAAGACCACAAGGGATGTCACAGGACATCTGAGGGCGCTACAGCACATCTGGCTGATTTGTAGGATTTGCCAGTTCTGTAGTGGAAATACTCCATCGTGGCCATTTTCAAGCTACCAACATGACATGGTAATTTTTAAGAAGCTGATATTCTAGATGATTTGGGGCCTCATCAAGGTGCCGGGACCAATGGCTGTAGCAAAATCCTGCTCTCTTGGGGGTTTTCCCAGCTCCAGGCCTTTCATTCTCCTCAGTTTCTTCTTTCCCCACTCACTCCCACAGGGTGATCCTATGAGCCTTTTAAGATGCTTTTCCAGAACTCTTTCCCCAATCCTCAAGCAGAGGCAGGCTTGCTCCCTTGTACCCCATAGCATCATTGCCTCCCTCTGTTACAGCTCATAACATAAAACAAGTCCCTGGTTCAAGAGACTGACTTTAAAAACCAAAGCCTTGGGCTTCCCTGGTGGCACAGTGGTTGAGAGTCAGCCTGCAGATGCAGGGGACACGGGTTCGTGCCCCGGTTCGGGAAGATCCCACGTGCCGTGGAGTGGCTGGGCCCGTGAGCCATGGCCACTGAGCCTGTGCGTCCGGAGCCTGTGCTCCACGACGGGAGAGGCCACAACAGTGAGAGGCCCGCGTACCGCAAAAAAAAAAAAAAAAAAAAAAATCAAAGCCTTATTGCATTGAGATGTCATTCAATGGCAACTTATCATTGTAAAAGGCCTCTGCCTTTACCCCTCTAATAAAATGATTTCAGATTATCATCTAAGATCCTGAACAAAGACATAAAATTGCAAACTATGCTTACTGGACCCCTGAGAACCTCTGGATTTAGGATTGAGAACTGGTTATATAGTCAATGTTTCTAAAGCACTCCAAGGGGCGCTAGGTCTTATCAAGCTTTGTATACTTCCTCTCCCTCACCTCTAGGCCCCAACAAATGTGGACTGAATGAATGAGTGAATGAAGGAAGTACTGAATATCCTTGGACTTCCCTGGTGGCACAGTGGTTGAGAACCCGCCTGCCAATGCAGGGCACACGGTTCAAGCCCTGGTCTGGGAAGATCCCACACGCTACGGAGCAACTTAAGCCCATGCACCACAACTACTGAGCCTGTGCTCTAGAGGCCATGAGCCACAACTATTGAGCCCACGTGCCACAACTACTGAAGCCTGCATGCCTAGAGCCCATGCTCCACAACAAGAGAAGCCACCAAAATGAGAAGCCCACGCACCACAACGAAAAGTAGCCCCTGCTCGCCGTAACTAAAGCCTGCACGCAGCAGCGAGGACCCAACGCAGCCAAAAATAATTTAATTAATTAATTTTTTTTTAAGTACTGAATATCCCAAAGATACCAGCCTCCCTCCTGTCCCCACGAAGGTGAGGTCTGAGGAGCGAAGGACTCCACAGCCACCAGCCCCTGTCCTGGGTACTGCAATGCAGCCTAGCTATACCCCCTCGCTGTCCCCTAATTCTGTCTTAAATGACAACAGATAACTCTGCCCAAAGTCAAGGGGTCTAGAAACTGAGCTTGGCTGACTGTCAACACGTAGGAGCCATAAAACTGCATTGACCCTTCTGAGCCGGACTCGGCTGGGGACAGGCAGAACACAAAGGCGCTCAGGTGCTCCCCAAATACCTCCCTGACTCCCCACAGCCTGTGCTTCCCCTCCTCCCTGATGCTGGCCTCCCACCAGCCCGCATCCTGGGAGCTGCAATCTAGCCCAGGTGAGGAATGGAGAGGATCACCTGCAGCTTTCGCCCTCTACCATCCCTGCGGTTTCCTCAGGTGGAGGGCCATTCGTGAGCAGCCGTCTGCCTCATCTTTTCCTGGCTGCCCTCCGATCTAGGTCCCCCTCCAGCTCTCTCTGCCTGGCAGAGCCGCTGGAGTTAAGCGGATTTCATGCTATTTTCAAGTCATTTTCCATGGAAAAAAATTTTTTTATACCGTTAAACCTACTTTCCGCTGCTTCTAATCTCCCTGAAAGCTTCCTCCTCCCCTTCCATGAGATAAACCAGTAATGGCAATATTTAGGAACCTGCTAGTGACAACCTACTGGCATCCTCAGTTGGGGAGGGGAAATCATACTAGAACCTTCCTGCTGGAAGTCAGACCAGTGAGATAAGCAGACAGCACCCAGGGCCAGAGCAGGTTCCCCTCACCCACACCCCCTGGGCCTTCCAGCCCCACCTTAACAACTGCCTTGTGTCAGGGCGCCTGTCCCTCAGTACCCATCCTCCCATGACAGCCACCAAACTGGGGTGAGTTTTCACAACCAGCATCCAGAGTCATTTGAGGAGCAATTGAGGCATTTCCGAGACCCCCAGGCAGCCTACATTTCTCAGAGAAGAGGTGGCCCTAGGAAGCTACAAGTTGGGAGGGGGTCCGGATGAGCTATGAGATGCCAAAGCCAGCATATGCTTCCCTGTGACCCCACTGCACTTTTTGTGCATTCTGTATGAAAGCCTCTGTCGTACTGAATCAGATCTCAGCTGCCAGTAAACCGAGGCCTTTACGAGGACAAGAGCTGAGGTCAGATGGTTCTGTATCCTCACCTTACAGCACAGGGCTCAGCCTATCATGGGTTGCTGGCTAGGAGCCTATTACATCTGCCAGACCCCTTTGGTGAGCAAGGCTGATCCAGCACCTCAGCCACAGACAATTGGACCAGACTTGAGATGCGACCTGGCATGAGAGCTGTGCTCAGATGAAAGGATGAGAATGGCCTGGACCAATCAAATTCACTTCCTTGTGATAATCCGGCAATGTGGAAACACTGGAAGCCTGCAGTGTTCCTACGGTCCTTCTGCGATGGAGATGTGGAGGAGAGAAAATTCTAGGATGACACCCAGCTTTCTGGCCAGTTCATCTGATAACCTGACTCTGGCAGCAACAATGGTAAAAAAAAAAAAAAACACTGAGAGAAGAGCAGATTGGTGGGTGTTGGGGGGTGAGCCCAGATTGGTGGTTGGTGAGACTGAGATAAGGGTGGAACAGCCAGGAGGGGCAGGTGAGATATGAGGTGATGCTCAGGGCCCAAGAGTCACTCAAGGGTCTGAGTGCTGGACTTCAGAAATATTTGAGGAGCAAACCCATGCATCAAGGTAGACAAGATGATCTCCACCAAAATAGAGGATCTCTTCCCCAGGCGATAAATATATGAATACTGAATTTTAAAAAATTATTCATGTTTCACCTGATTGTTTTTTTAGGGTGAAGCTTTTATATTCAAAATTTTAGAACCCATTGTTACCTTACAACAGTACCAAATGTGAAAAGCTAACCTCACATATTCCGTTTTCTCCCTTTATTCAAACATTGTTCATTTCACTGGAATTTCTTTCCACATTTGCATCTGAGATAGAAAGTGGCACAAAAAAATACAAATAATTTCAACAAATGTCAACTTCAAAATCAGCATGAAGTATTCTTAGCAAATATGGTCACTGCTTAGGTATTTCCGCCTTTCTAAGAAGGTTATAAAGGAAACAGCTTTCTGCAGAAGAATAATATAACCATACTTATAAAACCTTTTCCAAATCAATAAATATTGACATATCATTTTTCTTAATTCTTTTCCAACAGAAGCTAAAGTATCTCCCTGTGGATTTGGGCTCAGAGCTGGCCTCTGACCAAAGGAACTTTACATCTTGGGACAGGAGTGTTTTTAATCTAGAGAGTAACCTTAAGCAAGAATCTCCTTAGGCATTAGCTTCCTCCTAGAAAACAGGAATTAGATTCCCAGGGGTTCTCAGACTGGACATCATTGTTACCAATAGTAAATCCTCACCCAGCATTACTACGTGCAACATACTATACTATAGGCGTTACTATAATCCCATTTATAGATGGAGAAAGTGAGGCACAGCAAGGTAGACTAGCTCGCTCCTGTGCATATACTGCTTCTCCAATGTCTAAATCAGTAGGTCCAGGTGGAGCCCTGGAATCCACACTCGAACAAGCTCCCCCAGGGACTGAGATCCAGGTGGTTTTTAGACCCCATTGTGAGACACTGCTCCAGGAGTCAGATCTGCTCTGGTTCTGAGGGTGCAGGAAGGGAGCAAACAGGAGGATCTGAGCTCCAACCAGGGCATTTCACAGGACGGAAGATGCCGCCACCCTCTGACAGCTAAGGCAGTAAGGGTGGTAGGCCGTGGTTGGAAACAGCTTGATACTGTTTCCTACTGGGAACCCAGAGACTTTGTCTCCTGCTGCACCAGAGTGCCACCTGCTGGCTGTAGGTAGCCATCGCAGGCCAGGCAGGAACATCACTTGTCCAATCTCTTCACTAAACATTAAGGGACCACCAAGCGACTACATCGGCGCTGGGGGTTCAGTGGAGACCCCACAGAGAAAGACAGGCAGAGACAATGCCATAACAATGCTGCATGATTCCTGGAAAAGCAGGTAGGAGGCAAGGTCAGTCTGGATGAGGGCTACAGCATGAGGGGTCACGGGGGAAAAATAAGCCTAGAGGTTGGTAGGGATCAAGCTGGGGGGCCTCATTAGCGTTTGGATTTTGTGCTAAGGGTAATGGGAAATCTAATAACAAGTCAGATTTAGGTTTCAGTGAGATCATTCTGGACTTTGTCGGGGGGGGCCTCTGGAATAGTTTGAGTGGTGGCAGAGTCAATTTGGAAACCATTCAAGTATCAGAGATGAGAGCAGCTGCTGGCCTAGATGAGGAGGTAGCTGCGGGGATGGAGAAGTATGGACAATGAGAAATAGTTAGGATTAGGTTTGATTAAAAAAAAATGTCAAGGAATAACAGCAGGACATCACAGTGGCCCCGTTTCATTCATTCCTTCTTTCAACAAATTGTAGCACCGTGTGTCAGAAACTAATCTACCTGCTGCGAATACAGTGGTGTAAGCCAGTCAGGGAAGAGCCCTGCTTTTCATGGAGTTTATGCCCTAAGGAGGTGGTGGGGGGGGGGGGACATAAGCAAATAAACAACAAAAACAGATGGGAATAGGCACCATGTACAGAATGTAGAAGGGATATGCGGCAGTGACGCATATCTGAATGTTAAGGAGTCTGCCCTGTAAAGATAACAGGGAAAAGCACTCTAAGCCAAAGAAATAGATGCAAAGGCCCTTAAAGGGAGAGTAAGCATAGCACATTCAAGATCAGAGGCAGCCAATGTGGCTGGATGTGGTGGGTAAAGGCAACAAAGGGACCAGAGGCAGGAAAGACAGTCAGGGGCCAGTTTATGAAGGACTTTGTAAGGCAGTGCATGGAATTCTAAGACTGAAGGGAAGCCACCGACACCTTTCAGACAGGAAAGTGACGGAATCAGATTTCACTTAAAGATCTCTCTGGCTGCCCCTGGAGAACGGCTTGTGTGGGACAAGAGTGGAAGGAGGAGGCAGGTAGAACCTGAGATGTGGGCCAGGAGAGACGGTGGTGGCAGCAGTGTGAAGGGGAGGATTCTGGGAATACTTTAAAGTCAGAGTCGATAGGACTCGCTGATGGATTGGACATGGGGTGAAAAAATAGCAGAACCAAGAATGACTCCCCAAGACCATGAGGATGACAGCTACTGCAGAATACCTAGACACAGGGAGAAAGGGCCTAAGGGAACGTCTTTCCAAAGGATGTGGCATCCCAACAAGCAAAGGCCTGGCCTTAATACTCAGTCCTGCTGGAGGGGGCATGTGAGTGAACCACACTGAAGCTCAGTTTCCTTACCTGTGGCTGGGCCTAGCCTGCTGGGGTGCATCACAAGGACTAAATAGAAGCCTGACACAGACTTGACCCTCATGCTGGCCTGGCCTCTGAGCACACTGAGTTGGCCAGTTTTCTCCCATTGTTGGGAAGTATGTTTCCAGGCAGCCATAGCCCTGCCCCCAGCGGGAAGAACCCCCAAGGTCAATAACCAGTTCTAAGTAGAAACCCCAGAGTAAGCCCCTCCATCCTCCAAGTCCTGGACCTGGGAACATCAAGGGAGAGAAATGGTCACTCTCTGCTCCTTAAACCAAAAGGGAACGTGGGAATGGGCAGTCACATAGGACAAAACAAATACCAGAGACCAAGGGCTGTGAGCACCACATCACTTTATTTCTTTGGTTTTCCAACTTCACTCTTGGACAATGCAAATTCAGTCTCTTGTCTGCCTGGCCACTGTGTGGTCTCTCACTGGAGATGGGGCACAGGCTCTGAGGAGAAGCTCAACAGAAAAACTGGGGTCCCCAAGAGCCAGCCGGGCTGGCTGAGGACTGCGGGGTCCACAGCAGATGCACCAAGCACCAGCAAGTAGAGACCCAAGGCCCTCTCCCCAAGTCCTTTACCACACTCCTCACAATGGACAGGCCAGCCTTCAGTGATCCCCTAGAGGCCAACTTTGGTTCTTTCTCTACATCCCTGCTTCTGCTCACACTGAGCCTGGCACCCTCTCCCTTAGGGGCACCAGGCAGAAGCCGTGACCTGCTCCACATCTGATCTCTTAATGTTCCTCTGGGAAACATCTTTGAGTAAGGGGGGTGCCAACCCCCAAAAGGAACTGAAGACATATTCTACCCAATGGGACAGACGGCCATGCTACAATACTCCTTTTGTCCCGGGGAAAAGCTGAAAGCAGCTTTAGCTAACCAACCCCGCTTCGGGTCCCCACATACATACAGCTTCCAACACCAGCAAGGGGGCCCAGCCAACCCACTTAAATCAAAACAAAAGACTAAAACCAAGACACAATAATAAAAATAAGAATGGTAAACAACTGAAGAGAATATCTCCGGTCCTGTAGCTCTCTGCAGGGGGCCAGATGGCTGATCTCTGGCTCTCTCTGCCCTGGAGCTGGGAAACAACACGAAGCTGCCCTTGGATTCAGGGTCGATGCTGTGAGAGCAAAAGGGATCCTGGCCAAGCCAGGGGGGCGCAACTCAGGTCTCTGACCTTCTCCAAAGTGGTCCTCCTTCCTCCCAGCCCCTTTCATACCTCCGCGTCAGCCATCCACCAGGGTGAGGCCATCGTAGAGGGCACGCTTCCACATGTAGTAGGTAGAGCGGGCGGTGAGGGGGAAGAGGGCACTGAACTCCTTGTAGGAGGGGAAGCTCTTGGACTGGAAGCGCTTCTGCAGGAACAGCTTGGCCTGGGCCTTGAACTTGGTGGTGGCGAGCATGTCCATCACCAGCACCTGGCCGCCCCTGCCACCCGCCGCTGCTGCCACCACAGGGTGTCTGGACAGGGACCCACTGGGGGGCCGGGCCTGGGCCGTGGCCCCCTCTTGCAGGGCCCCCTCTCTGGAAGACCCTCCCTGGGCCTTCCCTGGATCCTTTCCTGGAGAAGCCGCCATCTGCAGGGTCCCTGCAGGTGGGGCCGTGGCAGCTGTCACATTCCTGCCAGCTTCTTTCTCCCGTTTCTCCTCCGCTTCCTTCATGCCCCCTTTGCCCAAGCTGGGGGCGTGTATCTGGAGCTTGGACAGACTTCTGGGCCAGCCCCGGGCAAGACTCTTCCAGACCCAAAAGGTGGAGGGAGACAGGCTCGGGTAGCGGAGGCGGAAGCGACAGAAGGGGAGGTGCCCACTGAGCACCTGCTTGCGGGCTGCCCTGCGCAGGCGCCTCTGCCAACGGGACAGGGGCATCCTCAGGGGTAGGAACTCCCGGGGGGCAGGTGATCCCCCACCCGTTGCTTTCCCTGCCCCTTCTCCTGCCTCATCCTTCCAAGGGAGCAAGGAGGCCTTTTCCCCAACAGGTGCTGGCTGGGAAGTCCCGGCTACCGAGAGGGCTGGTGCAGGCTTGAAGCTGGGGTTCCTTCGGAGAGCCTTTCGGCGCCAATTGTAGTAGGTGGACCGGGAGATGCCGGGGAACCTGCGTTTGAAGCAGCGATAGGGTACCAGCGTATTCAGGGAGATGCAGTGCTCCAGGTATAACTTAGCCCGCTGCATTAAGACCATTCCAGGGCTTGACATGGCCGACGAGGAGCACCCCAGCCCCTTGGCAGCCTGCTGCTCCGGCAGCTTCTCCAGCTCCTCCATGGCCAGCTCCTCCTTGGGGGCAAGGGCCTGGCAGGCGCCAGAGCCCAAGAGCTCGTGCTTCCAGGCATAATAGGAGGAGCGGGAGATCTCGGGGAACCTCTGGAGGAACTGCTGCAGCGGCACGACACCCCCGCGGTGGAAGCTGTCCTGCAGGAAGTGCTTGGCCGAGAAGCGGGTGGCCACCTTCTGCCGGTGCTCCTGGGACTGCCGCCGCCAGCGGTAGAAGGTGCTCTTGGTGACGCTGTAGCGCTCACCGAGGTGGGAATAGCTGAGGCCAGGTTCCCGGTTGAGCAGCTCCAGGGTCTTGGCGGGCGGGGGCAGCGGGGTCAGGGCAGTGGGAGTCGGGGCCAGGCGGGGGCTGGCACTTTCAGCCTCCACCTCCTCCAGCCCCACCACGGGGGCAAAGTACTGGTGGCGGAAGAGCTGGCTGGTGAGGGGCTGGCCGGCCCACATGATGTGCAGCGTGGCGGGCATGTGCTCGCAGCGGCGGGGCCGGATGACGCGGTTGAAGTACGGCCGGATCTTGAGGTTGCGCAAGGGGTAGATGGAGTAGATGTTGCGCTGAAGGACGGAGGCGAGGGCGTACAAGTGCCACACGTTGGAGAAGCTGCTAGGAAAGCAGGTGGCCTTGACGTCCGCATCAAAGATGGCCTCTAGCGTGGTGGACGGCAGGCTGGTCATCTCCGGGGACTCCTCAGAGCACAGGGAATAGCGCACGGCCTGCAGCATCACCTTGGAGTCAATCATGCCCTGGAGGTAGTAGTGCCGGTGCAGCAGCATCTCCACCACCGTGCGGGCCCGCAGCTCCAGGCTGAGGCCCGCGTTGCCCCACAGCAGTATGCTGGCCGCCTCGAACAGCAGGCTGCCCTCGCCCTTGCACACCAGCGGCAACATGTTCCGGGGAGCATCCTCTGGGTACAGGCTCAGGGCCACCGAGTCCACCTCCAGCACCTGGGGGCCGGGGCCTCCCTCCCGGCCGGTGGGGAGAGCGAAGGAAGACAGGACCTGCTTGGCCTCCAGAGCAGCACCAACGAGACCCTCCAGGCCCTCGGACTCCACTGCCTCCTGCAGCTCCTGCAGCACCTGCTGCACCAGCTGCTCCCGGGATGTCATCCTACCAGGGCAAAGGAGAGAGGGCAGAGGTCAGCCAAGGCACCCAGATGATACCCAGCAATGGCGCCTTATCCACTCCTCTGCCTTCTCCCTCAAGATAGCGCCTATCTATTCCCATCCCCCCATAGCAGGTAGGGGTCTGTTTAATTACTCAGTGGTACAAAGGAAGAGCTTGGCCTTAGAGAATGGCTTTGAATCCTGGTTCTGATATTAGCTTGAGCAAGTCACTCAACCTCTCTGTGTTTCTGGTTCTTTTTCTGTTAAAATGGGGACAATAATAAAAGTATCTACCTTATAGGATTGTTGTGGATATAAATGAGACAATGAAAGTAACGGACGGAGATATATAAGTGTATATTTATAAGTGTATACACACATACACACACGCACACACATATATATATATATTCATCCTTAGAAAAGTGCCTGGCACATAGTAAAGTACTAAAGAAGCATTAGCTATTATATTTTAGAGTATTATCTAGTACTATACATATTATATAGTGCAGGTATAAAAGCTGTACCTCTACACCTGTTAAAGACAGACAATCACACATAGCCTAAATTGGTCTCCTTTTTCCTAAAACAGTGATTCTCGAAGTATGGTCCATGGGGACTTCCCTGGTGGTGCTGTGGTTGAGAATCCGCCTGCCAATGCAGGGGACATGGGTTCGAGCCCTGGTCCTGGAAGATTTCACATGCCGCGGAGCAACTAAGCCCGTGTGCCACAACTACTGAGCCTGCGCTCTAGAGCCCGCGAGCCACAACTACTGAGCCCGTGTGCCTAGAGTCCGTGCTCCGCAACAAGAGAAGCCACCGCAATGAGAAGCCCGCGAAACCGCAACGAAGGGTAGCCCCCGCTCACCACAAGAGAAAGCCCACGCGCAGCAACGAAGACCCAGCGCAGTCAAAAGAAAAAAAAAAAAAAAAAAAAGTACGGTCCATGGACCCTTGGGGTTCTCTGAGACTTTCTGAGGGGCTGCAAGTTAAACTGTTTCCATAATAATACTAAGATAACAACACTAAGATATGATTTGCCTTTTTCACTGTGTTAACATTGGAGTACAGCTAGTACCTCAGCATGAATTAAACTAGAAATCACTGTGTTCTACCCCATCATGTAGCCACAGTTGGGAAAGAGAAAGCTAGTATCACTCCAAAATGTCCTTGATGCAGCAACAAAGATCATTATTTTTGAAAATCATAACCCTTAAATACATGACTTCAATGTTGGGAGTGACAAAATGGGGAGTACTCATAGAGGATTTCTGCTGCACACTGGTGCATCATGAATGAGTGGCAATTGTTTGGGTTGCATGATGAACTAGCCGCTTTTTCATGGAATACCATTTTTACTTGAAAGAAAAACTGAGTGGCATTAGTCATTTAGACTTGGATATATATATATATATATTTTTTTTTTTTTTTTTTTTTTTTTTTTGCTGTACGCGGGCCTCTCACTGTTGTGGCCTCTCCCGTTGCGGAGCACAGGCTCCGGATGTGCAGGCTCAGCGGCCATGGCTCACGGGCCCAGCCGCTCCGCGGCACGTGGGATCTTCCCGGACCGGGGCACGAACCCGTATCCCCTGCATCGGCAGGCGGACTCTCAACCACTGCGCCACCAGGGAAGCCCTAGACTTGGACAGACATTTTCTCGAAAATGAATAAGGTGAGGCTGTCACTTCAAGGAAAACCACTACTATTTATGGCCAGTGAAAAATTTTGAGCTTTCATTTGAAAATTAGAATTTTGGAAAACTTGTATCCACTACAGTGAGCTTGACAGCTTCCCAACACTTAAAGATTTTTCTGATGCGACCAGTGGTGACACTAACACATGTAACTTTTTATGCTATATAATGGAATGTTCAACATTTGAAGATTTGCATCACTCAATGAACTGTATTTCCCAAATACCCAATGGGATGGCACGGGTAAAAGATCCATTCAAAGTATAAAAGAAAGCAACGGATTTTTAATATAATATGGTACAAAAGTTCCTGGATATTATTTCAGATTCTGCATTATAACTAAGCTTTGGGGAACTCCACTTGTCAAGTTTCAGTGTAGTTGTCAAAGAATATCCACCGAAAATGCTACCAAAATACACTTCCTCTGGGAATTCTCTGGCAGTCCAGTGGTTAGGGCTTCACACTTTCACTGCTGTGGCCCAGGATCGATCCCTGGTTGGGGAACTAAGATCCCGCAAGCCCCGTGGTGGCAAAGCCAAAGGAAAAAAAAAAAATACTCTTCCTCTGTCCATCTATGCGTCTGGATGAAGTTGGATTTTCTTCATGTACTTCTACCAAAATAATGTATCACAACAGATTGAACAGACACAGATAAGAATCTACTTATCTTCTGATAACCAGATATTAGAGATTTGAAAAATTTTAAAGATGCACTGTTCTCACTAAATTTTTTCTGTTCTGGAAAAGTTATTTTTCACAAAAACTATTATTTGTTACTATGTAACAGGTTTGTTCTTTTTTAATAAAGAAATCTTTTCTAAATGTCTAAATTTTAATTTTGAATGTGACATGTTGACAGATGTAACCTATATAAACAAAAGCTCTTTAGGGTCTTCAATTTTTAAGAGCGTACACGTGTCCTGAGACCAAAATGTTTGAGAACTGCTGCCCTGGGATAAAGTTAGTCTTTTCAAAGAGGTAGCAGCAGCCTAGCCACTGTGCTGACATAGATCTAATAACTAAGGTTTACTATTTGCCATGCACTTTCCCAATCCTGGCAGTGGAACTTTAAGGTGGGTACTACCATTATCCCCAATTTACAGGTGAAAAAACAGAGACAATCAAACTTAGGCTCATTTGCCCAATTTGCCCCAAGCCTCATAAGTGGTGCAGCCAGTAGTTGAAACCAGATGCTCTTTAGGGCCTGTGATTCACCTACTACAGTTTAAAATGTCAGCCACCTTTCAATTCAAACTAATCATCCTAATTACTGGTAGGTTTTCTGTGTTGTGTTGCAAAGCAGAGTAATATTCCTTTGTGGACACTGTTTTTAAATTAAAAAGGAGACCATTACCCTTTCTCAGATCTTTGTTCTCAGATTTTAATAAATTCCTTTAGATTAGCCTTAGGTTTAAAAATTGTGTTTGGGTGTGTACATTTGTCAACTCATCAAACTGCACACCTAAAAGGAAAGGGTTTTGCGTACTTACAGGGGATGCGTTTGGGTGTAAATTATGGTTCAGTAAAGTTGAAAAAAAGTTTTTAAAGAACCAAAGGCTTACCACCGGAATTTTACTTGGTAACCATAAAAAAGAAAGCTTTTTAAAAACTGGTAATCAGAATCATCTTTGGATAAAAATTTCTTGCTTGTAGATTTTTTTTAATGTGTTTATTGTGACAAACCTGGTCTAACCTCTCACCAGATTTTTATTTGTCCCACATTATCTGACCCTGGAATTGGGCTTTTAATCTGTTCATCTTTTATATACTTCATATTTACTTTTTAAAAAACTGTTCGTTTTTTGGACTCGGGAGATAAACTTGACTGAGAGCACTTCCATATGCGATAAAAAATTGAGCCCTGAGGAACAAACTGTAAACACAGAAGAGCTTTTTCATTCTGGCAGACAACAAAGACGCTGGGGGGTTTGTTTTTCTTGCATGTCCCTTGTAAACGCTGCTATACAAATGCATAAAAATGAGAGCTCTGCCCTGCTACATACTTCGCAAACAAAATTATGAAAATAACCACCATTCACCTACTGCTTACTATGTACATTTAGGTAATTCAACCAAAATCTCAAAAAAAATAAGAGGGGACAATTAATTTAAATCGTGTGGGTGATTCTTCCTGCCCTTCCACACTAGGAGGAGGGCACAATGTTCCCTTAAACGATTACAAGTTTCTGTGGGCTTTGCATTGGGTGAGCGTTTGGACTTCAGGCTTTTCAGAGGTAATATTTATATGTGGTTCTCACTTTCCTTCTACATGAATTACAACTCCATCACACCTGCACCTTCACTAGGATAGCTACTTCTACTTCACACATAGAGAAATGGAGGCTTGGGCGTTAAATAACATTCCCAAGACCACAAGCTATTAAAACTACGAAACCTAAGCAATCTGACTCCAGAGCTCCCCTCCTAACCCCTGTAATTCCACCATACAGGGAAATACAGGGCCCAAAATGCTCTTTATCCAAAGGATGCAGAAACACATGGATTCTTGGGGCTTCGAGGCAAAGCTGGCCATTTTACAGATAAGGAAATTGAGGTCCAGAAAGGTAAAGTTGACTTGCCTGAATTCTCGCTGTAGTATCCGGATACCTGCCAACACGTCCAGATAGACCACACGTCTTCCTGCGCAAACCCCACCCTCCTCCCTCCCCTTCCCTGTCCCACCCTACCTACTCTTCCCATCCCAGTCCCACCCCACCCCACCCTAACTCATTCCTTCCTCTCCCCCAAAGAGGTAAGAGGAGATGTGAGTAGGTAATACCCTACTTCTTTTTTCCTCAAAAGCTTGCTGAGAAAACGTAGCTCCCTGGAGAAGCTCTGCACCTCGCGTCAACTCAGGTGGGTCTGGACCAGGAGAGAATGGGGCAGCGGGGAAAGGCCAGAGGCCGTATGGGGAAGCTAATCATACTTAAGTAGACAATTGGTTGATGGGGTTCAGGTGCAACAGTCTTTTTGGTGATGGCTCCCTGGAAACGCAATGCAAAGCAGATCTGACAATTACCAGGTGCATTCGTGGAATAAGGTGCAGAAATTGAAAGCTAATCTAGGGGTCTTGCCTAGCTGGCCTCCCCTCTCAGAAGGGACCTGAAAAAACATGAAACCGACGAGGCAGGGCCCCTCAAGGCGACACAGGCTCCCCGGCTTGAGGTTGGAAGGGAGGAAATAGGACATCCAGAAAGCATCCAGCCAGCATCCTCGCACCTAAGAAGGGCTCTGGAGCCCAGGAATGAATGAATGGACACGGGCAACTCTGCAGGCAATTCAAAGTCTCACCTTCACCAAGGCCCGCTTTCCTCCTCCCCCAGTCTCCTTATTTCAAGCAGATGGGGTCTCGGAGCCCAGGTCTGGCCTCTGTCCCTTGCATTTTAAAAGGGGTGAGTCAGCGCTCTGGGCAGGGCAAGGGAAGAAAGGGCCAGAGGATCTGCTGACAGTGTTGGTAAGTCTCTGGCCTCTAGAACAAACACTCTCCCTGCCAGGCTTATCCTGGGCCCCGCATTCGCTCACCAAGGAGCCCGTGTTCTCCCCATCCCTCACAAAGCAGGCCCTGCGGTCTCAATAGCCAGCCAGGCCCTACAAGCATGAGGGGGGGGCCACACTGGCCTCAGCCCTCAGTAAGACTGCCTAAGACCGTGGAGGCATGGCTGGCATCTCAGCCGGCCTGGCTCCACACCTCTCTGGCCGGCCCATGCCCAGGCTGCGCCCCTGGCTCCAGGGAGCACCAGCCATCTTGGCTTCTTCCCCGGTGGCCAGGAGGCCTCGCGGGGCATGGGCGGCCACAGGTCCTGGCTGGTGGCAGGCAAGTCCCTTGGCTGTAACTTCCCAAGGAACCTCCCACCAACCAAGGGCAGCAGGAGGGTCTGGGGGCACCAGGGTGGGCCTGAGGCCACCCAGTCAATCATGCCTCGGTAGTTCCCAAGCTGAGTAGCTCTAGGAGACCACGCGCCTGGAAGGGAAGGAGAATGGGCAGCGAGGCCCACGAGGGGAAGCGGAGCGAGCCGCCAGGAGGCCCTGGGTAGCTGGGGAGAGAGCTGGCTGGCTGGGGGTATCTGAGACAAGGGACCCAACTGGGGAAACACCGGGAGTCTGGGGAGGGGCTAAGGCCAGACCATTGTGTAGGGTGGGGAGGGGAGTTGGCGGGCGAGCGGGGGGTGGGGATGGGGAAGGGGCTGGAGGTGGGGGTGGGGAGAAGGAGAACTTGAAACAATGCGTCCCCTCTACACACACACACACACACACACACACACACACACACACACGCGCGCGCGCGCGTCATCTTCAGAGTCACTCTATGACCCTTGAGCCCTTTAGTGTCCCAAGGCCACCCCCTCGTTCACCTGGGGTCTCCAAACTGCTCGAGGCACCCACCCTTCCTAATTTTGAGGAAACTTCCTAGTTTACTGACCTCGAGGGTGGCCCAGAGCCCAGGGGGCGTCCGCTTCTCTCTCCACCTTCCAGCTTGGGACATTTAAGTCACCCTGTGGGCAGTGTCCCCAGCTGAGCGCCACTCTCACTCCAGAACTGGTTTCATATCTGTGGTGGACCATTGAGCATGGACCGTCTACAGCCAACTGGCCGGTGGGGAAGCGGTTTAAGCCACTCCCCCCAGGAAATCGCTCACCCTCAAGGGCTCTGGTCCCAAGATGAAAGAAGTGCAAATTCGGGGGTCACTTCCAATGGTAAAGTGATAGCAGCTATTGTCTCGTCCACTCTACCCAGCTGTGGGTGTTAAAGCGCCCTGACCTAGCTCTGAAACGGACCCCGAACTGCCCAGGGAAAACTTGAAAGAAAGTCGAAAGATTTCCAAAGAATTTAGGGGGAGGGGAAAGGGAGGGGAGGAGGTTTAGATAGAAAGACCTAAGGAAAGTCTGTGGCCAGGCTAAGAGGGGGAGGTGGGGGCGAGAGCGAAGCTGGAGCCGGGAAGCTAACCTTGGGGGATTGGTTAGAGGACTTGGGGCTCTCTGAACCCCCAAGATGCATCTCTTCCTGAGGCAGCTCCCCCATCCCTGGCCCCCAAGAGACAGGGAGGCTGGAGAACTCACTGCCCCCACCTTGGTGCAGGCCCCCTTCCCTTCCAGAAAGGCCTCCATCCCCACCTTTCTCTGAGCATCCCCCAGGCTTGAGGCTCAACACCTCTCACTCCCAAAGTGTGCCGGGGCCAAAGATGCTTCTGTCTGGGGCCAGGGCACCTATCCCAGGACGCCTGGTTTTCTGAGCCCAGCAGGAAGGTAAGGACGTGTGGTACCTGGGGCTTCCGTCCCTCCCCGCAGCTCACCTCAGCCCAGAGGCCTCAGATAATCCCGGAGGAACTAGTCCTATCCGCCCGTCCAGTTCCCCGCTGGTGGGGGAGGTGAGGGCTGCCAGATTGCAGCCTTTGGTGGTAGCTCCCCCCAGGGGCTTTCCTGCCCAGCCTTAACCCTTTGGAGTGCTGAGGCTAACAGCTTCTCCCGGGCTTCAGTTCCACCCACCTCTCCTCTTTATCGCCTTACACCCCCCAGCCCCGCTACCACTGTAAAATGCCCCCCAGTGTCGGTTATGCCCCAGCTCCACTAATCATCTTCTCCTCTGCCGATCATGAATCCTACACTTATCACCTAAGTCAAAACTCCTTTATCAAACATCCATCCTCAGGAAAGCTGGATGAGGGGGCCACCAGAAGTGAACTCAAGTCCAGTCCCTGCATCTTAAGCACACCAGCCCCACCCACCATGATGGCAGTCGCCTGAGGCAGTGGTTTAGACGCCTCCTGGACTTGGATTTGAATGCCAACCCTGCCCCGTACTAGAGTATGGCTTTAGGCAAATTGTTTAAACCTCAGAGCCCTGATTTAGTGGTTACTGAGGCCTAACATTTACGCCAGAGAGTTCGTTTACCCCCAGAGTTGTTGGGTGGATTCAATAAGATAAACGTAAGCATTTAGGACTGTGCTTGGAACAAAGCAAGTATATTCCAGTTCTCAGGCTCTCCAGTGAATTTGAAATTATTTTTAAGTTCTTAATATAAATGCAGTATTTTAAAAGTTTCAGACAATAGTGGTGATTTTGTAGGAGATGGAATTACAAGATAACTTTTTCTTTCCACATAGCTTTCTGTGTCTTTTGACATTTTATAAGGAGTCTGCATTACTTGTTATCATTTAATAAAGGCAGTGAAGATAATTTAAAATTCTTTAAAAGGCTAATAGAATCTTTGAAAGTGTTTTTTAAAAAGAAACCCTAGTGATAAAAAGGTTTGTTGGCGCTCCCATTACCAAAGTAAGGGTCTTATTTATAGACTAATTGGGAAAATGAATAATTGGGAGAATTTTAAAAGTAAAGCAGTAAGAAGGAAAAATCACCTATAATCTCATTATCTAAAGACAGCTATTGTGAACATCTTGATACATTTCCTTCTAATCTAGTTTCTTTTCTTAGACTACACAAATGAAACTTTGTCTTTACAAAAGACCCAAAAGGTACAGAGTAAAAAATAGAGTAAATTGAGCCAGTCCTCCCTTTTAGTCCCAAACCCATTCTCCTCATTATGAGACCTAAAACAACTGCCCAGTTCTTTTTCTGTATATTTTCAGCTTTTTCTGTGCATATACACATGTATATTTTTCTAGTCTCTCTGTGCCTATTTTTGTTCTGGGTTAAATACTTTACTTTTGACTAATATATATTATATATGTGCCTATGTATTATATACATAAATGATATCTAAATAATAATACAGTAGTCCTTCCTTATCTGCAGTTTTGCTTTCCTTGGTTTCAGTTACCTGCGGTCAACTGCAGTGGGAAAATATTAAATGAAAAATTCCAGAAACAAACATTCATGAGTTTTAAATTGCTCACTGTCCTGAGTAGCCTGATGAAACCTCTCATCCCCCAGCTCTGTCCCACCTGGGAAGTGAGTGAATCAGCCCTCCCATCAGCCTATCCACGCTGTAGACGCTACCCAACTAGTTAGTATAGGGAAAAACATAGTATATATAGGATTCGGTATTCTCCGCGGTTTCAGGCATCCACTGGGGGGTCTTAGGATGGGATTGGGGGGGCTGAAGTAGGGAGGGACCACAGTGCCACTGTGTATTATTCAAAATGCTTGTAAATATTGGTTCAGGAATTTACTAAAGTATTCAAGATTCAAATTTCAGCCCTGTTCCCTTTCTACAGTTTCTCTTTTCAGAAGCAACCAATATCATCATTCAAAAAGAGACATGCACCACAATGTTCATTGCAGCACTATTTACAATAGCCAGGACATGGAACCAACCTAAATGTCCATCAACAGATGAATGGATAGAGAAGATGTGACACATATCTACAATGGACTATTACTCAGCCATAAAAGGAAACGAAATTGAGTTATTATCTGTAGTGAGGTGGATTGACCCTAGAGTCTGTCATACAGAGTGAAGTAAGTCAGAAAGAGAAAAACAAATACCATACACTAACGCATATAGATGGAATCTTAAAAAAAAAAAAAGGTACTGATGAACCTAGTTGCAGGGCAGGAATAAAGAGGTAGACAGAGAATGGACTTGATGACATGGGGTGGGAGGGCGAAGCTGGGGCAAAGTGAGAGTAGCATTGATGTATATACACTACCAAATGTAAAATAGTTGGCTGGTGGGAAGCAGAAGCATAGCACAAGGAGGTCAGCTCGGTGCTTTGCGATGACCTAGAGGGGTGGGATAGGGAGGATGGGAGGGAGGCTCAAGAGGGAGGGGAGGGCTTCCCTGGTGGCACAGTGGTTAAGAATCCTCCTGCCAATACAGGGGACACGGGTTCGAGCCCTGGTCCGGGAAGAGCCCACATGCTGCAGATCAACTAAGCCCGTGCGCCACAACTACTGAGCCCATTTGCTACAACTACTGAGCCTGCACTCTAGAGCCCATGCTCTGCAACAAGAGAAGCCACCGCAATGAGAAGCCCGCGCACCGCAACGAAGAGTAGCCTTCGCTCTCAGCGCCTAGAGAAAGCCCGCGCTCAGCAATGAAGACCCAATGCGGCCAAAAATAAATAACTACATAAAATTAATTTAAATAAATTTTAAAAAGCGGGAAGGGATATGGGGACATGTGTATGCATATGGCTGATTCGCTATGTTATGCAACAGAAACTAACACAGTATTGTGAAGCAATTATACTCCAATAAAGATGTATTAAGGAAAAAAAAAGCAACCAACATCGTTTCTAAGGTATCATGCCAGAGATCTGTTATGCATAAAGAAGCAAATCTCTCAGAGAGCACTTTTGTCCTTTCTTTAAAGTATAAATGTAATATACTACTCTTATGTAGCTTGCTTTTTTAAATAAATTTATTTATTTATTTTTGGTTGCATTGGGTCTTCGTTGCTGCACGTGGGCTTTCTCTAGTTGCGGCGATCAGGGGCTACTCTTCGTAGCAGTGCGCGGGTGGGCTTCTCATTGTGGTGTCTTCTCTTGTTCTGGAGCATGGGTCCTAGAGCACAGGCTCAGTAGTTGTGGTCCAAGGGCTTAGTTGCTCTGCGGCATGTGGGATCTTCCCGGACCAGGGATCGAACCCACGTCCCCTCCATTGGCAGGCAGCTCCTAACCACTGCACCACCAGGGAAGTCCCTATCCAGTCCTCTATTGATGAACCTTAAGGTCGTTTCCTTCTTTTGCTCTTAAACCATGCTACAATTGGTAACCTTGCACATACATAATTTTGCACACGTGTAGGTGTAACTGTACCTTCAAAGTGTATGCGTATAGTAATTTAGATAGATTTTGCCAAGTTTCTCTTCGTAGAAGTTGTACCAGTTTATTCCCCCCAAAACAAAGTATGAGTGTAGCCTTCCTACCCCTAAGACAGCGTAGTGTGTCATCACATTTTTTTTTATCTTTGCCAATCTAATAGGTGAAAACTTAGTCTCTCAGTGTGGTTTTAATTTACAATTTTCATTATGAGTAAAGGAGAACATTTTTCATCCATTTAAGAGCCATTTATATTTCCTTTCCTGTGAATATCCTTTGCCCCATTTTGCTATTTGGTTATAGACCTTTTCTTATTGATTAAAGAGAGTTTTATATAAAGACAGCCCTTGGTCTACGGCAGGAACTAGAAATATTTTTTTCTGAGTTTGTGGTTTATAATTGGACTTGGCTTTCATCATGAAGAAATCTGCTTATTTTTACATATATTGAACATATCTTGTCTTTAATGGATTTTGGATTTGGTACATTTTAATCTACCTTTATTTAAACCATTAAGATGAGCTGTCACAAAATTAAGGGTCTCATCATAAGCTGTCCAAACACCAAAAATCCCAGATTCCCAGCAATAATTAAACCAACTCCTACAAGTAGATATCTTTAGTTAATATATACCTTGCTTTGAACAAAATTCAGATTTAGGACGCAGATGAGTTCAGGGTAATCCTTCACTTATAAAGGGGCATACAATAGGACAGCTTCCTTTACATAATGAGCTGAGATAAGTAATTAACTGTGTTTAAATTTACAGCTTTCCAGGGGTTGTATAAGTGGTGGTTCACCTGTATTTGGATCAGCTACAAAAACAAGTCCGGTATTGAGTGAAGTAATAATATTGATTGAACACTGACTGTATAGTGAAAAGCCTGAGCTTTGGAGCATAATGGCAGCATTAAAATTCCAGCTCTGTGCCTATGTGCCCTTGAACAAGTTTTCTCACATCTCCAGACCTAATTCCTCACTTAAAGAATGATAATAGTACTGGCGAGTTTGCTCTGAGAATTAAATGAAAAACTGCTTATGAAGTTCTTAGCACAGGTATGATAAAATGCTCTGGACATGTTGCTGCTGTTAGATGTAGCTGTCTTCCCACCTCATTCTCCTTCTATAGATATTTAAAGAATTCATCCATTTGTCATTCAATTAATGCAGCCACTCAATGCCTTATTAAATAATTTACATATTAGTCTAACATTTATTCAGTTATTCACTTACTCACACATTCACTCATGCACTGTCATTCATTCAACAGATATTTGAGCTCCTAGTATGGGGCAGATCCTGGACTAGCTCTGAGTACATAGTGATGTCCATGGACCTGACTCAAGAGTTTGAGGGTTGAGGTTCAAAAGTTTCTCATTCGTTCCACAGCAGAACAAATACCTGTGTTCCCTGTATACCATGGCTCTTTATCCAATGGCTGCTAGTTTTAATTCCATGACATCATAATCTCCTGGCTTCCTTCCTTTGTTCCTTTCTCTTCTTCCCCGCCCCCCACCCCGCCCTTTTACCCTCTCTTTGCCCAGGACTCTACCCCGACTCAGGCCTTTACTACCCCTATAAGAGTCCCTTGGTGATTACCAAGACAGATGACCACTCAGACTCTGAGTCAGACTAACCTGAGTTGAAGCTCAGCTCCTCTACGTTCTAGTTTAGGGAACTTAGACAAGTCTGACCCTCAGTTTCCTCCTTTGTAAAATAGGGATAATAATATCCACTTTATTCGAATGATTGAATTAAACAGTGAAGTCACTCCTTTGCTGCAAAGAAACACTTAACAGCAGGGAGGTATGATGATCAATTCACATCTCAATTAGTTGAGTGTCTACTCTATGTAGGCATTATGTTCAATACTATGAAGACACACAAAGAGCTAATGTCATCTCTTCCAGTCAGAAGCCATAGCCCAGGGGGGTCCACAGTAAGTGCTCAATAAGAACTACTATTACTTGCTTTTCCCAAGGAACGCCCCCCACTCCTGGACACTGGCATTTCTCAGAGACCTGTGCTGAGCGGGCTGCTGGGCTGATGCTAGCTTCTCTGGTTTCGTTTGCAACTCCGATCTGGCATTCTTTATGGCTTTAAAGTCATTTAATTTTGCGGTAAATTTGAATATAGACTGGAGTTTAGCGTATTCTAAGGAATTAATAATATTCTAAGGAATTAATGTTAAATTTGTTAGAGGTGATAATAGTAAGAAAAGGTCCTAAATTTTCAGATATGTTTGTAAGAATTCAGGGTTGAAATGATAGGACTTTAGGTATTTGCTCTTTAAAAATCAGAGGAAAAGAAGAAGAAAAAGTGCCCCCCCACTGTTTGCCATTAAACACTGATCTTTTGTTACCTGATTTTTAAAAAAAAGGAAGAGAAAGAAAGAAAGAAAGAAAGAAAGGAAGGAAGAAAGGAAGGAAGGGAGGAAGAAAGGAAGGGTAAAGCATATATGACAAAATGTCAATAATTATTGAATCAGGGGTTCATTTTACCATTCATTCAAGGTGGTTCATTATGCCATTCTCTCAGTTTTGATGTGTATGATAAGTTTTATAATAGGAAGGTTGAATATCTATTTTTGTTGAATGGGAGAATCACTTTATGGAAGCGAAGGGGAAGGAAACTTACCCGCATGCAGCATTCCCATTTAGGCAGAGGGCAGGCAGCCCTATCCTTAGCCAGGAAGAGAGCTTGCAAAGGGTGGGCTATGTCATTAGATTGACACCTGCTTTATTTACAGGACCTTTGCAGGTGCCCTTGGGGAATTCACCTGGACAGGGAAGAAGGCTTGTGGATAACTTACCCCTCCGCTGCCCCAAGGAAACAGGCACAGGTACCCCACAGGAACAGCTAGGCCTCAGACCAGGTTTTAAGGCCTTGTGGTCCTCTCCCCACCAAGTTCATTACATTTCTTCTGTCACCTCTATTTCATCCGTAAAGGAGAGACAAGACCACAGGCCAAACCCAAGTTCTCCCAATTAACTTTGTTCGTAATCTCAAGCCTGGTGCCTTTGATCTTGGTTAGTTTATTCCCAATTCCCTCCACTCCCCACCACCACACACAGGTAACCCCTTTCATTAGTTTCCTTCCAGACTTTCTTTTTGTAAGTATAAGCAAATGCAAATATACATCCTCCAATAGGCTTAAAACTAACAACAAAGCAAATTGAAAGCAGAGAAAATTGCAGTGTTCCAGGTAAAGAGTGAAGTAAGTCTGGGAGTTGTTAGCATATAGATGGATAAGCTCTAGAGGCAAGGCAATAGAAGAAGGAAAAGAAGGGAGAAAGAAAAGGGACTAAACTTTAGAGTCACCCAGGGGAAAAAAAAAAAAGAAGCAGAAGGAAGGTGGGCGCCAGGCCCAGGCTCAGGCGCCAGGCCTCCGAGGCAGAGAGGCGCGCTCCAGTGGGCTGGGCAGCCGGCGCCATGACACTATTCCACTTTGGGAACTGCTTCGCCCTGGCCTACTTCACCCCTACTTCATCACCTACAAGTGCAGCAGGCTGTCCGAGTACAGCGCCTTCTGGAAGTGTGTCCAGGCCGGAGTCACCTACCTGATCGTGCAGCTGTGCAAGATGCTGTTCCTGGCCACTTTCTTTCCCAGTTGGGAAGGTGGCATCTATGACTTCATTGGGGAGTTCATGAAGGCCAGCGTGGTTGTGGCAGACCTGATAGGCCTAAACGTTGTCATGTCCCAGAATGCCAGCAAGGGGGAATACAAGATCATGGTTCCTACCCTGGGCTGGGTCACCGCCAAGTTCATTATGTCCTGCTACATCCCCCTCTGGGATGGAGCTCGGACACTGAGTTTGACTGGAACTACATCCAGATGAGCATTGACTCCAACATCTGTCTGGTCCATTACGTCGTCGCACCTGCCCAGGTGTGGATGATCACATGCTATGACCTGTACCACACTTTCCAGCCAGCAGTCCTCCTACTGATGTTCCTTAACGTCTACAAGGCCTTTGTCATGGAGATGTTTGTCCACCTCTGTTCCCTGGGCAGCTGGACGGCACTGCGGGCCCTCAGCACCTTGGCCTTGTATGTCGCCCTTGTCGATATGCACTCCTAGGCTTGGTGTCCCAGACTTTCACATACCTTTTCCCCATCTCCAGGTTTCAGTGAAGTAAACAGTATTTGCAAAGTTCCACAAAAAAAAAAAAAAAAAGGGCTTCCCTGGTGGCGCAGTGGTTGAGAGTCCGCCTGCCACTGAGACGCCTGCGTACCATTAAAAAAAAAAAAAAAAAAAGGCAGAAAGAAAAACCCAGAGAGAATATTTTAAGAAGAGAGGGGTAAGTAGTCAATTGTGTTATCTGCTCCTAATATGTGAATAGATCTGCATGAACCACCCTGGAAAGATAGCCACATTAAAGAGAGAGTTCAAAGTAAAATATATGTTCTGATCCTACTTTTGCAAAATTGATATGTATATATACATGTTCAGTGAGTAGAAAGAAGTCTAGAAGACTTTAGAAAGAGCAGACTAACAGGTGAGCTTGTTTGTAGGAAAAGGTGGCCTTTTTACTTTGCACACTTCAGTTTTGTTTGCATTTTTTACCACAAGAATGCATTCTTTTGGTAAATAAAAAAGGTTTGTAAAAGGGGGAAACTACTGTTTAAAACCATCTATATTCAAATTTTCTGTGGAGTACAGAAGGTAATGAAGAACGTTGGCTTCAGGGGCTTCCCTGGTGGCGCAGTGGTTGAGAGTCCGCCTGCCGATGCAGGGGACATGGGTTCGTGCCCCGGTCCGGGAAGATCCCACATGCCGCAGAGCGGCTGGGCCCGTGAGCCATGGCCGCTGAGCCTGCGCGTCCGGAGCCTGTGCTCCGCAACGGGAGAGGCCACAGCGGTGAGAGGCCCGCGTACCGCAAAAAAAAAAAAAAAAAAGAACGTTGGCTTCAGAATCTAATAAACATGAGTCTAAACCCCAGCTCTACTCCATGAACCAATTAACCTCTCTGAGCCTCAGTTTCCTCATCTGTAAAACGGTGATTATACTGATAATTACTTCAAAGGACTGCAATAAGGATTAAATGGGGAGCATGAGTAAAGCATCTAGTACAATGACTCTCATACAGAAAAAGCTCAATTGATATTAGTTATACATATATAATATATATATATATAAGTTATATATTATAATATTAGTTTTATGTATGTAGTAAATAGAATAGCTATTACTAGATCAAAGCAGCCAATCAGAGATGTGCTCCTTTGGACAACAGTATTTTGATCCCTTTAGAACTGCTGTCGCTGAAATGCATTTTCGGTGTCATGCTTTGGTTGTTATAAGAAATGGTGATGTGAAGTCAGCCACTGTTATCTGTTGCCAGGATCCCTCCCATAGAATCACCTACCGTACCAGGGAACTCAGGAGGGGCCTGTGTCTACCCAGGGAGCGTACAAGATTGTCCTCAGCAGAATTTCCATGTGTTTTTATAGTTTCTCTCATTCTTTTCAATTTCTACTTTTGTGTTTTACAATGCACATAATATATTAGTTCATCAGTGCATATGTATAAATATAAACAAATATACCTGTATTGGGGAGTTTAACAATTTTTACCCATGGAAGATCAACTTATAAAGTTTGAAAAACAGTGTCTTCTTGATGAGTTCTCTCAGACTCAAGGTTACAAAAAGCTGCATTTCTCCCAAGGATTTGGTTTATTGTTTCTAATAAATACAATCACTCCTGTCATTAAATGCCTTTTCTTCTTGGCTTCGACTGCTAGAAACCTCAGAGCCAGATTCATAACCCAGCTCTACACACAGAATGTCTGTGGTTGGTATCCTGAGGGCTGTGGTTATGAGCACAGCCTTCTGAAACCACATTGCCTGTGTTCGCATCCCACTGTGTGAACTTGGGCAAGTGACAACCTCTCTGTGCCTCCGCTTCCTCAAAGGTAAAATAATTATAACAGTAATCACCTCCCAGGATTATTATAAAGATTAAATGAGGTGATGCATGTAAATCAATTAGAACAGTGCTCAGCATTAGTAAGAACTCAAACATTTTTGTTGTTATTATGGGCTTTCATTCCATGATTTCTTTCTTTTTTAAAAAAATTTTTATTGGCATGTAGTTGCTTTAAAATATGGAACACTTCACAAATTTGCATGTCATCCTTGTGCAGGGGCCATGCTAATCTTCTCTGTATCGTTCCAATTTTAGTATATGTGCTGCCGAAGAGAGCACTCTCATTCCATGATTTCTTTACCCTTGCTTTTCTTCAGTCCCATTTCTGCTACTCTTTATGTATTTCAGTAAGGCACTTAAAATCCTTTTTTGGAAAGAGTTTAAGCAAACAACCGTATGAATTTTTTGTTCTTAATATGCCAGGCACTGAGTTAGGTTCTTGAAGAATACAAAGATAAAGAAAAGATTGTGGGAATTCCCTGGCGGTCCAGTGGTTAGGACTCCGCACCCTGCCGAGGGCCCGGGTTCTGTCCCTAGTCGGGGAACTAAAACCACAAAAACTGCGCAGCTCGGCCAAAAAGAAAAAAAGAAAAGATTGTTTCTGCCTTCAAGGAAATGTTCAGTCTAGTGGGGAAGACATACATACAAATAGCCATAAACCAAGTACAGGATATGGAAAGTCATGCAGGAGAGGTGTGCAAGTGCCGTAAGGACATGGAGTAGATGAGATCCGTGAAATCTTCCTAGAGGAGGTGGCATGGGGGTTGCACGGCCCAGGAAACAGAGACGATAGAGCAGAGATTCCAGGTGGAGGGAGTACTGGTGATCTAAGGCAGATTCTCCAGGACCGATGTGCTACCCGCAGTGCTGGTTAAGGTGGATACTCAATAAGTCCCTGTTTTTCCTTTTTTTTTTTTTTCTGTACGCTGGCCTCTCACTGTTGTGGCCTCTCCCATTGCGGAGCACAGGCTCTGGACGCGCAGGCTCAGCGGCCATGGCTCACGGGCCTAGCCACTCCGCGGCATGTGGGATCTTCCCAGACCAGGGCACGAACCCGTGTCCCCTGCATCGGCAGGCGGACTCTCAACCACTGCGCCACCAGGGAAGCCCTAAGTCGCTGTTTTTGACTGCTGTACTTGATTCAAGTGATGTGAAAAGGAGGAGGAAGAGACAACAGGACAAAGCCCAAGAGCACCTCCCTTTTTTCAAGGGAAGTGAAAAAGAACGGGAGCAGCACCAAATCCTCTGAGGTGCGAAGATAAACTTGCCAGCCAGGCCAGGAAACACAGATGTGAAAACCAGGCTCAAGCAGTTGCTTTGAGGGAGGAGGGAATGGAAAATTTGGGGTGGGAGATTGGAGGGGTCTTCTGCCTGCATCCATCCGCAGTGCAGAACAAATGCCCAAAGCCCATAATGTTTCCTTTTGGGCTCAGAGATAGAACTTTCCTTTCCTTTCCTTTCATGGTGTGGCTTCAACTTCAGGCCTTCCAGACCACTTTTGGGCACAGTCTTTTAAGGTGTCCTATCATCTCTAAGCAGAGTGATCCCAGGTAACTTCAGCCACACATTCCCTTCCTCTGAAGGTAAATGAAGAGTGAGTCTAAAAATGAGAGCCCTAATCAGAGTTAAATCCCTGCCCAAAAGGTCCCTAAGAAGGGACAGAGTGTGGTAAGCAAAGTACACAATATAGAGCTGGACAGAACCGGCTTTTAATCCTGGTTTCTGACAAGATGCCAACCCCGGTACGCCCCAGGTTCCTCATCTGTAAAATGGGTATATGAATGTTGGCCTCAGGCTTGTTTGGATTACAGGACACCATATATACATGCCTGGTACTCAGCAGGCACTAAGATTATCTCTGAGCTCTTTCCATTCCTGAAAATAAATAAGCTACCACATGTTAAGCACCACCCCTGTGTCAGGCGCTGTGCAAAGTGCTTCATTTGTGTTTCCATTTACTAATGAGGTGGTGGCCCACGTCCTTCAGAAGGCGCAGCAATGCGGGCTCTTAACCTTCCTGCTGCCCTTGAAGACTTCATCTCCTGAAGTCAAGTGGTCAACTTCTAGAACCCCTCCGGTGTCATCAAAAAGTTTGGCATTGCTCAGAGCTAAACTCAACTAACTCAGTGCTTACAGAAGGCTAGTGATAATTCAAGGCGATCCAGCCCCTTTCTTTTCCCAGAAAGAGCAGAGTAGGTAATATCTGTTTAGATTTCATGTAAAGAGGTTACAACTTGATTTTCCTTTCTGAGTCAACCTTTCCTTCCTTCTGTTTTTTTAAGGTAGTGTTTCCCAAGTTGGCTGCTCATTGGGATCACCTGGGGAAGTTAAAACACTCCCTCCCTCCCACCCCAAGAGATTGTGATATATTGATACATGGTCTGGAGTGGGCCTGGGCCTCTGGATCTTTTTAATTCCCGGGTATTCCAATGTGCAGTTAAGGTAACAACCGCCGTCCTAAATCCTCAGGTTAAAAACATTATCTATCTACCTTCTACCTTAATAAATACATTTTTTTTAACAAAAAGGAATGACATTTATATATTGTTCTGCTACTTGCTTCTTTTCACCCAACAGTATGTCATGGATTATGTTCCTTGTTGGTACATATAAAATTAGCTCACACCTTTTAGCAGCTGCAGAATATTTGATTGTAGGGATGTACAATAATATATTTAATCATCTCTTTGCAATTGGACATTTAGGTTGTTTCCACTTTTTCCCTGTTACAAACAATGTGAAAAGACATATTTGCACACATTGTACAAACATTTCTGTAAGATTCACAAAGTGGAAATGCTTAGTCAAAGAAGGTAATATGTAGAGAAGTATTTAGATACTTACGTATTTATTTCTGTGTTTTGGTAAATGAATGAAGAAGTGCTTTGTGTTGTCATTTGCTGGGTACGTGCAGTGCATAGAATTATTGTGGCTAAAGTGGCTTCTGAGCCCTTTAAGGGATGGGACTGCTGGGCCCTTTGAGGACGCCAAGGGCTGGCTGGGCTGACTGAAACCGTGATCACCTCCGTGGCTGTATTTCAGCTTTTCTCTCTAAGGCAGGATGTGGCCAGGTTCCAGAGTTTTCATTCCTCTCCCTGCAGGGTGCCTTTTGATGTGTTGGCCCATATCTTAGGAAGTTGGAGGCGCCTTGGGGGGCTATCAGAAGATGTGGAACATGCCAGTTAGAATCAACCGGCCCTCATTTTGTCTGAAACTTGGCCTCAGTCCACAGGGCAGGGCCTGCAAGAGATGGAGGAAGGTCAGCGAGCAGCAAATCTGAGCCAGGCCTGAATCTCCACAGGGCCTTTCACAGAAGTGAGGAATAACTGTCCCTTTTCCTGGCCGGTCCTACTGAACTACTATTTGAAACAAAATGTGGGCTTCTATAGGAGGCTACCTAGGAGGGCAAGGCGAGCCCAGGTGGGGCCAGCCCTAAGGATCAGGAAGGATCAGGATGATGGCCTGTCCGATTTTAGAACCAGCTGGTAAACAGGTAAACAGCGGGGACTGAGGGATTGTGCAAGAGAGTTTGAGGAAGGACTTGCCCAATCGGTCCTCAGACTCACAGTCAGGGTGGGGGGGTATGAGGAGACCTGGGCTCATATCCTGGCACTACTGCTGACAACTGATAGGCCGCTGAGTGCGTGGAGGCCCGGGGGGACACACCTCTCCTGTCTGAACCTCTTTCCTCATCTGGAAAATAGGGTCCACACTTATTTCACCTGGGGTTGTTGTAAGAATTAAATGAAGGAACAGATGCACAGGCATTTTGCACTGTCCCTGGCATGCAGTAGGTGCTCAATAAATAGTAGCTGCATTTATCAGTGGATTAGGGAGCTATGCAAGAAAGATAGGGACCCATATCCTACGGGGAAGTCACTCTGTGGGGCCTGGAACAGGCTTGCAAGGAAAAGGGAAGCAAATTCTGGCTGCTGCTGCTGGGCTGGTGGAATAAATTGTCCCGAACAAAGGACCTGCACCTTCAGCCCTAGATTCTAGGATGTGGACCCAGAATGGAGCCCCACCTGTATTCCTGCTGCCCTGGCTCTCTGCTTCACAGGCAACTGCCCTCAACCTCCAGGGAACTGTAAGGAGAGTCCAGGGGCCTAGAGGACCTGTGGCCCTGGCCATGGCCCTAAGGGAGAGGGGAGTAGGGGGTGGGAGGGAGGCTGTAAAAAATGTAAATGGTGCGGTGTGGAGCGGCTCCAGCCGTCTGACACTCCCCGGAGCTGGCAGGAGCCCGGGGAAGGAGCCCCAGGGCCCGGGCGCCTTTTGTCCCGCGGCTTGGCTATGTAAAAAGTGGGGGAAGGGGCAAGAATTCATGGAACTTGTCCATTCATTGGAGCCCCCGCTGCCCACAGGTGCGAGATGGGGGAGGGAGCTGCAGACTCCAGCCTGGAAGGTTTAGAAATGAGAATTTACAACTCAGCATGCAGTGGACGACAAACAGATTCCTTGGGTTCCAGCCTCTAAGGCTGTGAAACTTCAGGCCTGCCAGACTCCATCTCGCTTAAAATTGAGGGCCATCAACTGGTTCCCTGCCCCCCGCAACCGGGCTTCTGAACACCCATCTCGTCCATTCCCCAAATCCCCACTTTCCAATCTGTTTCCCCAGGCCTGCTCGTAAGGCTGTTGGATTTTCTGAGGTTTCTGTTTGTTTTTACTTTTCCATTCCTATTTGGCTGCTTGGGGTTCACAACTTCCAGGGCCTTCTCCAAAGCACCATATTCAAGCATTAGATAGTGCTTGAACCGAAATCCTAAAACAACCAGTGTGAGGAGAGGAAGGACTTGGAAGCCTGCAAACCTGGGTCCGAACCCTGCTCTGCCCTTCCCAGCTGAGTGAATTCTAGGCAAGTTACTAACCTTTCTGAGCAGCAGTTTTCTATAGGTAAAATGGGAATACTGTGTTTCTACTTCTAAAGGTTTTTGACAAATTAAGTGCTGAGTTAATGTTTAGGAAATTCTTAGCACAATGCCTGGCACAGAATAGGTATTCAATGAATATTAACCATAGGAAAATAAGGCAGAAACTCCCTGCAATGTTGTTTCCATTTTTATTTCCCTGTTGCTAGCGAGATTAATCTTTTTTCGGTGTGTTTTTTTTGTCTGTTTGGTTTTGGTTTTGTCTTTGGCTTAACGATTGATGGGACACCTTTATGCATTCTGGAATTCTTTGTTATACAATTTGCAATTTTTTCTCTTGGCTGTCGCCTGCTTTTGGCTTTTTGGTATCTTTCAACATACAGAGTCTCTTTTTCTTTCTACACAGTGTATGCCCTAAACCGCCCTTAGGGGCTGGTCCTCTATAGGCTGATTTACTTGGCGGTTTGGGGGTCTCACTGACTGCCTATGGCCAGTATCCTCCTCAGGGCTTTCTCGGGCCCTCCGCTTTTCTCTAAAGGAACGTGAAAACCTGCTGCTGCTGCTGCTGCTTGACTGATCCTGCTGTATCCCAGTTTTATCCCAAAATGCACACACTTCCCCCCTCTACTGGTTTCTGGAAGGATCACATCTTTCTTTTACTGGTGTGCTGTTGTGGGGAAACTCCAAGATCTGACTGAGAAATCAGTGGCTGAATGAGAATTCGGATCCTCCATTAACCCTCTTTGGGGCCCAGGACTGAGTCTCAAACTCTATACTTCACCATCCTAGCCAGCTGCCCAAACTCACATTAACTGGCCACTTAACTGACGCATTCCTGAGAAGCTCTGTGTAAGTCTAATTTGATGGATTATACGTTAATGCTCTAGAAGAGAAGGAAATTAAAATAAATGTTATGAAGCCGACTATCTCATTTATTGGGCACTTACCATGTGCCCTTTGCTGTGTTAAGTACTCTACTTGAAGACCTTATTTAATTCTCATGCCAATAAGGAAAGCTCAAATTTCTCCATTTTATAGATACAGAGACTGAAGCTTAAGGGGGTTTTATGCAGCTTGGCCAAGGTTACCAGCTGGAAGTTTGCCAGATTGAGCAAATATACATATAGGAGCCCAGTTAAATTTAAATTTCATATACATAATGAATATTTTTTAGTATCGCAAATATCAAATATTTCATGCAATATTTTATCTGGCAATCCCATCCAGATGGTAAGGGGTGAATATGGACTGGAACCCAAGTTTCCTGATTCTCTGGGCTTCCAGTGGTAAGACCATGGAATTCTTTGAAAAGGGAAGAAACCTCCTGTGCTAACTCCTGGACTCCATCTCGACATACTGACTAGTATGGACGTGAGGCCTTCTTTACAAGCATCTTCACCCTTAAGCCCCCACTCCTCTGAACTGAGAGCGCTTTTGTATGTATCCAGCTTGTACATTTAGATGCCCGTACTCAGCTGTCTTATGGCTTCCAATATTCTTTTTTTTTTTTCCGGTACGCGGGCCTCTCACTGTTGTGGCCTCTCCCGTTGCGGAGCACAGGCTCCGGACGCGCAGGCTCAGCGGCCATGGCTCACGGGCCCAGCCACTCCGCGGCATGTGGGATCTTCCCGGACCGGGGCACGAACCCGTGTCCCCTGCATTGGCAGGCGGACCCCCAACCACTGCGCCACCAGGGAAGCCCGGCTTCCAATATTCTTAATGAGTTTTTACATTCGTTCAATCATCCATCCATTCAACTCCTTGACAAATACTTATTGTTTGAGGGCTTGTCCTGCCAACTAAGAATAGAAAGATGAATTAGACAAATTAGACACAGCCCCTGTCCTTGAGGAGCTCCTGCTTCACTGCAGGAGACTGACAAGTAAACAGACACAATTAGGTGGGTGATGGTCTGGGTGGGCTGTGTTAGAGACTATGATAGATCGAGGTTTGCTCCAGAAGCAGAGGGGCTCATGGTGGGAGCAGTCAGACACAAAACCCAGGAGATCAGCTTCAGCTGAGTATTGAAGGGTCAGTAGTTTTGTTTTCCTCTGAAGGGGAAAACAAATGATAATAAACTTTAGCCGGTGGTTACAATCTGCAATAAGAAATGAATTCAGATGAAGAAGAAAGTGAGAACTTGGGCTCCAGAGCCAGACATCCTGGTTACATCCAACTTCCCCCACTTACTAGCCATGGGACCGTGGCCATGTAACCAACCGATCCTCTCCATGCCTCAGTTTTAACTTCTGTGAAATGGGGAAAACACTATAGTCTATCTCATTGGTTTGATGTACAGGTTACATTAAATAATACATACAGGGAATTCCCTGGTGGTCCAGTGGTTAGGACTCTGCGCTTTCACTGCCGAGGGCCAGGTTTAATCCCTGGTGTGGGAACTAAGATCCCGTAAGCCACAGGCACGGCCAAAAATAAAAAAAAAAAAAAAAAAATCCATATGAAGTGCCTAATGCAGCTCCTGAGATGTAGTAAGTAGGCAACAGAGATTAACATCAACGATTTTCCCCTCTCCACTAGATCTTCCCTTCAGCCTACAAATGTGTTGTAATATCTTTCTTTGACCCCATATCTTCCTCTAACTACTGGCATATTATGTGTTCCCCTCTTATGGCATAACTCTTTGAAATAATTGCCTATAACCGCTACTTCCATTTTATCACCTCTTTCTCTCTCCCAAACCCACTCCATGGAGCCTGCTCTTGTCAAGGTCACTGACAAGCTTCATGATGCAATCCCCGTGGGCAATTCTTTTCTCACCTGCATCCCCTCAGCAGCATTCAACATAGCTGAGCCAGCCATGCTTCTTGAAGTGCTTGCTTTCCTTGGCTTCCAGGACACCACACTCATGTGGTTCTCCTCCTACCTGCCTGTTGCTCCTTCCCCATCTCCTTTGCTGGCTCTCCCTCCTCCTCTCCAACTAGATATTGGATTCCCAAAGGGCTCAGTCCTCTGACCTCTTTGCCTCTCTACCTGCCTTTACTCCTTAGGTGATCTCTTACGAGCTATTGATTTAAAATCCCACCTTTCTTCTGATGACGCCGCATCTACAGCTCCCACTCAGACATCTTTCCTGAGCTCCAGACTCAAACAGCCAATTGCCTAAGTAACATCACCAATAGGCATCTCAGATTTAACCTGTTGATAAACACACTCTTTTTTTTTTTTTTTTTTTTTTGCGGTACGCGGGCCCCTCACTGCTGTGGCCTCTCCCGTTGCGGAGCACAGGCTCCGGACGCACAGGCTCAGCAGCCATGGCTCACGGGCCCAGCCACTCCGCGGCATGTGGGATCTTCCCGGACCAGGGCACGAACCCATGTCCCCTGCATCGGCAGGCGGACTCTCAACCACTGCGCCACCAGGGAAGCCCGATAAACACACTCTTGATTTACCACCTGCTCCCCACCCAGAATCTGTTCTTCCCCCAGAGCTCCCCATCTCAGTACATGCTACCATCATTCACTCCGTTGCTCAGACCAAAAACCTTGGAATCCCTCGACTCCTCTTTCTCTCACTCCCCACATCCAAACGCAAATCCAGTTGGCTCTACTTTCAAAATACATCCCTAATTCAACACTTGTCACTTTCCCTAAAGCAAGATTCCTCAGCTTCGGCACTTTGGACATTTTGGAACAGGTAATTCTTTGCTCTGGGGAGCTGTCCTGTGCATTATTGTAGGATGCTTACCAACACCCCTAGCCTTACCCAGTAGTGCCAGGAGCATATCCCTGGTGGTGACAACCAAAAATATCTCCAGATATTGCCAAAAGTCCCTGGCCTGGGTAGTGCTGGGTGGAGAGGGTGGGGCAAAATCACCCTGGCTGGGAAACACTTCTCTACAGTTTTTACTCTGTAATCTCAACAATTACTACCTCTTACCTGAAATACCAGAATTGCCTCTTAACTGGTTTCCCTACTTGCATTCCAGGTCCCTCAGAATCTACGTGGCTCCTTCCCTCATTTTACTCAGGGTTGCTGTTTAAACCCAACCAGAGAGACCTTCCTTGATCACTCTCTCCCAAGGGGCACTGCCACCCCGATCCCTCTCTCTCCCCGCAGCCTGTGTGACGGACACAGAGATGTGCAGCCCGGAGTTCCTTCCTTGAGGAAAGATTGTCACCCCAGCTGCTCGGAGTGTAGTAAGCAGACAGCCTTCAGCTGTCAGCCCCTTCAGGGATTGCCTCAGCCACAGAGCGGACTTGCCCAAGGTCATGACCTTCCCTAGGCAGCCCGCGTCTAAGAACTGAGTGGGGCTAAGCAGAAAGGAGACAACTTAGATGGGCCATTTTAGCTCTGGAGCTCCCCATGGAGTCTGCTGAGGCTGTCATCCGAGCCACCTCTCAGCCTGATTTCCCCCTGTGCTCAATCCTGCTTCCTTCCCCACCCTTCCACACATGTGATCCTAGAACATTCTCTCTCGCCACTGAGGTGCTAAACATCTCAGGGTGTGCATCGCAAAGGATTTAACCTGGGACACCTGCTATAGTTTTCTTAACATTATGATTTACATTTCATATCATTTTTTTGGTTTATTATATGTATCTTCTTAAGGTCTTCTTTTGTTTTTAAAGATTTTTTGATGTGGACCATTTTTAAAGTCTTTATGGAATTTGTTACAATATTGCTTCTGGTTTTTTTTATGTTTTGGTTTTTTGGCTGTGAGGCATGTGGGATCTGAGCTCCCCGACCAGGGATGGAACCCGTACCCCCTGCACTGGAAGGTGAAGTCTTAACCACTGGACCACCAGGCAAGTCCTTGTATCTGCTTAAGGTCTTGAAGGCAGGGACTTTTTTTTGTGTGTGTGGTTTAGGAGGCTGTCATAAAGAGATATTTATTGGGACTCTTGTACAAAAAGGACAAGCTCAAGAAGGAACATGGCAGAATTACAAAATTATGAAAGCCACAGTCCAGGAAAACCTGGACCAAGGAAGCACTCTTTAAAAATCTTGAGTATGGTAGTACTTTGTATAGCACATAATAAATTTACAGAACTTAATATTTGAGGATGGTAGTAGAAACAACGCTTTGTTTTCTTTTTTACTGTTTTTTTTTTTTTTTTTTTGCGGTAGGCGGGCCTCTCACTGTTGTGGCCTCTCCCCTTGCGGAGCACAGGCTCCGGACGCACAGGCTCAGCGGCCATGGCTCACGGGCCTAGCCGCTCTGCGGCATGTGGGATCTTCCCAGACCGGGGCACGAACCCGTGTCCCCTGCATCGGCAGGCGGACTCTCAACCACTGCGCCACCAGGGAAGCCCTGTTTTCTTTTTTAAACGGCACAGTTGCACAGTTAATACTTTGAATGTGCGAGACACACAAAACTATTAACAAAGTTGAAATATATCTAATCGAATCCTGGAACAGATGGAGTATCTGAGCATCCATATGCCTAAGATCAAGGCAAAAGCTTTAAACGTTCATCCAATTTAGTGTAAACCAACTCCTATTTTTTCTATATCCTGAAAGCAGAGTTTTTTACCTTAATGAATGATTACACCTGGGAAACTGCACCTGCCTTAATAGTCTGCTTCATCCACTTTACTTGGGGTTGATTTTGCCTTAGATAAAGCAACCATTAAAGTTTCTTTTCCCTTGCCGAAGATTTAAAAAACAGTCAAGCATTATATACAAATACAGAAAGGCCTATGCCAAGTTAACAAATAAATTATAACTCAAAATGAGGTATGCACACTGACAGTAAGTGCATTGGTATACTCTATACAAAATGAGGCTGGAGAGTTTACAAACAATTGGTGATGTAAAACAGTGGTTTCCTAGGAACTTACTTAATCAGACCTTTAAAGGGCCCTAGCAAACCTCATTTTTAACAAGGGCCCCAGATGATTCTAGGTTTTGATTAAAGTGTAGTTTGGGGAAGCACTTTTAACCTTCATTGTGTGTCAGATTACATATACGATAAAATTAAATTACAAACCATGTAACTGAACAAAAATATCTTTATATAAGCTCTTGATACCTAAGTACAATATGGTTTTTAAAACGAAATCATTTGTATATAGTTGTATTCATAAAGTACACTAATCAAAAGCTATACGACAACATTAATAGCAAATCCAAATCCAAATGAAGACATTCCTCTGAATTTCATCTTTCATCGAGCATCAAAAACCACCAACCTTTTAGTCCTTTTCTTGTACATTATTCTGTATCCACATTCTCTGCAACGGATTGGATCCCTTGATTTTATTTCATTTTCTGTGTGACATTCTCCACAGATATATATCATTGGCTGCTTCGGGGGTTGAACGTCCTTCTGGGTGTCCATGGTTGTCCCCATGTAACACGGAGAAACTTCTCTTCTTTTCCGAACAGATTCCGCCTCACCGCTGTACGGCAGCCAACTTCCAGCGCTGGCTCGACTTTTTGTTTTGAAACTGCTGTATCACTAGCACCTAGAACAATGCCTGGCACATAGAGAGTAGGTGCTCAGTAAACATTTATTGAAAGTTGAATGAATTATTTTCGTCAGCCTCAGCTCCTCACTCCTCTAAGATTACTCTACAATCAAGGAATTGTCCTTGGGTGAAATCAAATCAACCCTTGGGTGATTTCTAATATGAAAACTTAAACTTTTTAACAGACGCACAGCTCAGGGGGCGAATCTTTCCAAAATGATCTACATCTGGAGTGGAACAGGCCCAGATGATCTCAGATCTAGAAGACCTGACAGCAGGGCTCTGCTTGGCTAACAACTCGACCCCTCCTGCTCTGTCCTTCTTTTGTCAGAAAATAAATTTAACAGGCTGGTCTTGTGGGGAAGCTGCCATGAGCCTTCGAACCAGCTGCACTGCAGGTGTTTTGACCTGGTCAGCCCATAGGATAAGTTTCAGATTCAGTGGCTATTCTTGAGTATTTTTACACACTGTTTCATCTTTTTCAAGAGCATTCACGTTGCTCAATAATTTCCCATGACGGCCATGAGTTGTGGGTCCACTTTACCATCCTAATTTTATATGCAGGCAAACTGGAGTCAGAGGAGTAGCTTCATTCATTCCGGAACTGTTTAGTGAACACCTACGTGCCAGGCACTGGGCTGAGTATTACAGGACATGAAGATGACTGGCAGGCTAGCAGGAGAGATGAGAAGGAAGAACTCTGTCTATTACTGAGGTGTGAGCCAGGAGCTGGGAGGGTCAGAAGATGAAGTAATTTTTTCTTATTAAGAGACAACCTCTGGGAAGGTTTTACGGTGCAGGTCACATTTAAAAAAACAACAAAAAAAAAACCATTTAAACACACAGGCTCTTTTGTTCAAACTGTCTTTTGCTCTCTCCATTCCTTGCATTCCTAATTCCTACAGATTCTAATCATTTTAAATAGGTATATGCTCATGCACACACAAATATGCTTTTTTTCAAATAAAATATGGAGTATGCCATCTTTTAAAATTAATCATATTTTGGCTATATCCAAGGATATTCATTTCAACATTCTATGTAATAGCAAGCAACTATAAATCACTAAAATGTCCAGCAATAGGGAACTGGATAGTTTCTCTAGGGACTTCCCTGGTGGTCCAGTGGTTAAGACTCTTCACTTCCACTGCAGGGGCCACCAGTTTGGTCCCTGGCTGGGGAGCTAAGATGCCTCATGCTGTGCGGCCAAGAAATTAAAAAAAAAAAAGTTTCTCTATACAGTGGAGTACTATGCAGTGGGGAAAAATGAGGTGGGTCTGTGTGATATGGAAGTATCTCCAAGATATACTATAAGATCTAAAAAGCAAGCTTCAAGGCAGAGTGTTTAAAAGGAATAGGTAAGGCTGTGTGTTTGTGTGTCTATGTGTGTGTATGTGAAAAATAATCACAGATATAAGTTTGCATTTACATGAAACATTTTTGTAAAGATTCCTAAGAAACTGTGAACTGTAGTTGTCTCTGGAGCAGGAGACACACTTATTTTTCACTATAGGCCTAATGATCCTGTGTGAATTTTTTTATCATGTGTTTTTAAATTTTTCCATTAAACTAGTTAATTAAAAATGAGTGAAACGATACAACATAGGCATTTCTCCCATGCTACTATATAGTACACCATTTTGCCCTGATCATTGCCAGGTGCTGTTTAGATACTTCCCACAGCTCCCTGATAAGAAAACTGAGGCAACTTGCCCAAGGTCACACAGATATTAAGTGGTAGAGCAGGGATTTGAACCCATGCAATCTGGCTCTGAAGCCCATACTCTGAACCACTATGGCCATGCAGCCTCTCTCATTCTTGTTAAGGGATGCAAAGTGTATTCCATAAAGTGATTGTGTCATACTATTTTACCCTTTCCTCCTTTGATAGAAATTCTGGTTGTTTCTAGGGTTTTGCTATTACCTACCTACCACACTGCAGAAACACCCTCGTGATTAACCTTTGCGCTCTTGTGTAAATATATTTATAAGAGAAGACCTGGAAGTGAAACTATGGCATCATCTAAAGCTTGATAGTTATTATCAAATTACTTTCCTTTTTTTTTTCTTTGTCTTTGTATGACAGAGGAAGTAGCCCCAAGTCTGGTAGCTGGAAAAGGGGAATTTCAGTCCTAGTATTAAACAGTATGAGCAGAGGCAATGGCCTGTGTGTTTTGTGAGGTTAGGAATTGTCTTGTTCATCTTTGTTCAACAAATATTTATTGTGCCCTTACTAAGTGCTCCTGGACAATGGTGAATACAGTGGACATGGTCCCTGCCCTCATGCAGCTGATAGTCTGTGGAGAGAGAGGCATTCATAAAGTAAGCACACAAAATGAAAATATAATAACAAGCTTCGATAAGTGCCATGAGGAGAAAATATGGGGTGCTATGGGAAGGAATAATAGAGTCCTTCTTTAGAGAAAGTGGTCAGGAGAGGGCTTTCTGGGGAAGGGACATTACACTGGAGATGAAGGAAGAGTAGAGATGAACAGAAGAGTGGAGGGCATTAGGTTGTTTCCCGGCGCCTAAAAAGGTTGTGGTTGGTGGAGCGAGGGCACTAGAGCCTTTGGTACCACTGAAGAGTTTTAAGCTAGGTATTGATCTGATTTTTGCAGTATCCCTGGCTGTTGTGTAGGAACTGCATTAGACCAGTAGCAAGAATTCAAGTGGGAAAACCAATTAGGAGGTTTTTGCAAGACAGGAGAGAGATGACAGTGGTTAATCTAAGGTGATGGAGGAGGAACCTATAGATTAAAAGCATCTCAAAAGACATATTTATTGACTGCAATGCGTGGACCTTATTTAGATCCTGATTTTTTTTTTAAGTAAAAAAAAAATCTATCAGAGTTACAACTGGAAATTTTAACACGATATTTGATATTAAGAAAATTTTTAAAAGATTTTTTTGATGTGGACCATTTTTAAAGTCTTTATTGAATTTGTTACAATATTGTTTCTGTTTTATGTTTTGGTTTTTTGGCCGCGAGACATAGGGAATCTTAGCTCTCCAACCAGGGATCAAACCCGCACCCCCTGCACTGGAAGGCAAACTCTTAACCACTGGACCGCCAGGGAAGTCCCAAGAATTTTTTTTTTTTTTTAATTTTAGGTGTTTCATTAGGTTTCCCACTACTCCACTTCAGGATTAAAGTGTTGGAAATTATTCAAAAGATAATTTAGAAATATAAACTGAAATATTAATGAACAATATGATATATATAGCATTTTGTAAAGTTTAAAGTAATATACAGCATGAAGAGCCCTGGGACAAACCCCAAAGCAGAACACTATTGAGGGTGAAAGGAAACAAGAGCTACAAACCTGGTTTTCCCTAGCAAGGTGAGGTTGCTCGCCTTGATACTCTTGTTGCCTTATTTAATTTTTCCGAAATTGTATCCTGATGTGTTTATTTGTTTGATTTTCAAAGTAACAAAGACATACTTAGGAAATCACACTTGGGGATAGTTAAGCTCTTGCCATGTCGAGGAATCACTCAGTTATCTTCTCTCTCCTTTTCCCCATCCTGAGTCGGATGACCCTCTCTATGGCTCTGCGACAGTGGTTTTCAGTGCTGGGGGCTGGGACAAGGCAAGGATTTTGCTCCTCCCCACCCCCACCCACCAAGGGACATTTGGCAATGTCTGGAGACATTTTTGGTTGGCACAACTGGATCTGGGGTCGTGCTGCTGGAATCTAGTGGGTAGATGTCAGGGATACGGCTCAACCTCCTACCATACACAGGACAGACTCTCCACTCGCCAAAGAAAGAATGATCAGGCCCAAAAAGTCAGTAGTGCCAAGGTTGAGAAACCCTGCTGTAGAGCAGTTTGTCATAGTGCTTCATAAAGACAACCAAAACTGTCAACTGGTTGGCCTTCCCAGCTAGACTGGCAACTCCAAGAAGACAGGTGATACATGTATCTTGTTGAATGTTTGGAATATAGTTGACACTTAATAAGGATTGAAAGAAGGTGGAAAGGTACATCCAGGTTCAAATTTAGGGCCCTGTGAGATCATGCTGCTTGTGATCAGTCACTTGATAAGCATTTCATTCATTCAACATTTAACATGTTTACTAAGCACTTACTATGTACTAGCAGTGTTTGATGTTGGGAATACAACAATGAGCAAGACAGAGTCCCTGCTCAATGAAATTTATTCCTATAAAGGAAGACAAACAATAAGCAACGAAACAAGATGATTTCAGACAGTGATAAATATTATGAAGAAAATAAAAGTATAATGCAACAGTGAATGATGGGGCAAGGACAGCATAGTCTAGGTAGGGTGAGCAGCTGACATTTGAACTAATGATGAGAATGTGCCAGCCACTAAAAGCTCTAGGCTAGGGAGAAGACTGATCCAGGCAAAGACCCTGAGGCCAAAATAGAGGGGCCTGTTCAATGAAGACCAAGGGGAGAGGGCTGGATCACTTGTGCCATGGAAACGTTTGGATTTTATTCTAACTGAAATTGGAAGCCTGACATGTTGTTAAAAGATCACTCTGGCTTCTTTGGGAGAATGTATGAAACATCTATATTCAGAGCTTAAAATACTTGTAAAATACTTCAGTCACATTCTCGGCTACTTCTTGCCAAAGGGGAAACTTCCCATATCCAGGAGGGGGCGCTCTAGGCGCCGGGTCAACAGACTCAGCACTGTGGTTCTTTTCGAGAAGTCGGTCGCTTCCGGGAGCGGCTGCGTCTCCCTGCGCCTTCCTCTCTATCTGCACGTCTCTGTGGTAGCCGGGTGCCGGGGCCCCTCCCCTCTTCCGCGGCAGCGAGTTCTTCGGACTTGACCCTGAGCGGACCCGGGGGCTACCGGGCTCCGGCGTCGGTCGGATCCCGGGTCATGGCGGTCCGGGGGCCCGCGCCCCGGGCTGGCACCCGGTGAGTACGGCGGCTGGGGAGGAGGACCGGGCCTCGGGACGTCCTACTCGGGGCTGTGTGGGGAAGGAGCACCTTCCGCCCTCATAACATACTGTGATTTTTTTTTTTAACTTTTTACTCAACATGGTGTTTTTGAGATCATCCATGGTATAATAATCTAGTTTGCACTTCTGAGTGCTGCATGGTGCTACCTAAGTGCGTTAGACCCCAGTTTACGTATACATTACCCTAGTGACGGACACTTAGATTGCTTCCAGCTTTTAAGCACCACTTGCCTCCTTTGTGGATATGGGTGATCTTCTTTGGGCTATCCATCCCCGGGTAGGATGCTAGGTCACTTAATTCTGCTAAATTTGTTCTCTGGAATGGTCACACCCAACTTCTCAACAGCATTGCGTAAAGGTTCCTGCTGCTTCTTAACGACCGACACCCCACCCCGCCGCCCAGTGTTTGGTATTGTTTGGTTTTCTGTTTATCGACCTGATTAGTGTAAGGTGGTGTCCCATTGTGTTAATTTTCCTCTGTTAAGCATTTGGGTTTCCCCTTATTTATATCCTTTTCCCACTTTCTATGGATTTCCTGTCTTCCTGATGCAGTCATTACTTACATGGACTAGATTTTATTACCTCGTTTATTTTCCACTCTGCAAGTAACTTCTCCAAGTCTTTTAATCTGTGGCACTATGTTGAACAAAACTACTTAATTCTAAGTTAAATCTGTTAGTTTTCCTGCTTTATAGTTTGTGATTTGGGGGTCTTATTTGAGAAATACCTTCCATTATATTTTCATTAAGATATTTCTATATTCTATTAACTAAGTAATGTTACTTTTCACAGTTAGATTTTTAATCCATTTGGAGTTTTTAAAGTTTATTTTTATACATAGTTTGAGGTAATGACCTAAATTTTTCTCTACCTTCTTCAATTAATGACAGATTAATTAATAATTAAAAATTAGAGAAGCTGTACAGCATAGTTAAGAGCACAGAGCCAGGCTGCCTGTGTTCAAACCCTAAGGCTGCCACTTACCAGGTGGGTGACAAGGCAAGTTACTTAACCTTTTTAGCCTCAGTTCCTCATCTTTAGGGTTGTGATTATTAAATGAATTAATACACATAAAATGTGTAGAACAGTACTGGGCACGTAGTATGGGCTTGGCATATAATGTGTGTTTAATATGCCCTTTCTTGTGATATAATCTCTATATGTGCCCAGGTAAACATAGGTGAATTTTTTTCTTTTTGGTCTTTCCGTTCCATGGTCTTTTTGTTCCTGTATTCATACCACACTTTGTTATTACTCCAACCCTGTAATATGATATGTCTTAATAACCTGATGCTTTAGGTGGGTTTCTTCCTCCTCCTTTCCTGTTCCTCACAGTTGTCCTGACTAATTCATGGACCTTTATATTTCCATATACAGTTCCTTAAAGAACTCCTGGTTTTGACTGGTATTGCACTGCAGTTACAGACTTCTATTAGAAATGAAGTCTTTCTATTTAAGTCTTCTTTCACATCCTATAATAGAGCTTTCGGTTTTTCCTCCAAAATGTCTTATACATTCTTTTTTAAAGTTAATTCCTGGATATTTTATGGTTTTTCTGTACTTCTGTAAATGACATCTTATTTTCTTTATATTTCCTAGTTGGTTATTGTTGGTTATTGATACTCATGTGTTAACCCTGTATCTAGCAACATTGCTGGACTCCTTTTATTTCTAACGTTTTGTCTATTTTAAAAAAAATATTTATTTTGGCTGTGCTGGGTCTTAGTTGAGGCATGCAGGATCTTCATTGCTGTGTGCGGGATCCTTATTGCAGCGTGCGGGATCTTTAGTTGCGGCATGCCTGTGGCATCTAGTTCCCCGACCAGGGATCGGACCCAGGCCCCCAGCATTGGGAGTGTGGAGTCTTAGCCACTGGACCACCAGGGAAGTCCCACTGACATTTTGTCTGTTGCTTTGCTGTGTTTCCTACGTAAATGATCACATCCTCTGAAAATAATGACAGTTTAACCTCTTCTTTCATTCCTTTTACCTCATTTCTTTTTTTTCTTTATTGCTTTAGCCAGGAGCTTAAAATCCTTGATGTAGTGGGTTTCCTTGTCTTGTTTGTGACCAAAAAAGAGGATGTGGCTAAAGTTTCTTTATTAATTTAGCTATAGGTTTTTGGTAAATAAGCTTTCATAGCATTTATCAACTTAAATTCCTTTTTATCCCCTGGTCTGTTTCCCTCCTACCATCTTCAGCATTCGTAAACCATTCTTTCTGCATGGCCTGCGCCCTGCCCACCAACAGCTGTAGATAAGCTTGGTAACTGCTCTCTAAGGCTCCATTGTCCTTTTAGGACTTTGCTTCTCCTGCTTCTCTTCTTCAGGCCCAGGTTAGATCTGCAATTTTTCCAGCGGTTCCTGCAGATACAGAAGGTTTTGTTTCCCTCTTGGTCATCACAGAACGCCTTGATGTTCCTGACCCTTTTGTGTGTGGCCCTACTGGGTGAGTGAATGAGCCCAGGCCGGTGGGGGGAGGGCAGCCCTGGTTGGAGGTCTTTTCCTTCTGTGGGGTGTTGATGAGGCAAGGACTCAAGAGGAAGCCTCCCTCTGTCTTTTCTCACCCCTCATCACTGATTCCTGACTCCTCTCCTTCCCCCCAGAACAACTGGTGATCTACCGGGTTGGCTTGATTCCCAGTCAGTACTTCGGGGTCCTAGGAAACAAAGATTTAAATGGGTTTAAGACCCTGACGTTCCTGGCTGTTGTGCTCATCGTCCTCAACTCCGTGGTAAGGTCTTCTCCCTGTGTCTCTCTTCCTCTCCAGTCTAGTGTGATGCCTCTCCAGCGCCCAGTGGGACTTAGCCACCAGGAAGCAGGAACCAAGCTGTGGGTGTGTGTTCCCTCCCTCTTCTGGGAACTCTAGGCAGGGCATTGATCTTGCTGTTGGCCCACATGGGACCAATTCCCAGAGTGTTTCAAGCTCCTGGGGCTTGGCCACAGGATTCTGGTTTAATCCAGCGTTTGGTGGAGATGATCCTTGTCCCTTCCATTCCCAGAACTCTTGCTTCAGGGAGCTCAGAGCACGTGAAAACTGGGCTCAGCAGCCAGAGCTGCTGCTGTCCTCTGGGGGTGCTGAGGTTGTCCCTGAGCCTGGCACTTGTCATATCTCCCAGCCTTTGCGCCTGCTGCTTTCTTGCAAAATGGCCTCCTTCCCCCCCCCCTTGTTCACTGCTTAACACCTGCTCACTTTTCACGATTCCTCCGTTGTCACCTCCTTCAAGTCCTCAACTTGTCCTTCATGTTTCCTCCACCAAAATCTGCCCCTTCGACTACTGAAGCTTTGAGTTCAGCTCTGCTCTGACAATCCTTACACCCTTGTGATTGTCTGTGTCCTCACTAGACTGTGAGCTCATTGTTACTTCCCTCGTGCTTAGCGTACAGGGGCTCCATAAACGGAATGATGAGAGTCAGGGCTCTTTTAGGACTCAAGCTTAATGCTCTCTGTCAGGCTGCACTACCTGTTTTCTTGGGGAAGCCACTTCTCATCACACTTTGGCACTTTTGGTGGGTCTTCAGTCAGTAAGCACCTATGTATTCAGGCCCTGTTCCAAGTTTTGGGGGACAGAAAAGTAAGAACATAAGTGGAATAGAAGATATTGTTCCCAATCTCCAGAAGCTCATGTGCTCTGGAGATGTAAGACAATACGCTGTAGAGGAGGCTAGAAGGCCTTGCCTTTGGTAAGCCCTTCAATATTTGGTGCAGTCAGTAAACACATGAGTGAATGAGGAAGGGATGAACCCCGTGACTTGACGCTCTAACAGGCTCAAGTGCTGAGTGGACAGCCGAATGGGCTGGGACTGGTCAGCAGAGGCTTTCCGCCAGCCTGAGCTTGGAGCCGAGACTTGGTAGAAAGAGTCTTGCATCTCTCCCTTCCCCTTGTCTCCCCCGCTGCACAGCTGAAGAGCTTTGACCAGTTCACCTGCAACCTGCTGTATGTGAGCTGGAGGAAGGACCTCACCGAGCACCTCCACCGCCTCTACTTCCGGGGCCGCGTGTACTACACCCTCAACGTGCTGCGGGATGACATCGATAACCCGTAGGCGCCCCCTCTCAGTCCTTGCTACCCTCTGCGTGGTTCGTCCACCTGGGCTCACACAGCCCTGGAGACCCCCTGCGGCAGACCCCGTGAGGTCATCCACCGTTATCTGCAAATGGTGCTGCCCAGAGCCCAGGGCGAAGGGTGCCCTGCAGAGGACCCCAGAGAGTCTGCAGAGCTGAGGACAGGGAGCTAAAAGGAAGAGGCCAAGAGCAGCTCCCTTTTGTCCACTTCATATCCTGGGCTTCCAGATAAGGCACCCTCTGAAGACAGTGTCCTTGGTAGAAAAAGCTAGAAGAGCAGCGCTCAGTTTTCAGCAGTAAAAAACTACTGCTGTCTAGGACTCAGTCTGGGATTCCAGTCACCATTCTATCACCTCTCTTAGGTTCACTAAGCCCCAGGTTCCCTTACACGTGAGGCAACTGAAGCCCAGAGAATGCAAGTGACTTGCCGAAGCTCACGTCTCACTGGGAATAGGAGTCGTTGTGGCCTTGGTGGTGGGCTGGGACACGTGGGTCTCTCTTCACCCTCATCCCCTCCCCGCCCTGCACCGTCCCAAGCACTTTGTTGCCTGACGTAACCTCTCCTCAGCTCAAGTGGAGCTTTGCAGCAAAGACTCTTGGGAGGCCGCTGCTGCTCCTTAACCTCCTCTTCTAGGCCTCTTCTCTATGGCTCAACCTGTACACAACTTCCACAGCCAGATAGCTAACATGGGGGCAGGCTCAGGCTCGTGAGAGAGAGGTTGGGAGGAGTGAGGTAAGTGAGGTAGCTTTCCTGATCATCCGGAAACGCGGATCCTCTACCCTCGGGCTTTTTCTCTGGCTCTGCTCAGAGCTGGCTCAGGACCCTCGTGTGCTGGACCTTTCAGTCGCCATTTTTTCCGAGGGGTAGACGGAGCCACCATAGGAAGCAACTCTTCAGAGCCCTGTTCGAAAGTCCTAAGGGTCTCGTTGCCTCTAGGAAACCAGCCCTTGTCTGGGTCCACCTTCCCTCAGGGTCTTTGCTGACAGCACTGAAAGGCAAGGTCAGAATAAGAGGTAACCTGGAACTGCCTTAGCTCTCGCAACCCTCAAGCCCAGCTCCCTGGGCCTAGTCACTGTGTGTCGTTGGCTCCAGGGACCAGCGCATCAGCCAGGACGTGGAGCGGTTCTGCCGGCAGCTCAGCAGCATGGCCAGCAAGCTGATCATCTCCCCCTTCACCCTCGTCTACTACACCTATCAGTGCTTCCAGAGGTGAAGGCTCTCCTCCTGCCGGAGCCCTTCCTCCTCCCCTGCCTGGTGATTCCCCAGAGTCCCTCCCTCACATTGGGCAGGAGTCAGCTCTCCCTGGTCAGGGTCCACGAGAGGCTGGTCTTCCCTCCCTCCCACCTGCACCCCAGGAAGTCTCCCTGTCTTGCATGCTTGGGCCCCTGCCCTCCCTATGGCCCTGTGGTGTGTCAGTGTCAAGGTACCAGATGCCCCCGCACAGGAGCAGAAGCCGCACAGGGCTCTGAGATGGGGCAGGGGCTGCCCAACGGGGCAGGAGTCAGAGCAGAGGCCTGTGGGGATATGTCACTCCCCACACCCTCTCTCTCTCTGCCTTTCAGCACCGGCTGGCTCGGGCCTGTGAGCATCTTTGGGTATTTCATTCTGGGAACCGTGGTGAACAAAATGTTGATGGGTCCCATTGTGGCAAAGCTGGTGCAGCAGGAGAAGCTGGAGGGGGATTTCAGGTGTGTCTCCCTTGCTTGAGGTTTCTGGACCAGGCGTAATGGTTAAGGAATGGGATCTGGAGCAAGGCTGCCTAAGTTTAAATCCCAGTTAGGCCAGTCACTAGCCGTATGGTCTTGGGCGGGGTCTTTAACCTCTCTAAACTTCAGTTTTCCCATCTCTAAAATGGGGATGGTACTGACAGAATTGTAAGGAGGATTAATGAGATCCTATATGAGAAGCACTGAGAACGGTGACTGGTTGGCCATCATCATCATCATCATCATCATCATCATTATCATTATCATCATCATCATCATCATCCCTTGGCCTTCTCACATGCTTCTGTTCCAAACACCCTTATTCTGGTCAGCCGATGGGTCCAGCCCCTACTGTGCTTCTTGGCCTCCTCCTTCAGACCCGGCCCTGGGAAGAAGAGGAGCCGTGGCAGGCCTGCACCTGTCCTCTTTGGAGAGGCAAGTGGCTGCCGTGGCTGCAGGTCTCCTGCCATCCCTCCCAGGCCTGGAATTTCCCACCCTGTGACAGTCCAGGGAAGGCTCGGGCTGAGGCAGCCACAGTCTTGGAGTGGAGCCAGGCTCCTCTTTGCCTGGAGGTTTTCTTGATCCAGGACTCTGAAAGGAGACGGGCCAGTCTTGTCCACTGTCAGCACACATTTGCCTTTGGTCTTCCCAGGTTCAAGCACATGCAGATCCGGGTGAATGCTGAGCCTGCTGCTTTTTTCAGGTGAGTCTAGTGGGGATAGTTCCCCTTCTGCCTTGTCAGAGCTGATAGTGGAGATGGTGGAGAAGGAAACAACGCTCCCACCATCACCAAGGCCAGGGGCCAGGCTTCCTCACACTTGGCTGTGACCCTCTCCCCTTACCTCTCACTGTCCTCGTCTGCCTCATCCTTAGGTCCATGGATTTGCTTCTGAAACTGGTTCTTTTCGTGGCCTAGCATGGGGGCTACATTTGTTCTAAGAATGAAATGAGTGAATGCTTCATCATCTTACTGATGCCTGTAAGGCATTGCCTCTGCCTCTGCTTTTCTGTCTGTAAAATGGCTTTCTGCCAGTGCCTGACGTCCAAGGCTGATCCTTTGTCTCTGTAGCATGGGAGGGAATGGAGCCTCTCAGGTCAGAAGACCTGCTCGCCACAAGACACTGTCCTAGTGGAGCAAAGTGGTCTCCTGACAGCAGCATTGTGAAATCCCATTCCTTCCCCCGGGGCCAGAGTAGGTCCCTGCACTCTGCCTCCTATGAGGACTCTGGATTCAGTATTTGTATTGACAGTAAGTGCCCAGAGGTTTGTGTTTAAGGAGAAGTTACTCCTTGGATCACCTGAATCTAATAGCCCTGGGACTTTGCTCTTCTGTCCGTCTCTGCTGCAGTTTGTAGCTGCCACCACTTGGGGGCACCAAGGATACCAGGGATCTATGAGTGGGGCTGGTCGCGGGGACCAGGTAGGGCTGGGCCTGCGCTAAGTTTTTTTTGGATTCTGCAGCCACTGCTCATGAAGCTTTGGGCCCTGGGGAAAGCAGGTTGATTCTTGGAGCTCCAAGTGTGCTTTCCCGCAGCCTCTCTGTCCTTCCTGCAAAATCTGCAACGTTTCCTCTGTCCTCCCCCACCCTTTCTGCCTGGAGAATTTCTGCCCATCCTTGAAGCTCCAAGTCACCTCCTCCTGGGCGCCTTTCCAGACTCCCTTAGGGGTCACGCCTATTTGCTTCCATAGCCCTGAAGACACACGGCTTACGTAACACTGTCCATGTTCCAGGTGAAGAATGCAGCGCATCTGCCTGCCCCCCCCCCCCAACTGGAGGGAGCTCCTCGAGGACAGGGGCTCTTTTGTCTAAAACTGTTTCGCTGGCTCACTAGCGCCAAGCCTGCCACCTAGTGACTGCTGCGTGTATATTTGTTTAATAATAGCCGCTCTTTTTATTGGGAGCCCCTCGTGTGCTTGGCCCTTTACATTCAGAAATTCTCACTCTAGCCTATTACATAGGTATTATAAGCTCCATGTTATAGATGAGCAAACTGAGACTCAGCAGCTTAATAACCTGTCAGTGTTACCCGGCTAGTAACTGGCCAGAGCCAGGATTTGAATCCGGTCTGCCCAGTCTAGAGTTCATGGTCTTTCCGCAGACAATACCGTGTTGAATGAATGAAGCAATGGCTGGCTGCTAGTGGCCGAAAGGGTCTGAGGGGAAGATCACTTGGGTGGGCTTGGTCCCTAAAGGGGAGTGTGAGGAGGGGGGCTCAGGCTCTCCAGGCCCCATGGACATCCCGGCCTTTCTCATCAGAGCTGGGCACGTGGAGCACATGAGGACAGACCGCAGGCTGCAGAGACTCCTTCAGACCCAGAGGGAGCTGATGTCCAAGGAGCTCTGGCTGTACAGTAGGTGCAGGGAGCCCCGGGAGGCAGGAACCACCGTGGTCGGGGTGGGGGGAGTCTGCTTCCCTCCCCACAACTCCTTCCTCCCTCTCTGCACTGATCAGTTTGCCTTTGCCATGAGTGACCTCAGGAGAGTGAGGATCCCCAGAACAGCTTGACCCTGCTTGGCTTCCCCTTCCCCTTGGAGCGCAGGATTGCTTCCCAGGTCTTTCACCCTAGGTCTTTCTGTCTTCTGCAGTCGGCGTCAACATGTTTGACTATCTGGGCAGCATCCTGAGTTACGTCGTGATCTCGATCCCCATTTTCAGCGGCGTCTACGGAGACCTGAGCCCCACAGAGCTCAGCACCCTGGTCAGCAAGGTGAGAATCCCTTCTGGGGACCCCCTCATACCATCCCCCCTGCCCTTTGGCCCAGCACCCAGGGCCTTGGAGTCAAGGCCCCCGCTCATTGCCCTCTGTCCTGTCCAGAACGCCTTTGTGTGCATGTACCTCATCAGCTGCTTCACCCGGCTCATTGACCTCTCCACCACACTCTCCGATGTGGCAGGATACACACACAGGTGAGGCTGCGTCCGGCCCCTCTAGGCACGCCCACAGGTGAGGCTGCGTCCGGCCCCTCTAGGTCCTGAGCAAAGCGTGTACCTCGGAGAAGTAGCAGAATGAAAAAAGGAGCAGAAAAGCTCACCATATACTAGTGGGCATGAGAGAGAAAAAGGAGTAACGCCTTCACCTGGGCTCCTAGACCCTCCTCAGGTTTTCACTTCTTGCCCAGGATCGGGGAACTTCAGGAGACCCTGCTGGACATGACCCTGAAGTCACGGGATGGGGAGATCCTGGACGAGAGTGAGTGGGACTTGGCCAGGTGAGCGCTGGGCTGGCGGTGCAGCTCGGTGGTGGAGAATGCAGGCGCTGGAAGCACCCTGGAGCCCAGCCCGTTCCCAGCCGGGCAGCAGAGTTAGGCGGAGCAAATGAGGAAAGCTCTGTCTTACGCCAGGCACGTTGTAAATGTTCACCATCAATGTTGCTGTTCTGGCATCTGTGTTTATTTACACCATCCCCCAGCTGATGGAAACAAAGTACAGTCTGCCTGGGCCTGAGTTAACAAAAGTCTGAATTGGATCCCTCCTCTTCCTTTATTCCCTCCTCCTAGCTGAGCCCTGCCGCCAGTCCCCTTCCTTGGGGCATGTCTATTCTTTGTCCCCGCTCAGGCCCAGAGGTGTCTTTATTCCTGTGTCTTTGCAGGCTCCGTGATGTTTCTGACCTTTCTGTGCATCAAGGATTTGTTCGTGTCCTCACTTTTCTTGAGCAAACTACTTAACTGTTCTGTGTCTCAGTTTCTTCGTCTCTATAAAGAAGACATGGGGCTTCCCTGGTGGCGCAGTGGTTGAGAGTCCGCCTGCCGATGCAGGGGACACGGGTTCGTGCCCCGGTCCGGGAAGATCCCACATGCCGCGGAGTGGCTGGGCCCGTGAGCCATGGCCGCTGAGCCTGCGCGTCCGGAGCCTGTGCTCTGCGACGGGAGAGGCCACAACAGTGAGAGGCCCGCATACCGCCAAAAAAAAAAAAAAAAAAAAAAAACGTTAATGGAACCTTCGTCTTAGGGTTGTTGTGGGGATTAGATATCATAGTTCATAGAACGTGCTTGGACGGAGGCCACAGCGTAAGCTTTCAAAAATGGAAACAGGCTGAATTTCAGGGTCTGCACTCAACTGTCTTCTTAGGAGCTAATGCCTTAACCGTTGCCTCTGTTCAGAATTAAAGCTTCATGCAGCTCTGAGCCCAGAGGTGGTTGTGGGGGGGGCGGCGCTGGTGGTGCAGGGACTGTCGGGAACTGGAGATGCTCTTCTGTGGGGGAGATGGGCATCCGTGGAGAGCCAGAAACTCCAAAACTGTGTTAGTATTTCCGCTCCCATTCTTACCATCAGCCACACGGTGATGCCATGAAAATGCATGTAATGCCACCAACATTAGAATTGGACAGATGCGGCTCTGTGCCCCTGAGCAGGTTATTCAGCCACCTGACTCAGTTTCCTCATCTGCCCCGTGGGGATAATAGCTGTGGTTCATGGCTGATAAGACTGATAAAGATCAGTCATGGGCAGGACTTTGCCCAGCGTGCCGCAGAGCAGGTGCCCAGTCCATCTCTATCAGTTTGCTAGGGCTGCCATGACAGAGTACCATAAACTGGGTAGCTTAAAGAACAGAAGTTTATTTTCTCATAGTTCTACAGGTTAGAAGTCCAAGATCAAGGTGTCAGCAGGGTTGATTTCTCCTGAGGCCTTGCTCCTTGGCTTGCAGATGGCCGCTTTCTCACAGTGTCCTTACATGGCCTTTTCTCTATGCTTGTGCACCCCTGGTGTCTCTCCCTCTTCTTAAAAGGACACCAGTCATACTGGATTGGGGCCTAAAGGCCTCATTTTAATGTAATCACCTCTTTAAAGACCCTGTCTCCAAATGCAGTTACCTTCTGAGGTACTAGGCGTTGGGGCTTCAGCATATGAGTTTTGAGGCCACAGTTCAGCCCATGGCAACCCTCCAGTCCAGAGGTGATGCCCCCAAGGAGAAAGAACTACCCCCCTGCCCCCAGCAATACTGACACCGCTTATCTTCCCAACATCTCTTCCCTTCTTGCACCCTAGGGACCCAGGATGGCCAGCAACAGAGCGAACAGATACAGCTTTTCTCCTCGAGCGGGTCTGCATCTCCGCCCCCTCCTCTAACAAACCCTTAATCAAGGATCTGAGCCTGAAGATCTCTGAGGGGCAGAGCTTGCTTATCACAGGCAACACAGGCACCGGCAAGACCTCCTTGCTCCGGGTTCTGGGTGGCCTCTGGGCGAGCACATGGGGTGAGAGCCAGCCTTCCCTGCTCTGAGCCAGCCTTGGCCTGTGGGGGGTATGTGTGTAAGAATCAAGCCTCTTGTTGGGAAAGCAGAGTGTGGGGCAATTACCTTTCTGGGAGATCTTAAAATGGTGCTTTCTGTAGGCACAGTGCAGATGCTGACGGACTTTGGACCCCACGGGGTGCTGTTCCTGCCACAAAAGCCATTCTTCACTGACGGGACCCTTCGGGAGCAGGTTAGCCGGGGCCCACTCCTCCCACCCCTTGCCCCCACCCTGGACCCTGGTGGTGGGACAGGTCTCAGCCCTGGAGAGCTATGGGACAGCAGGTGGGGTATAAAATGAACCAAGCCCAGGAACTCCCTGGCTCTAAGGACTTTTTATTCACTTCTATGGATTAGGCCATGTACTCAGAGCAACTTCTGGGGGCAGGTTAACCTGTGGAGGCCGTAAGCCAAATATCACATGTGTTTGTCGAACACCAGCTTGGATTCTGGGGGCCCTGCCCTGCTGTCTGCCAGCGCCGCCTCTCCCACCGGACCCTCAGCCAGGACTCCTTGCTCTCCTCGGGTGGAGAGGAGCCTGGCCTCTGGCAGTTCCTGGGGCTGTTTCTGAGGGAGGATAGCTGTGTGCAGCCCCACCTGTCCTTGGCCCTTGCCCTAGGCCCATGTGGTTTTGCTTTTATCAGGTGATATATCCCTTGAAGGAGATCTACCCGGACTCAGGTGAGCTGAGCCTCTTGAGGACACAACCTCCCATCCCACCGTCTCTTTTCTGCCTGACTGTGGCCTCACCTGTACCTTTTGGAAGAGGCCCCAGCCAGGCTGCTGGTTTCAGGTGGGGTCCCCTCCACCTCCTCCTTTGACTGTTTACTATTTGGGGGTCTGTACCCTGACCTCATCTTGTTCTGTCTCCCCCTCCGGAGGAGAGCCACCACTGGAGGAAAGGAAGGGATTACTTCCTTCACTGGGTCCTTCCCGTGTTTATGAAGTGCTGTAACCTGTCGCTTCAGAGCCTTGGCCCACATTCTGGGGCCCCCGGCCATGATGTGCCCCATCTATTCTGGCTACCCAGAGGAGCTGACTTCTTGAAGGCTTCTGTGTTTTGCAGGTTCTGCTGATGATGAGAGGATCATGAGGTTCCTGGAGTTGGCAGGCCTGGTGAGTGAGGGCAGGGACCCTGAGGCCCAAGCCCACCTGGTGGCACTGACCACAGGTGCTGGCCCAGCGGAGCTGGCCCTACCGTCCCTGCCCCAGGACTGGAAGTCTGAGCCTGGGGCAGGGCGATGGGTGTATAAATCGGCAGTGGGAGCTGTTGGCCAGGTACGGGCAACAAGCAGCATCCACTCTGTAGCAAATTTTAAAACAGTAATAAGACTACATCAGCCTGCTTTTTCTGGTCACCACGTTCCAGCAAGTCTAAACAGTGTGGCTGACGGACTGCTCCTCTCTGCCTAGGGCAGACTGCTCCCCCAGCCCCACCTTGGTACGCGACCAGGGGTAGCTGTATCTCGGGTGTGTGTGGTGGGCCTGAGGAGGTCCTCAGGACGGCAGGAAGCAGGGATGGGCCCTTTCATGGACATCTTTCCCTCTGGGTGTGTTACAGTCCAGCTTGGTGGCAAGGACAGAGGGTCTGGACCAGCAGGTCGATTGGAACTGGTAAGGAGGAGGTTGGGGTGCTCCAGAGCCAGCTCCCCCAAAGACAGTGGGTCCCAGAAGCCTGGGCAAGGGATCAAGTGACTTCTGACCCCAAATTCTAGGGGTTTGCTGGGCTGCTGGGGACCTGGTTCATGTCCGTGGTACAGAATTTTGGCCTCGCCTTGTGTAGGCAGCGGGGCTGTGGTGGAAAGGGGGCTGACATCCATCCGTCCTGGGGCAGCCTCTCTGCGCTGAGAGCCTCTTCCTGCCCAGACCATTCTGTGCAGAAGCCAGGCTATAGCCTCCTTCCTCCAGTGGGCCTCTCTCGTTCCCCTTTCTCAGGTATGATGTTCTGTCCCCAGGAGAGATGCAGAGGCTCTCCTTTGCCCGGCTCTTCTACCTGCAGCCGAAGTACGCAGGTGAGGTTCGCCCTGTAGGTACACGTGCTAGCCAGGTAACGTTTGCGCTCACAGGTATAGCAGCGTGTGTTCGTGTGCACCTGGAGAGGCATTGGTATGGGTAGGAGAGCACACCTGTGCCTGGCCAGGCATCTCTGTCCCTGCAGGAGAGGATGGCAGGGCTCTGCCCATGAGGCAGCAGGTGCTTGGCATCCTCAGGTATATGTTAAGCTGCCAGTTCTTAACCTTTGTGCCAGTGCAGCAGCTGGAGCCAGCCTTGAGGGGGCTTCTGACGTTACGGTCGTCAGGCCCTGCCATCAGCGAATGGGCCTCCCTCTGCTGTGCCTGGCAGAGGCGTGAACTTTTCTAAGGACTGACATCCTTGGGGGAACTAGGATTCCCTGGATTGAGTGGTCCTAGGCAGTGGCTGGTGGATTAGGAATAGGGTAGGAAGCTGAGGGGTTTTGTCCTGCAGCTGGCAGAAGGCTTCCCAGATGGAGCCTAGCTCTCCACTCCTCTGGCCCATGCTCTCCCTAAGGCAGGGTCCCTGTAACAGCTTTCAGCCTCCCACCAGGTCCCAGCGGAGGTGGGTGTGGGTTGGAGGAGCAGCAGAGGTGGGGCAGGACTTCATCTCTTCCCACTGGGTCCTGTCCTCAGTGCTTGATGAAGCCACCAGTGCCCTGACCGAGGAGGTGGAGAGCGAGCTGTACCGCATCGGCCAGCAGCTGGGCATGACGTTCGTCAGCGTGGGCCATCGGCGCAGCCTTGAGAAGGTACCCGTGCCCGCAGGATGGCCTGAGGAGGAGAAAGAATGCCAAGGCTGGGCCTGGCCGGGGCCAGAGCCCCCTCACAATGGAGAGTGGGGATGGCAGAGAGGGCAGGGGATCTATCACAGCCAGGGCAGCCTGATCTCCGCGTGGTGGTGGTCTCTTGTAGTTTCACTCCTTGGTTCTGAAACTCTGTGGAGAAGGAAGGTGGGAGCTGACCAGAATCAAAGTGGAATGAAGCCAAGGCTGGCCACCGGCAGGAGAGCCGAGCCCAGGAGGTCGAGTCCCCAGGAGAGACCAGGAGGGCTGATGGGGCAAGGAAGGAGCTCCAGGTGTGCCTCACAGGTCCCGTGTGGGGAGCACCAGCAGCAGTGGACCCAGCCCACGTGTGGCCCTCATCCTGCCAGGGTGCCTCCTGCCTCAGCCAGAGCTTCGTACACTTGAAGTGCTGATTACTTAACGTAAAACCTCAGATCGTGTTTTCTAAAGAAAACCTGAAAGTGTGGGATCTATAAGAAATGCAGGGTCAAAATGGAGAGTGTATTGGACTTGGAGTCAAGTGATCCAGAAATCTTTTAGAATACATCAATTTTGCAACAGTAGATTTTTAACTTTAATCAACTATTTAAATTTTATAACTTTTTTAAAAAGAAAAGATAAACATGTTTTTAAACTTGCAACTTTCCCCTTTTTTCTTTCTTCATCATCATAAGATGATCTTTTTTTTTTTTTTTTTTTTTGGCCCCTCCATGCGGGATGCAGGATCAATGCAGGATGTGAGATCTTAGTTCCCCAACCAGGGATCAAACCCGTGCCCCCTGCAGTGAAAGCATGGAGTCTTAACCACTGGACTGCCAAGGAAGTCCCTAAGATAACCTTTTTTTTTTTTTGTGGTATGCGGGCCTCTCACTGTGTGGCCTCTCCCATCGCGGAGCACAGGCTCTGGACGCGCAGGCTCAGCGGCCATGGCTCACGGGCCCAGCTGCTCCGCAGCATGTGGCATCTTCCCGGACCAGGGCATGAACCCGTGTCCCCTGCATCGGCAGGTGGACTCTCAACCACTGCGCCACCAGGGAAGCCCCGAAATAATCTTTTTAATTGACTCTCCAGGCTTGTCTTTGAGAGCCTGGGGGGTGGGAGCAGCACTCTCCACTGTGCTGGAACCTTCTGCCCGTTGGTTCTTCACTTCACTGGCATCTCCCACTTACCCATTGCCAGTTGTCCTTCAGCCACTAACCTCGAGGGCCCTTCTGTTTTTCTTAACCCAGATGAAAATAAATCCCGTAATGTTTTTAAGTTAATTCATTTCTTAAATGCATTTTTTAAAATAAAAATTTATTAATTTATTTATTTTTGGCTGCGTTGGGTCTTCGTTGCTGTGCGCGAGCTTCCTCTAGTTGTGGTGATCAGGGGCTACTCTTCGTTGTGGTGCACGGGCTTCTCATTGCAGTGGCTTCTCTTGTTGCGCAGCACGGGCTCTAGGTACGCGGGCTTCAGTAGTTGTGGCTCACGGGCTTAGTGCTCCGTTGTATGTGGGATCTTCCCGGACCAGGGCTCGAGCCCATGTCCCCTGCATTGGCAGGCAGATTCTTAACCACTGCGCCACCAGAGAAGCCCCCTAAATGCATTTTTAAAGGAAAGTTTACACTTGATATAAATAGAAAGTAACTGTAAAAATTAATACAAATAGTGTTACGAATGGCAGCTCTGTACTGCACCTGCAAAGACTCTACACCTGAGGCTTGCTCTCTGTACAAAGGGAGGTTAGGGATGTTACAGAGGAGTTAGACATACTAGCACCCAACTGAGAATCTTAATAGATTTGGGGAAATGGAATGGGAACCGCAAGGGAAGTGATTTTCTCTCTCTCTAAGACGAGGTTATTTAATGCCTGTTGATACCACTGAAAATGATCCCAGATGCAGGGTGGAGCTCCAGACTTGGGGAGATGTCGCCCTGGGTAACATGTCTAACCCCCTCCCTCCATGGCGTGGCTGGCATGGAGGCCTCAAGCCTATTCTCAGCTCTGCCCCATACTGGTGCTAAAGCAGTGTGTCCAGGTGCCGAGCTGAGAGAACTCTGGGGTGGGCATCTGACCAGGTCTGATGGTGTGTCCAGTCTCCGGTGAAGCCTCCTTAGGGACCTACAGGATGTCAGCATCAGGAAGGCCCGTGGCAGCCCTTCTCATGGGGCTGAAAGGGACTGTCAAGGTCGGCATCTGCTTCAGGAGCCTTCCCATACTTGAATCTCCCAACCATATCCTGCTAAGTGCTCTTCTGGCCTCTGTTCAGACACCTCTAGCATTGGGGGCCATCCATCCTCAGACCCCTCTGAGGAGAGCTCTTCCTTAGGCCAAGGGGAAACGTGTCTCCCTCAGGATCCCCCTGACTCCCACCCTTGGGCATGTTTTAAATTGTGGGGTTCAGGTGTGGAAAGACTCCCTCTCTGGTTTAATTTCTGTACTTCCATCAATATAGCTGAAGCTCCCCTCAGCCTTTCTGGTGATAGCGTTGCCTCACTGACTTGCTTCATCCTCACAAGCTCCTTCAACTCCTAAGCCTTTTCCACAAGTGCTGCTGCTAGCGGATTATTATAGAGACCAAGTCTGTTCCTAACTCAGAGTCTTTGCACTTGCTATTTCCTCGGCCTCAAACATGTTCCCAGTGCTGTTTCTGTTCTTAATACTCAAATACTCAGCGCCCTCCCTTGCAGAAACTGCCAAGAGAAGGCCGTTCTTAGAGGCAGACTGTACCCTTATCCATCATTCATCTCAGAGATGGTGGCTACTTGAGAGTTTTAGATGAATTGATACAAACCTGCATGAGGAGAAGTCAGGTTATGTGTCCTCAGTGTATGACAAGGACCAAAATGTTTATTTTAAATGTTTTAAAATAAGCCAGGCAAATAATTTCCCAAACTTAAGTCTCATTCTGCTTCCCAGGAATCTACACAGACATAGAAATGTTATCCTTATATCCCTCTCATCACTCTTCTGAGGAGTCCTGGAGCCATGGGACGGGGCAGAAAAGCAACCTTTTGTTGTCTCCATCAAGTGTCCGCTTACCTACCGTATCACCTTGTGTACCACCCCGGTCATTTTGGGGTGGAGAATAACAAACTAGTCTCTGTTCTGCCACAGCCCACAGGGAACTGTGCTCTGTGTTCTGCACCCAGGACAGTCTCCCAGGAAGCCAGAGAAGAGCAATGCCAGCTGCCCTCTGTAAAGACTGCCTTTCCAGAAACATTGTCTTGTTGGTGCTATTTCCTTCTGGCATCCTGTCTAGGTGTCAGAATGATGGGTGGCCCTGGGCTAAACCCTGGGCCAGAAAGGAACCCCCTGAGGCACAGGGAGTTGTCAGGAGAACTGGTGCCTGGAGAACAAACCAGCTGAAAGGGAGCCCTGGACTGGGGAGCTCCAGAGACTGTCCTACCAGGAAGTAGGGTGAAGTGTGGACAGGCATCAGGCAGGGGACATGTGCTGGGGAACACTGTCCTCAAGCCGCTGGCAGGGTGAGGCTGGACAACTGGCCAGTGGATTTGCCCATCTGTAAGTAGTTAAGGGTTCTGAGGGTCAGATGCCTCTGGGGGAGGTTTCCCTGGGAAAGTCCAAAGACAGGGCAGAGACTTTTACCTAACATGCTATCAGACCCTGACCCCAGGCCCAGAACTGCCAGCCCGCAAGGGAGTGAAGCGGGAAACAAAGGCAAGTCTCAGTCTTGAACTGGCTGAGAGATTTGTGCAGAGCTTGCATGCTTAAGGGAAGCCCAGCTCCTGCCACATTCTCTTAAGAACCCTGCGAGGAAGATGCTTCCTTTTCTTTCCTTTTTACCTCAGTTGAAGAGTCTGAGCTCCAGGACCTGAAATGACTTGCTTAGGAATCTCAAGTTCAAAACAGAACTCCTCAGCCTCTGACCCGCCCCCACCTGCTGCATTCATCTTGCCCATCTCAGGGAATGACACTTCCACTGTCCACCCTGAGCTCAGGCTAGAGACCTGAGACCCTCCGGACCTCCTTCCCCATATCCAATCCATCACTACATCCCATGGATTCTGCTTCCAAAATATAACTGAAGTCCACCTCTGCCCTCCCCTGAGGCCACCACCAAGTCCCCCCGGAAAACTGTAGCAGCCTCGTCCCTGGTCTCCCTGCTGCTTCTCCCAACGCCCCACATCCTCCACAAAGCAGCCTGAGGGACCTTAAAAGTGCAAATTAGCTGTGCCCTACATTAAAGTCCAAAATACTGGGCCTGCGAGGCTGCACTCCCATCCCTCTCCTCAAGCCCATTGACCTCTGTCATCAGAGATGGGCCAAGCTGGTCTTTCTGAGAGCCTTGTTCCCATGCATTCCTGGAAGAGCACAAACTACCAAGACTGACTCAAGGAGAAACAAAATCTGAATAGATCTATAACAAGTGATTGAATCAGTGATAAAAAACCTCCCAGCCAATAATCCTCCCTCCCTCCCCAATAATCTGAGGGCCAGGTGGCTTCACTAGTGAATTCTACGAAACATTTAAAGAATGTTTCGTATCAATCCTTCTCAAAATATTCCAGAAAATAGAAGCAGAGGGAACACTTCCTAACTCATTCTATTAGGTCATCATGGCCCTGCACCAAAGCCATATAAAGACTTTACAAGAAAACTGAAGACAAATACCCTTTATGAATATATAGATGTAAAGATTCTCAACAAAATACTAGTGGACAGAATCCAGCAGTATATAGAAAGCATTATACATCATGATCGAGTGAGATTTAGCCCAGGAATGCAAGGGTAGTTCATATGAAAATCAACATAAAACACCACAGTAGAATGAAGGGGAGAAGCCACATGATCACCTCTTTTGGTGCAGAAAAAGTATTTGATAAAATCCAACCCCCTTTTATGATAAAAGCACTCAATAAACAGACTAGAAGGAAAGGGAATTTTCTAAACATGATAAAAGACATATAAAAAAATCCTACATCAGGGCTTCCCTGGTGGCGCAGTGCTTGAGAGTCCTCCTGCCGATGCAGGCGACACGGGTTCATGCCCCGGTCCGGGAGGATCCCACATGCTGCGGAGCGGCTGGGCCTGTGAGCCATGGCTACTAGGCCTACGTGTCCGGAGCCTGTGCTCCGCAACGGGAGAGGCCACAGCAATGAGAGGCCAGCGTACCGCAAAAAAAAAATAAAAACCCTACATCATACTCAGTTGGTAAAAGACTGAAAGCTTTCCCACTAAAATCAAGAACAAGACAAGGATGAGTGCTTTTACAAATTTTATTCAACATTGTACTGGAGGTTCTGGCCAGAGCAGTTAGTCAAGAAAAAGAAAAGGCATCAAAATTGGAAAGGAAGAAATAAAACTATATGCAGAAGACATGATCATATATCTAGAAAATCCTAAAGAAAAAAGACAAAAAAACACAAAGTATAACAAAGTCAACAAAGGTGCAGGATACATGCAAAAATCAATTGTATTTCTATATACTGGCAATAGACAAAGCAAAAAGGACTTAAGAAAACAATTCTATCAATATTTACAATAACATCAGAAAGAATAAAATTCACCCAGGAGGTGCAAGACTTACACTCTGAAAATACAAAACATTGCTGAAAGAAATTAAAGACCTAAATAAATTGAAAGACATCCCATGTTCATGGATTGGAAAACTTTATTTTAGATATTTTGCAGACTTCTTTATTTATGTATTTATTTTTTAAATATTTTATTTATTTATTTATTTGGCTGTGTCAGTGTGCAGGTTTCTCTCTAGTTGTGGTGTGCAGGTTTTTTTTTCTTTTTTTCTCTCCAGCTGTGGTGCTTGGGCTCCAGAGCGCATAGGCTGTGTAGTTTACAGCACGCGGGCTCTCTCATTGAGGTGCGTGAGATCAGTAGTTGTGGCATGTGGGCTTAGTTGCCCCACGGCATGTGGGGTCTTAGTCTTAGTTCCCCAGACCACAGATCAAACCCGCATCCCCTGCATTGGAAAGCGGATTCTTTACCACTGGACCACCAGGGAAGTCCCTGGAAGACTTAATGTTGATAAAAGGGCAATATTTCCTAACGAAATACTCGTTCACAGATTAAATGTAACCCCTATCAAAATTCCAATGGCTTATAGACATTTCTCCAAAGAAGATATACAGATTGCCAACAAACACATGAAAGAATGCTCAACATCATTAATCGTTAGAGAAATGCAAATCAAAACTACAATGAGATATCATCTCACACCGGTCAGAATGGCCATCTTCAAAAAATCTAGAAACAATAAATGCTGGAGAGGGTGTGGAGAAAAGGGAACACTCTTGCACTGCTGGTGGGAATATGAATTGGTACAGCCACTATGGAGAACAGTATGGAGGTTCCTTAAAAAACTAAAAATAGAACTACCATATGACCCAGCAATCCCACTACTGGGCATATACCCTGAGAAACCATAATTCAAAAAGAATCATGTGCCAAAATGTTCATTGCAGCTCTATTTACAATAGCCAGGAGATGGAAGCAACCTAAGTGTCCATCATAGGATGAATGGATAAAGAAGATGTGGCACATATAGACAATGGAATATTACTCAGCCATAAAAAGAAACGAAATTGAGTTATTTGTAGTGAGGTGGATGGACCTAGAGTCTGTCATACAGAGTGAAGTAAGTCAGAAAGAGAAAGACAAATACCATATGCTAACACATATATATGGAATCTAAGAAAAAAAAATGTCATGAAGAACCTAGGGGTAAGACAGGAATAAAGACACAGACCTACTTGAGAATGGACTTGAGGATATGGGGAGGGGGAAGGGTAAGCTGTGACAAAGTGAGAGAGTGGCATGGACATATATACACTACCAAACGTAAAATAGATAGTGGGAAGCAGCCGCATAGCACAGGGAGATCAGCTCGGTGCTTTGTGACCACCTAGAGGGGTGGGATAGGGAGCGTGGGAGGGAGGGAGATGGAAGAGGGAAGAGATATGGGTACATATGTATATGTATAACTGAGTCACTTTGTTATAAAGCAGAAACTAACACACCATTGTAAAGCAATTATACTCCAATAAAGATGTAAAAAAAAACAAAAAAAGATGGCAAGAAAAGAAAGGTTTGAAAAATAAAATTCCAATGGCCTTTTATTTTTTTTGCAGAAATTGAAAAGTTGATCCTAAAATTTGTATGGAATTACAAGGGATCACAAATAGGCAAAACAGTCTTGAAAAAGAAGAACAAAGGTGAAGGACTCACACTTCCAGATTTCAAAATTTACTTCAAAGTCAGTAAATCAAAACAGTGTAGTAGTACTAGCATAAAAATAGACTAACATAAAGTTCTGTGGAATAGAATGGAGATTCCAGAAATAAACCCATATATCTAAGTCAAATTATTTTTGTCAAGGGTGCCAGGACCATTCAGTGGGGATAGTGTCTTCAGCAAATAGTGCTGGAAAACTTGAAATCCATATGCAAAAGAATGCAAGTGGACCCTTACCTCACACACCAGATACAAAAATTAACTAAAAATGGATCAAAGAACTAAATTTTAGAGCTAAACTAAACCACTCTTAGAAGAAAACATAGGGCAGATCTTCTTGAATTTGGCAATGGTTTCTTAAATATGATGCCAAAAGCACAAGCGACAAGAAAAATGGATACATCAGACTTCATCAAATTAAAACTTTTGTGCATCAAAGGACACTAGCAGGAGAGAGCAAAATAGTGAAGCAGGCAGTTCCAAACACCCATCCCTCAAAAGGAACATTGAAAAGCAAGCAGAAACTGTCAGAACCAACTTTGTCTGAACTGGACAACAGTCATAGATTTATAGCGAAGACTGCATCAAGACAACTTCAATATGGTAGGTAGGAAAGCTGTGTGGTGTTTTTTTGTTTATTTATTTATTTATTTATTTATGGCTGCATTGGGTCTTCATTGCGGTGTGCAGGCTTCTCATTGCGGTGGCTTCTCTTGTTGTGGAGCACAGGCTCTAGGCGCACAGGCTTCAGTAGTTGTGGCTCATGGGCTCTAGAGTGCAGGCTCAGTAGCTGTGGCACACAGACTTAGTTGCTCTGTGGCATGTGGGATCTTCCCAGACCAGGGCTCGAACCCATGTCCGCTGCATTGGCAGGTGGATTCTTAACCACTGCGCCACCAGGGAAGTCCTTGTGTGGTGTTTTTACTTGCCTTGCCTCAACTCTTCACCAGCTTGGTGGCAGTCTTGAAGAAAGCAGCCCATGTTCTCAGTATGGGACCCCAGTCTCTGGTTCCAGAGAAAGCAGAGCAGACCTTATTCACAAATTATTGTTTGTTCTAATCTATCAGGGGCTAGAAAGACTGACAGGTACTCTTCTCTGTCTTGCCTGACTTGGAACTCATTCAGGGCAGAAAAATAGTAGGCATTGCTCAAAAACTTTGTAAGGTGGGGGACTTCGCTGGCAGTCCAGTTGTTAAGATTCCGTGCTTCCGCTGCAGGGGGCGTGGGTTCTGTCCCTGGTCAGGGAACTAAGATCCCACATGCTGTGTGGCATGGCCAAAAAAAACCCCAAACACCAAAAAACAAAAACAAAAAACAAACTACCTTTGTAAGGTGAACAAAAACCTGCAGCCACCTGAAGCAAAGATTATGCTTAAGACATACAACAGACCACCTAAAGCCTAGGAAGAAATACTGGGGAGTCTCTTTGGGAAATTGGGGTATTCTAAAGTGACCCTGTGTACTACGGAATTTAGAAAGCCACATGCATGGCTAGGACAGGATGCATGTTTGGAAAAGACCTGAGAAGACCCTAAGCTTTCACCTCTGGCAGGTCACTGGGCTTGGTTGAAGCAGGAAATAAAGGCTAAGGCAGAGTTTTAAACTGCCTGGCTAAGTGCTAAAGGAGTGGCCAGAAAAGAGCCAGTCTGTAAAGACTGGAAGAGATGGGGTGTTTGTTTCTTTTTAGCTCCTGGTATTCAAGGAAATCTCTGTGAAAATACTAGTTGAACAGAGACTTCAAATGAACACACATGACCAGGATGACAGTCTTTACAAAAATAGTTTGGGAAAGTTATCAAACAAACAGATGACTGCAGTTTTCAATAATCAAAAACAGTAAACTCTGGGGAAGGGAGAGAAACTGATTTCCAGAGTTACCATATTATAATATTCAAAATTTCAGTTTTCAACAACAGCAACAAAAATCATACAACGAAACAGGATTGTGGTCCATTCAAAGGGGAAAAAATGGACAGAAACCATCCCTGAGGATGCCCAAACGTTGGACTTTCTAGACAAAGGCTTTAAATCAACTGTCTTAAATATGCTCAATTAGCTAATGGAAAGCTTAGAGCTGGTTCTAGCTTTGGCTCTGGTGTTAGAGCTGGCAGCTAGCACTGGTGCTGGAGCTGGAGTTACAGCTGGATGTGGCCCCGCAACTGGTGTGAGAGCTGGTCCAGGAATTGGCTGTACCTCTGAACTAGCTCTGGCCCTATAGCTGGCCCTAGCTCTGGCTTTTGTATTAGAGCTGGGGCTGGAGCTGGCACTGGCTCTGGACATGCCAATGGCTCTGTCATTGGCTCTGTCTCTGGACCTTGTGCTAGAGCTAGTGCTGGTACTGGCTCTAGCTCTGGAGCTGGCCCTAGTCCTAGAGCTGGTTCTGGCTCTGGCTCTGATGCAGGAGATGCTCTAGCTCTGGAGCTGACACTCAATACGGCTCTCAGTTGGGGTCAGGTGCTAGAGCTGATAATGCATCTAGCTCTTGCTCTGGAGCTGGCACTGGCTCTAGCTCTAGAGCTGGTGTTAGAGTAGGTACCACAGCTGTTTTTAGCTCTGGAGCTAGAACTAGGACTGGTGCTAGGGCCGACGCTTGTCCTGGAGCTGGTGCAGGCTCTAGCTTTGGAGCAGACATTGGAGCTCACTCTAGCTCTAGAGCTGGTATTGGAGCTTGTTCTAGTTCTAGAGTTGGCTCTGGCTATACGTCTACAGCTGGAGCTGGTGCCAGAGCCATCTCTAGCTGTGGATCTGGTGTTACAGCTGGCACTGGAGCTGGCTCTGGACAAGTTGGGCACAGCACTCCAGGTCTGAGTTGGCCGGGTTGAGATGATACACAAAGGCCACCAGCTGCTTCATGCAGGGCAAATCTGGAGGCTGACAGGAATCCTCTGAGTACTGTCCAGCCAGGTGCCTAAGATGGAGGGGATGGCACTCAGGTAGGAGGGCAGGTAGCAGAGTCAGAGCCCTGGCCTTTCCTTCCACACTGCCTCCTACGGCACCTTTGCAGGGAGCTGGGTTCCTACACCTGGCCCTGCCCTTCCAAAGACCTGCCCCATCCCATCCCCAACCCCGCTCTGGCCATCCTGGCAATAGCAGGCCTTGTCACCAAGCAGGGAGCTAGCAAAGAGCCTCGGTCATAGGGTGCTCTCAATAAATGATTGACCAACTCTCCCCTTCTTCAGGAAAGCCTGACATACTTCTCTGTCTGTCTTCCCTGGCCCCCGCCCACTGGAATGTTAACTCCACGAGGGCAGGGAGAGGTTGTGTCTGCTCTGTTCATTACACAGAGCAGGCACATAGTAAGGGCTCCATAGATATCTAATGGATGAGAAAACACGTGGAGTCTGTCCTCTTGCCCCAGTCTTCCTGTAGCAAGATAGGGTAGGGGGATCCCTGGAGAAAGAACCAGGCATGGCTTTCTTGACATAAGAGAAGCCATTTTTGGCTTAAGCCATCTTGTGATCTAAGCCTGACCACTATGCCTGCCCTTGAGTAGGTCTCAGTAATTACTAATCGTAAGGAAACAAAAGAATGCGGAAACATTTAATAACCTACAATGGAAAAGAATCTGAAAAGGAAGATATAGATAGATAGATAGATAGATAATAGATGATAGTTAGAGATGGATAGATATGAAACTGAATCACTTTGCTGTACACCTGAAACTAACACAACATTGTAAATCAACTATACTTCAATAAAAAAAATTTTTTAATGCAGAAACAAATGACTGTTATCAGGCAAGAAAAGTAACAATAGCAAAGTTAACATATCAGTTGTAAAGACTCCCAGTTCTGTTTCAGTAGTAAAGATTAGCCTGAAGTGCTCAACCACCAGATCAACTGGAACCTAAGGAATGATGTTGACCTTTTCTGACCCTCCTGACTTCAACTAAAGCTCGGACTCTGTCAACCACCCAAGCCTTTTCATGAATATGCATGTACCCTTAGCTTGAAATTTCCCCAGTTTTGCTGTTTTAGGAGACACTGCTTTGGGAAAGATTCCCTGGTGTTCTTACTTGCTGCAAGTAATAAACCCTTCCTTCTCCTGTGCTTTGGCTTGGTTGTGTGTTTTGATTTGACACCTACCGAGAGGCGAACCCAGTTTTCAGGTAACACTCCCAGGGCACTCATGGCACCTCAACCTGTAGCTTGTGTGCTGAGGTGCTGCCTTACTCTCTGTACACCGTGTGTGGTCACATCTTCCCAATGACACTGGGTACCTGAAGGGCAGGGGAGCAGCCTGGCCTAGTCCCATGTGCCGCTGAGCACGCACAACTAAGGTTCAAGGCAGACTCATAAGCAGGTTGCCCACCACACCTCCTGTTCTGGGACCCCCACCCCACCCTCGCAGATGAAGGGGGCGGGGGTACAAGCAGAGCTGGGATGGGGCTGTGGTGAGTCTATGTCTGATATTTCCTTATGATTAGATTCAGGTTATACAACCTAATCATGAGGAAATACCAGAAAAACTCAAATTAAGGACATTCTATAAAGAAACTATCCTGAAATCTTCAAAAATATCAAGGTCAAGGAAGGCCAGGAAAGACTGAGGCCTGTTCCCAATTGAAGACTCTACAGAGATTTAGCAACTAAATCCAATGTGTGGTTCTGGGGACTTCCCTGGTGGTCAAGTCATTAAGAATCTGCCTTCCAATGCAAGGGACAGTTCGATCCCTGGTTGCGGAACTAAGATCCCACATGCCACAGGGCAATTAAGCCCTCGTGCCACAACTACTGAGCCTGCGCGCTCTGGAGCCCATGCACTGCAATGAAAATATCCCACATGCCGCAACTAAGACCCGATGCAGCCAAATAAAAAAAAATAAATGTGTGGTTCTGGATTGGATCCACCACTTATAAAGGACATTATTGGAATGATCACGTGGACAAAGAATGTTGTCTGCCATTTCAGTAAACAACAAATATTACCCGCCATCAAGCTATTCACCACTGCAGCTGCCCCCGACAGTGCACCCTGAGAGAATTCAGGATGGAGCAAAACAGGATACTGGCCCTCAGATAGTTAAGATGCATATCAAAGGAATAATTTCAATGAGCCCAGGCTCTTGCATCTTCCCATACATAGAAAGTCACTAAAATCATTAACCTGAGATGTCTGTTTTTTGTGATTAGAAGTAATCTTGATGTTTGACTATATATATTTTTTTCTTTTTTCTTTTAAGCAAAACACCTTTATATCCTGGCTCTTTCCTTACTTCTTTTGAAGAGTTCCACAGCTATCTGAGAGGCTGTCTCCTGGTCTACAGTCCTCAGTAAAGTTCCTGAATAAAACATTTCTCTCAACTATTAAGTTGTGCTTTTTCTTTTCAGTTGCCAGTTTGGGCAATCAGCAAAGGGAACCAGAGCGGACTTTGTTGCCAAATGCAAGTTAATGTGTCCAACACACAATGAGACCAAACACATGAAAACATCATGGAGTTTGGAGCAGAGAAAGGTTTATTGCAAGGTCAAGCAAGGAGAACATGTAGCTTGTGCTCAAAACCCCAAACTACTTGATGGCTTTCAGGGAAAAGTTTTTTGTTTTTTTGTTTTTTGAAATTTAGTTATTTCTGAGATATACATTTTAAAGTAATAACTAGAATTATCAGAGAAAAGGTTTTTTAGGCAAAATTTGGGGTGAGTGCTGCAGGGTGTGTGTGACTTTCTTCTGATTGGTTTGTGGTGAGGTAACGGCAATGTTCCAGGAATCTTGTGCTCAGCCTGAAGTTACCATCCTCCACCTGGGTGGGGACCTTAGTTCCTGTAGAAGAACTCAAAGATATTGTTATATATATCCCTTGAGGAGGACCCAGGATCCTGCTTTAATTGCTACACTATTGTTTCTTTTTTATTTAATTAGTTCATTTATTTTTAATATTTATTTATTTAGCTGCACTGGACCTTAGTTGCAGCATGCAGGATCTTCCTTGTGGCATGCGGGATTTTTTGTTTTTTGTTTTTTTTTTAGTTGTGGCATGCGGGATCTTAGCTGCAGCATGTGGGATCTAGTTCCCTGACCAGGGATTGAACCCAGGCCCGCTGCATTGGGAGCGTGGAGTCTTAGCCACTGGACCACCAGGGAAGTCCTCTGCACTATTGTTTCTTGATTGCTCCTCCTTTGTTTCTACATTCCCTTACTTCCCTAATTAGAAACTGTTTGAATCTGCCTTTTGTACTCAGGGAAGGTCTAGGAGGCTGAAGCCTTTTTTCCTAAAAACAAGAAACAGGGGACACAGGTAGGCTTTTGTACCCAGGAGGACCCCACAGGTTCCTGCTTGGCTTCAACTTCTGTTCTTTGCCTGAACTCTATGACGAACCAGAGCTTTGGCACCAGCAGAGACCTCTTGAACCAGTCTGCCTCCTCAGAGAGTCCAGACAAATTTGGGTGAGTCTCTCCTGGGTCCTGGATCTCCCATTATTGACTGATGATCCTAAGTTTTATTCAGTGGTGTTAAACTCCTCACTGGGGAAGTAGGTTTTCCTTGAAACTAAGTTTCAAGGAAAGGTACCTGGTTATCCTCAGTTGAAAGACACTGGAAAGACTTTATTATGTATGCACAGAATAAATTTCTTGCTTATTAATTGGAATTAAAGGAACTCTCACCCTAAAAATGGCCAAACTGGGGTTCTTTTGACCTTTCTTTTTTGTTTGTTTGTGTACACAGCTAGAAAAGGCTTGATAAAACATCTTTTCAGAACTCTGACCTTAAAGGAAAAAAAGCCCTTCTAGGGGGAAACTTGCATTTCTCTCCCTGTGTTTCTGAGATGTAAATATTCTACCTGGTCTTCTTAGGCATTTTTCCCCCTGTATTTTGAGAGCTTTGTCTCTCCCATCTGGAAGGTACACATAAGGTGTACACTTGGCAGCCAGTCAAATAGACTGGGATTTTGAGCAGTCTATTGTCTGACTGTACCAACTCTCAGGGGCTGTTGTCATCTTAACCTTCATTGTGTCCTATACAACAAAGGTCTTTATTTTCTTAGACTATTTTGGGGAGTAAACTTCCTAGATCTTGCGAAGGCTGCATCCTTTGCACTCTCTTGTGGGGACACCTCTTGCATCTTATTAGTTTGAGTACCTACTAAGATACTACTTGTCAACGGGCAGACAATGGATCCTTTAAACTGGAAAAACTTCTAAACTGGTAAATTTTTAGAGAGTACTCATTATAAACAGCTGTTTCATTTGTACCTGTGAAAAAAACAAATTAGAAGGCGGATTAAAAATATATATATATATAAAAAACAGCTCACCTAAAAACTCTCTTAGTTTAAAACAAACAAACAAACAAAAACCAGTTTGCGAAACCTTATTTGTGTCTTAGCTTCCCCTCAGTGGGTCTTACAGAAGTTAATAAAAATATTAGGTCAATTAATGTTAATTAGGTTGATCAACAGGAAAAAAAAAGAAAAGCTGAGGGGAAAGTCAAGAGACTTTTTTTTTCCCAACAGGATGGAAATTTTATCTTATTTTATTTTATTTTTTTTTATTTATTTTTGGCTGCATTGGGTCTTTGTTGCTGCACATGGGCTTTCTCTAGCTGTGTCAAGTGGGGGCTACTCTTCGTTGCAGTGCACGGGCTTCTCATTGCGGTGGCTTCTCTTGTTGTGGAGCACGGGCTCTAGCTGCGTGGGCTTCAGTAGTAGTGGCACGTGGACTTAGTTGTTCCACAGCATGTGGGATCTTCCTAGACCAGGGAACGAACCCGTGTCCCCTGCATTGGCAGGCGTATTCTTAACCACCGAGCCACCAGGGAAGTCCCAATAGGATGGAAATTTTAAAAGTACTCATCCCAACAGGACAGAAATCTTTAGATGGTTATTAAAAAATGAGATACATAGGGGACTTGCCTGGTGGTCCAATGGTTAAGACTCCACACTTCCACTGCAGGGGGTGTGGGTTTGATCCCTGGCTGGGGAACTAAGATCCCACATGCCTCTCATCATGGCCAAAAAAAAAAAAAAAAAGGAAATGGGATAAATAAAATGGATGTTAATGGGATTAAAACAAAGGTTTGATACAACACTATATATATATGTATGTGTGTATATATATATATATATATATATATATACCTATATATGTCTCATATACATAAAGTTGGAAGAAAATTACACTGAGATACTTGACCAGCAATTGCTTGGGACAACATTTAGGCCAATTAATCAAGTTAAAAGATTGACAAGGGCTTCCCTGGTGGCGCAGTGGTTAAGAATCCTCCTGCCAGTGCAGGGGACACGGGTTCGAGCCCTGTCCAGGAAGATCTCACATGCCGCGGAGCAACTAGGCCCGTGTGCCTCAACTATTGCCTGCACTCCAGAGCCCACAAGCCACAACTCCTGAAGTCCGGACCCCTAGAGCCCATGCTCTGCAACAAGAGAAGCCACCGCAATGAGAAACCCACGCACCGCAACGAAGACCCAATGCAGCCATAAATAAATAAATAAATAAATAAATAAATAAATAAATAAATAAATAAAAAGATTGACAAAAAGTCCTGAGTCCCTTGGCTCAACCCCTCCCTGGGGACCCCAAAGCCATTATACAAAAATAGATAAAATGGCTGGAGGATAAAAAGAAAGGTTTCTGGACTCCTTGTAAAACCAAGACAGGTTGATGGGGTCCTGATGTAAACTAAAGTTAAAGGTATTAAAGATGATAGAGTTGAGATGAAAGTTTCTAAAAATTGGTAGATTTAAGTGGGCTTTATACAATAAGATGGTTACATCTCTTTTGCCTAATTGCGTCTCTGTGGGGAATGCTTCCCCTGCCTGATATTATAAGACAGGGCATATAATAAATCTGCCCCTCAGGCAATATTAAGCATGCTAAAGGAAACCAATAGGGTTACTTGAGCCCACACAGTGTGAAATAAAAACTGGGAGCTAATATTCAGGGACTAATAAAAACAATAATAGAGATTTATTTGCTCTGGGTTTAATTTGTACCCTCAGAAAGAGGGCCTTTGTGGAATGCTTTGTGCAAACTTTTGAAGACATGATAAGTTTAATCCTAAAGTTCTAGAACATAGATCTCTTGATTTTCAGTTTAGTTGGGAATCTTATCACTGATATACAAAAAGCAAATTAAAGAAAATGTAGTTGGGCAAATCGATCTTTTAATATCATTTAGGGGGCAGACCAGTTCTTTGGGGAATTAAAAGCAACTGTTTTTGTCTTGCAAATCTCTACAAATCAGAAACGTAAATACAGCCCACAATGACTGAGCCTAATTGGCTCTACCAGGTAGAACCCAAAACCAAAGGGGGAAAAAAGGACGGAAAAAGGACTTTTTAAGCTCAAACCCCTGTAACAGCTCCTCATAGCCTCCTTAAGGATTTATCAAGGACAAATACAAAACTTAAAAGTCTTTTCCAGAAATACTCATCTGAGCAAATAAATTTAATGTATTCCAACTGTTATTTATAAACTAGTAAGTTTATATTGTAATACCTGATTCATAACTAAGTTTTATAGTGAAGCTGTGAAATCTCTAGTTATTTCTGTTTATATATCTGTGTGGGCATTATACGTATGATATGTCTCTACCTCCAGATAGTATTATGAAAATTAAATTATAAAAGAGCCCTATTTGACTTACAAGTAAGTGCTTACAAATTAAATATTTCTAAATATAAACGAAACTGACCAAAATGAATTTCAGGTTCACATGATCTGGGAAATATTAAGTATTAAATCAATATCTGGTATTAAAGTTAGTTTAGACTTTTTTAAATATAAATTTATTTTATTTATTTTTGGCTGCGTTGGGTCTTCGCTGCTACGCATGGGCTTTGTCTAGTTGAGGTGAGCGGGGGCTACTCTTTGTTGCGGTGCACGGGCTTCTCATTGCGGTGGCTTCTCTTGTTGCGGAGCACGGGCTCTAGGCACGCAGGCTTCAGTAGTTGTGGCTTGCGGGCTCTAGAGCACAGGCTCAGTAGTTGTGTGGTACACGGGCTTAGTTGCTCCGTGGCATGTGGGATCTTCCCGGACCAGGGCTCGAACCCGTGTCCCCTGCACTGGCAGGCGGATTCTTAACCACTGCACCACCAGGGAAGCCCGAGATTAAGATTTTTATGGGTTAAAATTGTAATATATATAACTAAAGCTACTGGGATAATAAGGGAAACATTTTAGTATGCAAGGAAAGTAGGATGTGTGTTTTCAGCAAAAGAAGGTATGAGGAATGGAAATGCATTTTGTTAAGGGGAAAGAAAGTGATTTTGTCCCAAAGCTGGTTATTTTTAAACAGGGAAGAAAAATAAGGGCTAAACTAATATAGATACAGAAAGTTGTAGAAGGTTTGTAGAAAGGGAACCCTGAGGAAATAATTTTGTGCATGGTCAGGCTGGGATTGGAATTGAATTGAATTAGGTAAATTAATTTTGTTATTGAGAGTGGGCTGGTGCAGGAGTAGAGTTTGGTTTTCTCTCTGTGTTAAGAGAACAACGTTTTGGGCTTCCCTGGTGCTGCAGTGGTTAAGAATCCGCCTGCCAGTGCAGGAGACACGGGTTTGAGCCCTGGTCCGGGAAGATCCCACATGTTGCAGAGCAACTAAGCCCGTGCACCACCACTGCTGAGCCTGCGCTCTAGAGCCCGTGAGTCACAACCACTGAGCCCAGGTGCCACAACTACTGGAACCCGTGTGCCCAGAGCCCGTGCTCCACAACAAGAGAAGCCACCGCAATGAGAAGCCCGTGCACTGCAACGAAAAGAGTAGCCCCCATTCGCCGCAACTAGAGAAAGCCCGCACGCAGCAACAAAGACCCAACGCAGGAAAAAATAAAAAATAAATAAATAAAATAAATCTAAAAAAAAAAAAAGACTAACAAAATGTTTAAAAAAAAAAAGAGAACAAAGTTTTCTTGAAATGTTGAACTACTTTTGATAATAAATTGTGAGTTTCTTTGCCTTCTAAATGATCTGTATTTTCCTTAAAAATCTTTTATTGTCACGTTGGTTGAATGAACAAGTATTGTGTCACAGTGACCAAGGATCCTATTTGACTAAGTGTTTTAAAACCTTTTGAGGGACTTCCCTGGTGGTCCAGTGTTTAAGACTCTGAACGCACTTCCACTGCAGGGGACATGGGTTCAATCCCTGGTGGGGGAACTAAGCTCCCACATGCTGCGTGGTGTGGCCAAATAAATAAATAAATAAAAACTTTTGATATCTTTGACAAACTTCCCCAAGTCAAATTCTAAATAAAGTTCTTTAGCTCTCTAGCCAACTTTGGAATGCTTCAAAAGACCCTCAAAACATCCTGAAGAGAGATATTAAACTAATTAGGTTTATTTGGTAAGTTAAATTACATGGGAAACATTGTCAAATACGTGGCCCTAACCTTTTTAGGTTATATTGTATGAGTAAATGTCATGAATACAGATATTCCAAAATTTATATGGAATTCCTAAAAATCTAATATGTCCTGGTATAATGTTATCAGTCATAATTCTAGTTATTACGTACAAATGTCGTATGTCACAGAAATATCCAAATTACTTGTTAATTGCTTTGTAACCATGACATTTTAAGTCTTTTGTCATTTATAGACAATCATTGCTTTACTCTGATGCTTTTATAAAATGAAGATCTTTAAGAAGATTCATAAAAAGGACTTTTTGACAAATATAAGTTTCTGATGACTTTTAGGTCATACCACTGAACTGTGTAAGAAATTACAAAACTCTGACAGAAAACTTTATGCCTTCATCCAGATCAACAAGAACATGGGGCTGAATTGACTGATAAATATGATTTATAATTTTATGACTTTTTTTCTGAAACATACTGTCTTTCAATCTTCGTTTTCCAGAAAACCTTTCCTCTTACACTAACTATGACCTACAACAAGTTGATAAAGTATACCTTTGTAAACAAAGATGAAACATTTCTCTTTTTCTTTCTACCTGATCCCTCCAGGATTTGGCTTCTCCAGCTGGCTCCTATGTGGACTTAATAGCTTGTTGAGACCAGATTACAACTAGCTATGCTAATTATTGTTTAAATGTGTTCTCTCTCGTTGTTTTCAAATTATTTATACCTTGTGCCTCTCTCTGCCGTACTGACTTGATTACTGTTACTAGCTGAATTACTTGTATCCTTATATCCTATTTAATTTTATTTATTTATTTATTTATTTATTTATTTATTTATTTATTTATTGGCCACACCGCGCTGCTTGTGGGATCTTAGTTCCCCGATGAGGGATCGAACCTGTGCCCCCTGCGGTTGAAGCATGGAATCCTAACCACTGGACCACCAGGGAATTCCCCTGTCTATTTTATAAGACTGTTTTTTCTTATATTACCCAATGTATAACCAGGGCTCTGGCAAAATTAATGATGGCTAAACGTCTTGAGGCAGTTGATCATATATATAACTCTACATATAATAATTGTAATAGTGCAGTGCTAGATCTCTAGATACAGGATAAAGGAGCAAGGGAAAAACATTTCCTGGATCATAGTAGACTACTAAGACAGGCGATCCAGAGAATTTTAGGTTATCAACAGGGACTAATTCAAAAATTAGCACATTAGGGACTTCCCTGGTGGCGCAGTGGTTAAGAATCCGCCTGCCAATGCAGGGGACACGGGTTCGAGCCCTGGTCCGAGAAGATCCCACATGCCACCGGGTAGCTGGGCCCGTGTGCCACAACTACTTAGCCTGAGTACCACAGTTGCTGAGCCCACATGCCACAACTGCTGAAGTCTGAGTGTCTGGTGCCCGTGCTCCATAACGGGAGAGGCCACCACGGTGAGGGGCCCACACACCGCAGTGGGGAGTGGCCCCTGCTCCCCTCAACTGGAAGGGGCCCGCATGCAGCAGCAAAGACCCAACACAGCCAAAAATAAATAATAAATAAATTTATAAAAAAAGAAAAATTAGCACATTAAGTAGCCTATCAACAGAATTCCCACCTGATCTAGAAATGAGCCTAGGTCACTGGGACAAATTGGTCATGAAATGCCTCCCAAACTTTTGTCGAATTTATGACCAAGAGGAAACGCTGTGGACAAAGAATGTTGCCTGCCATTTCGGTAAACAAAGAATGTTGCCCACCATCAAGCCATCCACCACTGTAGTCTCCCCTCCACCCCACCCCATGATGTGTCCTAAGGGGAATTCAGAATGGAGAAAAACAGGATACTGGCCCTAGATAGTTAAGATGCATATCAAAGGAATAATTTCAATGAGCCCAGACTCTTTCCATACATAGAAAATCGCTAAAATCATTAACTTGAGATGTCTGTTTTTGTGATTAGCAGTAGTCTTTTGATGTTCAACTATGTGTTTCTTTGTTCTACAAAAAGTCCTATATATCCTGGCTCCTCCCTTACCTCTTTGGAACAGTTCCTCAGAGCTATCTGTCTCCTGGGCTGTAGTCCTCAGTAAGGATACTGAATAAAACATAACTCTCAGGATTAGATGGAAGTACTGAATCAGTGTCAATTTCTTGATTTGATTGGTTGTGTAGTGGTTATGTGGGAGAGTATCCTCATTTAAAAAAATAAATACTGAAGTATTAAGGAGTTATGTGTCAACATGTCTTCAAGTTGGTCTCAAATGGTTTAGAAAAAAATGCACTATATATATATATATATATGTATGTGTGTATATATATATATATATATATATATAGAGAGAGAGAGAGAGAGAGAGAGAGAGAGAGAATAAGTCAATGAGCTCAACTCTTCATTTTCAAATTTAAAAATCACAATTAACAATTCAAAATTAACAGTTAAAAAAGAAGTAACTAGTAAAAGAGTAAGTCCTTCCCACTGCTACTTGACTACCAAATATATGGCCTGCACTCCCTCTGGAGAACTTCATTCTTCTAGCCATAACTGCAACCAGCTAGAACAAAAGACTGGAAGAAAATTCATTTAAAGTGTCCATGGTTCTCTGCCTAACCAAACACATATCACATATTATTCCCTCTTTCCCTGCTTGCTTGACATTTCTGGATAAAGAGGACAGAAATGGAGAGGAAGGTGCCAGTGGTTGGAGGGGGTTGACAAGAACCAAGTGAAACAAGTGCAAGCAGGTAACCCGATGTCAGGATTGGGGGAAGTATCCCAATGGGGAACAAGGTGGGGCAGGGACCACTAACAGTGGAGAAGGATGCGCAAAAGCCAAAGGCTTGAGAGGTAATCATTTTATTCACATTTTACAGCCCTTTACAGTTTACAAAGAACTTCTGGGAAAATGGTGGACTAGACTTGTGAAACAATTCTGATTAAGAGCACATAGAGATTGGAACTTCTCTGGTGGCACAGTGGTTACGAATCTGCCTGCCAATGCAGGGGACATGGATTTGAGCCCTTGTCCGGGAAGATCCCACATGCCGCGGAGCAACTAAGCCCGTGCGCCACGACTACTGAGCCTGCTCTCTAGAGCCCGCGAGCCACAGCTGCTGAGCCCGCGTGCCACAACTACTGAAGCCCACGTTCCTAGAGCCTGTGCTCCGCAACAAGAGAAGCCACTGCAATGAGAAGCCCGCGCACCGCAGCGAAGAGTAGCCCCTGCTTGCTACAACTAGAGAAAGCCCGCGCACAGCAACGGAGCCCAACGCAGCCAAAAATCAATCAATTAATTAATTAATTGATTTTAAAAATCAGTCCCTCATGTCCTTTTATCACTCTCTGCCTATTCTTGGTGTACGCAGCCACCTATCGGCAGCCCATTGGGCCTGCGGAGCCTGGAATAAAATCTCCCTTTCATGCTCCACAGGATCCTCTGGCAGAAGGCCCTCCTGGGGTGCAGTCAGCACCTAGCAGGGTTTCTCTTAGTTCTGCACCCTAGGGCCCTGGCTGTTCAGGCCCTTCCTTTCCTGTCCTGTTTTTCCCTTGTGGCATCACAGCCTCTCCCCTCGTTGATTGCCTGGAGGCCTATGTGTATGTCCCTTTGCAGAGAGCTGCATGTCTCTTCCCAGGGTAAATCCCCTGGGTTGATCATCCAGGAGGATTTCTGGCAGCTCCCAAGCCTCTGAGTGTCCCACTTGAGATCTAACTGAGGGCGGGGCAGCTGCCAGCCCCTCTCCCCCCACCCCGCCCCCCCAGCTTGAGGAGGCTGCATGGTGTGGCCACCTTTCTCTGCTGCTCATGTGATACCTTTGCCACTGTCCTTGCTTCTTCCTTTCAACAGTATGAGACTGAAGGACCCAGGGTTATTATTTCGATTTAGAACACAGGAGAGGTTCAGAGGTTAAACACCTTGACCCAAGTCCCATGGATATGCTTTCGTGGTCCCTCATCTAGAGCCTCTGAGGCCTTAGGACACTTGCAATTTTGTATCTTACTTCCCCAAATAGGACTGCTGTGCCCACCACTCTGTCCCCAGTGCCTTGCCCCACTACCTGGTACACAGTAGATGCTCAATAAATGTTTGAAATTGTTAAATAAATGGATGAGTTAGAGAAAGAATATTCATTCATTCGTTCAATTATTCATTCAACAGTGGCTTGAGTGACCCTTTGATGGGTCCTGGGGATGAAAGATGAATAAGATACCATCGCCACCCTTGAAAAAATCAGTCTTGTGGGGAAGATAAACTTGTAAATAAAAAGTTACAACACAATGCATAGAGTGCAGAAATGGAGGAATGTCTCATGTGCTATATGAGAGGACAGAGGTTGTAGACTCTGCCTGGAGGCTCAGGAAGGCTCCAGGTAGGAAGAGACATGAAGGATGAGAGGCTGTGCATTTGCTGGAGTGTCGGGGGTGAGCAGGGTAAGGGCAAGGCATTCCTAGAGCCGGGGGTGACGGTGAGTCCTGCAGGGACCCGACATGCTCAGGGGTAGCCTGGGGGAGCCCTGTGTGGGCAGAACTTGAAGGCAGGCTCTTGGGCCTTTCCCTTCAGCACATAGAAGTTGGAGATCTCCCATGTGTATTCCCCAGGCTCTGGGTCCAGGAGGGTTGTACCTGGGCCCAGTCTGGGGTACAGGGACCACTGACCCCCTGTCATTCTCGTTTCATGACCGGCTGCCAGAAAAACCTCTTCTGACAACGAGTTCCATATCTGAGCCAATTGGAAACAATCTTACGAGATTTCTTGAGCCAAAAGCTCAACTATAAGCTATCTAAGTCCATTCCGTCTGCTCCTTCATCTTGTAATTCCACCCAACACATCATCAAGTCAGCGGGGCGCAGCTGTCCTCAAGCCATCTCAGGGGGTCTCCCTTATGCTGTCCCTCTTGTTTATTCTCCTCTTTCCCAGGGATTTAGCATAGGTTTATCTGACTTTCAGTTCCAGATGACTTTGCCTTTTCCATTTGTTGCTGTGTTTGAGTTGTAGGTGACATATTTGAGTGCACATGTGTACACAAAAGGCAGGGCGTCAGTACTCTCGGGGGCCAAGGTGGGCTGTGGGCTTCACCTGAGATGCGAAGGAACTAGGGTTGTTTATAAGTAAGGACCAGAGGGAAAGGTCAATGTAATTTGTTGTGTGGGAAGCAGGAAGGAGTCACAGGTAATAACTTAGGGGCTCACTGGCTGGGATATTTCAGTTATGCCTGCAGTGGAAGAGGGTTCCATATTGCAGTGACAATTAGTGACATCAGCTTAGTGGAGAAAGGCAGACCACTGTGCCTCTACAGTTGGAATAATTTTAAAATAGGAATCTAGTAATTTTGACCTAATCATGACATCATGGATTTACTTTTTACGCTACCCATAAACACAAACACACACCATGCTCACCACAGAGGACTCCTGGATCCTGCCTGTGCCGTTTTTACATCAATTTTATTCTTACTTGTATCTTTACAGAAAATGGCACAGAAATCACGGGTTTCAAATACCTAGAAGTTATTACAGTTCCGTATTTCAAACACTTCAATATCAAGTTTCTTTCTTCTGATTCTATGTACATTATTTACACACCAGGGGCTACAGTCTAACACTTCAAACCAACGGGAGACAAAGACAGGAAGAACTGGGGGGAAGGTCCATGGACGGAATGAAGAAGAAATCAACTTTTGATAGGGAATTAAATTCCCAACTCACTGACTCAGGCCTTTCTCTTGCAAGGGATCCCCTGCAAGCGTGGGTGGGATAGTAGAGGAAAATGCCATGGGGGTGAGGGGGACATGTGCCTGGCCTGGGGGTGGAAGGGGCAGCTGCAGAGAGGCCATCAGTATGGACACGTCCTCCCATCAGCAGACAGGAAGAAGCCCCGTGCCCTATTCCTACCCCATCACTGTCTGACTCTAGAAAACATGCACCACGGCTCACACCCAGCGGGAAGGTATGTGTGCCTGTAGCTTAGTTTGGGTCTAACACTGGTTCCTCCCTTGCTCTCCTTCTAGCCTTTTCTCATACTCTTTTTGTGATCAACTGTGATGGCTATTTATAGCCCCAGGCCCACTCCAGGAATGGCCTGGATCAAGTTGAGTCAAGATCTGTGGTTTCCTATGTGTTCACTTTACAGCTCAATTGGGTTGCTCCAAGGCAGGGCACATGCGAACGAGTAATTTGCAAGAATCTCTAGGGGAAGGATGCCTTGCACGGTAAGTCAGGGTCACAGGCAGCATATTGGGGGGGTGGAGGGGGCGGTCAGGATGCTCCAGAAACACACACCCAAGGGCCCTGGGTGGAGGATTTGGTTTCCCAAAGGTGCAGTGAGTCCCAGCAGCTGTGAGAGGTGCCCCCTGGCTGCAGGGCAGACCCTGGCCTCACTGCAGGTACTGTACACTGCCCCGTGCGGCGCTGGCACCTGTGTGGGGAGGTACAGTGGGATGGGCTGGGTGTGGAGGGTGGGTTCCTGAGTCTGACTGTGAGGGCAGGACCTGAAGGCTGGCCGAGGGGCCCAGGCTGAGACTTTCCAAGTTGAATCTGGAATCTGGGCCCCAGCGCCGGGGGCCGGCAGGGGTTGTGCCTGGGCCTTCAGGACAGTACATCATCCACACTGAGGAAGGAGCAGGCAGGGGAGCAGAGTTTCGCTGGGGGGCTGGGGCGCTCAGGACACCGGCACTGGAGTGCAGGTCCTCCATCCCTGTCGCCGCTGTGGCGGGCAGTGTGTTTGCAGCAGCGGGCTTTGGGTCTGGGCAGAGCACAATCCACAGGGGGTGTGGCGCTGGGAAGGAGGGCGCTATTGAGCAAGAGAACAGAGAGTAAGGGGTGGATTCGGACACGGAGAGCCGCCAGAGGACTGAGTTGAAAGCAGCTTAAGGGGGTGATCTGGGGCGGCAAGAAGGCTTCCGAGGCAGGTCTGTTAGTTGGAGGAGGAGGGTGCTGGCCAGGTCAGGACTAGGTAGGGATGTCTCAGCGTGGCCCAAAGCCTCAGCCAGGACTGAGTTGTGCCTGAAGTCCCCTGGGGGTCACAGAGGGCCTGTGAGGTGGGGGAGGGTGGCAGAAAGCCGGCCTGGGCCCCGCCTCTGAGAACACCTCCCAGCACCACAGGCCCCGAGCAGAGTCCGGGGCTCCGGTGTCTGCGCGCCCTTGCCCTAAGCCATGTCCTCGAGCTGCGGCGGACTCAGCTTCTCCGCTGGCCTGTCTTCGTCCGGGGCCTCCTCCCGCTCCGGCTCCTCGCCGTTCCGGGCTAGGCTGTCGGGCCCGGACACAGTCCCCAGCACTTTGGTGCTGTGCTCCTGCGCTCTGGCTCGGAGCGCGGCGATGCTGTTCTCCCTCAGTTCCTCCTGGGACATGGCGGCCGGGGCGTCGGGACCCCGCTCCTCCGGCTCTATCTTGTCGAGCTTGGGCAGGGCCTGACGCTCCGCCTCGGGCTTCCTCCCCGACTCGGCTGCCGCCTCCAGCGACTTTTTGTGCATCCCTAAAAAGAATTGTTGGTATTCGGGTTTAGAAAAGCGCCTGGGAAAGCCATCTTGAACTGAAAACGGCAAAGATAGAGAGAGGCCAGAATTAAGGACGAGCAGAAAGCCTTACTTCATACACCGCAGTCACGCGAGTCCCAGGGGTCGGGGCCGGGGCAGCGGGAGGGGGGCCGGGGATGAGGCTGCGGACCAGCAGCGGGGCACCAGGCCTGCAGAGGGCTTCTCCCAGCCAAGTCCCTGGGCACCTGGCCCCCGGGAGTCCTGTCTGTCCCTTCCCAAGCACAGCACTTGCTCCCCGAGCCCTCCCTTTTGGGATTCCAGATCTCAGAACTCCAAGATAAGCTGGTGCTGCTGTCAGACACAGGTCCAGATGGCAGATGGGGGAGGATGGCAGGTGGAGAGATTTAGGGGGAAGAAGTCCTTTGGGCAAAGCCAGAATGGTGGCCAAAGGGACCTAGTGGTCCCCTCAACCCCCAAGAGGGGCTGTTTCATTCACCACAACCCCAGCTCCAGCCAAGGGAAGAGGAGGATACACACCCTGGGGCAATAGCCACCCCCTGCTCACAGGACAAAAGAACCCACAGGGGGATCCGTCCAGGATGAGAGTCCTACGCACCCAGTAGGTGGGTGCGAGGGACAGACACCAAGCCCTGGGCGCAGCCTGCCCCCTGAGCCCCCACGGGAGACCGGGAGGCCGGCTTTGGAGGGCCTCTCTCCCGCCAGGCTGTTGTGGCCAGGCGTCCCTGCTCCAGGGCTCTGTCTGTCCCCTCCTCCAGGGAGCCCGCTCCCCTCACCACAGGGGCAGGGCCCCAGGGAGAGTGCAGGCTCTTACCCAGCAGCCACGGGGCGCAGGAGTCCATGATGCCATCCTTGGCGGACTTGAGGATGGACTCCGGCAGGGGGATGGAGTGGCGCACCATGGCCCCGTAGAGCCCGTACTCCGCCATGACGCTGCTCCGGCCCCAGCACTTCTCCCGCTTCCTCCACTTAGCTCTTCGGTTCTGGAACCAGACCTGTTAAGTGCAGACGAACAGGTCAGGGGCGTCCTCCACCAGGCAGAGGCCAGGCCCCTACCCCGCTGTGTCTGCCTGGAGTTAAGGGACCCGCCTCTTTGATTGCCAATGGCCCCGTTCCCCTGTGACTTCGCTTCCTCCAGCAGGGCATCCTTACTTAAGCTCACCTACCCCGAAATACCCCTGGGGTTCCTCCAAGCTTAAGGTGTCCAGAATGAGATACAAGTCCTGTGAGAACATGATGGGCAAAATGGTCTTTTTTTTTTTTTTTTTTTTTTTTTTAACCAAAGCAGTTTAAGGTGATGGAGTAGGGACACCTCCTGGACAGGGTCTAGAAGATGGGCAGTTCCCCATGTGGTCCTCAGTTTGCAGCCGAGAAGCCCGACCCTCATAGCTCTCTTGCAAGTGTTCACACCTCCAGCATACAAACAGAATCCCTTTTCTGGCTGGTAGAGGACAAAGTCCTTTCCAGCGCCTTTGGTTCAGGGCTCTGTCTCCACCAGAACTGCAGAGGCCAGCGCAGTCCCGGCAGGGCAGGCGAGGTCAGTGTGGACTCAGGCAGCACAGGGCTTTTCATCCAGGTGTCAGGAAGCCTGGGAACGGCTGCAAAGCAGGGCAGGGGACACTCCCAAGAGGCCTGAGTCAGCCTCCCTTCTCTGCCCTGTCCTGGCCAAGTCCTGCCCCGCCATGGTGTCCTCCATTCACCCACTGTGCACAATTGTGGACCTAACTCTGAATGACATTTGGGGGAGCTGGGCAGCCATCCTTCAGTCAAGGAAGGAAGACAAAATCCTTCTGGTGTGAGGAGCATGTGAAGGTAGGGACGTAGGAGAGTTCGGTGGGGGACACTCTAGGGCATGCTCCTCTGGCCCCAAAGCTGACTGGTGCGGGGTCTGAAAGAGCATGGGGTGGGCTGGGGGTATCGGCAACACTCCAGCCTGGTTTTGGGAGGAGATCCCAGGGTCCCTTTCACGCATGGAGGAGGGCGGAATTTCTTGGTCCCCCCAAACATTTTTCCTGAGGCTTCCTGCAGCTGACAGGAGCCAGAGCCAGGGACAGCTGCACTGTCCCTCAAGCAGGTGAGAGGCCCGCGGCAGACCGGGGGTCTCTGGAAGGACCCAGGCCCGCCAGCCCCCTCTGGTCCCCTCACAGCCCCTCCAGGCCCTGACCCCGGCGGCGGCGAGCCACCCAAGCGCCCCGGGAAGTGGGGGGATGGAGGGAGGGCAGAGGCGGGTTCGGGGAAAATCTATTAGTTTCCTGGGCGATTTCCATTCCCTCACCTCGGCCAGGTCCCCGCCCTTCCCTCCGGGCCCTCTCCCCCGCCCCCGGAGGCGGAGGTTTCAGCTTTTGATGAAAAATTGCTCCAGCTCTATTCAGGAGGCGGCAAAAGAAGAGTCACCCCCAGGGGCAGCCCTGGGCTGATTGAAAAATAAGTTAATTTCTGTTTGAATCGATGGGCCTCAAGCACTGAAATATCACGGGAAATTAAAGTGGCTGCTCTCTCGGGAGCCGCGGCATTGACCCGCACTAATTAATGCTGGGGAGGCAGAGCGAGCCGCGCCGCAAGCCGCTCCCCCTCCCCGGGGGACCCCAAACACTTCTCATTTAACTAATTAGACAGGGAAAATTGGGTGTTAATTTGTTTAGGATTTTTTCCCCTCTTCCCCCACGGCAGCTCCCTCCCCGGCCCGCTCCCCACGCGAGGGCGCGGGAAATGAATGCGGGGCTCGCCGGCAGATGGCTGCCCCGGTCACTCTGCAATCTTCTCCGACTTGATTGCTTGATTAGGTCGTTAGCACATTAAAAAAAAAAAATTGCTTGCCGTCTGGCGCTGGCGTGATGAGTGGGACGCGCGGCAGCGCCTGGGTAATTTATCTTTTTATACGGCAAAGAATTTGATTTCAATCTGCAGATATATGGGGAGCCTTTGACACCTGTTTAACATCGCGCCGCTGACAGCTTAACCCTTTGCTGCCTCGGCCGCGGGGAGGCCTCGGCGGGGGCTCGGAGTCCGCGCGCCCCTGCGGTTCCCGCCTCCGCCGCCAGGTGGCGGAGTGAGCTCCTTGGCAGCTCCCGACAGCCCCGAGTCTGCAGTGGAGCGCGGCCGGCCACATCCAGCAGGGGGCGCCCCGGCCGCACCCCCAAGGCGCCCAGAGCCCCGTGGTCGCAGACTTTCTGCGGAGCTGCTTCCAGACCGCACGGTCCTCGCACACCTTTAAGTTGACCCAAATGTGTGTAACCTGTTTTGGCATTTCTTCATTTGTAAATAACTAGGAACCTCTAAAAATGGGAGAGACGCGGCCTCAGATTCCCCGGGCCTCTCAATCCTCACACTGACCCGCGCCCGCGCTCTTAGAAAACGATCGCTCGTCCCTCCCTGGGCGGCGCCGCCTCTGGTGAGCCTCACCGTTGCCACCACCGGGTTTAGCACCTGCCGTCCCTGCTGGAGAGCTGCGGAGCTAATGCAAGGCCTCCCTCTGGTCTAGACCCAGACCGCACTCAGCGAACCTGGCCAAGGAACGGGTTTATGTAATTTGAAGGCTACTAGATGGCTGCGCTCCGTGCACTAAAGAGCGGAAAGCGGAGCGTCATGCGAGTTCCGGCTCACTCGGCCATCGGCCTGGCCTGGCTCTGCGGTGTGTTTAGATCTCTCCCCTGCGGCCCTGTCTGTCCCGCAGGCCCTCTGCCCTACCCAAAGCCTGAAGTTTGTCTGAGACCTCTGTCCTGTTCTATCTTCCTTCCCATTAGCACTTAGTCGTCCTCTACAAGTACTCGTCTCAAGCTTTTTTGCACAGAGGAAAAATCTAAAAGGACTAAGCCACAGGAAGGTGTAAGTGACTTCTGGTTTCATCCACCTCACAGAGAAGACAGCAAAGAATGAACCCCTTGGCGATGGAATTCCAAGATGGAATTCCAAGTCTGACCACAGAGGGTTGGGAAGGCTATCTTTATGAATCTAAGTAAGCCATCTGCCTCCTGGGCAGGAGATGACCTTCCTGCTTGAATACGGTGGATTACAAAACAAGACCACAAGCCCTTAACTGGAACCCACTGGGACCAGATTCCAGAATGTTTTGGATTTTAGAAAAAATATGTGATGCATATACTACATGTTATGTAACATCCTGCAGCAGCAGCAGTGTACTACTGCTATGTACCCATAGTCAAACCAGCTTTGATTTCTGCAGCAAAACATACACATATTCATAAGGGACAAATAAAGAGCAGGAGGTCAGATCTGGTTTTTGCCAAGAATGAGCTCTGTTGACAAACTGATGAAAGAAGTGTCTGTTTTCAGTACGGTTTAGAGTCAGGTATTCTGGGGACTTCCCTGGCGGTCCAGTGGTTAAGACTCCGAGCTCCCAGTGCAGGGGGCGAGGGTTCGAGCCCTGATCGGGGAACTAAGATCCCACATACTGCATGGCACAGCAAAAAAATAAATAAATAAAAATAAGTAGAATCAGGTTTTCTGGGGAAGGGATTGTGGAGTTAACAAAAGCAGAGATGCTCACTACCACTCCCACTCCCCCCGCCCCCCCAAGTGTGGATGCCTGGAAAGGTGCATTGCCCTGGCTTCCCCAGGATTCCATGAGCTTGAGAGGGGGGCAGGGCTCTCAGATGGAAAGAGCATCTTTCTTGGAACACTGAAGAAGGGGGTGCAGACTTGGGATTCAGATCATCTCCGGTGCCTGTAAACAGAACCGTTTTCCTCAGTCTCCTAATTTGGACAAATGAATAACTGGTCTGCAGATCAGACTTTGCCCACAGATGCTCCAAGGGGAGTTGGTGCCAGCTGGTCGCTCAAACCGGGAGTCATCCAGACCCTTGGTTATGGGCTCCTGGAATGCCTGGCTCTTTGAAGACCAGATGCTGCTCCAGTTTATGGAGGAAACCTGGACAGCCAAAAGAATTTCTTTGTAGGACAGCTGGTAGGGAAGCTGTGGCACTGGTGCCTTGGAGGGAAGAGGACAAGGAATTAGAATTAACCCTAACCACTCTTCATATTTGCCTTTCTCTTCCCTTCCTCGAAGCAACCAGCATGCGTGCAGAACTTAAACATTTGCAACAAGAACTGAAAGCAGCCAGTCCTGAACTGGAATTCCCAACTGTGGCAAAAATTGCTGTGTGATCCTGGGCAAGTTACTTGCTCTCTCTCGGTCTCAGTCCCTTCAAGCATAAAATAAGAATACCAAAAAAAAAAAAAAAAAGAATACCTACTTTTCTGGGTTGTTTCAGGGATTAATGAAATAAGTGAAAGTGCCTAAAATCAGTGTTTGTCACACAGAAGTTGCTCAATAAAAGCCACTTATTATTATTTCAGTGGAGGCACAGAAAGTCAGTGGGAGTCTGTGCAGGGGTCAGGTTAATCAATGGCATTACCTGCCCTTCTGGCCCCTCCACGTGCTCTGCAGCAAAGCTGGTCTGAGAAATAATAATAATAACAACTCCAGGAGGTGTGATGCGGGGACAGAGCTAACCTTCAGGCTGTAAGATTTTAATACAGATAGCCTCGAGTTTCCCCTCTAGGGGCCAAACAGATGCCCCTGCAACTCTCCCGCATTTCTAATGTTTCCCAGACCCTTGAGGCTCAAGTGCAAGAGACCACCCATGCAGCTGGCTATGATCAGGAGCTAGAAGACCTAGGTTGGAGACCCCTGCTCTATCTCCAACTGCCTTTGTGACTTTGGGTGCATTTCTTAACCTTTCTGAGCTTCCAATTCTTCATCTGCCCTATGATACCACTTCCTTGCAGGTCTGTTGTAAAAATTCAACAGAATAGTGCATGGGAAGTGCCTGGCATGTTGTAAGAACTGAAAAACGTTGGCTTGATGTTGGGCGAATTCTGGGGACAAATGTGCTACGAGATGAGGATTTACTTTCAAGCCAATGCTCGGTGACACTTTTCCCATAAAGCCGGGTCCTCCCATCTCCCACCTTTGACATGCCTTTTCAGCATTTAGGCCCCCTTTCCTGCTTGGTCTCTTGGTTCTGGCAAGCCCACAATACTCCTTCAATCTCTCTCTCACTCTCCTGACTGCGCACTTTCTGGAAGACACTGCTCCACTCTCAAGGAAGTCGGGTCCGCAACTCTTCAGGAGAGCCTGCGTGCAGGCCCCAGCAAGGACCAGAGCCCTGCCTTCCACTTCAGGGCCTCCAAGTGCCTGAGAAGCGGCCTACAAGGGACATCAAGGGTCACCAACTTGGTAGTCCCAGGGAAAGGAGAGGGGGAAGATCTTCTAGCTCAGGAAAGAGCCTGGGTTTCCTGGTGCACTTCCCTTCACAGGTGGTGCCCAGCAGCACTCAGAGAGCCCAGATAGGAGGCTTCTGGCTGTCGACAGCTGGTCTGACAGGTGCCTCCACACCTGGCAGAGAGGGTCCCAAGAGCTCGTGCCTCCAAGGATGGACTGGACCCAGGAAAGGGCTTCTTGCCAAAGGGATGCTCTTCTGCCACAGGGCACCCATCAAGCCGGCAGGCAGCACTGTCAGCTGTCTCTCTCCCTTTGTGGGTAACCAGGGCTTCTCTTGTATTCACAAGTTCCCAGCCTTGTATCCCCCCAGGACTATGTGCCCAGGCCTCCTTCCCTCTGCAGTCCCTCCAGGATCACCCCACTAAAGGAGACATCTTGCATGATAGATGTTCTGCAACTTCTGGCCCCTTGGCTACCCCAGGCCCTGCCCTCCAATCTTGCCCCAGGCTATTGGGCCCGCTTTTTTGGCCATGTGGCACTTTCCATCATATTCGCTTAGCTTCTCTCCTCTCTGACTGGAAGCTGATTAATCTGGGCTCATTGCTGGCGTGAATTAACGACCTCATACTCCACATCCACTCAGCACTTCTGACAGCATATTTCAGCACACCCCTTCCAGTCCCAGCTTCAGGCCCAGAGAAGCCTGGCCTTGCTGTAGCCCCTGATGTCCACTAGGGGGCAGCTCTGCCCATGTTTCCTGGCAGCCCCATGCATCATCCTTCCCTGCACCTCTGGACAGGTCATCCCACCAGGTTACCCAGTACTCCACTTTCTTCCACTCATATTAACCCACTTAAAACACAGAAACTCTTTTCCTGAGCCTCTGACCCAGCATTTTTTTTTTTTTTTTTTTTTTTTTTTTTGCAGTACGCGGGCCTCTCACTGTTGTGGCCTCTCCCGTTGCGGAACACAGGCTCCGGACGCGCAGGCTCAGCGGCCATGGCTCACGGGCTCAGCCGCTCCGCGGCAATGTGGGATCTTCCCGGACCGGGGCACGAACCCGTGTCCCCTGCATCGGCAGGCGGACTCTCAACCACCGCGCCACCAGGGAAGCCCTTGACCCAGCATTTTTACACTGGCTACACACAATCACCTGGAGAGCTTTAAAAACGTACAGGCTCCACATCAAACCAAACCTAGCATTGCTAGGTGTGGGGGGCTGGGACGGGTAATTTAAAAAAGCTGTCCTGTGATCTCATAAACGTCCCGGGCTGAGACACACGGAAACCCTTTCCCATCCAGGCAGCTATCTTCTAACTTCTGGAATATAATCCCCTAAAACTTTGTCCCCTACCCTTGGGAGGGGACCATTGTAAAAGAGGCAGAATGGAACAGTGCTAGTCAGAGAATCCAAATATCATCCTTCCAAACACACCAGGCTGCTAAAAGTGGAGGTGAGATGTCTCTGTTCACTTTGCGCATCCATATCTCTGCAATGGAGGCATTTAAAATAAATACAACTCTTGTCAGAAAAAAATACAGTAAACACATAAGTGAATATCTTAATATTCTCCTATCTTACAACTCTGAGAATGAGTGACCACACAGAGGAAATAAAGTCAATCTGGAAATCCATTTCCTCTTCCCCAGGGCTGACATCCGGCAGGGGCTTCCAGAATGCCATATCCTAGCATTTCTCAGAGACACACAAAGGACTTCGTGTCTGAGTCTGATATGAAGACTGGAAATCTCTTCTTCCCCCAGCAATGCACCTTATCCCTTCACACTCCAACCCAGAGAGATATAGAGGGAGGAAGTGCTTGCCCTCAAAGCACAAAGGCAGAGGGAATCGCCACTACTGAGGGGGCTGGTCTCTCATCGCTGCAATTTGCATTAATTATTCCAGTTTCTGTAGATGGGTGCTCCCGTTTCCCTCGTTTGCTCTCCTGAGATAGTACTTGAGTACCGGGTTTGAATCCCAGTCCACCACTTACTTCACCTCTCAGCCCTTCAGTTTCCTCATCCAGAAAATGGTGATAAGAATAGCATCTAACTCATCTAGCTTTTGTGAGGATGTAATGAAAAAGGGCATGGAAAGCACTTAATATCTGGGACAATGCTATGTACTGATAATGCCAATAACAATACTTTTGTTAAATTATTTTAGATAATTTTTGTTATTATTAGTTCACAAATGAGTAATCTGACGCTCAGAGTTTGATTTGCTGGCAGTGAAACAAAGATTAGAAGGAGGTGTGTCTGACTTTTCACATCTACACTGTGTTCTCGTTAGACATTGGACAGTAGGTCTCAGACACATCCAGGGGCTTACTTGGGTTGCCCCAGCAGAAGTGTGTGTCCCAGCTGTCCACCTGGGGCTGTCCCACTCCTCCATTACACCCATGGCAGCCCAGGGGCCCAGTGAGAGAGGTGATTCTGAGGAGGCTGCTCTCTGGGAGGGATTCCCCCTCTTCCCTTTACAGATGGCTTGGCCTCTGCCATGCCTGGTGGGTTGTCAGAGCCAGGACTAAGATCTGGGTCCCTGACTGGATATCCAGTCCAATAACCTTTCCATTCCACCTGAGAATGTCTAACTTCAGACTTGGAGCCTCTAATAACTGCCCTTCCCCTTAAGCCTCAACACATAGACAAAGGCCTGAAAGCTGGGGGAGGGGAGGGGACTGGCTCTGAGTGGTAGGGTCCATCCTTAGATGCACTGGTTCCACTAAACCAACATGCTGAGAGGAAATGAGGAGGAAGGGTGGCAGTGTAGTGAAGTAAGTGTTCTGGAGTCTAAAGGGACTCAGGTCTGAACTCTGGGCCTCAGGTTCCCCACCTGTAAAGTGGGAATAGTAATAGTACCTAGTCCATCGGGCATTCTGAGGATCCTTTGGGAATAGAATACAGAAACTAACACAACATTGTAGAGCAATTATACTCCAATAAAAAAAAATTTTTTTTAAAGAATATACATAAACTACCTCTGGAAGGAACCAAAGGAAACTGGTAACCCCTGGAGGGACTGCTGGTGTACGGTGGCAAGGGTGACCCACATTTCACCCTTTTGAACTCATGTACCTGAATTCGCCCATTCAAAAAATAATTTTTTTATGAGTGAGTTTTTGGGGTTTTTAGAACAGTACCTGGTACTCAATGAATATCGGGGGTTTTTTAATAAAGAAGATTTGATACAGGCCTCCCACCTGACATCAAATCATCTCTGTTCCTCCAGCTTCAAGCCAAAGCAAAGGCTTCAAACCCAAGAGGCAGGTGGTGAATGAGTGGGCTTTAGGTACAGCCTAAAGGGACCTTAGGTGGGTCCTTGTATCCCCCCACTTACTAGCTGTCTGGCCTTGGGCAGTTGTTGGGCCTCACTTTCCTCAGTTATAAAAGGAGGCTAATGTTCTCTCCCCCACAGGCTGTCGCCAGGATTTAATGAGATCAGAGCTCAAACCAAGTGAGCTGGGCCCATGCCGGACCCACTGGAACACGCCACACACATGGCTCATCACACCTGCAGCTGCCACTGTCATCCCCATTTTACAGATGAGCAATGGGAAGCTTGGGCTGGAAGTAACTTGTCCACAGTCACTCAGCTGGTAACTGGTGAGGCCAGGACAGTCTGGTTCCAGAGTTGGTGTCCCTAACCACTGCACCACCCTGCCTCTCCTGTGCATGTCCCATAGTTAGAACACTGGGCACATGGGAACTGCTCTGTGGGATAAAGCTGTGACTGTCACCGATAGATGTTAAGACCTTTCCCAGGCCACTTGGTAAAACACTTGGGGGCACGGCTATTTGACAACTCACAAACACTTTCTGGGAGCATCATTTAGCCAAAGAACCAGGCAGTGCTGGAAGAGCTGGAGAGATCCTTGCCTTGGTTCTCCCATAACCGCAAATTCCACAGCCAGTCCTCAAAATCCAGGGAATCAATGTACTCCACACTCTTGGCTCGTCCATGCTGGTTCTGGTGGCTTCAGACACCACCCTGTAGACAACGCCCCCAGTGATTTTAAAAAGCCTAGAGTCTGCCGGCTGGGCATTTACAGCAATGCAGTGACAGCCGAGGGCGAGGGCGAGCTTCCCCAGATCTTTCAGACACTCCCACCCACCACCACTACCACAGCCAAAGGGATTTCAGGACAAGCCACCGCAAGAGACAGGCTGTTCTTTCCTACTGGTCAGTAGCACAAATGTGGGACCAACCAACGGGGAAATTGGGCAGTCTCACCCCACCCCCACTGCTCGTCATGACCACACACACACACACAAGATCCAGAAGCAACACCCAGCCTGTTCCCACTGGAACTCAGCTGGGGGGGATGATGGATCCAGGCCACCATGGATAATGCGCCAAACAGATAATCTGCTTATGAATAATTGAGCTTATTGTTAGTGTCACTGTCTAAAGCCATTGGCTGAAATTCCCCATAGACTTCCAGCGGAGAGGCAGGCTCTTCTGGAAAAGCAGCTCACGCCTCGTTTCCCATTCTCTGGTTCTCCAGTGAGGGAGCGCAAGGAACCTACACGCCTAATTTGGTTCCTCTGGACTTGTCCCCTACCCGCCCCAACTCCCATCACTCGTGGAGACACAAAGGAGGAGGAGATTCGGAGCAGACGGGGTTTCAGGAAGTCGGGACCCTTTCCACCCTTTTCCAGCCTGGGCCATCAACTACTCCGGGCCACTCAGGTGTCCCGATAGGAGCAGCTTTGATTAAAGGTCTTGATCCAACTAAGGCAACCCCAAAGCTTCTGGAAGTGTTCCTCCACCACATCACTTCTTCCTGCTCTTGGAGGCCCTGTCTGGAGAATCATCAGACTTCATCTCCTCCCAAAGAAATGATTAAGTGGCCCACTCCTGCCCAGCGAGGGGCGTCCTGGACTTGGGAGGATCCTGACACTGATGAAAGGAGGCTGGGCGCCCAGCAGAGCTGAGGACAGCCCAGTCCAGGTCAGGGCTGGTTCTGCCACAAAACTCTCCAGTGAGGGGGAGGGGCTTAATGAGCACATCGTGGGCCAGATCTGGGAGAAGTCAAGGAGCAGCAGCCCTGGGCAGGGCCAGCTGTTGGGTTGTGAGGAGGAAGGAGGCTCAGGTAGATGGAGGTGGTGGGGAGTAGATAGGAAGGGAGGGGGCAACCTCTTCCCAACCGGGAAGCAGTGGAAGGAAGGGAGACAGATGCTCCCCCACCCCCAGGCACCCAGAGAGGCCTGGGGCCACCTCCAGGCGCATGGTTTGTCTCACATACTCCTCAGGAAGCCCACAGTGCAGCAGCAGGCCTCGCCTCCTCTGCTAAGTCTCTTGTTCCCCCAGCAGTGCCCATCTCACATGGTAGGTATTCAGCAAACACCTGCCTGCTTAAATGAACTGCTGTGCATGAGGACATGATTACAGACAAGCACACACTCTGCTGCGGGGTGGGAGATGGGTGTCTGGGAGCCTGGGGCAGTCGATGTCCCTGAGGGTAAGGAAAGTGTGAGACAGGGACTCAGAGCTGTTACCTGTATCCTGTCTTCGGGGAGCTCTGTTTTCATGGCCAACATCTCCCGGGCATAGACGTCTGGGTAGTGGGCCTCATTGAATGCCTTCTCCAGCTCCTCTAGCTGGTAGGAGGTAAAGATTGTCCTGAGGGGGGCAAAAAAAGTCAGTCAGGACCCCCAAAATGGAAAAAGCTGTCCCAGAGAGGACAGAATGGCCCTCCCCCATGGCTCCTGGACAGATCCCAAACCCAGGCTTGGCCAGCACAATGGGAGGCAACCTTGCTCCCTGCCCCCCCACCCCCCACCCCATCCTCTGAACTCTTCTTCATTCAAGTCTGAGGGCCCACACTGCCCTTCTGGTGGTGAGGAGTATTATTTCAGCCCTCAGTGACATTTTATACTGGGAATCTTCCTGGAAGTGCCTGGGGGGAAAGGGTGTTAAGACACAAATTTTAGAAAACTGCAGAAAGCCCCTCTTCTTCCAGGCACAGCGTGGAGGGCTCACCAGGTAAATAAGTGCCTCAGCCTCATCGGGACCAGCTTCCTGGGCTCCTCTCACAGACAGGAGAGTTGATCTTTTACATTGTACTCAGAGTTCAAAGACTCACCACAAGGTCAAATGCAGCAGCTGCCCCAGCCCCAGCGTCTGTACAGCAGAGAACTAACTGATTCTAGCAGCCCCTCACCCTAGCTCAGCACGCCCGCCCTCCTCACCTGCCCAGACCTAAAGGCTCCTTAGAGCCGCCCGCGGAGTCTTGGGGGCAGGGAGATGGGGAAGGGGGCGCTCTGTCCCTTCCTGGGCCCAGAAGACAAGGGTCACCTCCCCGCCATCCCACACACAGGCTCAGCCACTCACCCAGCGGGAGCCCCATTCAGGGGAGTTTCATTCAGGTCATCCCAAGAGCGCCTTCCCACACACTCCCCCAGTGCCCACAGAGCGGTTCACATTGACCTATTTTGAGTCATAAACTGCTTTAAGAATCCAGTAAAAAGCCACATCCTCTCACCCTAGCAAATGGATATGCTCCAGTACATACAATGTTTTACCTCCAATATTAGGGGGTTCATATCCCCCTTTCTTGAATAAATACACTACTCACCCACTTACAGACACAAATTCTTTTTCCAGACCTGAATTTCACCAGGTTCTAGGTGACCTTTATCCTGCACCCTCCTCAACAAGCTGGGGAGCAATATAGTCCAGATTTTTTCGCAGACTCCACTTGTACAATGGTATATTCCCTGCTTGAGCCTCCGGGATTTGGACCCTGGAACCAGCATGGGGGGGCGTGTGGTTTAAAATCCCTCGCTGCCGACCTCGCCTCACCCAACACAAGGAAAAAGTACAAATGTCAGCCCCGTATACTCCTTGTGCTGGTGTTGGCTTTAACGTCTTGGAGGATGATGCGGGGGATGTGTGAGAAAGAAAGATTCTGCTCTTTATAGAAAATGACTGGTTTGATTCTAAATTGTTTCTCCTATCCTCCTGGGAGGAACAGAATGCTTATGTATACAGAAAGTTAATTCTTCAGAATTTGAAGATCTGCTGCTTTCTATTCCTCTCCTGCCACTTACTGAAGGGTCCCTGAACAGACAGTCAAAATAAACAATCAAAACATGCAAGTCTTTTTCAAAACTAGGAAAACTGAGGCACACAGCTATTGGGGCGTGGCCAAAGCCAAAGAGGAAAGGTGATGACAGGTCATTCAGAACCATTCAAGTGCCAGCCTCTGCTTGGGAGAGCTCTCATTAAAAACAAACAAAAAACCCAAAACAAACAACAAAAAAACAGACAAAAAACAAAGCAAAAAAGAAAGGAATTAAGAGAGAAACAAAATGAAACAATGCCTCAAATCCCGCAGACTTCCCCTCATTCCTGCCTCAGAGCTAATCCACGTGTTTATGCTGATGTGCCCTTCAGGGAGTCTCCCTGCGCCCCGTACAACGTGACCCAAACCCTGCTCCTGGCTTTACGCAGAACCCCAGACCCTTCAGTTTCCCATTGTAACCAGTCTACCAGAGCTGAGCCTTCCAGGAAAAGGGAAGAGCAAAATCTGAGAGACTCCGAAGGCTGCTGCTCCATCCCCACTCCCCTCTCTAACCCCTGCTAAGCCCCATGTGTTTCTGGGTGATCAAGAGATGCTTGCCTCTCATCACCATATTCCAGGGTCTCTTACCTGAACTCCCCAAATGAGAGACGCTCAGGAAAACACAGTTTTTAATAATTAAAAATTGCACCAGCCATTCTCCTCTCTCCAATAATCTGTTCCCTTCGTGTACCAGAAATAGCCCGAAACCTAGGGCTGTTGTCCTGTCTCCCTGGGAACCCTCCAAAGCACCCAAATTTTCCCTGGTGGAGAGGGTATCAGGTGAGGATAGAGGGTTAGAAAACTTAAGCATGGACTTTCGGCCGTGGGTCAGTCAGCTCCAACTGCTGCACAAGGAGATGCCCCCATGCAGAAGCACTGCTCCTGGGGGTGCTTTGTTCGGGGCTCTCCTTGCTGTGGGAATCCCTCCCCCACCCCTATTCGGTCAGCAGCACAGAAGCCCTTCAGCCAGACTCCAACCTGCCCTCCGGGTCCCTGTCCCTGCTGGAGGTCCCTGTCCAGGCTCCAGAGGCTGACAGGATTACCCCCACCCTGCCACCAGCATGATATGGATGCATCGGAGGTGTTTTAATGAATATTTGCTGGACGGATGAATGTAAAAAGTGACCCAGGATCAGGACTAAAAACAACGTTTCCGTTTACAATAAAACAAAACAAAACAATACAAAACAAAAACAAACAGCCGCCTGAAGGGAACAAACCGAGGTCACCAAGAAACCAAGTCAAAGTTCACCCTCATTCAAGCCAGAACCTGTTAGGGCCTGAGAGGTGAGGAAGAGCCGTTTTAAAACGTGGGGGTCATTTCCGGGGGTGAAGGAAGAGAGGAACGCAGAAAAGCACCCAGAGAAAGGGTGCAAAGAGGCTGAGAACAAATTGGGGCGAAGAGGATGAGGTGGAGAGCACCCCAGGGGGAAACGTCCACCCAGCGATCGGGAACCCTGCGGGCGCTCCATCCGCACTGGGCGGAGAGAGATCTGGGAAAACAGAGCCAGGGTAAGCGCAGGGGCAAACAGCACCCGCAGGAAGTCAGGTCGATTTTTGGTTCTGACTCCTTTATTTGTTGAAAACCTCCTCATACATTTGCACAAGGAATTGGTAGCGGCTGCGGAAGGGAATGCGGGTCTGGTGTGGGGAATTACTTTTCAGGATATACCTTTCGGCACCTACTGTATTTTAACTTTGTGCAAGTAATGTCTATTTTAAAAATATTTAAAGAAAAACAAAAACAAAAAAACCCTCACTCTTTAGTCTGTATCCTCCAAGGCAGCCCACTCCACTCCAGCGAGGGCTTGCGGGGTCCTTCAGTGCACACACTCCTCTCTCGGCATTTTACAGACAAGGAAACTGAGGCTTACGGATCACAGAGGAGCAGAAGCCAAAGGAAAATTTGCCATCCATGCGGGTATCACGCTCGAGATTTTGCGAACGGTGGGGGCAGAAAGATAGGGGGTTGGCGGCGCTGACAGGGACGGCGGGAGAGGAATAGGGGCCGGGGCAGAGGGCAGAGGAACCGGCTCCGGCGGGAGGGGAGAGCCGATCTGCCCGCCCGGAGGTGTGCGTGGCTCTCCGAATGTGCCGATGCAGGGCTGGCACCTGGGGGCCGTCAGCTCCTCTCTGGCTCGGGTTTAGCCCTAGCTGGGGGCTTTCCTTTCTCCCAGAGAAGCAGGAGAAAGCCTGAAACGGTGCCGCTTCCCCGGCGGCCGATCAAGGTCCTCACCCGGCACGGCCGGACGCCAGGGCCCCGGGCGGATGTCCCCAAACAACGTCCGGTCTCCCCGTCCTGGCACAGCAGCGGACCTCAGATCTAGAGCCGGCGAAATTAGGGTCCGAGCGACCCTACTCCCGAACAGGGGACGACGGCAGGGGATAGGTGAGCAGGAAGGTGACCGAAAACGCTGCAGGGGCCTTACCTGTGTCGCCGCTTCTTCCGTTTCTTGGTCTGGTTTAAAGCCGATTTGGACATTTTTCGGTCGCTGGAGGAAACATCTTCAGAATCTGAAAAGCGGGCGGAGGCACGTGCGGCAGAATGGGGGACGCGCTCCGCAGCACCCGGGCGCGTCAGGCTCCCGAAACCCGCGGGGGCCCCACCCCCGGCGGCCTCCGGGAGCAGCCGGGCCTGCTCCGTCTCCCCGGAGAGCCCTCCGCGAGGTCTACCCCATGCCTAAGCCACGGCTGTTTCTACCCACGCCGGCGCCGCAATCTGGAGGTCGTGAACACATTCCGTTCTGTTTCGTTCTGAGAAGCAAAGGCCCAGACACGCCTGGGCAGGGACAGCAGGGGAGCGCGACAGCCTCCGCGGGTCGCAGGGCCCCCCGGCTGTGCCCCGGGCTCGGCGCCCTGTCCTGCGCTAGCAGCCGTGGCGCCGGGGTTCGGAAGGTGGCCCGCAGGAGCGGAGCCTGGGCGTGGAGACCTGGACTCCGGGAAGGGCTGGGGGCTCCCGGGCACAACCCCCTTTCCAGTGCCCGCACCATGCGCCCCCCCTCAGGACTGGAGAGACTGCGACGCACCACTTTTCGTTACCCCTCCAAATAAAAATAAATTAATTAAACGAGAGCGGAAAATCGGGGAAATCGCAGAGCGCGAACCAGAGCCGGAGGGCCGAGCTGGCGGAGACGTGCGGCCGGGAAAACTGCCCGCGTAGGGCGCGGCAGGGTCGTCCAGGGGTCCCGAGCCCGCAAGGAGCCGGGATCCGAGATATCGTGCCGCTTAGGTGGCATCTCGGATTGAGACCCCTTGGGCCGCCGCCGTGGCCGGGTTGTCTAAGCTCGTGAGGAGAAAATTAAAACCCAGCTGACCAGTGCGGGAGGCTTGGAACGGAGGAAAGGAGGAAGGAAAAGACAACTTTGGACACCAGGGCTGGGGCCCGAAGCTGGCACCCGCTTCCCGGGCCGCCAACGCCCGGAACGGAATCGGGCTCTAGGAGCGCGGGTCCTCCGAGAGGCCGGGGCCGAAGTGGAGCAATGGAAGGGGACCCCCGACTGCCCCACGCGTTCCGACACCCTAAGCCTTCTTTCCAGTGGGGCCCCAATCAGGCGCCGCGGCAGAGCCGGCCCGACCAGGGGACCGGAGCACAGCTCGGGCTTCGGAAACGCGGAGGCCAAAACCCGGCCGCAGCCGGGAGCATCCTCCGAGCCCTCGCCCCGGGCGCGCCGGCTCCAGGACCGCGCTGCGACCTCTCGGCCTGGCACGAACTTTTGCGCCCGGAGGAGGCCTTGCGGTGCAAGCGAGAGTCGACGGCGTGGGGTTCCCGGCTCTCACCCCAGTCAGGCAGCCACACAGCCTCGCCCTGACCTACCCGAGCTGGCCGTCTGGCTGGTGTCCAGAGGCCCCGACGCTCTGCCCAGCGGCTGCAAGTGGACGCTCTGCGGGTCGGACAGCACTTCCAGGAAGGTGGGCTGTGCATAGAAACCGGGGAGCCCCCCGGGCCCCAGTAGCCCCATGCCGCCCACTCCTGCGGGACTGAGCACGGAGCGCGCAGCCAGCAAGTGCCCGGGGGCCAGACCGTCGAGGGCAGCCCGCGGGTGGGAGCTGGGGGGCTCCTTGTTCAAGCCCAGGATCTCCTGGATGCCAAACCCGGTGCACCTGCCCGGGGCGCCCCCCGAGGTACTCTTGGCCACTGTCTCGGCTTTGGGCTTGCTCAGCGCTTCCCCGGCTTTCCCCGTCATCTCTCGGCTCTTTGAAGGGGCTGAGGCCGCAGGTCTTTTGCTCCCCCCACCCCCCCGCCGGGCTCCCCGCTTCACGAAGTTGGTCCCAGGTGCCCCCTCCGATGTCTAATGCTCAGGAGCCCCAAGGAGATTCCCCTTTTATCCAACCAGGCGGCAGCCCAAGTGGGGTCAGAGCTGAGCAGCCAATCACCGGGGCCAGGAGCGATTAGGAATTCCAAAAAGCTGGCAGCTCCCGCCGCGGGCAGCACTGAGGGGCCAGGGCACCTGGGGCCAGGCACCGGGTGGGCTCTGCAGGACGCCCATGGGCAGGGCCCCCAGAGGCTGAGATGAGACAACAAGGTTCAGGGCCGTTCCAGGAGGCTGGGTGGCTAGGGATTCTGGGCAGAGCTGGCTTGGACAGTCCCTGGGGTGGGGTGGGGTGGAAGGATGGGCTGAGGGCAGGTGCTAGAGACTGGGAGTCCTGCTCCCTCCCTCCCTCCCTCCCTCCCTCAATCCTATACAGGTTTGGCAGGGTCAAAGAAACCCAAATATGGGACCACTCCGAAAAAGGCAGAACTAGGAAGGGCCAAGTGTCCTGGGCAGGGTGTGTGGTGGCAACGGGGAAAACGAAGGGGGTTTGAAGAGGGAGATGGGGTGGGAGAGCTCAAAGCTTGTCTCCCCAGCACAGGATACAATGTCCAGTTCAGAAGGCATAAATATCACCCAATGAATGAATGAATGCATAAGGGGGCCAGGAGTAGGGGTTCCTGGAGGGAAAGAAAAGCGGTGGTGACTTCTTTTGGAGACACCGGTGGACACCTGAGCATCTTCCTAGAATAAACATGAAGGGTCGCCAACTTCCATGGAAAGATTTCATTTCTCTTCTAACCATTCACTCAACAAATATGTATTGAGCCCTTACTAGCTCTGAGCAAGGAGCTAGGGGTTCCCAGTAAATCAGATAGACAAGTCAGAGGGTCTGCTATACCTCAGAGTTCACTGAACAGACGAATGAAGAGGATGGCGTTGTTGAAGTGGAGGGAAGGAGGAGGAGAAGGGAGAGTGTGAGAGGCAATGAAAAGGCGAGCTTCCGTGGTGCCCATTCGATGGGGATCCCTTGACTAACCCCGGTGTTGGAAGCTGCAGAAGTGCAGCCAGCTGGGCCAGTTGAAAAGTGGTGAGAGTCTGCAGGGAACTGCTCTAGGCAGGCAGGACCCTCACCTGGAGAAACAAGAAAAGCCTGAATTCCAAAGGTGGGCAGTGGAGCTACTGGTTCCTTGCTTTCAGGGAGGATGGCTCCCTTGGGTCCAAGTGTTAAGTGAAGGTGATTCTATACACACACACACACACACACACACACACACACACACGTGCACCATGGACCCTGGAGTCCCTGCACTCCACCTCCTCAGCTAATTCTTCTGTGAGCTTTGTGGGGCTAAGGACTGTCTATCTACCTTGGCACCTTCCTCTCCAGTGTGCCTAGCATAAGCATACAGTGGTAGGTTTTTTCTTTTTTTTTTTTTTTTTTTTGCGGTACGAGGGCCTCTCACTGTTGTGGCCTCTCCTGTTGCAGAGCACAGGCTCCGGACGCGCAGGCTCAGCGGCCATGGCTCACAGGCCCAGCTGCTCCGCGGCATGTGGGATCTTCCCAGACCGGGGCACGAACCCGTGTCCCCTGCATCAGCAGGCGGACTCTCAACCACTGCGCCACCAGGGAAGCCCAGTGGTAGGTTTTTAATAAAGCTGTCTTGACTTGAAGGCACCCTTTGAGGGGAAATAAAGACAGGGTGAGTTGTTTTAGGCAGAGACTGGAAAGCAAGGCTGGGGAGAAATTCCAGTCAGAATTTCTGGGCCAATCAACTGCAAACCCCCAAACAGATTGAAACCCCCAACTCTCCCAGCCCACTGCCAGGATACCTAGTGCCCTCTGTGGTTGCCGTGAGGCCAAACTGAGAAGTAAGAAGAAACCCTATAGGACATGGAAGCTGAAGCCTTGCCTAAAGGGCTGTTGTGAGGCGGGTCTTCATCTGCTCTGGGCTGGTCCACACAAGATCCAGAACTAGGCAGGGACATCCCTCAGTGCGGCAGGTGTCTGGGAGAGGGGCACTGTTCACTCCAAGGGCCACCTCCTTATCCCACAATAATGCCATGCTTACTGTGCACCCAAGCTCCCCAGCCCCTTTACATAGTATAATATCAGGTCTTCACAAGGACCCTGTTGGTATCTTGGTTCCACATTTGAAAGTTCACATACCTATTCTTACTTGCAAGGTACAGACTCAGGGATATGCAACCTTGGGGCATCTTTCACCTTTATTCTATGGAGTTGGGTTCCATGTGGCACCACTCACACAGACAACCATGTGAATGATGCCCCCTAGAGCTGTGCAAAGCAGTGGCTTTGCCTTCCAGATAAGAATTTCTATCACCCTTTTATGAATATGGAAACTTAAGCTCCTAGGGAGGTTAGGTGACTTGTCCCAAGGTACCTAGCTTGTAAGCAGCAGAGAGAGGCCAGACTCGACCTCAAATGAGTCTGGTGTCAAAAGCTGTTTTCTTTTGATTCCATCCCTCTCTCGGACTCCCCTACATGCCAGCCTACCCTGGGGAGTTGAATGGGGAAGTTTTGTTAATGGCAGCTGTCATATCCCTGACTTATCACGGGACGTCCACCATGAGCCAGATGCCAGCCTATGGGCAAGGAAGTGAGAGATGGAAACCCAGCTCTTACCAGGAGAGGAGGATGAAAAATCTCTTGACCAAACACTGTATGTGAAGCTGCCAGTTCCCACTCCCAGCGAGACAACCTCCATCCTGCCCTAGGAGGTTGGGAATGGGGACAACCCCAGGCCCTCTGAGAGGCACACTCGCCAGAGGCTACAGATGAAGGGAGGGCCCAGCGTCAGCCTGCAGCCAGTCCCACCCTTGGAACTGGACTCCTGAAGGACTCCTGGTTGGAAGGCTGTCTCTGAGCTGCCTAGCTGAGGTCAGACCAAAACTGAGGACATTTGTGGACTTGGGGTCGTGGGGGGCAGGGCTGGGGCTACAGGGAAAGGCTGGCCCCCAGGGTTTGGCCTGGGGGAGTGAACTGTACCCTTTCAGAGGCATTTTAGCTTGGTCACCTTGGACCCACATCCTGGGTCTGTCGCCTAATCGTTCTGTGGCTTAGAGCCCGTCATTTAACTTCCCTCTTAGCTTCTATTGCTTTATCTATAAAACAGCCTGACACTGGACTTGTGAGCATTCCCCGACCCCCTGAGTTAGCATAGGGGGCAAGGGCATGGGCTCTAGAGACAGATTTTCTAGGTTCAAACTCCAGCTCTATCACTTGCTTGGTGACCTTGGGAAAGTTACCCAGCTTCTCTTTTCCTTCTGTGCCTCAGTTTCCTCATCCATAAAATGGGGATAGTGGTAGTCCATACCCCTTAGAACTGTCATGAAGATTAGAAATGTACAGTGCTGAAAATGGTGAGTAAGGCTATACTGTGAGTATACAGAATAAGACTACAAAATAAGGTTCCTGGGAGTGCTGGTTATCATCATCATGTAGGAGGATACTATACTTGGGACTGACAATATGGCGGGGAGCAAGACAGACCTAGTCCCGGCCTTCATGGGGTTTGGGCCAGCGATTGAAGGAGCTGCTATTTTTAAAGCATTTTACATGGTGTCTGGCCCTGGGGACTCCAGACATCACGATTCTTACTACTATTATTAATGGGTGTCAGACCCCTTATGGCATTTAATCCACTCAGCTTCTCCAGTTCTTTCCCCCTTGTTACAAATAAGATACTAAGGCTCAGGGAGGGAGATTAGGGATGAGGGATGATGCCATCTCCTTCCTTTGCTGTGATGCTGGTCATTTTTAGCACCAGCTGCAGCCAAGTCATTGTCTCTTGCTAACTCCTTCCCTGAGTCGCCTCCCAGCCGTCAGCAACAATTTTTGGAGCGAGGAGGGTGGAAAATGCAAGGAAGAGAAAGGATCTGTGTTTGAATCAATAATCCCATTATGAATCTGTCACCCACGAATGTGTTTCACTTTTTTTAATGCTCTTGTGTATTTTGGGCTTACCCCTTGAGAGTACACCTTGTCTTGTTGTGCTGGACGGTTGTCCTGGCAGAGTCCCTTAGTTCCAGCTTTCTCATCCTCCTCTCATCAGACACTGGGCCAGATAGCCCATCTCCCCTGTTCAGTAAGTAGCTGATGCTACGAGAAAAACAGGAGTGATTTTTTTTTTTTAAACAGGAGTGATTTTGATTCACATTTAAGTTATACATAATGAACATTTATTAAGTTCTGGACTTTTTCACACTGTCTCAACAAATCCTGCCAACTATCCTGAAAGATGTATATCATTTTTCAAATGAAGAAGCAACCTCAGAGAGGCTAGGTGACCTCCCCAGGAACATGCAGCTGCCAAGAGCCAACCAGAGTCCAAATCCACTGCATTCTTGTTTACTTGAAGATGGAACCAGAGCCTCAAACAGAGGAAGGGAGCTTGGGTATAGGGAGGCAAGTGATGCCCGAGCAATGCTTGAGCTACCATCCTGCCCTGCCGAGAATGGCAGAGAGAAAAGGAAGGGACACCAGAAGGGGTTGAGAAGGGCTACTGAGGTCAAGGCTGGTGAATCCCCAGAACCTCAGTCTACGAAGAACACCTTACCTCAAACATCTGGGCTGGTTTCCTTCTCCTAGTTCTCCAAGGAATAATCTATACCCTTTGGACATTTCTTGGAGGGCCCCAGGGAGTGGGAAGGAAGGAATAGACTCTTGGCACTGCCTTCAAGCCAGTCTTGTAAACCTTGTCACCAGGTAGGTGTTCCAGGTGCCATCTGCAGCTCAGGATCTTATCCCAGCAGAACACCACCCACCAGGTTTCAGGTGCCCACAACTCCCTGTCTCCTCCCTCCCTCAGCAGTAACCATTCCTTAGCCACTCAAGGGAAGAGAAAAACATCCCATATGTATCGCCCTTGTCTCTTCCCCAGTGCTCACCTGTGGGCAGTGTGGAACGATGGAGAACAGCAAGGCTTAGAGGACTTGCTCCACTACCAGCTTGCTGCATGCCTCTGGGCTGTGTCCAGTCTCCCTTCAGTCTCAAGTGATGGGTCTCAGAGCCCCAATTCTGCAATGAAACTGGAGAGGCCAGACACGTGCTTTCCCAGCCTCCCTTGCAGCTAGAACATGGTCATATGACCTGGGCTCCACCTATCAGAAGCAGCCACCCTGGACTTTGAATCCAGAGCCAGTGACACAGTGACCACATCCCTGATGCCCTGAGAGGATGTTTGTTTTGTTTTGTCCCACAGGAATGTTGCAAGATAATTTAGTCAAGAGCCTTCAGCAAGTATTTACTGAGCACCACTGTATGCCAGATACTCTTAATGGGAATACTGTGGGGTAAAAGAAAACAAAGCCTCCTGCTTTCATGGAATTTAGATTCCAGTTTGAGAGACAGTTAACAAAGAGGCAAGTAAGTAAACAAACAGGATAATTTAAGAATCCAAAGTGCTAAGGAAAAACACAGCAGGGTGAGGGGTTTTAGACTGACAGCAGGAGGGGCCTCTTTTTGATGCAAGACAGGAAGGGGTTTCTGGGTAGTCAACATTTGGGCAGAGACCTGAGTGGTGAGAGGCCAGCCATGTGGGGGGCTGGAGCAGGTGGCAGGGTTGGGGAGATAGCAGGTGTCCATGTTCTGGAGAAGAACCAGCTAGGCACTTCTGAGGAACAGCGAGGGGTTAAGGGAGGCTAGAGGGGAGAGCTGACGGTCAGGTGAGCCTTTAAGGGGACCACAGTCATCAGGGGTCCGGGCCTGCAGGGCCTCGTGGGACACTGGATGTTATCCCCAGGGTGAAGGGAAGCTGCCGGTGGTTGTGAAACAAAGAGGCCAGTCGGGAGGTGGACTGTGTGATCCAGGCCAGAGACAGCATTGGTTGATTTAGGAGTTGAAGGTGGCAGTGGGAGGGAGAGAAGAGGATGGACTGGGGATTACTCAAAAAAAAAAAAAAAAAAAAAAAAATGGAAAGCACCTAGCGCTATCCCTAAGGCAGAGTACAATTTTTAAAGCTCAGAGATCTTGGAGCCCAGAAGTCTCTCTGATGGCTGCTTCTATATTATCCTTAGAGTCCCAGCAGCCCTCTCATCAGGCCCAGAGCTTTTCCCATGGGATCCTGATCTGGCTCAAGGGTATCTCCCTGTGCTCAGAAGTTTGGCCTCCATCTATTTATCAGAATCGGGAGGGAGGCTCAGATCCAGGCAGGTCCCGGTGGTCAGTAGAGCTGCCTGCAGAAGCCATTAATATTAAGCTACTGTAAATGGCAAGAAAGTCGGGGGGCCTGGAGGAGGATCACAGAAGGGAGGCGATGGGCCTATGTCCTAGAGGGTGGCTTTACCAGAGACCCAGGAGGCAGGTGGGAGCAAGGGAACCATGGCAATGCTGCATCCAGTCAGGGAAGGAAAGAGGCACCACCAGGGTCTGATCCCACAAATTTCCTGATTCCTTACTTATTGGCCCTCTGGGGTGGGCAGCTTTGTCCTTACTAGTTGCATGACCTTAAGCAAGTTACTTCACTTCTCTGAGCTTCAGCTCTATCATGCATAAAATGAGTTGTTGTGCGGTGTACATGAAAGAACATCCACAAGGTCCTATGATAGTCATTTATTATTCTGTGGGCTGTCCGTCACCTGAACCTGATTCCTATTTGAGAATCAGGTTGAGAATTTCCCAACTTAAAAGTCCCAAGACTCTTTGGAAGACCGAGCCCCAATGCTGCAACAAAACTGGAAATGCCAGACACTTGCTTTCCCAGCTTGCAGCTAGAACATGGCATGTGACCTGGGCTCCACCAATCGGAAGAAACCACCCTGGACTTTGAATGGGGAGCCAAGGACACAAAGAAGCAGAAGTTGTTGGGAGAACCTCCTCTGGGAGCAGTGTGGTTGCGGCAAAGCCCAACATGCAGGGACAGATTAGCAGCAGACGTCCTTGCTCAGGGTTAGTGGTGGTAGCAGTGGGAGATCCAGCACTTAGCATCCAGTAAAGGGGACTCTTCACCAGACCACTACTGTGACAATAGTTTGGGCATTGATTCTAGTTTCCCAACCTCCTGGAGAATCTTTGAGTTACTCAGTATTGTTCTAGTAAATTCCTTTTTGGGTCAAATTAGACAGAGTTGTTCATAAACCTGAAACCACATTTTTAAAGTTGTGGGTATAGTACCTAACTCTACCCCCCAACACAATTTAACCTGGGAACCTTAATTTCCCTTAATAATCTAATTTGGGCCATTGAGCTATGAATAATATGGGGTAATCAAGAGAAGGGCTTTGGAGAGAGATGTCTTAATAAAATCTATGTTTATGGGCATGCTGAGACTGATGGTTGCCTACTCAGTTTCTATTCTCTCCTCTGCCTTAGTATCAGAACTCTAGTTTTATTCAGAGTGGTGATGTCCATAGATAAAAGATTTCATTTCCCAACCTCCTTTTCAGCTAAAAGTGTCAATTGGATAAAGTTGTAACCAATGAAATATGAGCAGAAATCTTAAGACATTTAGCACACACCCTTTTTGCTCTTTCTGCCTTTCTTCCAGCTTCCTGTCTGGAACACAGACATGATGGCTAGTGCTTCAGCAGTTGTTTTGGGCTATGAGGTGACCTTGAGGATGGAAGCCAACATTAGGAAAGTGGAGTGAAGATTAGGAGTCTGGGGGCCTGAAGACCCAGGAGCCACCATATCAGCCCTGGACTGTCCCAAAGAGCTTTTTTTATACAAAGAGAAAGAAATTTCCCTTCCCCCCCCCCCCCACCAGTGTCTAAACCACTGGTGTCCAGTCTCTGTTACTAGAGGCCATAAGTGACACTTCACTGATACCTTGGAGAAGGATTTGAAATCAAATGTTTTGACCTGGGAGGAAATTGAAGGGCTTGCCATCACAGCAGAGATCTGGCTTATCCCCAGGCCCTGACAGCTAGAAATCTCTTTTGGATCTGTCTCTCCTCTCCAACCTCATAGACTTTGATGCTCACTTGATTCTCTTCTCTTCTGTGCTATCTAGAGAACTTCTCCAGTGTCCCCTAGAATAGCTTTTGTAGTGGTCTAGGTAGCACCAACTTGATTTGCTGCAGGGAAGCCCCTTAGTTTTTTGTTTTGGTACTTTTCCATGATGCCCGGTATCCTCTGTGCACAGAGAGCTACAAACATAGTTTCACTTCTGCCTCCAACACTTACTTGTGTGTTGTGGGGTGAGTCTTTTAGCCTCTCTGTGCCTCAGTCCCTTTACCTGTAAAATGGAGATGGTGACGCCATTCCTGGCTTTCTTGGAGGAAAATATGCATGAAAGTATTTAGAAGGTGAAAGATCATATAGAAGTCTGGAAATCTTTTTTCTGGTTACAAATGATGGCTCAGAATATATCGACCATCTCATTGGAAAGCTTTCGTTATTTTTTTCTGCTTTATACTTGTCCACAGTTGCAACTTATCTGCCCACCCTTCTCACACTTCAGTCTTCTAAGATCCGCCCTAGATTTATATCTGATGACTTGATATTTTATCATATATCATTCATATGTAGCTAGCATTTATTTATTGAGATTTACAGCTACCTCTGGCAATCTCAGTTAACATTTATCGAATGATCAGCACTGTACATGGATTATCTTATTCAATATTCACAAAAAACCTATGAGATGAGTGTTTCTGTTATCTTCTGTTTACAGATGAGGAAACTGAGTCATCGTACGGTTACAGCCAGGCAGCTAGTGAATTGCATAGTCGGGTTTTGTGGCAATAAGACTGTGTCAGTTCCAGTACTCAAGAAGGCAGATAATGAGACAGGGTTAGGAATGCAAGTGGTTTATTGGGGGTGGGAGTGGGGGTCACCCTGTGAAAGGTAAAGGGGAGGGGGAGCAGGATGGGACAGGGAGAGCCTCAAACCACAATGCAACTCTGACAAAGTCTCAGCCAATCTAATGGGGAGCTCCGGAGCAAAGGTTGCCCACTAAAGAAGCCTTGAGTTGGGCAGAAATGGCCAGGCCCTAGGACCCTCACCATGCCCAGTCACTCAAACACTGGGGTGAGTGATTATAACTAGTAATTCTGGATCGTATACTGGAATGTTACCAAGAGAGTAGATCTCACTCAAATATTCTCATCACAAAAAAGAAATGATAACTATGTGATGGGATGGAGGTGATAACTAATACTATGGTGGTAACCATTTTGCAGATTATAAATGTATCAAATCAACATGCTATACACCTTAAACTTACACAATGTTATCTGTCAATTATATCTCAGTAAAGCTGGGAAAAAATCAAACAGCACTGCAGCGGATCTGGAAGAGGCTGCAGCTGGAGGCTGTCTGCTAACTGCACTCTTGCACCTGAACAGCTAGTTCTTTCCTGAAAGGGTGTCTGAGCAGGGCAACTCCATGGCTTCTACAAATAAAATGTAACAACAATGTCCACATCTCAGGCGGTTTATCTCTCGCTCTGGGTCCCAGGGTCCAGGCACAGCTAGGCTTTGTTGTGACCTGTGGGTTGCTTCTGGGTCTGCCTCTTACCTCTCATTCTGGGACTGTGGCTACCAAAGGCATGCGCTTCTAGCAGAGGCAGCCAAACCACACAAACCCATTGAAAGCCTCTGCTTGGGTCATACCTGCTCATATCCCATCGGCTGAAGCTAGTCACATAGCAAAGACCAAAGGCAATGAAGTGGGGCAATAAACTCCCCCCACCAGCGAAGGCACGACAAGGGTAGAGAGGGAGGGAAGAACTGTGGACCAACCCATATACTACCTGGCCAGCCATCTGGCACCAAAGCTCACACCTTGACCATTTTATCATAAGTGGCTAGTATGGCACCTGATATGAGCTATTATGGTGCAGTGGCTAAAAGCACAGTTCTGGAGTCAGATGGCTGGGATCAGACCCTGGCATTTACTTGACCTCTGGGAGCCTCAGTTTCCTGTTTTGTAAAATGGGGATAATTAAAGAATCCCCATTATGGGGGTGTGAGGCTTAAGTGAGAGAATGTATGTAAAACCCTTGCCATGGTGCCTGGTACATGGTAGGCACTCACAAATGTTATATTTCCTTTGAATCCTCACAACAACCTTGTATAATGGTGCTAACTATTTGCTAACCCAGAACTGTGTGTTATTCTGGGAATCCAGCCCCTTCCCCACGTGCTAAGGTAGCTTGCAGCAACGGGCCGCCCCAGCTCCTTTACCTGTGACCACCTTCCATCAACACTTGCCCATCAAACCCCAGGCTTAGGACGCCTCTCTGGGGAAACCCCATCCCATCCAGCATCTCCTCACGTTTCCGCTCAGTCATCCTGGGGAGAAGGTCACCCACTCCCACGTGGCCAGGGATGTCTTCCAGCCCAGCCCTATTTCCCAGAATTACCACTTGGCATAGTCCAAAGGTGGGAGTCAGGTAGGCGTTGAAGAAGGTAAGAGGAGAGACCCCCTCCCAGCACTCCCTAGAGGGAGGAGGGACTCTGGTGGGTGCAGAGGGGAGGAGGCCAACAGAACACAGAAAGTCAGCCAGGGAAAGCTTGAGCCCCTCAATCCGATTCCACTTAATATCCCATAATAAAATGCTGTCAGCATGAATTTCCCGTTCAAGTGGATTTGTTAAGAAGGCTGGGGGAGGTCAGAGGTGTATTCCTGCCCTCCTGTGTGTGTAGGGGGTGCCTCAGGCATAAGAGCCCCCTCCTCCCCCTCTCCTGCCCGCCGTCCAGACAGGCTCTTGGAGCGGGTTTGTCATACTGGTCTGTACCTGTCAACTTCGTGATGGCTCACGGAGGGGCCCTTGAATCCTCTGGAGGGGAGTGTGTCTCCTTTTTTTTTTTTTTTTTCCTTTTTTTCTGTTTTCTTTTTTTGTTATTTGAGTGTGTCTCCTTTGCTAAGCATCCTGCTATTAAGGCAGAGAGTGTGATTTTAATATGGGGAATTCAGACCTGGACCCGAAGGTGAGGGTTTCCCGGGTGGGGGGAGGTATGTGAAAGAGCCCCCGAAATCCCACCATGAAGGAGGAGCCACAGATCAACCCTCAGGGGACACAGCGCTGCTTAGTGAGAAGTCTGAAGATCTGGAGTGGCCTTAGGCCTCTCGAGTGACACCTTAGGGGTGACCCCACCTAGATCCTTAAAATGGCTGCTGGCTGCCCCCCTGCCTTCCAGGCTGACCCATTGTTGAGCTCTCCTGCCTTCCAGGGGCACAGGTCTGACCTCCCCAGGGTCCCTTAGTGGCCAAGCTGCCTGGGGCTGTCCTGATGTCATCTTGTTGAATCCAGGGGAGCTAGGGCGGCAGGCAGCAATGAGGTCAAGGCCGTGGAGGGAGGCTGCGTAAGTGTGGAGACTAGTGTTACCCGCATTTTCCCGTGAATTTAGCAGGGGCCTGGGGAGTTTAAGAAATTAAACCAAGACCTCACATAGTGAGGGGCGGCCCTGGGACAGGAGCCCAGTTCTGTCTGACACCAGAGCCCACCCCAGATGTGGAAAGATGCCTAACGGCTCAGTCAGCCTTCAGGAACCCAGCCTGGACTTGGGCTCAGAGCTGGAAGCTGGGGAGTCCGTAGGAAGCTGCGGGCACAAGTTGAGAGGATGAGGTCAGGCAGTGGCTCCTCTCCTGGGGGCCTGTGAGTGGGTGAAGAGCTGGGCAGGCGAGACCAGGGGAGGGGGGAGTGGGCCTGGGGGATGAGGAGTGTAGGCCTGGGCTTCCAGCCCTTTTGTGCGCCCTTTTAATTCGTGTAAATGAGGGTTTTTAATTTGTTATTCTGGGTTTTATTTCTATTACCATCTCATTTGACTCTAAACCTTATTTCGCCCCAGCCTGGACCGAATTCCATTTGATGCATTAGGACTAATTCTCCTCCCAAAGGGTTATATGTTTTCTCCCCCACAAAAGTCGCTTATTTTGGATAAAGAGACGATTAGATTTATCTTTAATATTTTAATGGCAGCTGGGATTAGCGGGCAAACTGCCCCTACTGGGGTTGTTGGCCGCGGATTAGGTTCTGATAAACTCTCAGATGGGAAGCCACCCCCATCCCACTCCACTTTCTGTTTTCCAGAAAGTGCTTTTTATTATTTTTTGTTGAAAAAAAAATTCCCTTGTCTTTTGGAGCATCATAAATTCCATTTGCTGTTTTCTATTAAATCAAGTTGATTAAATTCGTTGTGACTCTTTGCACATAGATCTTTTTAATTTTAACGTCTCCAGCATAAAATCTTTAATGGTGCAATTCGAAATGGCTGCAATATACAGTACAGGCCTTGATAAAACAGATGGAAATGAGGTTCTGCCAGGGAGGGGCACCGTCAGCAGGCACAGACCTCCAGGAGAAGGCAGGGGGGCAACTCAGTCAGGCCAGAGAGGCCCAGGTCCTAATCCCTGTTCTGCCGCTTCCTAGCTTCAGGGCCTTGGCCAGTGCTTGCTGTGTGGGTAGTAACCTTGGCCGATGCTTAATGGTGTGCTTGCCACGTGTCTGGCGCTGTGCATGCATTGTCAGTAATCCTTACGAGGAGGCTCACAGAGGCCCTTTGCTCAAGGTCACACAGCAAGTTGGTGGCAGAGGTTGAGTCCAGGTTGTCTTTGGCCAGCAGAGCCTCATCTCACCTCTTGGAGCCTCCGTTTCCTCATCAGTGAAATGGGGGTGATCAGTTGGGCCCTGGCTCTCAGATGCTTGGAAGGATGAGATGTGGTCCACTTGGGGAATTTTATAGGGTTGGGCTCTCCGGAGGATGGGGTTAGGGGTGGCAAGGCTGGCCCCTCAGGGGCCCAGAGACCCCGCATCACTGTGAAGAGCTGAGTTTTGAGACTCTGGGAAACTTCTCTAACTCCGGGGCTGGGGAGAGACACACAGTGGCCGGGCTCGCCCTCCCACCAAGAAGCAGCCCTCCAGCCTCCCACCTCAGGCTTTCCTCTCCGGCCCTCCGGCTCTAATCCTGACCTCATCAAGTCCTCGGAAGGGTTGATCCACAGGAGCAAATCCCTCATTCGGAGGGACAAAATCAGCTTAATTTGCAGCAATTTGAAGCAGGTCTTTGCCAGGATTTGAATATCAAATTATCCCACAGCCCAGGCTGGCCTGGGAGGCCTCCTGCTGCAGTATGGAAGGATATGATCTGGGCTCCACCAGGGAGGTTGTCCTGGGCTGGGTATGCGTGGAGTAGGGGCTCGATGGGATGTCAGAGGGTGCTGGGCAAGGTGAGGTCACAGTCAGCCCCGTTCTCCGAGGGCACTGCAGCTCCCGGGCCTGGAGGCTGGGATGGCGGAGGAAACCACCTGTTCATGAGACTTACCTAAGGTCTTGTCAAATATACAGATTCCCAGGCCCCTCCCCACACATAAGGAATCAAGATGTTCATAACTGGGAATGTTTGAAAATTTCTGGAGCAGCTCAGTTTGCCAGTCAGCAAACACTTACTGTGCATACATACACCTTACGCCTCCTCATGTTCTGAGGAAATCAACCTTTTCTGGCATCTACCCCATCCGTTCCCAGCCTCTGGCACTGCAGACCGTGCTCCCTTTGTCGTCTGGTCCTTGATGGCCCTAAGTCAGCTGCTGCAGAGGACTCTTCAGCTTTCCCTCCCTGGTCAGCGTGCCCGTTTCCTCCAGGGGCTTGGCCCCTTCATGCAAGCTCAGGCCTGGCAGACATCCTCTGAAGTTGACCACGTGGGACACATGGCCCAGACCTGAACCATTTGGTCAGACCCCTTTCATGGGTGTGTTGCTGTCCCGCAAAGCTGTGAGCCTCTTTGGGAAAGTCTGGGATTCTGGGTCTGACACTGAGCAGATCCTCCATCAATGGTGGGAGTAATGTGCTGGTCCTGCCCAACGTGTGCCCCCTTGGAACTTTCAGTGTGAAAGCAGCAGCCAGGACTGCTGAGATAGCCCCGTGCAGGCCTGTCTGTCCATCCAACCCCATCAACAGAGATGAGAAGTCCAGTCCTGCTTTCAGAGATCCCAACACTGGCAAGAAAACCAAACAGTGTGACATGAACTGCAACACCCACAAGTGCTTACTAATTGCTCACTATGTACCCTGCACAGTTGTAAGTGCTTTTCTCTTTTCACCCATGTCATCCTCATAAAAACCCTATGAGGGGGACTCCCCTGGCAGTCCAGTGGTTAAGACTCCGCGCTTCCAATGCAGGGGGCTCAGGTTCGATCTCTGGTTGGGAAACTAAGATCTCACATGCCACGTGGTGTGACCAATTAAAAAAAAAAAACCCTATGAGGTAGGAAATATTAAACACATCCATTGTATAGACGAGGAAACTGAGGCACAGTACAAGAAACCTTGGGAAGAACCCAAGGTAATGTGGTCAGAAGTAGTGGACCTGGGGTTCATATACAGGCAGTCTGACTCTGAGCTCTCTGTCTATCCATCCATTTTTATCTATAACTATTTGTCTATGTATATTACTTCTCCATAAGTGGCTTGCCTTATTTATTTATTTATTTATTTATTTATTTATTTATTTATTTATTTATTTATTTATTTATTTATTTATTTATTTATTGGCCGTGCTGCGTTGCTTGCGGGAACTCAGTTCACTGACCAGGGATTGAACCTGGGCCACGGTAGTGAAAGCCCAGAAGCCTAACCACTAGGCCACTAGGGAAATCCTGTGACTTACCTTATTTTTTTCATCTTCAATACTTTTTATTGTAAAAACCATCAGAGTTTCAAATGAATTTAAAAACTTTAAAAATATTATTTAATGAAAAAGTCTCATATTGTTGTGTATAGGGTATATCAACATTTACCATTCACCTGTCATATTTAATGAAAAACACCATTACTGTATGCTTGAAAAAAATCTTCAAACCGATTCTCTAGTGAGTGTCCATCATAATTTAAAGGGTATTTTCTCCACTCAAAACCCAAAAATCTATGTAAGGTTATAATCGTTAAGAACCAAAGCAATACCTAGTTACATGCTTTACATAGTCCCATGAAAAAATAATTAAATTGTTCCTAATCCCTGATGCAAGGCACTTCAAAGCACCTGCACAAAACGTCCATGTAAACAGCAGTACAGGATGTGATTTAAATGACATGAATGACTTTTACACAGCTTTACCTAAAGGAAAAATAAAATCCATCATAGCTACAGCTAAAAAAGCATGTTAAGATTCACAACAATAATTTGTATCTCTTATTATAAAAACAACAGGCTATATAACCTTTTAGAAAAAACCCAAAACTCATAAATACTTTCATATCAAGAAACAGCATGCTCCCTGGGTAGGTATAAAATCAGAATATTCAGAGGTGATCAGAAGTAAATGCAACTGGCATTTCTAAATACCCAGCTTTGATATCCCCCAGGCCTAGTAGTCTGGACTATTTGTAGCACCATGGAAAATGCATTAGAAAATCACAAAGTTACATTACTTCAAAGTAACCTGGTCACGAGGTTCACTTAGTCCACAGTAACAAATAGCAATGATGAAGAGAAAGAATTTTTTTAAATTACTGGCTTATTCGATGTACCTAGCAAGAAAAATCCTGTATTATTTATTTTAGTACATCTCATGTATATAAAGCACCAGTTTAAATAAGATGATCAAACACCTCCAGCATCTTGTTACTCAACCTGAAAGTTCATTTCTCATCATTTCCATGTTACATGCTTAAAGCCAAGGAGGATAAAATTTGAATGGTGACAGAGAGAGACATTCAGTTCCTTCCCTGTCAAATGTATGTCTCTCAAGTAAAACACAGATGAAGCAGTAAAATTTAAAAGGTCTTCTGGGACTTCCCTGGTGGCGCAGTGGGTAAGACTCTGCACTCCCAATGCAGGGGACCTGGGTTCCATCCCTGGTCAGGGAACTAGATCCCACATGCATGCTGCAACTAAGGGATCGCATGCCACAACTAAGCAGCTGGTGAGCTGCAACTAAAGGAGCCCTGGAGCTGCAGCTAAGACCTGGTGCAACGAAAGAAATAAATAATTTAAAAAAAAAAATAAAAAAAAAAAAAAATAAAAGGTCTTCTGCACTCTCTGGAACTTCCCATCCCAGCAGAATAGTTTCTGCCTACTAGAGGACCAGCACATGGGGGTGAGAGGGCCAAAGCCAGGGCTCATGGCCCTGAAAGGTAAGGCTGGGTTAGCCTTGATGCTGCAAGGCCATACTCCCCAATTCTACTACCAAGCAACTCTCACAGACGCTCACCACTGGTAAAGCAAGGAGGTCTGAGTGTGAATACAACTCAGGAAGCCCATCAAACACCACTAAAAACTACCAAATGAGACTCCACTGGGGGTTAAACTCACAGATGAAAAGCAGCACATTTGCCTCTTTACCAATGGGAATCTTATCATTAGCATGCTCTTCTTACGTATGAAAGGGATAACGGAGCATCTAAGTTTACGCACAGTTAATAATCAAGTGTAAATATGCAGACTCTTGCATTTTTATTTTATTTTATTTTATTTTTTTAATTTTTTGCGGTACGTGGGCCTCTCACTGTTGTGGCCTCTCCCGTTGCAGAGCACAGGCTCTGGACGCACAGGCTCAGCAGCCATGGCTCACGGGCCCAGCCGCTCCGCGGCATGTGGGATCTTCCCGGACCGGGGCACGAACCCGTGTCCCCTGCATCAGCAGGCGGACTCCCAACCACTGCGCCACCAGGGAAGCCCTGCATTTTTAAATTACAGGTTAAAAGTGACTCCCAAAAGAAAATCAATTTCTTCATAAATGAAAGATAGTTTTAAAAAAGCTGGAATGACGATTAATTCCAATATAAAAACTCATACACAAAAAACTCTTTCTCCTTCCAAACTACTAAGGTCTGTACAGTTGATTCTACTGTACCATGATTACATCACCAGAGTAAAATATGAATAAAATACTTCAGTTAACAAACTGAGGGCCACTTCTTGACAACTGCATTAAAACTGCAGCATTTAAGCAGGGCTGAGAAACACCATTCTTTTTTTTTTTTTTTTTTTTTTTTTTTTTGCTGTACGCGGGCCTCTCACTGTTGTGGCCTCTCCCGCTGCGGAGCACAAGCTCTGGACGCGCAGGCTCGGTGGCCATGGCTCATGGGCCTAGCCGCTCCACGGCACGTGGGATCTTCCCGGACAGGGGCACGAACCCGTGTCCCCCTGCAGCGGCAGGTGGACTCTCAACCACTGCGCCACCAGGGAAGCCCGAGAAACACCCTTCCTAAGCATGGTTTCCTTCTTCCTGTTCTTGCATCGCACAGTGATTATTAAAGGAAGGAATCTGGTCTGTAAATGACTGGGTCATCCACTGCCCATCTGGAATGTCACTGAAAGTTGATTCTCCACTGTCAGCTGTCAGCCCATTTGAAGAGAAGCTGCAAGGTTCACTATTGCATGGATTTTCACTATAAGCACCACCGCACGCTGCTTCATAACCCAGATCATATTTTTCTTCCTTCGCAGCCACCTTCTTCGCATCCTCTTGGGCTAGCCGCAGGTCAAATGTGTATCGCACCTCTTGAGTCTGTGTTTCGCTCACTGTCTTTCAACTGATCTCTTAAGTCCTTCAGCTTAACGTAGGAATGAACTTTGTCCTGGGCTCGAGGAAACTGAGCACATCTTGCACTGGATGATGGCATGACATAGCAGAGAGTTTCTGTGTCTGGGATCTTATGCAGTTGAAGTCCAAATTCTAAGTTCTTAACTTTTACTCCAAAAACTTCCTCACTAAAAATTTCATAAATACAGTTTCCATTAAACATTGCTACTCGTGGCTGATATTTCTGTAATTTCTGCACTAGAATACGTCCTCCTTCACAAAATTCTTTACCGGAAAGATCCTTGCTGCCTGGTGTTATCCTTTCCACCATGTTGGTAAATCCAATACCCTATTTCCCTGGTAAAGTGTCATGATCCATGTGATTCAGTTGGACCTCACTCAGCCCTGACATAAACAGACTCTTCCAAAAATGGTTTCCAGGTCCAGGGTAATGATGCCCTTTGTAAGCAGCCATTAGTCCTGGGTTTATGCCAATAATCACAATGTCCAGACTGTAGGTCAAAATGTCCGGTAGAGTCTTGGTCAAAAGTTCAGCTTCTGAAACACTATTGAACTGGTCTACTTTTCACTTTAAATGTGTCTGTAAGTTTTTCTTTCTTTTCTTTTGATTTTGCGGACTTGCCAGATTTTTTGGCCTCAGCAGGTTTTTTGGGTTCCACTGGTGTTTTGGGGTTCTGTTGTTCTGGGTTTTCCTTTCCTTCCTTTTGGAGTCTCTTGTGTGGGTTCCTGAGCAGGAGCTGGGGCTGGAACTTCTGCTGGCATTTCTTGTTCATTCATAACTGCCATATTAGGAACTTCAGTCATCATTTGTTGGAACGGAAACGTATAAAAAGCTTGCACTTGCTGGAGGGAATAGCTGCCTGCGTCCTCCGCTTCCATTCCCTGCTGCTGATAGCGCGCGCAGGTACTCCTGCCGGGCAGGCGAGCCACTGGCCTCTCTAGTACCGCGGCCCACGCACGTACTGCGGTAGGGTAATAAACAGACACTTAGACTCGATTGCTGGCAGAACTGGGACAGCGGCTGGCGCTCAAGCTCCTCCCCCAAGTTTCTAGTCCCCCGCACCACCCCGTGTCCCCCACCCCCACCCCGCCCAGGCCAGACCCACCCTCCTCCTGGAGCTTCTGTCTGTCCTGAGCCCGACTTACCTTATTTTTAAAGGCATAATCACAGTGTACCTTGGGAGCACAGAACCCACACTAGGGCAATCAGAGAAGGCTTTCTGGAGGAGGTATCTTTCTTTATTCAGTGATGCTGTTGAGCAAAAATTGTGTACCTGGCACTGGTGGCGTAAAGATAAAAAGCTGGTCCCTGCCCTTGAGGAACTCACAAATGGGGACACAAATGCCCCATAAGCAGATGGACACCATAAGCAGGTGGACACATATGGGAGCACTAGGGAGACCACAAAGCTGGGGAGATCAGGGCAGGCTTCCTGGAGGAGGTGCACGTGAGCTGAGGCTGAAAAGATGACTGGGAATCTCGGAGACATGTCCTTGCCAGTACATCCAGTCATTCACCTGAGGGCAAGGGGGCCCAGAGATCCTGCTGGGCACTCACACACTCTTTGTTTCAGCCAGTCTCTCCTCCATGGAGCCTTCCTGGTGCAACCAACCCCAGTCCCTTCTCTACCACTTACCCCAGACAGCCGGGTCCCCTCTTGGGGAGGTCTGCATCCCCAGCTGCTGTGTGTTCCTAGGAGGCACCAGACTCTTGAACCCCCAGTTCTTACGCCAGCAGGGGCTGGGCAGGCTCTGTTGTGGAGGCAGTGGCTGCCTTGGGAAAGCCCAGTGGTTTGATTTGAGGGCATCTAGACTTTAGAGCAAGAAGGGGCCCCAGAAACTACCCAAGCCCACGTAGAAGGACGGAGCAAGGCCCAGGGAAGTAACAGGAGTTGCCTGGGACTCAAATTCCCAGCTCCCAGTGCCCTGATCTTCTCTTTGGGGTGGTCTGGCCCCACCTGGGCTCTCCCCTAACCCTCGTCCTCATGCCTGCCTTGCCTGATGATGGCCAGGGTAGCCTTTCCCGAATAACGATGGTATTGGCTCAGATTAAGGGCGACTAGCTGGCTCTTGGCTTTTCCTTTTTATATAACAACTAATCTCCTTCTAATCAGCCATTATTAAATTATATCCCATTTTTAATTCATTCACAGATCACAGTTGGGACAGCTGGATGGATAATTGGGGAGAGATAATTTATGTAAATGAGGAGCAGCAGAAGGTAGGAGAGAGGGAGGCTGAGGGCCAAAGGGGGCCCCTCCTGTGCCCAGGCTGGGGAGGGGGCAGTGACCTGGCCTGGCCTGCCCTGGAAACAGGAGGCTGGGGACACTGGGGGGATTGGGGCCTGTAATGGAACCTCAGTGTTGCTGACTGGTTGTCCATTAGCATCGCCTTGAATGCTTCTGGCAAATGGGAAGCCCATTACCTTTTGGGGGGTGGGCATCTCTCAGACATCAGCTCTCATTGAAGTGGATCCTGAAAAGCAGTAGAATACCGCAAAGAATTCTGGAGTCAGAGCTGTGTCTGATTCCAGCTCCACCACTTCATAGCTGCCTTTTGTTTTTTGGGTTTTTTTTGGCTGTCCCACATGACTTGTGGGATCTTAGTTCCCCGACCAGGGGTCAAACCCGTTACCTCAGCAGTGAAAGTGCAGAGACCTAACCACTGGACCGCCAGGGAATTCCCAGCTGTCTCTTAACTTTAGTTTCCAAACTGCAAAATGGGGATATGGATAGTACCTGCCTCATGAGGGGATGGAGAGGCTTAACCTAGCCTACAGGAAGAGCCCAATACCCAGTGTACATAGTGGCTCCTATCACTAGTGTGAGGACAGGGTACCTGAGTCATATCTACCTCCCTCTAACATCTGCCCCCAGGCCATGGAGGTGCCTTCTGGTAACAGAATACATCCACTCCCCTTGCATAGCTGACATATCCATCCCACTGATGGTAATTACATCAGCAACTGACACCTTGGGGGTTTCCCTTGTGCCAGGTGCTGCACTAAATACTTGCTATTATATGGCATCTCACCGTATCATCAGATCAACACCATTTTACAGACGAAAACACCGTGGACCCAAGCTCTCACCTGATGATTCCTTCAACAGAAACTAAAACAGAAGCCTGCTTAGGAAGGGCAAGGAGGATCACAGAACCTGGAGCCCAGCTGGAGGCCATTTTGGGAAGGTGGCTTAGGGACTGGCAGACAGGGGCAGGGCTGGCAGGGGAGGCAGGTGGAGGAGGTCGGACCTCCACAGGAATTGGGCATGGGTGGGCACAGGCGGCTGATAGGGCCTGAGGGGGTGAGGTCTGCAGGAGACTGAGGTTGGCAGGGGTCCATGGTAGGGCCTTGGACCATTCCCAGAGGGAGGCAGGGGATTAGGGAGCGTTAGGGAGGGTGGTCCCAGAGGGTCCAGGAGAGTAATGGGATTAGCCCTCAGGCAGTGAGTGAAAGTTCTTAGCGTGTGGGGTCTCTGGCCTCCCACCAGAGGCTGCAGCTGTCACCCATCCACAGGAGAGAGTCACCAGCATCTGCACCCCCTCCCCCCTTGGGGCAGGCTGGCACACTCCGCCCCCCACAGGCTCTCCTGCTGTGTTCATCTGTCAAGGGGCTGGCCTCCCACTGTAGCCTCCTGCCTACCCTTGGCAGACTGGGCCACCCCCACACAGTGTATATACCCTACCTAGCGCTGCCCTGTGCCTCGGTTTCCCTACCTGGATAGAAGGCTACAGTGAGGGGGTTTGAGACCCTTTAAGGGAGAACCCCTGAAGCAAGGAGGTCAGAACCAGGTCCCCTGGGCATCTCGTTCTGCCAAACGTTAGCTGTGTCACCCTGCGCGTGACTGTAACCCTCTTTGGGTCCTAATTTATAAAATGAGAGCCGAAGCACAGGAGGGTTTTCAGAGGGTTGGGTAGGGGGGGCTGAGCATGGTCCCCTCGGTGAAGTTCAGGGTGCTGGGCACCTGCACGAGGTCGGGGCGGCAGAGGGCAGCGGGCTTGAGGCCTGAGGACTGGAAGGGGCCCGGGCTTGCCGGAGCCTCGCCTGGCGAAGTCTGATCTGCGGTGAAGGGCCGGGCCTGGGCGGAACGGCCGGGCGCCGTGGGGCCGCTCGAGGCTCCCTCTAGTGGTGAAGGCGCGGATAGCCCTGGGAAGGGCGCGGACGCAGGAGGCAGCGCTGGGGTCGCGGGGGTCCTGTGAGCCCACGCCCAGTCCGCCTTTCTAGGAAGCATCAAGGGGAGGGATGCCAAGGGTCCTAAGAGGCTTCCCCTGCTAACCAGTGCCTGACATCCATCGTTAGAGCGTCTTTCCTTCAGCTTGTATGTCAGCCTGTTAAAATGAAATTACCTCCCAGGACGGAGGACACGGCTGGATGTCTTACCCACTGCTGACCTAGCAGACCCGGGAGGTATTCGCCCAGTGTGGGCAGAGAGTGCCAACCAGCCCGGTGCCTGCGTGGGGCTTGGAAGAACCTGAGGTGAGAGTCTGTGACCGGGCACGAGTCACACCTTTTCTAGCCTCAGTTGCCCCCTGGTAAACTGACAGGGTGGGACTAGGCCAGTGGTTCCACCATTTTTATCTCAAACAACCCTTTGAAAGTGTAAAACAATTCTCATATTCCCTCAGGGAAGTAGTTTTACTTCCCACGTTTGACTAAGGAACCTACCTAATGACCCAGCACTATTAGGCAGTCAGTAAGGCTTTTGCATGAAGTGATACTTTGTTAATCTCAACATCTGTATGTTTTTAAATTATTTTAAAATAAACATTTTTAGAACAGGTTTAAACATGCAGAAAAGTTGTGAAGATTGTACAGAGCTCTCATAAACCTCACATCCAAATGTCCCCATTATCAACATCTGACATTAGTATGGTGTACCTTTTTTGTTTTGTTTTGTTGTGTTGCTGCGCTGCACGGCTTGTGGGATCTCAGTTCCCCGACTAGGGATTGAACCCCGCCTGGCATTAAAAGCCCGGAATCCTAACCACTAGGCCACCAGGGAACTCCCTAGTATGGTAAACTTGTTAATGAACCAAGATTGATACTTTAATAGCTAAAGTCTGTGCTTTATTCATATTTCCTTAGTTTTCACTTTATATCTTTTTTCTGTCCCAGAAGATCATAGGACATCAAGTCATCATGTCTCATTAGCCTCCTTTTGGGTGTGATGATTTTGTATAACTTAAAAAAAAAAAAGTACACATTCAGGCAATGGAATATTATGGGGCTGTTATTACACATTTTGAGCTGGAACAATCTCCAAGACAATATTAGTATGAAAAGGAAGCTGCAGAACAGTATATTTTACTGCCACTTGTGAGAGAGAAAAGATATGTATATAAAACTATTTTTTTTAATCTCTGGAAGGGTATCTGAAAAACTGGTTGCTGGTTGATTGTGGGAAAGGAAATCAGAAGGCTGGAGAACAGGGGTGTGAGGGAAGCCTACATTTTATTCTATATCCCTTTGTATTTGTTTGGTTTTAAAACTGTGTTTATGTACTATCTAGCTTGATAAACATGAACGTAAACATTAAACATAACAGTACGTACAGGTGTAATGTTTTCATTGTCTCTCTCACACACTGGGCTTCTGCACTGTTTGTGTAATAAAACCATCTACCAGCCCCCAATTCTGTGGGAATATCCCTGGAGTTGGGTGCTCCTGTGGCTTCGTTGGAACCACTGCCTTGGCTGGTCTGTAAGATGCCTTTCTACGTGGGTGCTGGGGCTCCCCTGGCTGTTCCAGGCCGGTATATATCAGGGTGCTTTGGGGTGGGGAACTCTCGGTGGGGTGCAGGTACAGATACCTGAACTTGCTTAAGTAAGAAAGGACCACAAGGATGTGCGGGCCTTGTGGATCTGAGATAGGGCGGGCCCCAGAAAGATGGGAACCACGGCTTCTCCTGAGTGCTGCTGCTTCCTTCTCCTCCCTGCAGCCTGGCTATGATCTTCAGTCCCACGGCGACCCTTCAGCTCCCAAACTTATGTCTCCTCCACTCAAGCCCACATGGAACTCTTAGTCTCAGATCCAAATTTTCCAGTGGGATAAATGTGTCTGAGCTTAAAGCAAGTTCCTGCATCCATGTACACGTCAGTTTGTGGTAGGGAGAAACAAATTACATTCTGCACTATTTCACAAGCTTTGCTGGGCACTTGTTCCAGTCTAGGTGCTCTGGGGTACAGAAGGGAGAGAAGCAGGCCGTTCTCCGGGAAGGCAGACCACAGAATGGTATGATTTCACTGGTTTTAGGAAGGCCCACTCCCCGGATACTTCCCTTTCCTTCTGGAGCCACACAAGCAGCTTCATTTGGTTAAATTATGGATTCGATGGCTGTGGAATTCAGTTCCCCTAGGAGGGGTCAGAGTTCAGGTAAATCTCCCCAGGCGTCCCCAAATCCCTACTAGAAAGGCCTTATTTGAAGGCCCTCTGAGATCCTGCTCTTCTTCACTGTGCAGTGAGCATCTGCTGTGGCTGGTCTCGAGTACTCAGGAAATCTCTATTTGCTGAACTCTCCATATCCTTTGCATGCCTCTGGACATTCACATATGCTGTTCCCTTCATCTGGAATACACTGCTTCTTTCAAGCCTCAGCTCCAGTTTCCCTTTCCCTGGGAGGCCTCACCTGCCCAGGCCCAGACTGAGGTAGCATACATCTGCCCCCCCCCCACCACCACCATCCCCACTTCCATCCCAGGGCACAGACCTGATCTCTCCTCGTGGACAGGAGTCAGAGGTACAGGCACCCACATCCGGCTTTGCCACTTCTGCCAGCATACCGTAGGTACATAATAAATCCTAGCTCCCTTCTGTCCTCACATCTCTAGTGCATGCATTAATGATTTGTGTTTATCCAACCATCTCCCCTTTACACTGCGAGCTTTAATTAGTAGGCACAATAAATGTTTGCTAAATGACTGAGTGATTTAAACAGCGAGAGGGAAGATACTTCCAAGCTTTCAGATGCGAGACTGAGGACCTCCATTGTCCCAGGAGGCAGGGAGAGGGTGTCCTGTGCCAGGATTGAGATGGGGGGTACAGATGAGAAATTTGGTGGGTTGATTACAAGGATTGGCTGGAGTGGGGGAGGGGACAGACCAGGCCTGTGTGTGGAGGCATTTGACCATCAGTGGGGGCAAAGATCTACCCAGCCAGCCCCCAGCCTCACCCTGCCCTGTGCTAGGGAAAGTGGGTACCGGTTCAGCCTCCAGGACCATGGCCAGGGCATGAGTTCAGTGCCTGGGGGCTGCCGGGAGACAACTTCTTCTCTAGGCTCTGCAGCCCTAAGACCCAAGGGGAGAGGGGTCCTTATGTGCTCTCTTCTTCCTGGTCGCTAGTCAGAGACTTGTGGTCCCCTCAGCTGAGCTCCATGGGGCACCCAGGGCTCAGTGGATGCAGCCTCGAAGGTGCTGGGAGATGCAAAGGGGTGGAGAGGAGGTTGTAGCCGGGACATCTCAGAATCCAGCACCCAGCGTGTCTTCGGCAGCGCACTCACATTTATCAGGGGCGCACTGCAGCCTGGGGGCTCAGAATCTGGGGACACAGTACATAGCTTGAGCGGTTCACCCACCTCCACCGTCACTACTACAAAATCCACCGAACACTGACAGCGTGGCATGTGCTTCACAGGCACAATCTCATTTAATCCTCACAAAGGCCTGATAAGAGCTCTTAAGCAGTTATTCTCATTGTTTGCAATGATGGAAAGTGTGGCTCACAGAAGTGAAGTCACTTTCTGGGGTCACAGAGCTCACAAGTGGCAGGGCCAGGACTGGAAGCCAGGCTGCCCGGCCGCACAGGCCTGAACTCTCGGCCATGACCTGGCCTCCACTCTGCCCAGCTCTGAGCCCAGCCCCCGTCCCAGCTCCGATGAGCGCCAGGAGCTGGTCCCTTGGACCTGCCTCCGTCCCCTTCGCCACGACCTTCCTCCGCCCGGCCACACAGCTCTCACTGCCCCACTTCCCTGAAGAAGTCCCACCTGCCTCCAAGCTCTGCACCTCCCTTCACGAAGCGCCGTCCACCCCGCTGCCCAGGAGGTCCCCGGGTCCCGGTGCCTAGGGACAGCGGTGGGCAGAGGGGCCCAGTGCTGCACGGTGGGGAGACAGGAGCGATGCACAGCGCTGATCCTAACCAAGTTTGCCAGCCCGGCTTTTCTCAGGGCTCCCACACAATGGTCTGCTTTGTGCCCACCTGCCGACAATGCTTAATTAGGCGAGAAGTTGATTAATTTGAGGTAATTGACAGCTAATTAGAGGCCCACAGGCTCATTAACTTGACATCTTGTCTTCGTGAATTGGCTGAGCAGGGTCAGGTGACGGAAGCCGTTGCTTTCTCCCTCCCCAGCCCTGAAGGCCAAGGTGATCACCTGGGGGCAGGATGGGCCGACCCAGCAGGTCAGGTGAGGCGGTCCCAAGGCCAAGAATAGAGGAAACCAAGGCACTGGTTTCCTGGTGAAGGAGGGTCAGAGAGAGGTGTGGGCCTTGACCCCAGGAAGGAGGGAGTGAGCAGGAGTGGAGGGCTCACGGGCACAGAGGCAGACACTGAAAGAGGTGGATGGCTATTAACAGGGAGAGGGGAGCACCTGGTGTCCATGCAGGGAGGAGGGGCAAGGGAGGGGGGTGTGGGGAAGCCTACTGGTTCCCCAAGAAGCCCAGGCTTTGAAGTGAGATAGACCTGGGGCTAAATCCCAGCTCTGCTACTAACCAGCTAGGTGACCATGAATGAGTTAGTTAATCACTAAGTCTCAGGCTTCTCATCTGTAAAATGGGAATAATAGTAGTTACCTCACAAGAGTGTTGCAGAGTCCATGAGGCATGAGACATTGAAGTAAAGGATTTAGGCCAGTACCTGGGGGCCTGGTGAATGCTCGGGCAGATGCCAACCATTCTTGGCAGCAAGAAGGACTGCCAAGAAGGAAAGGTAAGTGGGTGGGATGGGTGGTGGGGAGGCAATGGAGCACCCTCCCAAGAGAAGCCACTGTTATTCTGGAGGAGACCTGTATGCCTGGTAACTGCACTGTTGAGGTGGTGGGGAAAAGACCATTTTAAGGGGGCAATTCAGCAATATATATTACATTATATATATATATATATATATATAAAATATTAGAATTAAAAATGCACATGGCCTTTGAGCAAGAAGTTCCCTCACCAGGCATCTATTCTAAGATATATCTGTACATGCACAAAGATTTAAATACAAGGATGTTTGTTTATCACAACATAGTTTGTAGTAGCAGAAGGTTGGAAGCAACCTAAATGTCCATCATAGGCGCTGGCTAAATGAATTATGGTACATCCATACAGTGGGATAATGTGTAGCTGTGAAATCTGTATGTACCAACCTGAACAAGATCCAAGAAAAATTAAGTGGGAAAACAAGATGTAGGACAGGATGTAGCCCCCACAAGCTGGTAACCGGTAGCCTGAGAGTCAGAGGATGGGAAGAAGATGTTATTTTTCAGTGTGCTTATTTTATTTTAATTATTTTAAAATTATTTATTTTTACAATGTGCTTATTTTAAGTATGGTTTGTATTTGTTATCTTTCCAAAAAGCACTGTAAAATTAAAAAGCAATAGAACTTTTTTTCCCCAAATGAATTCTAACTTGAAATCTGAATTCATAGGCAGAGTGACTCTCGTTGAACTGGGGGTAGGGGTCCAATCCTACTTAGTTCCTTCCTTCGCTCCCGCAATGGTTCCAAGAGGGTTTGAAGATGATCAGTCTAGTGCCAAATACAACTTTCTATGACGATGGAAATGTACGTAGCTCTGCACTGCCCAATATGGTAGTCAGTAGTCATGTGTGGCTACTGAGCTCTTTAAATGTGACTAGAGTAATGAACTGAATTTTAAGTTTTATTTATTTTTAATTTAAATGGAATTTATGTGGTTAATGGCTACCTATTTGGATAGCACAGAAATCTCTTCGAGGAACCAAACAGCCCAGCCATCCCAGCCTCCATCTAAGGGAATTACCAAACCCAGAGAGACTACCATCAGCACCACTGATAACTCCAGTTACCTATAGTATAGACACAGCCTCTTTGCTAGGAGTGGATGGTGCTAGGAAACTTGGTTATAGAGACAACTGGAGGTCTTTTCTGGCAGTACTGGAACTGCACTGGACGGAAGCAAGTCAGGGATGCCAGTAGCTTACTTGGAATGCCATTTCTTTTAGGAAAGGTCACCTGAATAAACCATGTGTCAAAAAGCACATCTTTGGCTTTGAGCTCAGTGGTCAGTTCCAGCTGGGGAGAATTATATAACACCGTAGGTGACAGGAGCCCATGGATTCAGGCATCCATTTGGCAACGGTGCACTTGAGAGCCTAAGATGTGTCAGGTTCTGGAGGAGCAGGGAAGCACAGACCAGTTCCTGGCCCCGGAGCAGCCCACAGTCTTGGGACTGAATTCACAGAGCGGGGTGTAGAGAATGATGCTCCCCCACAAAAGAGTCAAGCATTGAGATGTCAGGGACCCTTGGAGCTTGACTGACAGCCCGCCCCCATAACAAAGTCACAGAGTGAGGGCCCAGACCACAGCCCCTAGGCCCTTATGCTCAGTTGCTGGTGGAGCGTGGAAGGTAGCTGCCAAAGGAACATGTTGACCATCCTCTATCCTTCCTTCTGACTCCATAGCCCGGAAGCCAGATGATTCTCCTGTTATGGCCCCAAATCACCTCCATGGGGCTGTGGTAGCTTTCATCAATTTCCCTTTAGAGGCTCAGAGGACCCTAAATTAATTTGTTTAAATTGAGGCATAGTTTACACACAGTAAAGCACATAACTATCTTTTTTAAATTAATTAATCATTTATTTATTTATTTATTTTTGGCTGTGTTGGGTCTTTGTTGCTGCATGCGGGCTTTCTTTAGTTGTGGCGAGCAGGGACTACTCTTCGTTGTGGTGCGTGGGCTTCTCATTGCGGTGGCTTCTCTTGTTGCAGAGCATGGGCTCTAGGTGAGCAGGCTCAGTAGTTGTGGCTCGCAGGCTCTAGAGCGCAGGCTCAGTAGTTGTGGTGCACGGGCTTAGTTGCTCTGCAGCATGTGGGATCTTCCTGGAACAGGGCTCGAACCCGTGTCCTCTGAGGATTCTTTCTTTTTTTTTTTTTTTTTAAGAAGATGTTGGGGGGCGCTGCCCTGGTGGCGCAGGGGTTGAGAGTCCGCCTGCCGATGCAGGGGACACGGGTTTGTATCCCGGTCCGGGAAGATCCCACATGCCGCCGAGCAGCTGGGCCCGTGAGCCATGGCCGCTGAGCCTGCGCATCCGGAGCCTGTGCTCCGTGACAGGAGAGGCCACAACAGTGAGAGGCCCGCGTACCGCAAAAAAAAAAAAAAAAAAAAAAAAAAAAAAGATGTTGGGGGTAGGAGTTTATTAATTAATTTATTTATTTTTGCTGTGTTGGGTCTTCGTTTCTGTGCGAGGGCTTTCTCTAGTTGTGGCAAGCGGGGGCCACTCTTCATCGCGGTGCGCGTGCCTCTCACTATCGCGGCCTCTCTTGTTGCGGAGGACAGGCTCCAGGTGCGCAGGCTCAGTAGTTGTGGCTCACGGGCCTAGTTGTTCCGTGGTATGTGGGATCCTCCCAGACCAGGGCTCGAACCCGTGTCCCCTGCATTAGCAGGTAGATTCTCAACCACTGCACCACCAGGGAAGCCCAGGCAGGTGGATTCTTAACCTCTACACCACCAGGGAAGTCCCAAGCACATAATTATTAAATGCACAGCCTGATGAATGTTCACACACACACTCACACATCTACTCTTGTGTAACCACTACTCAGATCAAATAGAGAATATTTCCAACACCCTAGAAGGCTCCTCGTGCCCCTTCCCAGTCAATACCCAAGGTAACCACTATTCTGACCTCTCCCACCCTAGGTTAGTTTCACCTGTTCTAGAACTTCATACAAGTGGAATCATACAGAATGCACTTCTGTGCCTGCCTTAATTGGCTCCTCATTCTTGTTAGTGAGATCCCTCCATGTTATTCTGAGGCAGTACAGTAGTTTGTTCTTTATCGCCAACGGCATTCCATTGTAGGAATATATGACAATTTATTTCTTCATTCTCCTATTGATGGACATTTGGGTTTCTGCCAATTTTTGAATCATATGAATAAAGTCGCTGCCAACATTCTTGCACATCTTTTGGTGGAAGTCAGCACTCACTTCCGTTGGATGTCTCCCTGGGAGTGGAATTAACAAAGCCTGTGTATTTCTGAAGGTCACAAGGACTTGGTGACTCCACAGTCACAGCAGTGGGGCTCTGAGGTAGGGGTGGGGAGTCAGCTTTGAGAGTCCTCTTGGGAAACTATGTGCCCCCACTGGCTGTGGAGGGGAGAGTAGCTCATATCAGAAAAGAAGGAGGCAGGGAGAAAGCCAAGCAAAGAACCACAACATGGTTTTCAAATCAAGGCCATATGACAATGACATCAAAAGTGTGTCTACATGAATGGAGGCTGGGAGGACAGGTGAGCCTAGGAAAACAGAAGTCTTTGTTTTGTAGGGTGGAGCAGGTATAAGGAAGAGGCAAGAACAGCTAAAGGTCCCAGAGGATTTTTGTTTAATTTACCCCATAGAAAATAAATTTCTTTTAATTTCCTCCTTGGTAACCCAAATATCATGTTTGCTTCAAACAGGCTATAAAGCTCAGTACTTGCCCACTAGAACATATCTAGCCCTGCAGAAGGCTCCCTCCACTTCCTTCCTAGCAAGTCTCCTGACATTAGTAACCACTCTTCTGATTTCTATTATCATAAACTCATTTGTGTCTATTTTTGTGTCTACTGGGCATTTATTACGTGTCAAACACACTGCTAATACTACCATTGCTAGTATTAGCAAGGGTACCTCATTTGATCCTTCTAACAACTTGGTGAAGTCAATATGTTCCCCCTTTAACTGGATAATAAACCAAGTTCAACAAGGCTAAGAATCCTACCCGAGGCCACAAAGCTATCAAGTAGCAGAGCCTGGATTCAAACTACAGTGACCAACCATCACATTAGCTGGACTGTCCTTTGTCCCAGGAAACCCCTGAGTCCCAAGCGAACTGGATGGTTAGCCACCCTAGTTCAAACCTGATTGGAGTCTTAATCATCAGGCTGGGCTCTCTTCCTTTGGCTTAAGATTTCACCAGACAGTGCCTGTGTTGTTAGCACAATCTCATGGGGAATGTTTGTCGCAAAAAACCTCTGTGGGGCTTCCCTGGTGGCGCAGTGGTTGAGAGTCCGCCTGCCGATGCAGGGGACACGGGTTTGTGCCCCGGTCCGGGAAGATCCCACATGCCACAGAGCGGCTGGGCCCATGAGCCATGGCCACTGAGCCTGCACGTCCAGAGCCTGTGCTCCGCAATGGGAGAGGCCACAGCAGTGAGAGGCCCACGTACCGCAAAAAAAAAGAACAAAAAAAAAAACCTCTGTGATATCAGGATTTTACCTGGTTTTGTTTGTTTCTTTTTTTGGTTTTGTTCCATTCTGAAGAAAGATTTCATTGAAAGTAGATCTGGGTTGGGTAAAAACAAAATTATTCATATTAAAAGAGAATTCTAACATATCAATCCACCAAAGAAGGTTGTTATTTTTTGTTTTGTTTTTTTTCCCCAGCATCCATGCACTGAAGAAGAATTTTAAGACAGTCCCTGACTTTAAGAAGTTTATAATTTACTTGGGGAAGTTAACAGGAAAACACAGTGAATAAAATTAGAGTGCAACTAACAGTTATAATAATCACTCACCTCTGAGTGCTTACTTACTATGTGCCAGAGGCCTTACCTTATATATTCTATCTAATTTAATCCTCTCAATACAGCTATGAGATACGTACTGCGGTTATACCCAGGCTTGGTGAGGTTAAGTGATTTGCTCAAGGGAAAAAAATCATTGAACTTTATGTATGTATCCTTAAGACCTTTGCACTTAATATCAGTGAGTTATACCTCCAAGCCATGCTTATTGAATGGGAAGCCACTGAAGATGGGGAAAAATTTTCTTTCCTCTGCTTTTGAATATCCCGTTCCCAATAATTTTGGGCAAAGTTTAAAAATGTGTTTTGGCTTGTTTCATTTTAGTCATTCAGGTCAAAATGGCATTTTTAGCTTCAGTGACGAGCGCAAATAGGCACAGCGTGTGGCTGTGAAGTCAGAGCCCAGCCGCTGACACAGGTCAATAGGCCAGAGCAACCTGCGTGGTCGCCAGGCCTGCACGCACCGTTGGCCTCAGACTTCTTGCTATAGTCAGTCCTGCCAGGAACACACCAGGGTATTTGTCCCCTGCGTCCTCAAGGCCAGCTCCTCTCCAACACACCCCAAACCTTACCCCTCGCTCAGCCGCCTGACCCTGCCATCCATCTCTGCTTTCCAGGTTCGTGGTCCCCCACTCAGAGGCACCTCCATCATCCCTTCCTGACATGCCGACTTTCATTTTCCTAGGGCGAATCTCATTTGACAATCTCCTGCCCATATTTCTAAGCTCTCTGGGTCTTGGCGTGCTATTTCTCTGTCCTCTCTGGGGTTTGTAACACCAATCATCTGCAGGTTTCATTAGCATGCTGTTTACCCCTGTCTTTCAGATCATTAATGAAGATGCAAAGTGAGACACCAATTCTCCCGGCTCCCACCACGTGCCCCCTCCCATGCCCAGCGCTGCTAGAATCATTATCCTTCCTGGTGTGACAGGGTCAGAACCAAACCAATTTGCATCAGTCTTTGGTGATGTTGTGAAGTGTTGCCTGCCCTGCAATCCTCATGTTGTAACAACGGCTTCAGCTGTCTGTTCTGGAGTTCTCCCCTTCTTCTTCGGAGGGCTGATCAGGTCTGGCCGACACAGCTCTTCATGCTGAAAGCCCCAGAGCTAACGGAACGGTTAGGCAGCCTTCAGAGCTGCACATGGCTGATACTTTCCCTTTGTTCTGCACCCTGAGCTGGACGGAAAATAGCACCTCTTTGGGAAACAGGATGGACAAGTGCACATACTGGCGAAGTGGAGGAGGGAGTGGGTGTGGCAGGCACAAAATTTTTCTTTCTCATCATGACATCTATTTCTGCTGAAGGAAAACGAGGAGCAAGACTCCTTTGGACCCTCCAAGGCCTAATCAGATGCCTGGGCTTGTATATTCCAGCCTCCTGAGGCTGGGATGAATGAGTCATTCCTCAGGGACAAAGTCCATTCTTCTCCGTGATTTTTGTATGTCCTCTGGCCCTGATGCTTTCATCTTTTCTTTATCAGTTCCATGACTCTGTATCTCATCTCGCAGAGGAACTGACTTTATATACACACTTGTCTGCCCATAAAGGTGAGAACCACCTACACATCCCTTGAGTCCCTCAGATCCCAGCTTGCAGGAAAGACACTTCATTCCCTTTCTCGATGGTGCGTGCAGTTCCTCTGTCTGGCTGTCTGTGATGAAAATATGCGTGTCACTCCAGGCTCTGTCCTGATCCATGCCTACTCCTCTGACCCCTACGTCATCTTTTTTTCCTTCTCTCCCCGTTGGGAAGGGGAAAGTGAGCAGGAAGAAAGCAGAGAATGAAACTCTCACAAACACAATAGATGAAGTAGTATTTTACATGCCTCAGCATTCAAATTTTAGGGGAAATTCAGCCTAAAGAGTCTACAGCAAAATTAGGTGGATATATTTTTCTCAGTGTAGGGATGGACTGAGGACAAAGTTATTTTGCAACTCTGACCAAACACCTACTGAGTGAAGATTTTTCTGTTCCAGAGCAAAGGCTCTATGGAGTAATGAGGAGGGATGGGCCATGGGACCGGGTACGGTTAGGGAACAAGTAGTTTTTATCCACATTACATGTGATGGAGTAGAGAGTCTAGAGCAGGGCTGGATGCTTTAGGTGCTCAGTAAATACTTAAAGGTTTACAGATTGACATTTTCAAACACAAGATCTAACGTCATTACAATGAACTGAGTGTGTGTGTGTGTGTGTGTGTATGCACGCACACATTCATGTCGATAGGCTGGGCTGATAGGGCATTTTAAGACTTGTATATCTATACACCCAGCTCCAGAGGTTTTTTTCTTCCTGTATTATGGAAGCAACACATGCTTCTGTACAGAGTTTGGAAAATGTAGAGGAAAATGAAAATTACCCATAATCCTCCAACCAGGCAGCAAGCACTCTTACCACCTTGGTCTATTTCCTTCCCCACATACTGGAGATCGTGCTGCATTTATAATTTTTAGTAATCCTTCTATTTTTATCATCTTGCTATTTTCACTTACTCTTATGACAAATCATTTCTCCCGTGACACTGTAACCTCTCTGCAAACCTACCAAGGGGCTGCACAATAGTTCACTATGTGAACGCACCATAATATACTCAATAGTTACAGGTTTGAAGGACCTTTGGGCCAGTTGGTTCGGGTAAGCAGGGCTGACGACGGAGGCAGCAGCTGCAGAGACAGATGGAGGGATCAGGAGCCGAGGAAGAAGTTCTCGGGAGCCTGCTTTCCCGCGAGCCACCCTAGTCCTCAGAGGCCACTTCTGGTTCTGACCCTTGCGTACCCTCCTGGCCCTGCCCCGGGCTTTGCCAGTGGCCACAGCCAGTGTTTCTCATTTCCACTCCGTCTCAAGTCACTGACTTTTCCAACTTGACTCTTCTCAGCTGCTCCTTTGTGTGGAGCCGTTGGCTTGGGCTGGCTCGGCTGCATCTGGGAAGGTCCTGGGATGTGACCTTTAGCCCTGCTTGACCCTGAGGCCTCGGGCTGTGGAGTCAGGCCAGGCTGTTCTCCATAGACTCCCAGAGAGGAAGAAGCGGAGAAGAGGCTGCCCGGGGACCCCAGGCCCAAGTGGACCTTGCTCAGCCCTGGCAAGGGAGCAACTGGAATAGGGGTGGAGGGTTGGGGGCAGGGGTGGGAAGGACAGAGCAAAACAGGGAGGAGCATTCCAGTGCAGTGACTAGAACACCAGGGATGCTTAGAATATATTAGGACCACCAAGACTAGCGAGGCACGAGGACTCAAGGCTTATGCCAAGCTCAACATCAGCTCAGAAACCTGTCAACGTCACAAAGAATACCTTTCCCTCCCTTGCTTATCAGCAGCAAATGGTCTTCAATGGCCATTGTCTGTGCAGTCAACAGTGGTATTTGCTGCGTGTCCATACCAGCACAGTCTGCCTCAGAGGGCGGAAGGGTGGGGGCAGGAGAAGAGAGGTGAGAAACGGGTTTTTGGCTTAACTGACTATTCAAGGTAATCAAAAGTTATCATATTTTCCCTTTAAGGATTATCAATTTTTAACAACTATGAGTATAATAAAAAATTAAATATGGGTAAGATATGCCATGCACTGTTCTAAACACTTGCAAGTGCTAATTTAATCTCCACAGTAACTGTACGAGTTAGGTGCATTGGACCCATTCCATAAATGGGTAAACTAAGGCACAGAGAGGTTAAGCAATTTACCCAAAGTCACATAGCTAGCAGATGGCAGAAACAAGATTTGGACCCAGGCAGCCTGACATCAGGGTCTTGCTCTTATCCATGATGCTAGGCTGCTTCTTTAAAACGGAAGAGGTCCTGAGGACACTGAGGCTCAGAGATAAGTGACTTGCACAAGCCCATCCTTCCTCTCCCTCAAATCCAAGCTCTTACTATACCTTAGACCAGCAACAAGGCTACGAACACTGAGTATCATGGCAGTTCATCCTTTCTTTCAACAAATCCTTATTAAGCACCTATTATGTGCCAGATACTGTTGTGAGTTCTGTTTACAACCAAAGAAACTATAGGAGACTGAACAAATTTGGATCAATTCTTTGACATCTCTCAAAAGTTATTTAAACAGTCAAATCTTATTACCTCTCCGTGTCTTGGACAGAGAAGATGGAAAAACAACAAAGCAACTTTGATTACTTGGGTTTTCTGGCTCCTTGGATTCTAGATAATTGAGTGTTTTCTGGTTTTGGAGGTCACTTTCAGAAGAATCAAGTACAGATCAAAACACAAAGCAGAGGGCAGGATAAAGATGAAAACGTGTATGAGTCCAACTCAGCTCAGAGCTTGAGTTTAACTGAGATTCCAGCTGCCACTCTCCTCTGCATTCGTTTGTCCCTGACCAAGTTCATGGCTATATCACCCCCAGTAATCCCTGTAATGGGCTGTAATCCTGGGGGGAGCTGTTTCTGTTTATTAAATGGCCAACCTCTGAGCCACATGGAGTATGGCCAGTTGTGGCTTCTTGCCCTGGCAGCTGATGGGCCACTTTTCTGTTTTAAAAACCAGGAATCTTCCAGGATAGAGAATGGAGATAGCAGGCAGGGGGTGGGGAAGAGGTGATGGGTGCTGGAAGCGAGGTCCCCTTCCAGGTCATGAGCTCTTTGAGAGCAGAATTCACGCGCGTGCTGTGGGTTTGCTATCCTTGAGATCGTAACTACAGTTGAATAGGGCTTCGATGTCGTTCCAGGGATGGTGCCATAGTTATAGCTGCCCGTGATGCCACCATTGTGGACCACTGAGGCGGGACGAGGAGATCAAATGGGGACAAAAGGCAGAAGGTGGGGAATGAACAAGGCAGAGTGGCTATCCCCTGAGGGGCAGGAATTCTCAGTGCTTCAGCCCCAGCTCAGGGACCAGGCGGCACCCAGGGCAGTTCTCTCAAGCCAACTACCTCCTCCCTCTCTGCCCTCAGCCCCAGTGTCTACTTCTTGGAGTTGGGGAAAGACTGCAGCAGCTGCTTGTTTAGAGACCTTGTCCCCTCACTGTGCACCTCCCCCCGCATCTGTCTTCTGGTTAGAGTTGTGTGAAGCGGAAGACAATTTGGGGCTTATTAGTGTCCCAGGGAGACATGTAACTTGTGTTGCTGGGACCCAAACAGCAAGAGTCTTAGCAGCAAACTCCAGCCGAGAAAAGACTGAGGAATTGTCTCACCTAATTATGGGGAATGGCCCTCTTTGTGTTTGCGATTCGGTACGGTTGTCCGATCGCTTTTGATCGCTTTTCTCCATTTGCTGGCTCAGGCTATGCTGGAATTGTGCTAATTAGGAGAGAAATGGACAGAGTGATCCTGTCAGCCCTGGTTACTGGTGGGGACAAAGCGGAATATTATTCTGAGGCAATGTTTTGTGAGGGCCCTTCTTCCAGCTCTCATTAGGAGGAAGGGGCCCACAGGAGGGGACGGTTCCAAATGCCTGGCCCGTCTAATGGAGCATTGCGGTGTTCGTGTGCTAATTAACAGGCTCTGCCGGCATTCGGGAGCCTCACGGTGCACCTGGTGCCACCTGAAGTCCCCAACCACTGCTGCTTGGGAAGAAAGTGTTGGGCACAGGGTGGGAAGGCCGGTGGCCTCTTTAAACAGAGTCAGGGACACATCCCCAAAGTGCCCCAGAGCCTAAAGAGATAGGAAAAGTCAGTTACTGGCCAGTCAGAACTTCATGCACTGGGAGAGACCACTCATTGCCCACTCTTTGGGGCTGGGGGTGGGTACAAGGTCCTCTGGTGAAATGAAGCCCATGCAAGGGCAGGTAGTCCTGTAGTTCTCAAAGGATGAAGGAAACAGAAACTGCAGAACATAACCAGATGCTTGGAGATGGAGTTTGTGCAGAAGTTGAGAGCTGGTATGAAACCCTGTTATCTGATCTCTGGGACCATCACCGTGGCCCATTGCCCATTTCCTCCCTTCCTGCTCTGCATTTACCTTCCTGTGATGCCTTAATCCTGGAGGAAACAGAAGGGACCAGAGCATCCCACTGAAAATGAAATTCCTTGGCTTTATTATAAAGCCCTTATGGAAGTCCAAACACCCTTCGGAAGCCACAGGGGCAATGGAATGAATGGCTTTCACCAGCTTCGTTTTCACTGCCCTGATTTGGATGAGTTCAGAAGACAGAGGAGCTAAAATAACCTGCAGCCAGGGCTTCCCTGGTGGTGCAGTGGTTGAGAGTCCGCCTACCGATGCAGGGGACGCGGGTTCGTGCCCTGGTCCGGGAGGATCCCACATGTCGTGGAGCGGCTAGGCCCGTGAGCCATGGCCGCTGGGCCTGAGCATCCGGAGCCTGTGCTCCACAACGGGGGAGGCCGCAGCAGTGAGAGGCCCGCGTACCGCAAAAAAAAAAAAAAAAAAAAAAAAAAAAACCTGCAGCCAGAGGACCAAAAACAAGAAGCAGTTAGCAGTTGTCCATTAAAAAAAATACAATCGGTAGGTAACAAAAAGATAAATTAATGATAGCATTTTGATATCAACGCAATTGATAGCCTGTGAACTTCTACTGCTCCAACAATGAAAAGAAAGCCAAGCAAATCAGCTGAGGCCTGAAACCTGAGAGACAGAAGAGCGCAAGAAGCAATGAGACCGTTGGTGAGAACAGCTTAGAATAAGAATTTGAACATGTGCCTCCAGGCACCAGTGCTATGCTTCTCAGGACTGGTGTTGCTCACGGGCAACAGATGCGAGGCATGGATGGTATCTGGAACAGCAAAAGAAAAGAGAAGACAAACCTGTAGGCAAATGATACTTATTTATGCAAAAAATCATCTCTAGAGATTTAGAGCAGCATATCTGTCATGCTGTACCTTTTCAGTCAATCAACCAGCCATGCTTTTCTAGATCAGAGAAATCTACTGTCCACCCAGATGTCTTCTTGGGAAACAATGCTGAATCAATGATGCTAAGCAATTTGCTTGCCTTAAACGGGAATGTTTTTTCTAAAAGGGCATGCTCTGGTCTGGAGCAGGTAAACTATCAGTGGGTGAAAGCAGTAGTACTGATTAGCACTTCCTCTTTAGTTCCTGAACAGAGTTGTAAAGAAATGCTTACTAACGGTTTTCTCAGGTGGCAGAGAAATATTTGTTTTTGATCTGTCATGTTTAACTGGAAGCACGCAAACAGGTAGGTCATGAACCCCCAGTTCAAAGAAGACACTGACAAAGAACTAGATGTTCAGGGAGACAGCCACAATCTCAGAGAGCAGATAATTTAGCGGGGCAATTAAGACATGTACTCAGATGACTTAAATATAAGGTGGGGCTTCCCTGGTGGCGCAGTGGTTGAGAGTCCGCCTGCCGATGCAGGGGACACGGGTTCGTGCCCCGGTCTGGGAAGATCCTACATGCCGCGGAGCAGCTGGGCCCGTGAGCCATGGCCGCTGAGCCTGCGCGTCCGGAGCCTGTGCTCCGCAACGGGAGAGCCCACAACAGTGAGAGGCCTGCGTACAGCAAAAAAAAAAAATAATAATAAGGTGGATTGTAGTAATAAGGGTCATAAGGAGGTATACATAAATGCTGTAGGAATGGAGGGGAAGGATTATGTCCAGCTGGATCATGCGGGGTTTACAGAAAGGATAGGTTGATGTGTAGGAAAAGGAAGCAAGACTTTCTAGGAACTCAATGGCAGGAACAAAGGCATGTAAGTGAGGAACTGGGAACTGTTCGGATGAACTGGAACAGAGACTTCATATACTGGAGAGAAAGGAAACCAAACTGGAGGGTTGATTAGGACTAGATGTAGAGAGTTTTAAATGCCAGGATGATGCATCTAGACTTTATTAGTAGAGGAGGCGAGGTATTAAAGATTTTTAAACACTGTTTAGGGAGTTGAGCAGTAATGAGCTGGGTGGCTGGTAGGACAGAGTGGCAGCTAGAGACCATGCAGTAGATGACCATAAAGCCCCACACCACCCACTGTGATATTAAAGGGAAGATAGTGGGTCATCTGCCATTATAGTTGTGCTTTCTGACGAGGTCTGTGCTTTAAATGTGCAAGTTGGCCTTTTGAGGAAAAACTCACTCTCCTATAAAAGGGAATATTTATTATGATGACATAGACACCACCATATACAAAGTACAGTCCTCTAACACCCTGAAATACATACATGCACACATTGTACATAAATTTATATTATCAATATAAAAATACATCATTAACATCTCTAAGGACGGCAAATACAAAACCAATAAATATCACAATTCTAAAACATCTACTTACATTAAGTGCTGGTGAATAAGATGACAGTAAAAGGAAGAGGCCAAAGCAGACCATAAAACCAACTACATAGCTTCAGTTTACAGACTGGAGTTGGTTTGGGGGAGGTATCCCAACGTTCTCCATATGTTTCTCAATTTCCCCAAGCACTTAGAAGTGCCTGACGTCATCAACTCTCAAAAACAGAGCAAAGTTAGAATTTGACATTATGGCACTAGTTTTTGCACACCCCCCTTTCTCTCTCTCTCCCCATCTTTCACACTCTTTAACCGCATTTAAGATAAACGAATGTCAATAATAAGCTCTACTTAAAATCAAAGCCTCTATAGCCTAACCTTCTATATAGCACCCAAGCAGAATGTTTTCCTTCTCATACTCTCCTTTATGTCTTGTGTTAAATTCCACCCCACTTATCAATAGGTAAAATTGCATGGATGGTCAAATGGTGCAAATCAGAGAAAAATCCAACCTTAACTCTAGCATGGGCAACAAGGCAGAAGTGTCAGAAAATGGTTAATGAACCAGCTATTAAACTGAATAGTTTTGTGTCCTAGCAGACACTCAGGACCAAAACCTTGACCACAACATTCCTTGTGTCCAAACACCAACACACTACTGCCACATGGATGCTTTTTTCATAAAGTTTAGGAAACCCCCTGTACTTCTACAAACAACAGAAGCCGGTGGCTGGTTTATAAGACAAAATAAGGAGAGCATGTATAATCAATTTTACCCACGGGCTAGATCTTCAGGTTTTAACATAGAGACAGATAACTGGCAAAGAGCTCCATAAGAGTTGTAAAGTCAGGAAATTCTCTTTTTCTTGTGTGTGTGTGTGTTTCTGTCACATGGGTGGAATATCTAATCTGTGCTGTGAGATGGGACAAGGGGGGCAAAACATTGCCACCATTCCATAGCACATTCCTTTAAGGTCAAGTAGAGTTTCTAGTTTTTAATCAAATGGGAACTCCTGCAAGCAGTCCCCTTCTCCTATCTTTCAGGCCACACTGACTTTCTCACTTGAATCTGTAACAGATTAACTAGAACTCAAAAGTCCTTTCTGTCACCTTTAAGTTGGTCTGGAGGTCTAGAACCCAATGCAACCCTACATATGCCTTTCACTGTACAAGCTAATCCCAGGAGGGACCTGATTCACAGGGATCCCCTTCCCTGGAGTCAGACTGAAGGCGGGGGCTGGGAGGTGGGGAATGGAAGGCATTGGGGGATGGGACTCTCTTGAGAGATGTAGAATTTTAAAAGCATTTCTCCAGCTGGGGATTCCTGGAACCTAGTATACAGTGGTGAGCTTGCAGGCCAAGTTGCATGGTCTGGTCCAGAATCTAATTGGCCTCTGGTCTCCTTGCATCATAAACACCTCCTAAGAGATCAAGTACAATTCAAAAGAACTTGTCCCATCAACACGTCTCAACTGACTTTGCTATCACTCAATCAAATCAACTGTAAGATGCTGGAGCTCCAGAATCATTTCCTGAAACGAGAAAGCGGGACTTTGACCTTTAAGAATGATATACCTTCTGGTGTTACCAACATCCGAGGCTGAGACGGTCACAGTCTAGAAGCTGAATGCATAACTGCACCACTGATCCTTGGGTAGAGCAGATTCTTCTCTTGCCGCCGAATGTCCTCAGAAGCGCAGAGTGCCAGGAGCAGGGGAGAGGGTCAGTCCTGGAGGTGCACCCTCCGGCCTCTGGGCAGGAAGCAGTGAGGTGCGCGTCATCAGAACTGCACTGGGAGGGAAGCACAGTTCCAGTCCCCAGGGCATCCTGTCCACAAGCAGCTGCTACTTCTTGGGCTTCTCTAGAATGTTGAGGAATTTCCCCCGTGTCATCTCTCTGGCTGGAATCACAAAGCAAATTAAATGAAGACCTAAAATCTGAAAAAGTGTTCACAGGAAGACTTAATTTAAGAATGCAGATTGATTTAAATTGTATACAAAGTTGCTACCATAACAGATTCAATCTCTACTAACCTCCAAAATGGGAGAAAAACAAACCACTATGACAACAAACTGTACAAAATTGTTCTGAAGTTGGTAATTACTACAACGCGCAAGCCAGCTGGGGAAATCTTTATCATTTACCCTTGGGTTAGCTCTTGGAGGCTAAAAATCCAACCAAGATTAGATTAGAGTCTTTTCTGGATTGTTGGTCTCTGGACATTTATAATCTCAAATCAAAATTAGAGATCATTTACCCCATCTCTCAGCAGTGGTAGTCCCTGGATACTGTAATGTAACAGGGTTTATATTCCCTCAGTGCAGTTCATCTGTGGATGGAGTAATAAAGTAGGGTGTATAGAGCTTTGGTCTTCTCTCTCTTGGCATTGTCAGTCCTTAGATATTTAATATAGCCAGGCAAGGTTTATGTGTCTTTCTCTCACTTTCAGCACCATCAATCTTTGAATGCTGTAGTTACAAGAGGGTTTATACAGCTACTTTCCTACATATGAGGCTCTGAAATGAAAGTAAAACATTTCTCAGTTACAAGACCCACTCCAGAAGCCCCCCATTTTAGCTCTGTCAAGCAAATCCTCAAAAATTGTACGTGGCATAACCCCCTTCATCCTCCCCACAAGATGATCTTTTTATGTCTCTTAAATGGATGTAACAGTGCTGAAAGTTTCCGATGGCTGGCCTCGGGGCTGGAAGTCTTCTGGAACCATGCAGTGAACACACAGCAGGCTATGGTGCCCTGTGGCTTCCAAGGATATGTCTCCATCTTGGCCAAAGGAGTGAGGTGGCTAGGGAGGCACCTGCAGGGGTGAGAAGGACTTTCACCCTAGCCTCCTTGCTTCCTTTCCCCGGTGCAGAGCAAATGGTGCTAGATGAATGAGTTCCCACTCCCCCACCCCACCATCTACATTTAATAGTTCTTGGTTTATTTGTACAAGGAAGAAATAAAACAATACAAACTTTGTAACCAGGAAAGCTTTTGGTAACTGCAGTCTATACATTCCCCATCTTTCACAAGTTCCAAAGCTCCAACAAAGGGAAAAGAAATCCCATTAACTAGGAATGGAAGCCCCAGAGTTGGGCTTGTCTCACGTGCCCTCAACCGTACCCTGGCCCAAATCAAAATGACCATTCCTTCCTTAGAGGGTTTACGCCAAATCCCATACATACAAAGTTCCTATAAGACTTGCAATTACTTGTTGATATACTTGTCTTCCTCCATGGAAGTCGAAGAACTGAGGGCAGAGATTGTGTTTTATTATTCTTTTTATCACCAGCACCTAGCATAGTGCTGGACCCGGTATCTGCTGAATAAATGTTGGCTGGATGAATGGTAATATACAAAAGAACTAGAACCAAGTAGGAACACAGTGTAGTTAAGTTTCCTTCCATTTCACAGACAAACAATAAGACTTGTTAGTGACCCTCATTGCTCCATTCTCTACATTGTGGGATTCTTTTAAAATTTACCTTGCTTATTCGGCAAGAAAAGTCATTTCCCTTGATGGAAGTAGTGCCAGATTCATGGAGAGATCCAGGGACAAGGACTAACTACTCTAGAAGAAATCCAAACACGTATTTTATTGCCCAGGGGAGGGAGCATGGATTTCTTTCAGAGAACACAGGATCTGAATGAAGTTTAAGTTCCAACTCTAATATTTATCAGCTGGGCGAGACCTTGAGTTGGGAAAGATCTCTGCGCCTCAGTTTCTTCATCTGTAAAATAAGTAGCATATTAATGCCACCTGCCCCGCCCTCTTGGGTATTCAGCCATGATCACGCTTGGTATAGTGGTATTATTAACACAGCGCCTTTCAGAGGAGGGTAAGTAGTCTATTGCTTCTCTCTCTTTTTTTTTTTTTTTGCGGTACGCAGGCCTCTCACTGTTGTGGCCTCTCCCGTTGCGGAGCACAGGCTCCGGACGCGCAGGCCCAGCGGCCATGGCTCACGGGCCCAGCCGCTCTGCGGCATGTGGGATCCTCCCAGACTGGGGCACGAACCCGTGTCCCCTGCATCGGCAGGCGGACTCTCAACCACTGCGCCACCAGGGAAGCCCTCTATTGCTTCTCTTGCATGCAGTATTTCCTAAGTGAATAAGTGAATGAATTGTGATAAGGGAGGCTAGCAATCTCGAAAATCCCATTCCTTGGAATCTTTTCCCTCAGCCTGATCTATAGGAATTGACTTATACTTTCGGCCAGAGTGGGTTGCATCATTTATTCCTACTTGGATAGGTTTTCTGCCTACTCTCCAGTGCTTATTAATGAATTTAAACACGGTATCAAATGATCCTGCAAAGTGGCTAGAAGCAGGTGCTCTGGAAATCAGACTTGGGTAATACAATACTCGGCTGGGTAGAACAGAGCCCTGTTCCAAAAATCCTGGGCCAGGAGCACTGTACTGATTTTACTAATTATTTCTGCCTACTGTCTTTCATGTCCCACAATTCTTTGCTCTTTTTTTCCCCAAATGGGAGAATGACCAATATTTTAAGACTTAAAATTTTACAAGACCCAATCTATTCGAGGGATCAAAAGGATTTAAAAGGAAAAAAAAAAAGGATATTCCAAAGTCTCTCAGTGGCAAGCTCTCCTTGAATTTAACCAATCCTTTTTTTTTTTATTTTTTTTTATTTTTATTTATTTTTGGCTGTGTTGGGTCTTCGTTTCTGTGTGAGGGCTTTCTCTAGTTGTGGCAAGCGGGGGCCACTCTTCATCGCGGTGCGCGGGCCTCTCACTATCGCGGCCTCTGTTGTTGCGGAGCACAGGCTCCAGACGCACAGGCTCAGTAGTTGTGGCTCACGGGCCTAGTAGCTCCGCGGCATGTGGGATCTTCCCAGACCAGGGCTCGAACCTGTGTCCCCTGCATTGGCAGGCAGATTCTCAACCACTGTGCCACCAGGGAAGCCCTAACCAATCCTTTTTAACAACCCCCCTTCCACTCAGTCATTCCTCCCCCTTCAATCTAATCTAAGTACACAGTGCTGCAGCAAACCACTGTAAAAGTAGAAGGAATTCAAAAGACATCATCTTTTACGTGGGAGGGGAGAAAGTTTTCCTACTCGCTGGTCCTATATAGGAGATATATGAATTTGTGACATAGCTAGCTGCTCCCTAAAAGAGGGCTGTGCCCTATAAATCACATCCTAAGCACCAACCCCTTTTTGTGCACAGAGAAATTGCTGTGGGTCAGGGGCTGTTCCAGAGCACATGCCCTCCTGTTCACTTGTCATCAGAGATGTTAACATCTCTGATTAATTCATATACCCCTTATATTATTCCTCATCTCTTTATCCTTGGCTCTCCCGTTCTACTGCAATGTAAAGATTCTTACCGACCTGCTATAGTAATCAGCACCCGCTAACTACACCCCCCCCAAACCTAGTGAAATTGTTTAGCGATGCCAACCGCGCTTTTAATTTGCAAGACATCAGACACAGAGGTAATTTATACCAACATCTGTTCGTTTTTGACTTCTGAAACAAACTCACACATGCTGCTACAAAATCCCATTAGGAGTAGGGAGACAGCCTTCTGCTACTATTCTGTATTCCTCTTCTACACAGACACACACATACACACACAGACACACACACCCCCCCACACCCCTTCCAGTAGGGTTTATAATGTAAATGTGTTTTACTAAAAAACTCCCACCAAGGATTTCAAATCTCTTTGGGAAAAAACCTTTAGAGAAGTCTATGCCTGCTGACAGAGGACAGTAAGGTATTTCTATGTCCTCCTGCCTAGTTCCATCCCTTCTTCCCAACAGTTACCACTTGGTAAAATTCTTGCACTAATGACCAGGGTAAGATTACATACTCTTCAGCTTGGCACTTCCAATTCCTGCCTTCTCTCCTGGTTCTCTTTTCCCACAGTGTGTTAGAAGACCATCCTGGGGGCCATAAAATTGCCAGAGAAAGTTTTATCTGGAGCCAACACCATTTCTTAACTATTTTCTGGTTCTGGATTGATTCTCTAGGATTACAAGATTCAACAGGAAGGCAACACTGCTACCACAGTCGAATCACTAGGCTAAGAGGGATCCATTGGTCATCGGCTCCCAGTGTGTGCTCTGCAGAAGAGAAGCATGACCTCCACGTCAAGTCATTATTTACAGGCCCTCCTATGCGGGGCACAGACCATAAACTGAGAAAGCCACAGTCAAGACTCTCACCAAAGGGTGAACATGTGAACTGCTGCAGCGTGTGGGACGGGGACACATTTAAAGACAGCAAATGGATAAACTATAATCAACTTCCAGGTTGATGCAGTTTCTATCACCCTTTCATAGTTTCCCTAGGGCTGTCAGGTTCACAGGCCCTGTAAATACCTGGGTATACATTAGAGAGGTCAGGGCTGAAGGGAGGACTCCATCCTGCTTGCTGTGAAGGTGGTGTGTGCTTTAATGTAATCTCTTCTTTAGACTCTCCAATTCCTCCATCCTACATTTGCCTCTGGCTCCCTTTCCACAGTGACTATCCCCAAACTGCCTTCTCTGTGGTAAATCTTCCGGTGGCTGGTTGAAAAAGATTCAGTGGTACAGACTGATTTCTTACCAGTGAGGGCATGAGGGATTACCAGAGGCACCCTGGTTAACGAGATTGGGTGCAGAATCTCTCAAGAGACCAGCCCTCTATGCCAGGGCTTTGCACCTTTCGCCCATGACATATGGGTTTCATTACAGAAAGATTTTCCAGATTATAACTTTGAGGCAATTGCCTGATAAAATTCTGCTTGGCTTTAATACAGGGAACAATGTAAAGATTAAGTAACTTTTAATGAAATGGAAGAAACTCATAGCATTTGGTTTGCAGTTCCAATGCAAACTACTTTAAATATTTATATTGTGCCTCAATATAATTAAAAACGTTAGCAAGGCGGATGGTTCTCTCATATCCTGAAAAGCAACAACAGGCTGTTCAGGAGACTCTGAGTGGCCAGGAAACAAAGGAGACAGCAGAACGCTGTGAAAAGAGCAGGGCTAGATATTTATTTATTTATTTGTTTGTTTGTTTGTTTGTTTGTTTTGGCTGCGCTGTGCAGCTTGCAGGACCTTAGTTCCCTGACCAGGGATTGAACCCGGGCCCCCAGCAATGGAAGCGTGGAGTCCTAACCATTGGAACACCAAGGAATTCCCAAGAGCAGGGCTTTTAGCATTGGACAGGCTTGGATTCAAACCCCACCTCCTACACTGAGCCTGAACCACTGCGGGCAAGTCACCCAAGTCATCTCTCTGTGTTTCAGTCACCTCATCTGTTCAAGATGGGATTAATACAAGGGTCACACAGGCATTCTGTAAATACTAGCTACTGTATGACTCTTTCTTTCATGTCAAACAAGAAGTTTATTTAAGCAACAAGATACTTGATGGGGAAATTATCTAGGATTCATTTCGTTTAGAGTAATTTATCCCTGCTTAAAGACAGATTGCCTTACACGTAACAGCTATGTACAAAAAAGTTATAAAACTGCCCTGGGTTTTACAGTGATAAAGTGAAAAACATTAAAATTCTCCAATGGAACAAGGTATGCAAGGATTTTTTTTTTTTTTTTTTTTTTTTTTTTTTGCGGTACGCGGGCCTCTCACTGTTGTGGCCTCTCCCGCTGCGGAGCACAGGCTCCGGACACGCAGGCTCAGCAACCATGGCTCACGGGCCCAGCCGCTCTGTGGCATGTGGGATCTTCTCAGACCGGGGCACGAACCCGTGTCCCCTGCATCGGCAGGCGGACTCTCAACCGCTGCGCCACTAGGGAAGCCCTGCAAGGATTTTTGTTTGTTTGATTTCTGTTCAACAGTGAGAGCAAAATAACTTACTGGAATACGAAAGACAAGGGCTGAATGAGCACGCCACTAATGGAGGGAGGGGGGACTGTTACAGAACCAGAATTCTGCCCCAGTTGTTGCCAAGCAAAACATAACACTGGTCATTTAGCTTAAAAAAAAAAAAAGCCAATATGCTTGTGTACACTAGTTACTTCAACTACAGTAAAGACGTGAGGGGGGCTTCCCTGGTGGCGCAGTGGTTGAGGGTCCGCCTGCCGATGCAGGGGACACGGGTTTGTGCCCCAGTCTGGGAGGATCCCACATGCCACGGAGCAGCTGGGCCTGTGGGCCATGGCCGCTGAGCCTGCGCGTCCGGAGCCTGTGCTCCACAACGGGAGAGGCCACAACAGTGAGAGGCCCGCATACCACCAAAAAAAAAAAAACAAAAAAAAAACCAGATGTGAGGAAGGGGTATACGAAAGAATAGAGAAATCCATACTGTAGTAGTCAGGATGTGGGAGAACCAAACTGCAGTCTTCTAACTGCAAATGTCTTCTTGGTCTGGAGGAACTGAGATCTGGAGAAAAGAGCAAGTTCCCTTCATAGCAGACACCTCCTGTCTGCTGCTGGAACACACTGACGGTATCTTGGCTACTATAGTATGGATTTCTCTGTTCTTCCATGTACCCTTTCCTCACTCCTTTACTGTACTTAAAGTCACTGGTGATGTACACGAGCATATTCCCTTTATATTTTTAAGCTAAATGACCAATGCTATGTTTTGATCGACAACAACTGGGGCAGAGTGCTGCTTCCGTGACAGCGCCCCCTCCTCCATTAGTGGCATGCTCATTCAGCCCTTCTCTTTCATAATCCAGTAAGTTATTTTGCTCTCACAGTGTGTCTGTTTCATGAATTGGCTGCCTATTAAACTGGAATCTGACCTACCTCATTGACAAACCCTGTCATTCACAGTAAGCCTTCATTAGTTTACTAAGTGGCGTATGCTTAATCTTAATCTGTGCACCACAGAACTGTCCTGCCCCGCCACCTTCAAATTAATATGATCATTGTTCTTAGCCTTGACTCCTTCCTTGGGTTTTCTATCGGTCATGGGAAACAACGGAGTCTCCGCAGCTGCCATTTCACAAAAGAGAAAAGGTACCAGGTCAGTACCGAATGCGCACACAAGCAGCACCAGGAGTGGCAAAAAGAGGATGAACTATTTATTTATTTATTTATTTATTTATTTTTTGCGGTACGCAGGCCTCTCACTGCTGTGGCCTCTCCCCTTGCGGAGCACAGGCTCCGGACGCGCAGGCTCAGCAGCCATGGCTCACGGGCCCAGCCGCTCCGCGGCATGTGGGATCTTCCCGGACCAGGGCACGAACCCGTGTCCCCTGCATCGGCAGGCGGACTCTCAACCACTGCGCCACCAGGGAAGCCCCGAACTATTTACTTTTTAAAGGCTCTCAAATGTAAAACAAAGGGAAACATGCCTGACTTGCATCTGTGTAACATGTATACTCTGGAGGTTCAAACCTGGGTGCTAGTTAGAGGCAGCGACCTTCCTTAACTACACCAGCAGCTTCTTCTAGCAAAAAGGAGCATATAAAACCCTAGTTAGTTTGGTTTAAATCAATGTGCTAAAAGGTTATCTATTTAACTAGATTTATAGAAGGTGTTTTGTAGAAATGATGCCATTTGTTATGATTACAGTTTTGACTTTTTAAAAACAATTATTATTATTATTATTCTTATTTTGATACACGGGCCTCTCACTGTTGTGGCCTCTCCCGTTGCGGAGCACAGGCTCCGGACGCGCAGGCTCAGCGGCCATGGCTCACGGGCCTAGCCGCTCCGTGGCATGTGGGATCTTCCCAGACTGGGGCACGAACCTGTGTCCCCTGCATCGGCAGGCGGACTCTCAACCACTGCGCCACCAGGGAAGCCCAACAATTATTTTTTAGTTGAAAGCATTCTAATTCCGCTGAGGGACCTCCTAGTCATGAGTGTGTGCTATGCAGGAGAGAAGCATGAAGGGGATGGATGAATAGTTAAGTTAGTCACGTAGAGAGCCTACCTACCATGTACTAGGTATTAGGGAAAATTCAAATAAATGAGAAGTGGCCTTTGAGATGGAGCTAGCTAGCTGTTCACAGGTACCTTGGTACATCAGAGGAGAACAAAGGAAACCAATGTGATTTACAGTGCTGATTTCTCTCTCACAGGAATGAGGAAGTTTTCCTGTCACTCCGGCATAGGGCCGGCATACAGCAGAGCAGTTCCAGGCAGGCTGCCAGACTGAGATTCTTCACTATGCTCCAGTTCAGACCTCCACAAAAACCTATCACTAAGTGATCAATAATTCAAGTCAAGGACTAAGCACTTTATAATGCCTCTGATATGAGAGTGGCTGGGGCCGCTGTCAAGAGCAGAAGGTGCTATGAACTGAGCATGGTGTTCCTGGATGAGAACGAACTCTCTTGGGACCTCATGTGAATACTTGGTGGCCCTCAGAAAATGGTGTAATTGTAATATGGTCTACTGACCATTCTCAGTCAACTCTTGTGGGAGAGTCCACTCAAGTTAAGAGTTTATGGTAGAGGGACTTCCCTGGTGGCACAGTGGTTAAGAATCTGCCTGCCAATGCAGGGTACACAGGTTCGAGCCCTGGTCCAAGAAGATCCCACGTGCCGCAGAGCAACTAAGCCCACGCACCACAACTACTGAGCCTGCACTCTAGAGTCCACGAGCCACAACTACTGAGCCCGTGTGCCACAACTACTGAAGCCCAAGTGCCTAGAGCCTGTGCACCGCAATGAAGACCCAACGCAGCCAAAAATAAATAAATTAAAATAAATAAATTTAAAAAAAAGATTTTATGGTAGAAATCTCACTTTTCTCTAAAATATATAAAAGCAGCATTTGAAGGCAGACAGAACAGCCTTAGGCTCTTGCCCAAAATTCTTTGAGAATGAAATAGTATCTAAGAAAAAAAACAGTCTGGATGCTATATCCATGACCAAACTATCATTGACTATGAAAATCTTCATCCTAAGAATTCTCAGAAAATCCTTTTGGGGGCACACTTCCCAGATTCTCTTTCTATTGAGTGTCTTGTCTCTCTAACATGACTTTTTCTTCTAAAAGAGTGGGGTGGCTAAGAACCGTGTTCTCTCCAGTGAATTCAGGAAAAGATAATTTTATATCAAACTTGTTTTTTCAATTCATAGCAAGGGCCACTTCCAGAGAATGTTTTATCCAAGAAGTGATATAAAAAAGAAAAGCCAGGACTCAATGTACAGTTATATGCATTTGGACAGTTCCAATATGGAAAATAATTTTAATGGCTTTTCACAACAGGGGGCAAAAAAGGACAGAAACATCCAGCCAACAGATTTATTCTCAGAATATAAACCATCAAGCAGGAACATAAAATACGGGAAGTGTCATCCATGATGCCTGAAGGCTGAAAGAAGTAGAAGAATCTTAATTGTCAGGTATTTGAAAAATGCTGTATTCAGGTGAAAGCCTATGTTTCTCCATCAACTCTCCTTGCTCTGCCCTCCTTCAAGAGCAAAACAAGACTAGATTTCAAATATTCAATCCTTTTTATCATCCTTCTCCCTACTAAAAAACAAACCAAACCAGTAACAACAAACCCCAAAGATTTGTGTTCAAGAAATGAGACCTAAGAACTTCTTATTTGTATTTTGTTTCCTCTTCAGAAGGCCTCACAGGCCTATTTCACTTGGTTCCACTTCCAAGGGTAAACTCAGCTGAACGAAAGGCAATGAGATCAAAGCAATGGATTAATACACTCGGGGCAAACTTTTATTAAATACTCATAAATTTTTGCAGAACATTCACACTTCAGGGCCTTTACACAGTAATACATCGTGGTGAAACACTTATTGTGACCAAAGGCTAGTAGCTTCACACAGTCTTAATTTCCTCATTCATAAAGTGAGTACAACAATAATAATCTATCATGTAAGGTTAAGAAAGAACAACTAGTCAAACTGACTTCATCAGGACACAAAATATTTTGCCCCAAGTTAGAGTAATTTATTCACAGGCAATATCCCACTCCCAGGAAAATCAGACCAAGATCACAGTATAGATGAATTTCAAAGGACTTGGATATTAAGAAAATCCTCCTGCTTGGAACATCCCCACCTCAAGGTGCTGGCAGCAGCAAACCTCTACAGAGGATGGAGGCCCCGGTCTTCTTGACCCACAGGGCAGGGAAAGAGTTACATCTTCGCACTGGGAAGCCAATAAAAACCTCTCTTGATTATAATTTAGATAAGAACCACTGGATTGAATAATAATGTCTGAAACTCCCCTGGCTGTTTCACCTTGAGACGTCCATCACTGGGTTAAACATGATGCTAATTGCATTTGGATTGATTAATTTCTCTCACTCCTGTCTATTCGAATAACGCTTAACAAAATAATCATAGCACCCAGAGCCAAATCTTTTCCGTCAAAGGAATGAAGCCATCAGAACAGGCAGAGATGAAAGAAATGAAGATGACCCGTAATTACAGCTACGGTGATATCATTACCATATTATACGAAATGAGTGTGGGGGGAGGGGGAGGAGAGGGAGGAGGGGCTGAGATTATTTATTTTTTTAAATGAAACGCTACGATCTAAGAATACAGATTTGACATCAAGTGGAACACACAGAAATATAGAACTTTTAAAAAATACAAATCTTGCTCATGAAATTGCAAAATCCGACACTGAGGCCCAAGATACATCAAACGTCTTGGGCTGTGAGCAGGTTATTATTCATGCCAGTATTTTTTCACCACAATATCACTTTGCTTATGACTTACATGGAGATATAAGATGCTGTCTTGATACCACAAACACTCCTATAGTTACTGGAGAATTTTTCTTTAAGCCAGGGAATAAGATCATTTTATTCTAATTTTGTTAGAGGTGGCCTTGTTTGTAAAATTAGAATCTGACTTTTAACTGCAGGTAGTTCCAGTTTAAGACACCAAAGAAAATGTCTATGAATCTTCACGCATGGTTCATCGGACAGTAGTATGGACTTAACTCACCAGAAAGGAAGAATATATTTCCCTACTTTCTTGTTGTTTGATATGTCTTTTTAATATATATGGTATAGAAAAACCTATGAATCATAGGATTTGAACTTTGGTCTGGATCTATCACTTATTAGATGGTGATCTCCAGTAAATTATGTAGCCTCTCTGTGCCTCAGTTCCTTCATCTGTAAAATGGGGGATTAGTACCTACCTGAGTGGGTTGCATGAGACTTAAGACAATACATTTAAGTGCTCAGTAAGTGCTGGCACAAGAAAAAATTTCCCCCTAAGATTAATTTTATGGCTATTTACAGAACCTTGAACGTGTTTTTGTTTTTGTTTTGGCCAGTCTGCGAGGCATGCAGGATCTTAGTTCCCTGACAAGGGACCTAACCCACACCCCCTGCAGTGGAAGCACAGCGTCTTAACCACTGGCCTGCCAGGCAAGTCCCTTGAATGTTTTGGTTATTTCATTTAATGAAGTTATTTCAAATAGACACTGTAAAGTACCTTGAATATAGATTTTAACAAATATTTGTGAAATAAATAAATAGGATACTTAGAAGGTGCATTATTTTAATAGGCTAGAAATATCTGGGGGATATTTTTGTTATGGTATTTTATTTATTTTATTTTATTTTAAAATTTTTATTTATTTTTTAACATCTTTATTGGAGTATAATTGCTTTACAATGGTGTGTTAGTTTCTGCTTTATAACAAAGTGAATCAGCTATACATATACACATATCCCCATATCTCTTCCCTCTTGCATCTCCCTCCCTCCTATCCTCCCTATTCCACCCCTCTAGGTGGTCACAAAGCACCGAGCTGATCTCCCTGTGCTATGTGACTGCTTCCCACTAGCTATCGGTTTTATATTTGGTAGTGTATATATGTCCATGCCACTCTCTCACTTTGTCCCAGCTTACCCTTCCCCCTACCTGTGTCCTCAAGTCCATTCTCTAGTAAGTCTGCATCTTTATTCCTGTCCTGCCCCTAGGTTCTTGCTACGGTATTTTAAACAGAGAACCATCATTAAGTCGAAAACAATAAAAACAGATATTGAAATTGTCTTACTTAGCTTGGACAAGAACACATGTTTTTCTATTTTGTTATATAACAAATACTCCCAAAGAAAACAAGCATATGTATTCTGAATTTGTAATCATTCAGTAGTAAATGTGAACAGTGCTTTAAAAGAAAAAAAACAAAACACTGTATTTCTGCCAGGTTAAAACAAGAGTCTAAACCATTTACTATGTTAACTCGGTATTCTCTGCTTTCTTTCTGGTTAAGAAAGGCAATGTATACAGTAAAAAAGATTTCTCTTATCTGGCTTTGGAATTAGATGGGTCTAGCCTTGATTCAAATCCCAGCCCCGCCCCATTTACAGGTGTTAAGACCTTAAGCAAATTATTTTTATGAGCATCAGTTTTCTCATTCATAAAATGTAATTATAAAATAGACTTTGCAGTCTTGTGAGATAAAATGAGGTATGAAAATCCTTTATATTGCCTGGCGTATAGTAGGAAAGTCTATAAATGGCAGCGTTTATCATTTTTTTAATCTGTCAAATCTCAGTTCAAACATCACCTTTTCAAAGAGGCCTTCTGTGGCCACCCTATCCAAAGTGAGTCCTCTTGGTTACTTTCTTTCATATCAACACATTTACTTCCTTCACAGCACTTACCAAAATCCGAAATTAACTTTGTTTATTTCCCTGCATGCTCCTTTAAGTTCTACAGAGCCTCCTGCTCTATCCCCAGCAACTAGAACAATACCAGGCACATGGGAGGTGGTCAACTATATATCTATTGAAATAATTTATTCATATATGAGGAAAGAGGAAATCTGCTTCCTTTTCAATTCTTAGTTCAATACTGTACATAAGAAATTTTTGTCCTAGTAAAATTACCTATGTTTTTTACCCTTTGACCTAGCAATTTTACTTCTAGGTAGCTACCCAAAGATACACCAGCAAAAATATTAAATAGGGTATTCATATTCCTATTCATTTCAGTACTATCTGTAATAACTGAAGATTGGAAGCAACTAAAATGTCCATTTTTAGGGAAGGGACTCCATATTACAGAGTACTGTGCAACTGTATGAAGCAATGAAGAAGAGACCTATATATTGCTATGGAGCGATCTCCAGAACATACTGCGGAGCAGAAAAAAAGCAAGGTGCAGAACACTATGTATAGTATATTACCTTATGTGGAAAATTAGGACATGGAGAAATACACAGGTATATTTACTTATATTTTCAAAAGAAATAATGGAAGGATAAAGTTTAGTATTTGTTTTTACTAATAAAGATGGTTACCTAGAAGAGGAAAAAGAGAGGGGGTAGGATAGAGGTGGAAGGTAGACACTTTGGATGCACCTTATTTTATATGTTTTACTTTGGGACACCATATAAATATTTTATACATTAAAAAATTCATTAAATAGAAAAACAGCAATCTCTAAAAATGGAAATAAACTGAAAATAACTTGAATCTCTAAAATTTGGCAATAACCACACAGTACACAAGTTTAAATAATTCTAAAAGACATATTCTGACTATATATCCCTACAAGTACATATCCTAAAGATATAAATGAGGCACAGAGAAATCTTAAATTGCATTCAGCAGTCTTGTTGTTATATGTAGTTAGTTCTTTTGATGCTAGTCTCACTGTGGGTTAAAACATAAATAATTATGTTAGTTATTAGAAATCAAGATTTCCAGAGTAAAAGACATACTATTATAAAATCAAATACATTGTATATGAGAAAAGAATCTAAAAAAGAATGAATATATGTATATGTATAACTGAATAACTTTGCTGTGCTCCTGAAACTAATATAACATTGTAAATCAACTAAACTCCAATAAAATTAAAATTAAAAAAACAGAATACATTAAATTAAAACCCTTAAACATCTTTAATTTGAACTGGGCATATTGGTAGGAACACAATTTCTTTTTCTCTTAAAAAACAAAACAACAACAACTCATTTACCAACCCTGTCCATGGAAAAGGCCCAGAAGCAATGACAGTCCAGTACCAATTAATACTCTTAGTACTTAGATTTCTACTAAAACGAAGATTTCTGCTCCCAGGGTTCCTTGGAGAAATGGATAAGAATCTAAGTCTGAAGTAAATGAACAAGGAATATCTTGACACGCTGAAAGGAAGGAAGTTACCAAAGATTACTAGGGTCATGTCAAATGACACAGAAGTCAGCATAAAGGAGTGTCCACTAACTAAAGATGGGACAGTTTTGAGTGTCAAAAACAATAATGATTATAGTGCTTAGAAATACATTAAATAGTATTTTAATGTATTATATTTAATATAATATTAATATATTATATTAATATATTATATCAATCACATCAAATTAATATTATATTAACATATTATATTAAATCATAATACATTATATTAAATATATATTGTATTATATTAAATTATAATACACTAGTATACTGTATTATATTTAATATATTTAATATATTATATTTTACTATAATATTTCTTAAAAGCCCTCAGTCACTTCAACTCATTTCATGTTCTGAAAATTGGTAAGTAAAAGGGGAGAAAAATCAAGCATTTTTTCTGCCTTTACTCTTTGGATTACATTTCAGGGAAACCAAATAGTTGCTGATTTATTAGAATAGTAATAATAATCATTATTATTATTATGGAAAGAATGAGACTGATACCCCCTAAACCCACTGATCTTCACTGAAACTGGAACAAATGAAGGTCCTGTGTTTCATACGCAGCAATAGCAAGTACACTTATGAAGCATTCTTGAAAAAAAGACTGACTCCGAACCCACTTTATTCTCTAACTCTACTAGATTACAGGAAATTTGGGGGAAAAGAGGACCATGTGGAATGCTACCACCATGATAAAAATCATCCAAATTTAAAATGTGGGAGATCCTCCTGGACAGACAACCCAGTTTCTTCAGCAATTAAATAGCATGGGGTGGGGGAGATAACCTAGAAGAAGAAGAGTGCGCTTATAGAGAAGATTAAGTGACTGAAGACTGATGTCAATCAAATGCAATGTGTAGACCTTGTCCAGATGTTGACTCATACAAACCAACTGTGAAAAACACAATTTTTAACCAAACTGGACATGGACTATAAGACGTTACTAAGGAATTATTATTTTATGTTGTTTGGTGTAATAATTGTGTGTGTTTTTTAAAGGCCTTCTTGGTTAGAGATACATACTAAATTATTTATGAATGACATGGTACTAGGATTTGCTTTAAAATGCTCCAGCCAACAACACAACCACAACAAAAAGTGTGATATAAGGGGGCAGAGATACAACAAGAATGGCAGAAAGTTGACAATTATTGAAGCTGGGGATGGGTACGTGGAGTTCATTATAGCATTCTTTCTAGTTAGTATATGCTTGGAAAATCTCCATAGTAAACAGAAAACTTCACCAAATGCTTCTCTGGAAATACAGCTTTTTCTCATTATCACTACATATCATAATACAATGAAGAGTAGGCCAGGGAACAGAGATGGGGATGATTAATTCTGCAGAGGACTTGGAAATGGATGGACAGGAAAAGCTGTAGAAAGGGGATGACTTTTCATGTCATGAATGTTTATTTCCATCGTTAAATTCTTCGGATGAGGAACAAATTACACATGACCAAACAATCAAAAGCAGATTACATATTTTTTAAACTCTACCAAATCTAACTCAGGTTAAGCCTAATAATAATAAGCTGCTGTCTTCCAACCTTTCTTATTTAAGAAATCATACTGACAAATCCAAGAGCACAATTTTCAATTTATTCATAAAATAGCTATGAGGGAAGCTCTCTGGTTCAACATTTTGCTTCTAAAAAATTCTTTGGGAGGTGGAGAGAATGAGTCTTCGGTCACTCATTCATTCATTCATTCATTCATTCATTCATTTATTCTTGGCTGAATTGGGTCTTCGTTGCTGCGTGCAGGCTTTCTCTAGTTGCAGCGAGCGGGGGCTGCTCTTTGTTGTGGTGCGTGGGTTTCTCATTGCGGTGGCTTCTCTTGTTGCAGAGCATGGGCTCTAGGTGCACGGGCTTCAGTAGTTGTGGCTCGTGAGCTCTAGAGCACAGGCTCAGTAGTTGTGGAGCACGGGCTTAGTTGCTCCACAGCATGTGGGATCTTCCCGGACCAGGGCTCAAACCCATATCCCCTGCATTGGCAGGCAGATTCTTAACCACTGTGCCACCAGGGAAGTCCAAGTTACTCATTTATTGAATCTTCTCAGAAAAAGCTTTAGGGTCGCTACAGCAGAAATTAACACATTGTAAATCAACTATACGTCAATAAAATTTTTTAAAAAAAGCTTTAGGTTTGGTAGCAAGCCTAACTTTAAGGCTGAGGCCAGTCCAATAGCTAAAAGGAATAGCTTAATCTAAACAAAGTTACAAAAGGAATAGCTTAATCTAAACGCTCACTCGTCCGGTTAAATTTCAGCTAGTTTTTCCTCATACTATCAACAACTGTGAATATAAATGACCTCAATAATCCTACTTCTCTTTGATCACTCTTTTACTTCACAGATGACGATTTATCCAATTTTAACACAAATTACTTGTTCTACCTGGTAATTTGATTTTTAATTGTTGGCATTGTGATTTCACATATTTATGGTTCATGTTTTCAACTTGACCAGACAATAAGTTCATCAATGGTAGACACTTTTAAGGATATTTTCCCTAACAGACTTGGAAAAAATACCCAATATATAGTATTTATCCAGTAAGGCTTAATTTAAAAATCCTCTTTTTCCTCTAAAATAATGTAGTAGTACAAATGTACAACAATTACTGTCTTCACTTGATTATGAATTTCTTTTAAAACCACGTCACATCAAGGTAAGAACTTGATCGTATGACGTGTCTACTTAGGAAGTCATATTGAGATAGGCTGGGACCTGGGACCTTTTACCGAAAGCGCTTGCACCTGGACTAACATCTCTTTGAGTGACAGAATACAAAGAAACTATAAGGGACTAAAAACAACTGCACGTGCACAGTTGGGGCAATTATGATCAACAGGATTCAAAAAGGCCACAAACCAACTGCCATTTCTGAGGTGCTGAGAGCAAAAGCAGGGCACTGTGCAGGATCCCTGTACATGGCACCACTAAAGGGGTGGGCAGATCACCTAAGCTACACCTCCTGCCCAACCCATGGACCCACCCCTGTTGTTACCCCTTTTAAGGACCCAAGCAGCTCCTCTCAGGGAGAGAGAGCAAGAGTACCTGTCTCTTCTTTTCACTCCCTTGTACTGCAGCATGAGCCCCAATAAAGTCTTGACTGGAATTCTCATCTGGCCTCTTGTCAATTTCTATTGAATAAAGAGTCCAAGGGCCCAGGCCCATAACAATATGGTAGTGGTTATTTTCCTTCTGAGTAGAAATTACAGCTAGTTAACCTTTTTTTCAAAATATCCAGTTTTGATGTTTCTGAAAAATCTTATTTACATTTGTGAATTATTAACATAAAAGAATTAGAACACAAAAATATCCTCAGCCAGAAAATTATATTATACTGTGTATAATAGTCTGCTTCATTGAAACTCCAGAGTTTAACCTATACATAGTTAACATAATAATAGGCATGTACTGAATGAAAAAAACACTCTTTCATTGATAGTACAGGTCATAACTTAGGATCTTAAAAACAACTTATGTGTGATCAATACGGCAAAATATAATAGAAGGGGAAATATGGTTAGATACTATATAAACATTTACTATAATGCTTAATAATTAAAGTTAAAATACCTTTTTCATTAATTTTATTTACATTCAAACCAATAAAGAAGTGAAAGTGAAAAGAAGCATTTTATAGATGCTAGACCACTGGCCTCAAAATCAAAGGTCAGAGCTCTAAACTAGTTTCATCAGCTAGTCAACAAGTTCTAACTGCTCGCCCATTACATACTCTTATGCTTGCAGATAATGAGACACCAAGAGAGATCAACCAATCTTCCTTAGAAAAACCCTCCCCTCCTCCTTTGGGCACTGAAGTTTGCTCATCAACAGCTTAATTGTGCTCTGTGTAGATACTTGTAGAGAGCTTTGCAATTATGGAGTACTTTTTCCCCCCAAGACCTTAAAAAGAAAGTTAGGTGGGGAAATCAGGAACAGATCTTATTTCAATATAGTAGAGGTTTTCAGGTAGGTTAGTTAGCATTTATTACCTGTATCAGTGGTTCTCAAGGTGTGGTCCCTAGACCAACCACATTAGCGTCACTTTGGGAACACGTTAGACATACACATTGTCAGGTCTCCATCTCAGATCTACTGAATCAGAAACTCTAGAGGCAGTTCTAATTCATTACTAAAAGAATTACTAATAAAATTTTAACTTTATTAAAATTATGATCATAAAGCATATTTCTTACCATAAAGTTAAAAGTAGAAGAGAGGGGCTTCCCTGGTGGCGCAGTGGTTAAGAAACTGCCTGCCAATGCAGGGGACACGGGTTTGAGCCCTGGTCCAGGAAGGTCCCACATGCCATGGAGCAAATAAGCCTGTGTGCCACAACTACTGAGCCTGCGCTCTAGAGCCCACAAGCCACAACTACTGAGCCCGTGTGCCACAACTACTGAAGCCCATGCACCTAGAGCCCATGCTCCACAACAGGAGAAGCCACTGCAATGAGAAGCCCACACACCGCAATGAAGAGTAACCCCCGCTCGCTGCAACTAGAGAAAGCCTGCGCATAGCAACAAAGACCCAATGCAACAAAAAATAATTAATTAATTAATTTTAAAAAATCATATTAAAAGTAGAAGAGAGAGACTATCTGCTCTATGAGCAACAAAGGGAGAAATTAAAATTCAGCCAAGGATTAGAATTTTTACCAAAACTTCAGCTCTATCTCTAGTGCCATGCATTATGCTTCATGTTAAGGTTATAATATAATCCTTAACCTTCCTTGAGAATCTGTCAGAAGACAGACTGGAAAATAAATAATTATCAAGTAATGTCAATTATCAAGTAATGTGGGGGTACTCTTCGTTGCGGTGCACGGGCTTCTCGCTACAGCGGCTTCTCTTGTTGTGGAGCACGGGCTCTAGGCACATGGGCTTCAGTGGTTGTGGCTCTTGGGCTCTAGAGTGCAGGCTCGGTAACTGTGGCGCAAGGGTTTAGTTGCTCCACAGTATGTGGGACCAGGGCTCGAACCCGTGTCCCCTGCACTGGCAGGTGGATTCTTAACCACTGCGCCACCAGGGAAGTCCCTAAAAACCACATTTTAAACCAGCTTTTTCCTCTCTATTCATGTTGTTTCTAATAAACTAGCATTCCTGTAACCAAACATACCTAACACTCATTTTTTTGGAAGGTAGAGAGACTATAAAGGCTAGTTTTCATAATTTGCTAAAACGTTTATTTTAAAGACTATTTATTAAGTCCCTGGTACTCTAGCTCTGATTTGATTTAGGGGTACTATTTCTAATAAATCCAGAGTTGAGTCAAAGGCCAGAAGACAATGTGAATAAAACACTTAAATAGTCCTACCATTAATCACATTGTTTGAACTGCTTCCTTAATATTACCCAAGTGCAGCTTGAGTTACTGGGTACATTCACTTCATCTGTATAATCAGTGATGTGTCTTTGAAGCTAAATGTCAATACAGAAATGAATTTCTATGTGCCAGAAACATTCTATTCTTTCAATGTTTCACTCTATGGAAAAACAAAACTAGAATATATGACCGAGATTAAAAATAACAACAAAACAAGAGGGTATGACCTATTGTTGTCATTTAGCCATGACAGTCAGCCAACTGTAACTGGATTCACAATAAGCCATTCTTCTCCATTCTAGCTCAAGGTATGAAATATCAAACTCTAGAGTCCTTTAAATGGAATCCAATACTGACGGTGATGAAAGCAAAAAGGTTTGTGTTTTTGCTTACCCAGTCAGTTTCTGAGTGACTCAAAACGACAAATGAGAGACCAATAAATGGTTGTTACCTTTAAGTTCAGCAAAATGTACTTAGATCACTGGGTGATATATATTGTACTCATACTAAGTTAAAACTATATCCAGGGTATTCCAATGCAAAACTTATAACATACAAACACACCCCCACATCAAAAGAAAGCTTAAAATGATGATGACACAAAAACTTGCACACGAATGTTCATAGTAGCATTTTCATAACAGCCAAAAAGTGGAAATTCTGAAATGTCCATCAACTGATGAACAATGTGGTATATCCATATAATGGAATATTATTTGGCAATAAAAAGGAATGAAATCCAGAGACAACAAGTAGGTTAGTGATTACTTAGGGCTGACTGGGGAGTGGGAAGTGGAGTCGGGGGAATGGGAGTAGCCGCTAATGGGTATGGGGTTTCTTTTTGGGGTGATGGAAATATTCCAAAATTAGATTGTCATGGCGGTTGCACACTTCCGTGAATATACTAAAAACACACTGTACACTTTAAATGGATGAATTTTATAGTATGTGTAAAATATCTCAATAATGCTCTTTTTATAAAAATGGGTGATGTGTAGAGCTGTGCAAAAATTAAATGCAGAAGAATAAAAACTCCCTTGGACTCAAGTGAAAACCCTGATAAAGAGGCTTTGCACAGGGAAGATACAAGCTAACAGAACCTGGGTTTCTCCACTGAAGACATAAGCATCCAGGTTCTTACCTCTACCCGGAGGCACAAAGAAAAACAGCCCTTTCCTCCTGGACTTGTTCTTGCTAAAGAACTAACTGAAAGTCTAACTAATCAACATTCTTGATAAAACTGGGTGTTGGGACATTACTGCCAATATACTTCAAGAGAAAATATACTTCATAAATTCAATTGTTTAAATTCAGATTTAAGGACTTCCTTGGTGGCACAGTGGTTGGGAATCTGCCTGCCAATGCAGGGGACACGGGTTCAAGCCCTGGTCCGGAAAGATCCCACATGCCAAGGAGCAACTAAACCCGTGCTCCACAACTACTGAGCCTGCACTCTAGAGCCCACAAGCCACAACTACTGAGCCTGTGTGCCACAACTACTGAAGCCTGCATGCCTAAAGACCATGCTCCACAGCAAAGAGAAGCCGCTGCAATGAGAAGCCTGCGCACCGCAACAAAGAGTAGCTCCTGCTCGCCGCAACTAGAGAAAAGGCAGCATGCAGCAACGAAAACCCAGCACAGCCAAAAACAAACAAACAAATAAATAAATTTAAAAAATAAATTCAGATTAATATCAGAATTTGTATTTATGTACTTTTTGAAAGCAAAGATACTATATTTTGAATTAAAATAAGTATAGTACTTGGATTACTTAGACACTATGAATAATTATTTGAAAAATGTTCCTTTTGTTTAATGACTAAATATTCATCCCAGGAAGTCAGAATGCAATTAAATTTAATATAAGTAGATTAGATTAATGCAAATGCATTAAATGCAAAAGCATTTAACAAAGCTATATATTTAAACATATCAAAATCCATGAAATGAAAGATTAAGATTTCTATGAAAACTAAGTAATCCTCAGTATATGTAAATAATTGGGTAAATGTAATAACTGAATTATCAATCCTAACTCAGATCACGAGCAATAAAGATAATTTTATTTACACAAAAGCATTTAATTGTAGACTTTCCATGTGCTCATTATTGTGCTATTCTCTGAAGATAAGAATAATACTGATGGTTCCGTTTTTTTTAAATTGGTTCATTCAATATATACTTATTGAACACAACTTCATATAGGATTAGTAATGCTCACTTTTTTGTATTCACATTTTGAAGAGATTAAAAGATTGAGAAAATCAGTACACAAGTTATTTGTATAGTATAATTTCTCACAGGGGCCATAACATTGTCACACCTGTTACTTGGTTGCCCTTCAGTCCTGTGTGGCTATTTGAGTAGGATCATTTTCTGATCTGAACACATTCTTACATTCTTAATATATCGGTGAAGCAGAGTTCTCACTTGTTCTAATTAGCGCCATCCTTGGTGCTGACTTGACATTACTTTTCTTACCTCTTACTCAAAACAAACTGTACTCTGCTCCACACATTATATAAAACCTGCTCAGTCCTAAATTCCACCTAACTGGCATCACTGTAATGTTAATACGTTTATTACACATTGTTCAAAATTTAGAGCTCACCCAGGGAAGAGTCTGTGCTGCTGAATGGCTAAGAACCACAATGGCTAACATTTCTGAATGGTGATTATATGTTGGGTACTATTGAAAGCACTTAACACATTGTTATTTAAAATCATCACAGTATCCTATAAATAGGTGCCATTTATCATTCCCATTTTACAAATGAGGCACAGAGAGGTTATATAATTTGCTCAAGTTTAAACAGCTAATAAGTGGTTGAGACAGGATTAGAATCCAAGTGGCCTTAACTCCAGAGCCTGCTACAGTTTATTTCCCGATGGTCCCTGACCTAAGAAAGTTCACAGACTAGAAATATATACATCATTAATAATATAAATTGATATTGGCTGTAACAGAGGGATGAACAGGAGCACAGAAAAAGGGCTAAGGAAGTGGACAAAGTGCTCCAGGGAGAAGAAACAGCAATCTGTATTTCAAACATTCCAGGAACAAACTTCCCAAGAAATGTGATTTAAGTTTGTTTTAAGAATTAAAATGAAAGACACATGAGATACTCGGTCTAAATCCACTTTCCAAATTCCAGGTCTATGTCAATGCAGACTTTACTCACATAATGACTGTTCATTACTTTTTAGAAAACTTTTTAAAAAAGTTTTTAGTATAATGGCTTTTGTTTTCCTTCTAATTCATGACATTTACTTAGGTTTTCTTTAATGTCTGTCAATAAAGTTTGCAATTTTCTCCATAAAGGTCTTACAAAATTTTTGAGAGATTAAACCCTTAAGTACCATTGGGAAGGTTATCTTTTTTTTACAAAACATGTTATATTCTAATTGTTTCTGGTGTATAGAATGCAACAGACTTTTGTTTTTATATAATGGTTTTATAAAAAGTGCTATTTCAACATTGGTGCATTCTGTTCAACACCGTCATTCTCCAGAGAACATCACATGGACCAAATGTGTATTGTCTGCCATGTTTGAACGAACCCCAAACATTTGCTTTGTGAATGTATGCCAATCAAGAGGGATGAAGGGATAACATTTCATCTATAATTCTTTAAAATTTCCATATGATTGAAAGTGCTCTCATGTTTATGCTATGACTTTATTTTTAACTGCAGTTTGAGCGCAAGATAATTTAAGCCCCCTAAAGCTTGAAAAATTAGTGAAGAAAAAACAAAAGTACAGCAAGATGCTCTTTCCAAAAACCAACTCTCTCACATCCACCTCCACAACTACCACCCACTCAAATCTTTTCTTCCTTTGATAAACACAATAAAGCTTCATTACATTATGTTTGTTATACAGTCTGTATTTATTTACTTTTAAATTCTTACTACTTAAGCTTGTTTTCACTGTTCAGTTGATATATTTTTCTACCTATGAAATTTGTTTGGGTATCTGTTGGGATGGAATTTATCATAGTTTTTCCTACTAAAAGTAATAAAAATCTTTTTCATTTAATGGCAGAATTTTTCAGAAACACATTAGGTAGGAAGAAATGGGTATTCAAGTACTGGTCCTATGAAACATGTCTCTTCAGGAAATGTGTTGCCTCCCCCACAAATCCAAAATCCTCCTCCTAAAATCCAAACCAATCCTCAACTAATTCATTCTTTGAAAAGCAGCTTTCTTGATGCATAATTTATATACAATAAATTGCACCTATTTTCAATCACAGTTTAATGAGTTTTCACAGACATTTAAAATTGTGTAATTGCCATCATAATCAAGATATAGAATATTTCTATCAACCCCAATTGTTCCCTTGTGCCCTTCTGTAATGAACCCCAATATCACCCTAGTCCTAGGTAACCACTGATTTATTTTGTCACTATAGATTGGATTTGCCTTTTCTAGAATTTCATATGAATAAAATCATATACTAGGTACTCTTTAGCATAACATTTTGTATACCCATCCATATCAGTAGTTTGTTACTTTTTAGTACTGAGTAGTACTCCATCACATTCACTGGCCAATAGATGTTTGGGATGTTTCCAACTTAATGGTTGTTATGAATAAAACTGTCATGAACATTTGGTACAGTCTTTGTGAAGATATATGTTTTTATTTATTTTGAGTGAAAAATCACGAGTGGAATTGGTAGGTTATATGGTAAACATATGTCTAACATTGTAATTGCCAAACTTTTCCTAAGTGGCTGTCCCACCAGCAACGTGAAAGTTCCCATTGCTCCACACCCTCCCTAGCACTTGCTATAGTCTGTCTTTAATTCTAGTTATTCCAGGTCTTCCCTGGTGGCAGAGTGGAGAAAATACACGTGTTAAATAAGCTTCATCCAGGCATGAGTTAGAGCACCACTGGCTGTGAGTTGTTTTGTTTGTTTGTTTTATTGCAGTACGTGGGCCTCTCACTGTTGTGGCCTCTCCCATTGCGGAGCACAGGCTCCGGATGCACAGGCTCAGAGGCCATGGCTCACGGGCCCAGCCACTCCACGGCATGTGGGATCTTCCCGGACCGGGGCACGAACCCGTGTCTCCTGCATCGGCAGGCGGACTCTCAACCACTGCGCCACCGGGGAAGCCCTGGCCATTTATTTTCTTAAATACTTTTTCTGGCCTCCAACTGACTTTTCTTGGGACTCCAATTACCCATATGTTAGACTGCTTGATGTTGTTCCACTGAGGTTATATAATTTTGTTTCAATATTTTTCTCTTGGTGCTTCATTTTAGGTAGCTTATATCCATTTCTATAGTTTCTATTGCTATTCATGTTGAGCCGAATTGCTCCACTAATTCATTTTTATTTATTTATTTATTTAGATTTTATTTATTTATTTATTTATTGGCTGCATTGAGTCTTCGTTGCTGCGCACGCACTTTCTCTAGTTGAGGCGAGCGGGGGCTACTCTTTGATGCGGTGCGAGGGCTTCTCATTGTGGTGGCTTCTCCTGTTGTGGAGCACAGGCTCTAGGCGCAGAGGCTTCAATAGTTGTGGCACGTGGGCTTCAGTAGTTGTGGCTCGCGGGCTCTAGAGCGCAGGCTCAGTAATCATGGCGCACGGGCTGAGCCGCTCTGCGGCATGTGAGATCTTCCCGGACCGGAGCTCGAACCCATGTCCCCTGCATTGGCAGGCGGATTCCCAAACACTGCACCACCAGGGAAGTCCTAATTCATTTTTAAGTGAGTGAAATTCATCTGATTTTATGTACATCATACAGATTTTAACAACAAGCATAAGTCCAGAATGATTATTATCTTTCCTATGGTTTGTAGCAAGATGAGTGGGTTTTCAGAAAAGGAAAAGGGCTGAAGATTACTCAACCTTAGGAGAGGAAGGAAGAGAAGGGGAGCTTATGGTATATACTATTAATTATTCCGTTTTTATTATCAAGTCTTATGTTATGTAAAAAAACCCCAAAAAACCCTCACCACTCTGTAACTTTTCAATCTCTTCTGTTTTTAAGCAGAAAGAAAATGGAACATTTAAACTCCAAAGCAACTTCTAAAATGTTAAATAGGATACAGTAGAGTTTATCTTACCAAGAATTACTTTTATTTTCTTTTGCTTTGAGGTTGGTAATTAAGCAAAATGAGCACTATAAATTCTGGCAGGTAATCAAATAAATTAATACTTCATATTCACCATGGATATACACAAAAAGAAAAGAAATGCTCATCAGTAATTATGCTTGAGAATCTGTAGAAGATAAAAAAATTCTAAAAATGTGAAAAAGGCTGATCTTAGTGGAAGTTAGATGAAAATTAAATTTTCTGAGCATTGTTAATTGGCAGTATTACCTAGCTTTTCAGAAGAGGGCAGCAAGAAGCTTTCTAGTGTAATGAAAGTCCTATTTGAAAGGTATGATGGAATTTCAAGCTATTTTATATATATATATATATATATATATATATATATATATATATATATATATATTTATTTATAATTTCAAGCTATTACATTTTATAGATTGGGGCAATCTATAAAAACCTTATGAACACACAGCTGATAAAGATTTCAGGAGGTTCTATAACCCATTCACCTACTTTTACAAGAACTTATTAAGTTATCAAGGCAAATAATCTATAACATAAAAACTTGATTCTCTCTTACAAAGACTATATTTTGATAATATAGAAGATATTCTAAGAATGTTTACACTAGACCAAAACAGTTAAATGACCATTAAGGCAAAATATGACAAGGGCCATAGACAGGTAAAGAATAAGTGCTATAGGAGTCCAAAGATGGAAATAGCACTAGTAAGGACTAAAAATTCACAGCATTAAGCTTGAATTGGGCTTCAAGTGTGAATGAGATGTGGACAAGTGTAAAGGAGGGGCCAAGGCATTCCAGATGGCAGTCACAAAAAGGACAAAGACGTAGGGTGCTTTGGGAAAGCGAAATGAGGTACAATCTTCAGAAATACAGCTAAAGATTCAGAGGAAAGCATACAGCCTGGAAGTACAGGTTCCCAGAGGTTAGAGAAGTATGCAAAGAGTAATGAGGCTAGAAAAGGCTATTGGATAAATGTAAAATCTGATATTTAATTAAAAGAAAAACTGTGCAGGATATGAGGGGGCACGTGATTTAATAACTGAAAAACCTTGGGTTTTTGGTTGATTTTCAAGTCCCTTTTGAGCTAACTCTGGGAGATCCAAGTGCTAACAAAGAAACAAAAATCTTAGTTTCTGTTATTAGATGCAGATTCCAGACTGCAGAAAACAATATTGGATTGCTCAGGAATCAGTCCACAATTAGAGTGCTGTATTCAATTTTCATTGTCATTTTATAAGAAAAATGTTGGTGAACTAGAAGCTATATCCAAAGAAAGGTAACCAGAGTAGTATCTCAAAACTGCCACAACAGGAAGTTAAAGACTGGTTTTATTTACTTTTATCTTTCCACTTCAAACCTCCTTTATCTTCTATATCCCAATTCTAGGCAATGGGAGCAAATCTACTAAGTCACCCATATTAGAAGCCAGGGAAAATCATGCTGGATCCTTCTCTTTCACTCCCATCTTCAATCTGTCACTAAATCTTATTGAGTCTCTAACCCAAATGTCTCATGTCAGTTACATTTACTGCCTCACCAGTTTAGGTCCTCTCCATCTCATCCCTATTACTGATAACCTAACTGATCTCTCAATCTAAACTTTACTCTCTTACAAAACCACTCTCTACATGACAGCTAAAGTGACTTTCCTATAGCCAAATCTAACCATATTATTCCCTGGTTTAAAAAGAAATCTTCAATTACTTCCAACAATCTTCAGAATAATGTTTTAAGTCCCCTTTCATGTTTACAAGACGCCTGCCTACCTCTTTATTTCTTTGTTTATCAGATTTTTACTGAGCATCTATTATGTGCTAGGTAATGTGGATACAATAATGAATAAGCCAGAAAAGGTACTGTCATTCATGGAGCTTACTAACGGACAACGTCATCTCCTGCTAGTCTCCCAGTGCTCTAGTTACACAGGGACAACTAGCATTTCCTCAGATGTACCATCTGAATTCATACTTCTGTGCCTATGTATATTATTCAAATTACTTAGACTGGCCCATAGTTTCTTCTGTATTCTCCCTTCTTCCGGATTCCTATACTGCTTTATATCCATCTGGCAAATTTTTATGTACTCTTCAAGACTCAGCCTCAGGTGTCTCTTCTATGATGCCTCTCCTGAAATCCTCACACAGGCAAAGTTGGTTATTCCCTTCCTCATGTCAGCCATGAACCACATAGAAACTTCTTTTACACTGAACTATAATTATTTAATTACATGCATGTCTTTCACTGGGAGATGACTTATTCACGTCTTATTTATTTTTGAGGCCCTAGAATCTAACAGTGTCCAACGCATAGGATAAGCTCAGTTAATAGCTGTGAAACAACTGAATTACATGATTGGCTACATGAATGAATTTATTCAAAGGGCACTATGATAGATTTCTTTAAATACACTGAACTATTTATGTGTGAGGGAAATTTGCTCTTTTAAAATTTGCTACTAACATCTTAAGTAACAACTATGGCTATAAATTAAGAGAAGTCAGAAAGAAGGGAGAATTCAGTGGGATAGTTTTGTCTAGCAATGGATATAAGCTCCCTTCCCCTGGACATGTTGAATTGGATGCTGTAGGAGGAAGAGACTAATGAGGCTGGAGAGAGAGGAAATAAGCATGAAAAGGTTGAAGGTTCCTTAGAAATCAACCAGAAAACAGAATACACAGAAAAAAGGGGACAGTCCTCAGATAAGGACACCTCTTGGAATTAGGAAAAAGAATGAGAAAACAGAGACAAAGAACTTAGGTATTAAGAGAAAGAGAAGAAGGTTCACTTAAGATAATCTAGGTATTCCTAGTGTCAGTAAAGTAGGAATTTCTCTTGGAAGGAGAGAAAAAATTGTTCTGAGAATGTAGGAAAAGAAGATATTTTAGAATCAGTCACTGAGGTAAGGCTTAAGTCAATGAGACATCCCAGATATGAAAATCTGTTTTACTTTCAAAGGTCAGTAAAACAGGCAATTTCATACTTCTGTTCAAATTTTAACATCCTTGTCTGTCCAGAAATTCTTCCTATTACCTAACTCAAGTCATTCAGACTTTGGATTAAATACATTTCCTTTTACTCTAAATGATGTTTGAAAAACTGGCTACTTTTTCTATCAGACATTTACTAATTCAAGGAAAGTACCAATAGCATTGCTACCCCTATTAACAAATAACAACTGTTAAAATAGGGAGGACTATAAGATTAGGAATAAACAGAAACATTGTAAAACTGGAGCAGTGCAACATGGAGACTAGCTGTCTATTTTGTAGATCTTTTGAAAGCAAAAAGAATAGAATCCTTAATTCTTAATAGTTGAAAAGAATAGAGATCACCCAACTTAAGCTCCCAGTTAATCCTAAACAGTATCTGGTAACCTTCCAGAGCTGGTCACAGAGCTCTGCCTGAGAGTTCTCCATGATGGGAAACTTGGTACTTTTTGAGAGTCCATTTAATTTCTGGAAATTTGGAAAGTACATCCTTAATACTGTGGCAAAAACAAAACAAACAGGGCTTCCCTGGTGGCGCAGTGGTTGAGAGTCTGCCTGCCGATGCAGGGGACACGGGTTCGTTCCCCGGTCCGGGAAGATCCCACATGCCGCGGAGCGGCTAGGCCTGTGAGCCATGGCCGCTGAGCCTGCGCGTCCAGAGCCTGTGCTCCGCAATGGGAGAGGCCACAACAGTGAGAGGCCCGTGTACCGCAAAAAACAAACAAACCAACCAACCTCTTTCTAACTTCTCCCCATTGTTCCTAACTCTGTCCTCTGAAACAGGACATGGATAAATGCCCATGTGTAGTTAATGCAGAGCAAATGGGATGTAATGAATCTAATCAAAAGTAAGGAAAAATAGGTGTAGTATTAGGGAAAACTAAGTCAATAGCTGCTCCTTGAATACTTTAAGAGCAATAAAACTAACTCCTTATTACCTTTCTTGACACTAGGATTCTGTTCAAACCCAAGAGGTTTATAGAAATTGTGCAATTCTTTTGTACTTGCAAATATTCAGTAATTCTTCAGATGAAACACATAATAAGGAGAAATAGCATGTGATCCTATAGCCAATCATGGATGATCCATTAAGAAGACAAGTGACAGCTCAACCCTCTCTCCAGGAACATTTGTCACCTACGCCTTTATCCTTCAGGGATTTGAGTTGAATGACATTCGTTGTAGGTTGATAATTAGTTTTTCTTTCTTTTTCTTTCATTTTTTTTTTTTTTTTAAAGCATAGGAAGCTAATGTTGACTTGTTCCCCATGAGGGACACTAGCCTAAGTGGTTTTGGGAATATATGCCTTGATCAGATTTGCACTATGACTCCTGATGGCATGAGCCATCCCAGCAACACCTGCTCTCCTGACAGGTCACGAGGGACTGGTAGAAAAAGGATCCATCAATTCCACTCTCCCCAGAGAGATCACCCAGACCTAGCGTTAAATGTACAGTTCAATGACATGTTAAAAAATAAAATTCCATCCACCAAAACCTACCAGTTACCAGAGGTCAATATTTAGAAGACTCTAATAATGGAAATTAGCATAAAATTTAATTTTTTTTCCAATTGGACTGTAATCCAACTAAATACTCAGAAAGGTACCACTTATGTCAAGGGGGATAAGATGGAAAGGAGTGAAACTCCTTAATCAAATCATGTTACCAATATATTGCTAAGGGCTTGAGTTTTGGGTTCTATTTCTCATCATGGGGTGGAAATATAGTTGCTTCCCACCCAAAAACTGTGAATTACTTATTTTGGATTATAGTAAGTTCGAGCATGCAGATTTTACAACACAAAAACTGAAAATATGTAAGCAATCACATTTTCATTCAAAGTAATTAGCTTCCTTTTCATCAACAAAGAGAAGTATACAACTTGTATTTTTGGCCTATTCATATACATTTCGTGTTTCAGTTTCCATTTATTTTTCCTATTAAACATTATTTAGCTTTGTCTCTCTAAATGTTACAACATCCAGTCTCTGTCCTTTTTATTACCTATTTCACCTATTTTTAACAATTAAGTTATTTTTTCAAAAATTAAAGTTATACATGTACATGTCTCAAAAACCAAATAATTCTATAAGGTTTGTTATGAAAAACTGCAGTTCACCTTTAACTCCTCAGTGGGAACCATTTTTACCCTGTTTAGCTGATTATATTGTATTATTACCTCTATGTCTCTAAATGACTAAATAATATGCTTGTATTACTATTTCTCGATTTTTCAATTTGAGGCATTATCTATTGACTTACCCCAATACAGAAAGTGATGATTTAACTCCTTTTCCCATCCTTCCACCTTAACTACTCACAATACATATGCAAGCATCCCACCTCCTATCTTCTCAGTTATATGTATGTTTTTAAAATATTTATTTATTTATTTGGTTGCACCAGGTCTTAGTTGCAGCACGTGAGATCTTCGTTGCCACATGAGGGATCTTTTAGTTGAGGAATGTGGGCTCTTAGTTGCAGCACGTGAACTCTTAGTTGTTGACATACATGTGGGATCTAGTTCCCTGACCAGAGATCGAACCCAGGCCCCCTGCACTGGGAGTGTGGAGTCTTAACCACTGCGCCATGAGGGAAGTCCCTCAGAGTTATATATTGTAACTTCACCTAGATCAATATTCACTTTCTATATTATTATGATTATATAAATGCTACTTATAGCTAACCCATGTAACAAACTATGATTACCTTTCCTTTCTTGCATATCTTTTTGTTTTCCCTGAGTTTTTTTAGGTTGCTTAGTTTTCTGTGTATTTATCTCTAGTTCAACCACAGATTCTATCACTGCCTGTTGTTGAAATCTTAAGATATTGAGATGCATCATGTAAGTTATCAATTTCATCTTCCTGAAGAAGTCTCCAGATGGTCTGTCCTCTGTGCCTGGTGCACAGCAATAACCCTGGATTCCTCCTCTCTCACTTGTTTTCTGTATCCCGTGGGCGGTCCATGAGTGCCAACAGTGCATAGAGTTTATCAGAGGTCAATTTTTTGAGATCTTCCATATCTAAGAAATGTCTTTATTCATCTTTTCACTTGAAAATAAATTTCCCTTAGAATTTTGAAGATATTGTTCCGATGGTCTCCAATGTTGAAGACATTCTGATTCCCATCCTTTGTATGAAACCTACTTTTTGTCTTCTCTAGAAGCTTCCAGGATCTTCTCTTTTTTCTCAGAGTTCTGAAATCATGAAATGATGTGTCCTGGATTAGGTCTATTTTCATCTATTTTGGTGGTAACTGTCAGGACCTTTCAGACTGGAAACATATGTCCTTCAAGTTTGGGAAGTTTTTTTGAAGTATTTCATTAATGATGTCCTTTATGTTTCCCTTTTCCTCTCTTCCTGGAATTCCTATTATTCAGATTTTTGGCTCTCATAGATTGGTTCTCTTTTCTCTTTCATTCATGTCTTTTTGCTCTATTTTTGGAAGACTTCCTTAACTTCAACTCTGAAAATTTTTGAGTTTTTCATTTCTATCATATTTTTAAATTTCCATGAGCTCTTCCCTGTTCTCTGTATGGTCCTTTTTAATAGCATCTGTTCTTATTACGTTTGCAATACCTTATCTGTCTGAGGATATTAATGAGACAGATTGGCACTGTCTGTTTTCTCTTAGTTGATTTTTTCCATTTGTTGCTTTTGGTCTTTATTTTTTATGTTAGGGGCTCTTCTCAAATGTTGACAACCTTTCATTGTTTTTTCATATGTAAGAACAAAAGACTAAAAAGCTGCTTGAAAAGTCTGAGTGTAGGAGTTGGGCATGTTGACTGTGAGTTTCACTGCAGTGTGACCAGGCTTTTTAGCTGTAGAACTTTCAGTATCAGTGCCTTTATTCTACTTGCGCTGGTCAGATTCCCCAGAAGTCTCTTCCAACCTTCTGAATGAAGGGTGAACGCCTGGCTGTGGAGGGAGGGGTGGTCTCAGCATGCAGTGGGCATAGTTCACTACATTTGTGGTAGAACCTCCATCCTTGGTTGGTTCCAGTTGAGGAACCACTTTGTTTTACTGCTTCTAGAGAATAAAGCTCCAGTCCTTTGTGGGACAGAATAAAGCAGGTGATCTAGGCATCTGACTCCTTCTTAAACAGACTTTAATTAATCCCCCTTATTTAAACTATCTCCCCCCTCCACCTAGTACCAATCTTTAGCCTCTTGGAGTATTGTGAGGTGTGAACTGTCTTGGTTCTTGGCTTTCCTCACTTTAGGACTGATTTTCTTAGGTCTCCTAAGTTCACATGCCTACCAGTTTCCAATATTTTGCTGCTGTTGACCTCTTTTCTCTTTTCTCCTTGAGGGGTCACATCTTTTTTTTTTTTTTTTTTTTAGTAGGGTTTGGGAGGGAAAGGAAAGCAAATGTGTGCATTAAAACCATCATTACCCTGGAAGCATTCTCTTCCCAAATATATTTTCCACTATACATACTTCCAGCTTTCTCCATGATTCCAACTGTTCTGTCATGCTCCCCACTCCTACCTTGGTTATGTCTTTACATTCCTAATGTTAGTTACAGTCTTTCTAAAGAGCAAGAGACAGTGGATAGCTTCTGAAAAAGTAGCAATGAAGAAAAAAATTGGTAAGTACCCTTTTGTTCTCTGATTGCTTTGAAGGCTGCGTTTCTGTTTCTCATTTGTAAATATAAGATTCCATCTATTCAACAGGAATTTGGACAACACTGTTTTGTAATATACAAAGGTAGCATAAAGCATGGTCCCAGACAGCAAGGGTCTTACAATTTTGCTGGGAAGACAAGCATCAATAATAATTGGATGGGGCTTCCCTGGTGGCGCAGTGGTTGAGAGTCCGCCTGCCGATGCAGGGGACGCGGGTTTGTGCCCCGGTCCGGGAAGATCCCACATGCCACGGAGCGGCTGGGCCCGTGAGCCATGGCCGCTGAGCCTGCGCGTCCAGAGCCTGTGCTCCGCAACGGGAGAGGCCACAACAGTGAGAGGCCCGCGTACCGCAAAAAAAAAAAAAGGATGCTAAAGAAGTCAGGAACAGGAGGGCTCAATGTGGCTAAAAACAACCGGGAGAGAATTATAACAGTTCAAGAAAAATGAAATGGTTAGAAGAGAGAATTAGTCATAAAGGAAATTAGGAGAATGCAATGTGGTTAAAAGGTTGGAAGAGCCATCTTCTATTCACATTCACATTTGTTTTGTCTTCCAAGACAAAAATTACGAGACTTTTTTTCGGGGGGGGATGTTTGTTAAAACCTATTGATTAATATTTATCAAACCCCTTCATGAAAAGTAGCCAACAGAATTTTGAGGGACATTTATAGCTAAGTCAATCATTGGCTCAGATGGCACTGTCCAGGTGGTGAATGCTACCCAGCCAACTGTGAAAGTTACAGGTGTACCCTGCTTTGAGAGAAATTAACATCTATTAACAAAACAAAAACTATTCATGATACAAAATGAAATCATTTACTTTATAAGATTTAACTTTCCACAAAGCTTTTACTCCCTGTGCCAGTTATTCATTTATTACCTCTCCGCTCCTAACTCCCCTTCTCTGCCCTGCTTTGTGATACTGGCACTGCACCCTGCAGCAGGCTACGTTTTTCCTGTCAGGTGGTTCGATGTTAAGCTTGCCAAAAGAGAGGTGGGAGACTGCAAGGCTGAAGCAGGAAGAAGGAACTTTTCTTCCTTCTTACAATGTGTGGTGTTTCTGTGCAGGAAGAGCAGGTTGGCAGGTGGGGGTCCCAGCAATAGTCACCTTGCCAATGGCTGCCCTCAGTTCAGTGCCCCCAAGCTAAGATTCTTCACCACCTCACGGGTGGCTGCTCCTGCATTCACCAACAGGGTACCCTCTGGCAGTGGGCAGCATGTCCTCTCTTCAGAGGTCTGAATCTCTGCCTTGTGGAGATCTCCTCTAAGTTTCTAAGTTCCTCTGTGTTCACTCGTTCTGCCTGGGGTGAGGGGGCAGGAGCTTTCTGCAGTTGCTACCTCTATACCACCTTAGAGTCTTCTTTTACCCCTTTAGAAGTTAACCACCTTTCACTTAGTTAACAATTATTTATTTAAAATTTTCCCTGTTCAAATTACTCCTGACTAGATTCTGGCTAATACAATCAGCCCCGAAGACCAAATAAACAGAATGCATGCAATACCAAGTAAAGCCAATTCCCAAATCCTAATGTTAAAAAATGAATTCCAGCAATTACTGTTATAAATCTAGAGACATTCCCCAACATCAATTCTGAATAAGACAACCATAAATATAAGGTTACCCAAACCATGAGTACCGAGCACTGAACAGCAAGAGCAAAGAACAAACTACTGCAGAGAAACTTCTGGATTTTGCTGTGATAAAATTACAAGATTAGTGGCTGACAAGAACCCAATAGATGAAAGAACCTGATTATAAGAAAGCATTTAATACTGCTTCTCCTGGCATCTTCCTTGCAAAATTAATTAAAACTAGCCAGGATATATGAGTCTCATGAATTGAAATCTGGCCTCAAGACCACAAGGAGTGATTATAAACTGCTTTAAATCACACCGAGGAAAGTGTCTGGTAGAATGTCCAGAGAGTATTAGATTGGTTATAATCCAGTATTTCCATTAGTGCTTAGGAAAGTAAAGAGTCAGTTAATTAATATTTAGTAGACATTAACTAGAAGGGATTTGTGAAAACCAGTATGGTCTAAAGTATAAAAGATTTAGAAAAGTGAGAAAGATGTACAAAAGGTAAACTCTTTCTCCTTACTATGAATAATTAATATAAAAAGTAAATTTCACCTAGTGATCTCAAGACCTCATATGCATAAGGACTACATAAAGTTGTCAGGGAAAAATCAAATGTTTTTATCTGGGTTAACTAAGAACAGCAGCCACCTTGGGGGACCTAATTCCTTTCAGTCTACAGAGATTATCAACTCAGACAGAGAAGAGTGTTTGGATCTATAAATAATCCTTTGCACGGCGACGTCATACAGCAGTTGAGTTAATACCAGAATTTCCTTTTCATGTGGATTTGTACGTTTACAAATACATGGAAGCAGAGACAAAACAGAAAAACCAAAAGCAGCAGTAACACCAACAGCCAAACTGAATTTTTTATAAAGATATCATTTATGCCTTAATAAAGAGATTGCCTAAACCCAGAAATTGTCTGGCCTGTTCCCTCCTCTCCTGCACCTTCCTAGCACCTATGTGTGTGTCAGGCACTGGGGACCCAGTGGAGAACAAAGCAGACACTAACAAGTAATTGCAATACTGAGTTAGGGTAGGAGGAAGGAGACGGTGCTGGCAGAGCATACACTGTGGGCGTGGGAGCGAAGGTAGCAATAACCTAGTCTAGGGGTCAGGCATGGCATTCCAAAGGAACTGGCATTTAAGCCTGGAGTTTGCTCTAGTCCCTATGTGGGCTCCTTCTTAAGGCAACAAGTTGTCAATGGTAATTTCTTGCTATGGGACAGAAGATGGTCTGGGGCTTGTTCTCAAATTGCCAGCATCTAGTCCAAAGGAGTCCTGGTGTCTGTTTTCCTTGAGAAATTTAGGGCTCTAAAAATGCTTGCAAGTCACAATTTAGCTAGGAAAGGGCTGGATTAAGCTTCCCCCCGCCCCATACCCATACAGATATACTGTGCTTCATGTTTCTTTCTAGTAGTTATCTGGGTAAGAGGAAGACAAGTACTGGCCTTAAGAAGTGACTACTTCATGGCAGTGCTAAGCAGGCCTCAGGAGAGCACCCAGGGCCAGGACCAAAAGCCTTCCCTAGTTGCCATGGTCAGGGGATTTAGGCCATGCTCAGCAAGCAAGTTAAGGAGCAGAGGCTTTGGAATCACACATGCCTGAGTTCTAGTCCTGGCTCTGTCATTCAATACCTTGAGCAAGTGATTCCCTCTTTCTCCATCTGTACAATGAGAATAATAACAGTAGCTATCCCCATAGGAGTGGTATCAGGATATGGATAAGGATCTGGGTACGGGGCCAGGCATATAGCAGGACACGTTAGCTGTGAATGGTAATAAGAAGCAAGAATATGATGGACCATATCTGTAAGTAGCTGAAGGAGTATATACGTATGTTTATTTGTATGCACCTAAATTGTTTATTAAACCCATATTTAGCTAAGTTAAAATGATGTCTTAGAATGTCCCACGGGCAAACAAGACACAAGTTGAAAACAAGTATCTCTCAGCCCCAAGCAGTAGTTTTCCTTACATTCTCTATTCTGGTTCATTAAACAGATTAAAAACTACTCAAGTTAGAAACTGAGAGTCAATCATAACTCCTGCATCACTGCATCTTCTAAAACTGGTCTCCCTGCCTCTAGTGGTCCACCAGTCATGAGCACCTATAATGTGCCAGACACTAAAAAAGAGAGGCAGAATTACAGTGAAGAGTAAGACAGCAGCCTCTGCCCTCAGCTAACTGTCAGAGTGTTCTTCCTACCAAGAGGTCAATCGATGTCACCTCCCTGCTTACCATTCTTCAGTGGCCACACAGAGCCTTCAGACAACACCTTAGCTCATATGCACAATCACAGACTCCTTAGTTTCTATCTTCATCTCCTGTTTACTCAGCAGTTTCCCAAACACAGCATGTCTCAGGCCTTAGTATGCTTAGGCCCAGACTATTTCTTACCCAACCTGTGCAGCAATTACCACCCCACCCCACCTACTCACTGCCCGTCCTTACAGACTGGTAGGATTACTTTCTCTGACCTTGTCTGAGATAAATAACCATCCCTAGTGCTCCCTAATAAATCTGTACAACTGTAATCTCAAGGACAAGAATGTTCTCCTCTATAACCCTGTTTTCCCCCATCTCTGTTAATAAAACCCTGATTTTATTCAGGTACAGGATGATCATGCGCTTAGGGGAGACTGGGCTCCTTCCCAGTCCCAGAGGGTGAACCATTATTGGTCCACCTAAACCAATCATGGTAGTCTCATTTGTCTTGACAGGGATTAGTTTAGGCACAGGAATGTGATCGAGCCGTTCATCGGCATGTGAGGGGAAATCTGCTTCAGAGCTTCTGGGGTTTTTCTCACTGATAAGAAGGTTGGGGGAGGCGGGACTCAATTCCCTTTTCTATCTTAGGAAACTGTCGTCGGTATATGACGTCAAAAACTGTAGTAGCCATCAAATACGATGCAAGCCAAACTAAGAAGGAATACAACACATCGAAGGTGACACAGCAGAAAGATGGAACTAACAGTGGTCTCTGATGTCACTGAATTAACCAACCCTAAAAATGAAGTATCTCTGCACTTCTGGTTATACGGAACACCCTCATCCTTTAGGCCACCTTAGTTGGGCTTTCTGTAGTTTGCAGAAGAAGTCATCCTGACTCTGATACTGTATTGGTTTGCTGGGGTTGTGGTAACAAACTACCAAACACTGAGTGGCTTAAACATCAGAAACTACTGTCGCACAGTTCTGAAGGCTAGAAGTCCAGGATCAAAGCATCAGCAGGGTTGCCTCCTTTTGAGGGCTGTGAGGAAGGGATCTGCTCCAGGCCCTTCTCCTTAGCTTTTAGACAGCTGTCATCTCCCTGTGTCTCTTCACTTCATCTTCCCTCCATGTATGTCTGTCTCTGTTTAAATTTCCCCCACCCAATAAGGATACCAGTCATATTGGGTTACGACCCACCCTAAGGACCTCATTTTAACTTGATTCCCTCTGTAAAGATCCCATGTCCAAATAAGTTCACATTCTGAGGTACTAGAGGTTGGGACTCTGATGTATCTTTCTTAGGAGGACACAATTCAACCCATAACAGAGACCTTTTAAAAACTCTAATGGGAAGCCATGGATACTCTCTGCAGAAAAATATACATGTATATGTACACATACCCAATTCTGTTTTTAATTTCAGGAGATTCATGGACTCTTAGGTTAAGAAACAGCTATAGTATCTTCCTGAACAAGACAGACACTTGAGCATTACACACAAACAGAAGCTTAAATCAGTAATTGCCTAAGTAGCAAAATTACACTGCAGGTAATTAATTCTAAGGGTACTGTGTTATGTACAGTTGTCACTGGTGTCATTGGGGAATTGGTTCTAGGACGCCAAAATCCATGGATGCTCAAGTCTTTTATATAAAATAATGTAGTATTTGCATATAAGCTATGCACATCCTCTTGTATACTTTAAGTCATCTCTAGACATAATATCTAATACAAATAAATGCTATGTAAATAGTTGTGAATATAAATACTACATAAACAGTTGCAGCAAATTCAAGTTTTGCTTTTCTAGAACTTTCTAGAAAAAATTTTTAAAAATATATTTTCAATCTGTGGTTGGTTGAAACTGCAGCTATGGAACCCATGGATATGGAGGGCTGATTATATATACAAAAGCAGGAAAGAGATAATTTATTAAATGAAGGTTATGCTAAGATCACCAGAAAGCTTTAGAAAAGGGAGTTACCAAGAGAGTCTTCTCTTAAAGGGATAAAGTCAATAATATTCTTCATATTTATACAAATTTTAGGGATAATTTGGGTGAGATTGTTTTAGCTCAGAATTCCTAGTATTAAATCTTTCTTATAATTAAATGAAAATATATAATCTACACTGAAAATTATTAGTACAAAGAGAAAACACATTTTGTTTGCATTAATCTGTTAATATTAAATAAGCCTTAAAACTTAAAATAGTTGAGGTCTAACCACCAGGAATGCAGAGCCTTTAAATGCTCACTTCCACAGCCCCAGCAAACCCATGTTGTCAGTAAGGCTGGAAGGAACTCTAGCGCCCTGCAAAATGGCAGGAAGCAAGGTGAGAGAGAACCGAGAGGAAAACTGTAACCATCTGGTACAACATCAATGTAACTTCCAACACGTGAAGAACTAGAAAATTCTGAAACTTTGTGCTATGTGGCTTTGAGGAATAGCATTCAAAATCATTAAAGGCCATTTGTAAACTGTGGCAATCAGGTTAAATAAGTTTGATTTCTGCTCTCTAGAGATAAGTTAGTAGTAATGCTAAGAACAGCAAACAGACATTTTCCTTCCTCCTTAACATCAAAAATTGCTGCAAAACTAAGTTAAATTATAAAGCAAGGTATCATAAGAACAAATCATTGAAAATTTGATATTAAGATACCTCTGAATGAAGTTGAAACAAAGAATTGGGAACGTCTGCAAAAACCACCTGGCAAATGATACGCAAAATCCTTAATTACTGAGACTAAGAAGTTATACATTTTTTCGGGACTTCCCTGGTGGCGCAGTGGTTAAGAATCCGCCTGCCATTGCAGGGGACACGGGTTCAAGCCCTGGTCTGGGAAGATCCCACATGCCACGGAGCAACTAAGCCCATGTGCCACAACTACTGAGCCTGTGCTCTAGAGCCCGCGAGCCACAACTACTGAGCCCGAGTGCAACAACTGCTGAAGCCCGCGCGCCTAAAGCCCACACTCCTCAACAAGAGAAGCCACCACAATGAGAAGCCCATGCACCACAATGAAGACCCAATACAGCCAAAAATAAAATAAATTAATTAAAAAAAGCAAAAAGAAGTTATACATTTTTTTTCTTCCATGGGAAATCCTGTCGTAGAACTCACACTGAGTGATAACAAAAATGAACTCTGCCTGAGGGAATAGGGAGTCATTATAAGGAGAGGGTGGGATTTGAAATGGCCTTGAAGGATACGCAGAAGTTTTCCAGATAAAACTGGAAAGGCTAGGTTGATATTAGCAAAGTCCTTTTGTGAAGGCCTGAGGAATGTGAATTTTCTCTTGTAGGACCCAAGGAGCCAAAGAACTTTAATAAGTAGGAGTATGACATAACTAGCTTTGTTTTTTAAGAAGTATCTGTGGTAGCAGAGGATAGACTTTTTCACCATTGACCATGGCAACTAACAAGGCCACACACCTAACATGCTCATTTAATACTTGTTGATTGACTGACTGAAGCCTTAGGAAAGGGTTATTAGAACTGTAGACTTGACACATAAACAAGGGTTAGTCCAAAAAGACAATCCTGAGTATTCACATAAAGAAACAGCAGTATTTAAGGTTTACTGCTTGTTTTTTGTTATTGCTCAAAAAGAGGTAAGTATTACGATCTGTAACCAAATAATGCCAATTCTTTTTCTACATTAATATGACTTTATCTGGCTTAAAATAGGAGGACAAAGCAAATCAATAACCTTATCTACAGGAAATAAAGCCAAGTAGTAAAATAGCATCTAGAACATCAATGTTTATTTCGGCTGTAAGCCCTTTTTTTTTGCTTGCCTGTACAGTCTCCAATCATCCCTGAAATGCAAGTGATTGGGCTCTTCTGGACCCACTAGTTAAGGGGAGGGAACATTTATCTACCATCAATTCATGGGACACTAATCTCCTTCCCACTCCTCTGATTACAGGCAAGCAGGATGCTAGAGGAAAGGCCTCAACAGAAGCTTTAAAACTGAATAAATAAACTGAGCCCCTTCTGCTCCAGGAATACAGGAAAGATTGGCACTAATACAAGCGAAAGCGATCTGCCCAAACAAAAGCCAATGTGAAGGAGGAGCAAGCCACACAAGCTAGCCTGACATTATTGCTGGGAAGATAGCACACTTGTTAAAAATGTATATTTTAATTTTCTGTATTGCAAAAGGCCCCAATTTGCCCAAGGATCTAGCTAAGCTGCCATTTTCTACTAGACAGAGTCTAATCTTTATTTAATGGATTTAGCATCTATCTTTACTAGAGTGGTCTCTAAGGAAAAGGGGAGGGGAGAATGAAGGGGCAGAAAAGAGATGATCAGATCCCCCTCCCCCTTTCATCCATCCGGCGCTCATGTTTGTGTTCAAAATTCAATTACCTCCTTATTGATACTTCACAGAGATATTTAAGCTGCAAACATGAAGCCCTGATTTCCCAAGGGGCCGTGCCCCTCTCTATTTCACTGCTCTGCTTCTCCCTGGGTGAATTCCTGAGGCGTCCATATTAATAGGTAATCAGTCACAATTCATTTATTAAACAGCAAGCAAGGTTTATCAGCCTGCCCTGATTAGCCCGAAGAAACCACTGAATTCTTAATTTATTTATGGAAATGTAAGTGTCTTTTTGAATTCCATTCAGGAGCTGCAGGAGTGTTGTAGTCTTAGCATACTGCAATCTAACAGGCAGCACAAGCAGCAAGCAAGCTTTCCAGGAACAAGAGGGGCTGCTTGCCACCAGAAGGCAAAGAGCAAGGGAGATATGGAGATACACTGCAGGGAATCTTCTCTTGGCCACGGGATTTGGGTCCACATAATCCTTGGATTAGTACTTATTTGATTGCTTTCTGTTTACATAAAAGAGTTTGAAATGTTGTCACTAGGCAGCCATTACTATCCACTGTAACAAAAATCAATCTCAGGGATGTTACTTTTGACTGGCAGAAAAGTGGCCCTTAATGGAGTACAACTGAGGACCTCAGTGAGTTAAAAGACAATCATTCTTAGCAGAGTTAAAACCAACACCAGACTGGAATACAAACCAAAACCACTAAAATAATACTTCTCGAACATTAATTTTAGATGAGTAACTAAACCAGACCCTGTTTTAATCTTACACTGTTCTAGGCTGCAGTAACAAAACAGCTTTGTGTGTCATTTCCACAATTCTGATCAATTAACAATTCACACAAAATTGCCCATTACTAATTAAAAGGCCAATACAGATTAAATAAAGCTCTTAAGAGTAGCATTGGGTCACCGCTAACTGCCCCAACAGGTGCAATTAGAAAAGACACTGTTTAAGGGACATGAGCAGATCATATAACCTAGACTCTGGTTTTCAGCTAGAATTAGGACTGTTTCTTCTGAAAAATGATAAATAATAAAAAATTATTTTAAAATGTAGCCAGTGTTTCAATGCCAACAAACAATGGTGTTAATGCTATCTTTGTATGGGTTATCCACAGCCAGTGTTTTCAAATCCTAATCTGCCTTCCTCATATAGTTCACTATGATTAAGAGCAACCTCCCCATATAACCTACTGTGTGAAGTGAAAGGCAAACCATAATCATGAGAAAACCATAAAGTCTCAACTGACAGACATTCTACAATGTACCTGACCAGTACTCCTTAAAAGTGTCAAGGTCATCAATGACAAAAAAAATCTGAGAAACTGTCACAGCCAAGAGGAGCTTATGAGGAGATATGACGACTAAATGTAATTATGGTGTCCTGGAGGGGACCCTGGAACAGAAAAAGAACATTAGAGGAAAACTAGGGAAATCTGAATAAAGTATGGGAAAAAGAGAAAAAGGAAAAAAAAGGTAAAGTTCATTAGTTGTAACAAATGTACCATGATAACAATACTAGGGCAAACTGGGTATGGGTATATGGAAACTCTCTTTCATGATTTTCATATCTAAAACTGTTCTAAAATTTAAAATTAATTTAAAAAACAGAAAGTGACGATTTACAAACTAAATTAGAAGGTGGCCAAAACATAAGTAATTTTTATATTTCTACAAGGTTTTGAAAAATCATTTTTCATTAACATTATTTTTGAAATATTAAAACCCATTAATAAATGAAAATTTTCATATATATTTATTTGTTTCTACCTGACAGGAATAGCAAAAATATATTTAGTTATTAGTATACATTTAGTTATCAGTTTTAAACATACTCTCCAGAAAATGTCACCTCCATGCAAGATGTTAATGACTATTATAATTACAATAAATGGGAAACCCCCTAACACACACACACACACACACACACACACACACACACACACAAGAAAAAGGTAAACCAGTTGTAATATTAAACTAAAATATAATTGGGAGGAGTATTTGTAAAGAAAAGCAATATATCCTCAAACCAATATTAATACTCTTTAGATTATGTTAATGTTACTATTCCTCTCTTTGAGTTTGAATTATCAAGAAACGACTTGTATGTGCTTTGGCTAAAGATGAAACACAGGGTCAAGTCAGGAGCACCAACTCTCCCCACCCCAAATAAATAACTGCATGCATTAGGATTCTGTTAATAATTCCGAAGTGAAACATAATAAAAATTTTCTTTTAAGGTCCAATGTTTTTATCTGAATTGTCCAATACATAAAAATACTATGTATGGCTCTGGCTTCTACAATACTAGCTAAAGAAAAGTAAAAAATGAAATGCATCATGGCAGGTATGATTATAAGAAACTGCTATGAGTCAGAGGATTTGAGTCACAGCTCTTGGGCTAGCCCAGACCTTTGTGAACTATAAAATGAGGTCAATGGTCCAAGTTACTCAAGCACAGTTGTGAGGCTTTGGAAACTATGCACTTAAAGCACTTAGCACAGTACCTATTAGTAGGTATTCATATAATTATGGCTGTTGAAGCTATGCTTATCACTGTTTCTCAGCAGGTACCTGACGACTATAGGCAGAAAACCTGAGGAAACAAAAAGTACATTGAACAGTATAAAAACAACACAGAGCCCATCTGTTGAATCCATTAACATTAACACAGTACCCTTGAAGACAACGCTCCTACTTGATCCACTTAACAATCTATATGGAAGGCAAAGCAGGTATTTATTACCTATATCACACAGATGAGAAAAAGAAAGGCAGGTTAAGTGATTCATCAAAGGTCAATAGCTAATAATGAGCAAAGTCCAGACTTGAATAGTTCTGACTCAAACTACATTGGTCTCCCATTCTGAACGACAGGCATGTTTTGTCCTTTGGCTGATAACTCTTGACTTCTCTGGCACATGACTCTAACCCACATCAAATTCCTTACAACAAAAACCCCTAAAATGCCATAAGATTTCTTAAACCCCAATGCTTTCCTCAGGCACTACCATTTTAAGGAAATTTCAATATGAAAAAAGAGACTATTCAAATAGCATTTGTATTAAAATTACTAACAAAAACAGACCAATCACTTCAATTTTTCTTTTAATTTATGCTCAAGTACAACCTAATTTCCTCATCAATAAATTTCAATGACATCTTTGTCCAAAGCAGTATATTGTCTCACTCTTGACATATACATATTCACAAATACAAGACAGAACAAAGACATGCTCAAATCCTTCCTGAATAGTCTACCTATTAAAACCCACAAAAAGCATTACTACGTTAAACAAACTTCCTCTTGCAAGCTATCATTCTAGCGTTTTGTGTGGGAAAATATGTCCTCTAGATTTGTGGACTCATTATCTTGTTGGTTCAATCAAAACAGTAATACATGAAACAACAAATGGAAAAACAATATTAAAATGTTCTTTCTGGTCTGTCCCAGCATGTGACACTTTATCAGTCCTACTAAAAAAAAGGTTGTCAAGAATTACCCCCCATATACCCACATTTTAACTAAAAACTTCAAAGGGAACACTGCCATCTACTGAATCACATTCATCACTATTCTCTATTACAGTGATACCTCATTTAATGACTCTCCGGGAACAAAAATTTTAATACTAAGGATGTTTATGTTAAAAGTAAACTTTTAAGGCACAAAAAGTTGTATATATTCACAGCTACCCATGACAAAAATACCCCAGAAAACAATTCCTATTATTCTTATCCAATACGTAAGGCCTGCTCTAAGCGATATTTTGATATCTGGGGGGTTGGTTCCCTTCCTCTTCAACATCTTCTTTCCTAACTGGCTGGAAAACTACTAATGCTTGATAACCTTCTTTCATGAGCTTCCCATAAGAAACGAGAAAGGCTGTGAGAGCTATCATTTCAATTAAGGACAGACTGGCAATAAGACTTCAGAGTGAATTAGTTTCGATTTTTATCTTAGCCACTAATTTTAAATTTAAAAAAAAAGTAAAGTATACCATATACACAGATAAAAGAACAAATCGTAAGTATACATATGAGGAATTCCACAAAATGAAGAAATCTGTGTGGCAACCACGTACATCTATATAGAGAACCATTGCCAGCACCACAGAAAACTCCTTCCTCATGCCCCATTCCAGCCACCACCATATCCCAAATGTAACCATTATTTTTATTTATACCACCACAGATTAGCTTTGCTTGTTTTTGATACAGTATAATATGTACTCTTTTGTGCCTAGTTTCATTTACTCAAGCTTACATTTCTGAGATTCATTCATGTTGCTGCATGTAACAACAGTTTATTCATTTTCATGGCTGTACAGTATTCTATTGTATAAATATAACATAATTTATTTACTCATTCTACCGACACAGAACTTTTGGGCTGCTGTAGTTTGGGTCTATTATGAATAGTGCCATCCTGAGTAATTTTTCTATGCATCTTTTGGTATACAAATGTTTGCAATTCTATTTCTAGGGTATATATCTAGCACTGGAATCTTTGGGTCATAGGTTATAAGTATGATCAGCCTTAGTAGATACTGCCTAACAGCTTTCCAAAATGGTTGTACCAATAATCACATGCCATTTAAAGTCTCCTAAATTTCTCAGCAAAGGGCCAATCTTTCAAACGTAAACTGTCCCCAGTTAGAAGAACCTGAGACACCTGGAAGTAGGTAGGGAGTTCTTTGGGCAAGAGAGGTCAGAGTTGCTGAGATCATAGCCTGAGAACTTCCCAGGCTCTCAGTTTCCCCTGGAGGACTATGACCTAGAGTTCAGGGGTCCCTAGAAGCCTACTTTGAGAACAGAAGAGGCTGTCTCCCATGTAACTGTACCCCAATACCAATTTACCAGCAGGTTTCTTCCATCCAGGTTCTCCTAAACACTCTCTAAACTCTAGTCAATACCTCAAACTCCCAGATAAAGATATTATGTTTTTGAGGACAAGCTAAGTTGTTTTAGTTAGAATTCAAAGACATTTTTCCTTCCTATCTAATTACACGGAATGCATTTTGAAGTAAAGAGGTTTCAGAAAATAAAACAAACAAAATCCAACAATATTACTGGAATTGAATTGGAGTTACTATAATGGGAATCCCTCCTCCAAGATTTCTCCTATTTATAGTGACAAAGACTCTTGTCAATAACGTGAGAATTCCATGCCTAACTTCATTCATGTACTGATCAGTCCTGGTGCGGTCTTATCTCATCATGATGTCTCAACTTAAAGGCAAAAAGGAGACAGCTGCCAGAATATTTTAATACCTATGAATTTAGAGAATTGCTCTACGTCAGTCTAATCATTTTGTAGAGTTATAAAAATATCTGCTACAAAAGTGGTGCTATAAGGATGTGTCCTTATGTAGCTGAGGGTAATAAAACACTGCACAGCCCTGGGTCACAGTCTGCCAAACCAGAGCTGATGTACGTCAGTGCTGCTGTGAATTTTAAAAACTGTTCTGGCTAATCTTTTTAAAGGACTCTTGTTTGTTTATTTAAATAAGAATTAGCTGCAATAGTAACCAACTGCTTCAGTGCATCAACAATGAGTTGTGCCTAATGAAAATTCAGAAATCATTGCTGCATGTCATAAGGAGGTTAATATTCAACACGTAGAAGACTAAAAAAAAATCAATATTTTTTTAAAAATTAAGGATCTGTGAGACTCTGATGAGTAGTAAATCCATTCAGCATAGAAAGGAGAAATAATCAACATCATTGTCAAGGTGCAGGTCAAACTCAGCTCATGCCAGAAATGCTTGATGGTGGCTACTTTCTTATCTCTTTGTTGCCACTTAACAGGCTTAACAGGGTAAACCCAGAGAGGCTGCTGCAAGGCTCCATAGCCAAATTACAGTGTAAGGTTACTCTGCCTCCGTGACTATTTAACTACTGGACAAGTAGACAAACAAGCGATGCCTTTTACTATACTAGGAAACTGCCAGCAAGGGAAATGGATATGATAAAAAAGTGTCTGTGCAGGTTTATCAAATAGTAACTGCTGCATGGAATGCTACATTTTACATGAAATCTTACAGAGAGAAGGAAACCGATTTGCCAATGATGATATAGAGTATTTCTTTCACTCCAGCTTAAATATCACTTTTTAAAAAAGACTCTACCCAGCCACCTTCAGCCCACTATGATCCCTCATTTCTGAACTCCTGTGGTACTCAAGTGGCACTTAGTCATGCTCTCTTGTACACATTTGCCTTGCCATCCTAATCAGATTATAGGCGCCTTGAGAGGAGTTTTTGTTGTTGTTTTTGGCATCTAAGGTCTAGAACACTCCTTTTCATAGTTGGCCATTGTTTTTTATTATGATAATATCTAAATCCTAAGAAATAGATGTGAACCCCTTGGTAGGGTCAGATGTTAAAATAAGTACCAAGGATGATCAGGATATTTCAAATCTACTTTGGGAAAGAATAAAGGGAAGAGAAGAGGTAGAAGGGGCTCATTCATGAATTGAAGGAAGTGGAATACAAAATCGGGATGCAGTTGACCCTTGGCAATATGGAGGTTAGGGGCGCTGACCCCCTGCAGAGTCGAAAATCCGGGTATAATTTCACAGTTGGCCATCAGTGTCTCCAGTTCCATATCTGCATTCAACCAGCTATCGGTTGTGTGTAGTACGTATTTACTGGGGGAAAAAAAAACAACCCATATATAAGTGGACCCGCACCATTCAAACCTGTGTTGTTCAAGGGCCAACTACTGTACATAAAAAAAAATACCCTTCAGTTAGGAGCAGGCCTAAAATGGACTTCTTCATATCCTTTTGGGCTTCCTAGACTGGTTTCATTTCTGTGTTTTCTTCTTTTTCTCACGTAATTTAATTCAAAATTGATATATAATCCACATACCATAAAATTCACCCTTCCTTAAATTGTGGTAAAATACTGATAATATACATTTTACCATTCTAAATATTTTAAAGTGTACATTTCAGTGGCATTAAGTATACTCATATTGTTGTGCAACCAATGTCCAGACATTTTTCATCTTGTAAAACTGAAACTCTGTACCCATTAAATAATAACTCCCCATTCTCCCCTCCCACAGTCCCCGGCAATCATGGTTCTACTTTCTGTCTCTATGAATTTGATACTCTGGGCACTTCATATAAGTGGAATCATATAGTATTTGTCTTTTTGTGACTTAACTTATCTCAGCATATCCTCAAGTTTATCTGTGTTGCAGCATGTGTCAAACTTTCCTTCCTTTTTAAGGCTGAATAATATTCCGCTGTATGAACACACCACATTGCTTATCCATTCATCCATCAATAGACGCTTGGGTTGTTTCCACCTTTTAGCAATTACAAATAATGCTGCTGTGAACATGGGTGTACAAATAACTCTTCCAGTCCCTCCTTTCAATTCTTTTGGGTATATGCCCAGAAGTGGAATTGCTGAATCATATAGTAATTCTGTTTTTAATTTTTTGAGGAACCACCATACTCTTTTCCAAAATGGCTGCACCATTTTTACATTCCCACCAGTGATGCACAAGTGTTCCAATTTTTCACATCCTTGTCAACACTTGTTACTGTCCATCTTTTTTATAATAGTCATCCTACTGGATATGAAGTAATATCTCATGGTTTTGATTTGCATTTCCCTATTGATTAATGATGTTGAGCATCTCTGCATCTGTTTATTGGCCATCTGTATATCTTCTTTGGAGAAATGTCTATTTAAATCCTTTGCCCACTTTAAAAATGGGGCTTTTTATTGTTGAGTTGTAAGAGTTCTTTATATATTCTGGATATCAAACAATACAGAACTGATTTGTAAAAGTCTTCTCCCATTTTATTACTTTCTTGATGGTATCTTTTTTTTTTTTTTAATTTTTGGCTGTGTTGGGTCTTCACTGCTGCGCACGGTCTTTTCTCTGGTGGAGAGTGGGGGCTACTACTCTTCATTGCGGTGCGCGGGCTTCTCATTGTGGTGGCTTCTCTTGTTGCAGAGCATGGGCTCTAGGCACATGGGCTTCAGGAGCTGCAGCACGCAGGCTCAGTAGTTGTGGCACGCAGGCCCCAGAGCATGCAGGCTTCAGTAGTTGTGGTGCGCAGGCTCAGTAGTTGTGGCGCATGGGCTTAGTTGCTCCGCGGCACGTGGGATATTCCTGGACCAGGGATCAAACCCGTGTCCCCTGCATTGGCAGGTGGATTCTTAACCACTGTGCCCCCAGGGAAGCCCCTTGAGGGTATCTTTGAAACATAAAAGTTTTACATTTTGATGAAGCCCAATTTATTATTTCCTTTCTCTGCTTATGCCTTTGGTATCATATCTAAGAAACACTGCCTAATTTAAGGCCACAATGATTCATGCCTATGTTTTCTTCTAAGAGTATTATAGTTTTAGCTCTTACATTTAGGTCTATAATCCAGTTTTTAAAAAAGATTTATTATTTATTTATTTATTTTGGCTGTCGGGTCTTAGTCGTGGCACACGGGATCTTCATTGTGGCGTGCAGGCTCTTTGTTGCAGCACATGGGTTTCTCTCTAGTTGTGGCATGCGGGTTTTCTCTCTCTAGTTGTGGCGCGCAGGCTCCAGAGAATGTGGGTTCTGTAGTTTGTGACATCCAGGCTCTAGTTTAGGTGCACAAGCTCAGTAGTTGTGGTGCATGGGCTTAGTTGCCCCACACCACGTGGGATCTTAGTTCCCTGACCAGGGATTGAACCCACGTCCCCTGCATTGTAAAGCGGATTCTTTACCACTGGACCACCAGGGAAGGACCATATAGTCCATTTTGAATTAATATTTGTATATGGTGTAAGGTAGTGGGTTTAATTTTGAGTTTTTGCATGTAGATATTCCATTTTCCCAGCACCATTTGTTTAAGAGACTATGTGTTTTTCCCCATTGAATGATGTGGTACCCTTGTCAAAAATTAGTTGACTATAATGTGAGGGTTTATTTCTGGATTCTCAATTCTATTCCATTGATCTGTATGGCTATCCTTATGCCAGTACTACACTATCTTGGTTACTTGTAGCTTTATATTAAGTGTTGAGACTGGGAAATGTGAGACTGCACTTTTGTTCTTTTTTAAGATTGTTTAGCTCTTCTGGGTCTCTTGTATTTCCCTGTGAATTTTAGGATTTACTTGTTAATTTCTGCAAAACCAGCTTCATTCTTGACCTAAATAAAGTATAGGGGTAGTTCCTATATATGGAAGGATCCATAGTCCTTACAAGGTTAATCATGCAAACTGGGATCTCACTGCTTATACCCACCTAACACCAAAGCTAATGCAGGTGGGGACAGCCCATATTGGCATATGCTCATTTCACACAGTGGTGCTGAACAATAAAAACAGAATCCAGTGTAATTTCTAAGGGTAGAATTCTTTTTTTAAAAATAAATGTATGTATTTTATTTATTTATTTTTGGCTGCATTGGGTCTTGTTGCTGCATGCGGGCTTTCCCTAGTTGCAGCGAGCGGGGGCTACTCTTCGTTGTGGTGCGCGTGCTTCTCATTGTGGTGGCTTCTCTTGCTGTGGAGCACGAGCTCTGGGCATGTGGACTTCAGTAGTTGTGGCACACAGGCTCAGTAGTTGTGGCTCACAGGCCCTAGAGCACAGGCTCAGTAGTTGCGGCGCACAGGCTTAGCTGCCCCGCGGCATGTGGGATCTTCCCGGACCAGGGGTCAAACCCGTGTTCTCTGCATTGGCAGGCGGATTCTTAACCACTGTGCCACCAGAGAAGTCCCATATAATTCTTAATTTAAAGAAAATAATTATTAGATCTCATTTGTGGCAAAAACCATTTATTTTCTTCTAACAGTGTCACAAAAATTCCAGAGAAAAATTACACTGCAACATTCTATACAATGCTAAATAATGCCATTACCAAAGAATCGAATTTTTCTATACTAGTGAGTGAGCCTAGCAGTCCACTCACCACCTGCATCTCACTGTGACTCTGATATTCCCTACTGGTACTCGTTTACATAGTAAAAATAACACTATGGATACTAGAAAGGACTAAAAGTTTCTACAAATTTGGAATAAAGGATGGCTGGAATACTTTTCTTGGGGCTGGCTCAGATCCGTGACATGAACAGTTCCATCACATATCCAGAAGTGTGCGGGAATGTTGCAGCAAGTGCACAAGCTTTTATCAAAACATTTATCGTACAGAGCGAAACAGAGAGCGAGAAACTTTAATGAAAGCTGAAAAGGCAGTGAGAATGATACAGGAAACATGGGACTTATGACCACATGCGATTTGGGAGAAAATGTAAAGTTAAAGGGTTCATAAAAAGGAAGGATTATGAGTCATAACAAGAAATTGTTTAACATAGGTAAAACTGACATGCTAAAAGAAAATGCCTTTGTGAACATAAATCATGAAAGAGGAAAGGTGAGCTCCTATTAGACAATTAGATATTTATCATGTACAAATTATGTAAGTGTTGGGAATTGAGTGGTGAAAAGCCCAGATGCTCACATATCCTTACAGAGCTTACAGAGTTTAAGATCAGACTGACTTATCTATTTTGTAGTAATTGTGCAGACTTTATGAAAAAGTTATGTTTGTCCTACTGATCTGAGACCCTCAGGACATAAAAAGAATGCTTTTCCAAATAGTGACAGGCCAATAAAAAACCTCAGATACAGGGCAATGTTTTTTGGACTGGTTTTATACATACTTTATGCCAGAAATAGAGAAATATCTAATTTCTCAAAAGCTTGAATTTCAGTTCTCCTCATCATGGACAATGTGCAAGGCTATCCTTAAGCACTATAGTTTACAACTCTATGTCAAGGTGATGTTCCTTCCCCTTAATGCTTCTGACTTTTCACGTGGAGTGTAAAACACAAGCTCAAGGTATATGACTTTGCTATACTTTCACTGGCATCATAAAGTGCCGTGGACAAAGATCTCAAACTTGGTAACTGCCAGCTTTAGAAGAGGTACAGCCTTGATTATATAAGAAATATTATGGATGATCCAATATTGGATCACCCAAGTATTATTGGGTGATCCAAAAGGGTAGATGCTTATTGGCATGCCTTATGAAAGAAGGCAGTATATGACTTCAAGGAGATTATTTTCACAGGTAATAAAGAGTATACCATTAATACTGACAGGACAAGAGGGTGGCGAAGGTTTGGAGGGCACACATAAAAGTGACATGGAAGAATCAGAAGAGCAAGAAGACTTAGAGATGATTTGGCAAAGAATGACAAAGAGGAAGACACTGAAGATTTAGAAGAAATTTGGGGGGGTTTTCATAAATTTAGTCCAAGTTCTAACATGGAAAACTGTTAAGTGACACCAAAACAAGTTATGATCAGTGAACAGAGCTTTCAGTAATAAAATCTGCACTGATTCTGTACCAGGGAATAAGCAATACATAGCTACCATTCATAGTGTTCTTTATTAAAAAGCTATCACTTCAGGAAGGTTCCCCCTCAGAATGCTGTGTCACAATTATCTCCTTGTTTCCTCTACCATTTGCCTCCTTCTCCAAAGCTAATGTTGAAATGTGACTTTTTCTGTAGTTCAGTACGTTTCATGATCTCACCATACAGTCCATGATTATCTGGTATCACTACCTTGAATATGATTCAGACAAGTTAAAATTAATTTTTCTGCTAAGACAAGTTCAAGTTCTTCTACTAGACAAGTTCAAATTAATGCTTCTACTAATATATTGTAGTGTAACATTTGTTTTAGTGGGAGAGTTACTTTAGTTACTTCTAATTATGGAATAATTTACATCAAAAGCCTAAAGGGGTAAACTGATTTTTTTCAACCACATCTTAATGCATTTTACGGCAAAAAATGATACGCTACAGGTTATCACAAACTTGGGAATTCACAAAGTTCCCTCGTGAATGTCAAGGTTCTATCTTTTCAAAAATTAATTAATTTATTTATTTATTTGGCTGCGTTGGGTCTTCGTTACTGCATGCGGGCTTTCTCTAGGTGCGGCGAGGGGTGGCTACTCTTCGTTGCGGTGTGCGGGCTTCTCACTGCGGTGGCTTCTCTTGTTGCGGAGCACGGGCTCTAGGCACGCGGGCTTCAGTAGTTGCAGCACGCAGGCTCAGTAGTTGTGGCTCACGGGCTCTAGAGTGCAGGCTCAGCAGTTGTGGCACACGGGTTTAGTTGTTCCTTGGCATGTGGGATCTTCCCGGACCAGGGCTCGAACCCGTGTCCCCTGCATTGGCAGGCGGATTCTTAACCACTGCGCCACCAGGGAAGGCCCCCAAGGTTCTATCTTGAAAGCAACAAGTTGACTCTCTAATTTACCACAGAAATGCCAGATGCTCATTTTATAGGCAGATTTTGTAAGCTTTATATTTCATGAGAAATTGTTAGAGCTACATTTGGCAAGGGAAGATTCTCTCAGATGTTGAGAATATCAGCAGAAGAATCTTTTTGCTTCATTTTTCCTAGGAGAGATTGACTGAAGTAATTTGACAGTCGAAAATAAATTGAACAGTTAAAAACCTTCATGGTAAATTCTTTGTTGAAAGGTCAAGTGCGTCTGCTGAAATGTATTCATTCTATTTCCTTCAGAATTAAGATGAGAGAATAAGTACTTAAAGACACAAAATAGTGTACAAAATCAGAATGATGTTCTGTTACACTGTAGGTACTATTCACAAAGCTGTTGCAAGTCGACCATTTATACTACAAAGAATTTTACCTATTTCAAAGCTCATCCCACTTGTGCTAGCTCCAGGGAACTAATTCGTGTGAGCTCTGGACTCATTCCACAGTCTGTCTACAGAAAGAAACTTTGCTCTAAATTTGCCTAATTTGCTTGATAGATTCACAATCTTCTGATGGCTTAGGGAAACCCCTAACCTAACTTGATCAGAAAAGCTGAAATGTTATCAAGAGAAGTGGACACAGGTCCAAGTGTCAGGAAACTTTTCATGTAAAGGGCCAGACAGTTGATATGTTAGGTTTTGTGGGCCACAATCAGTCGCTGTCTCATACTCTTCCATTTTTTGTTTTATTTTTATAACACTTTAAAAATGTAAAAAACATTCTTAGTTCACAGGGAATACAAAAATGGGCTGTGAGCCACAGTTAGCCAACCTTTAGTTTAGAGTAGTGCCATCTGACGGAAGTGTTCTATGTTTGTGCCATCCAAAATGGTAGACAGCAGCCGTGTGTGCCTACCGAGAGCATTTACTGAGGAGTGCATCTGAGGAGTTACATTCTAAATTTTATTTAACTTTAATTAATTTAACTTCAAATCGCCACGTGCGGCTAGTGGCTTACCGTTTTGGACAGCACAGGTCTAGAGGACCTCCCACAGCCCACAAGAGCCCCTGAAAATCTCTGTATACCTATGTTTCCCAAGAATACTGAAGGCTTGGACAAGAAGTAAATTGGGTATAAATTGTAACTGTTATTTTTGTTTTGTTTTGTTTTGTTTTGTTTTTGCGGTATGCGGGCCTCTCACTGTTGTGGCCTCTCCCGTTGCGGAGCACAGGCTCCGGACGCGCAGGCTCAGCGGCCATGGCTCACGGGCCCAGCTGCTCCGCGGCATGTGGGATCTTCCCGGACCGGGGCACGAACCTGTGTCCCCTGCATCGGCAGGCGGACTCTCAACCACTGCGCCACCAGGGAAGCCCGTAACTGTTATTAATAATAGCCTCCAAGTATTAAGTTAAGCATTGTGTAACAATTCAAATGACTAACATCAAGGAAAGGGAAAACGTGTAAGAAACTTGAAACAAAACAGGCTGGCATTTCACAATTTATTAGAATGACATCTTTCAACATTTGGGCAAATCAGAACTTCGAAGTGTTGAGAGAATTAGTCTAAAGGGCTTTGAGTTAAAAAAGACCTATAGGGCTTCCCTGGTGGCGCAGTGGTTGAGAGTCCGCCTGCCGATGCAGGGGACACGGGTTCGTGCCCCGGTCTGGGAAGATCCCACATGCTGCGGAGCGGCTGGGCCCGTGAGCCATGGCCGCTGGGCCTGTGCGTCCGGAGCCTGTGCTCCGCAACGGGAGAGGCCACAACAGTGAGAGGCCCACATACCGCAAAAAAAAAAAAAGACCTATAATGTTCCTACTTTTGATGGAAGTAAAAATTTTTACCACTCAATTTGCATAGATTCTACTGAAGACAGATGCAACTAAAATTAGGTTTCTGTTTGCCTGAGAAGACAACTGATTTCTGCCATCACTGACCTGAAATGCTCCTGGAAAATTGCTTTGCTTCATTCATCACACTGCCACTCCTAGCAAGGGCCCTAAAGTTCATGAGGCACAAACTTGCTTTGTTAGCCAAGCTGTTACACAAGAAACCTAAGTCCTCATTTTCACGTGCTGACAAATCATTACCCGAGTCCATTAATGCATTCATAACTTGATTCTTGGAACTTGTGAAGTAGAAAATTAGGGGAGAAAACACTCATTCAACTTTATAGGAAGCCTCCAGTCAATGCCTTAGACAACATCCATTAAAGGCTATTTGTTTTCCCCACCTATCTGGGACAGAACACTTCTCATTTAACTAAGCAAAGAATTTAAAACACACAACAGGGTGCAAATCACTACATATGTCCAGCTGATGATCCATGACAAGACTCACACCATCCCTCCAAAAAAGTTTTGCCTCTAGTATTTTCTATTTTAAAACAGTCCCGGAACTGAAGGCAACATTCCTGAAGAGAGGAAATCACTTCATGTAAAAATCATAGGTTGAACCATAGAACACAAATCAGTCATTGCAACCAATTGGTACAGTAAGTGTTCACTCATAGGTCCAAGTCAAACTGTCAACAAAGAGTCTAGCATTGGTATATCCATACTATGAAATTCTATGCAGCAGCTGAGAAACAAAGAGGTAGATCTATCTGAACTGCTGTGGAAACATATCTAAGATATATTGTGGGGAGGAAAAGACAAGCTACAAAACATTACGTATACATATTATGACCTCATCTGTGTGTGGTAACATAAAAAACTTCATTAATGCATAGAAAATGTCTGGAAATGTTCATGGAGAAACTGTTGGTGGTTTCCTCAGATAAGTTCAGCAGGTAAGGATTTTACTTTTCACTTTGTATCCTCCCATACTATTTTTAAAAAGTTTTTAAATCAAGAGATTGAATTATCTGTGTAAGTTTAATATGTCCTTTTAAAAGTCTGGAGAGATCTCTGCAGCAGTTCCCCAAGAGACTAAGAAGATGTGGTGGCCCTTCTTTACTATTGCAGTGTTGATAATTTAATGAAAAAGCCAAAGCTGTTCCTTTTGTACTTAAAGCCACTATAATGTTCCTAAGACTGCCTCTGCCAATAAGGGGAGAAAAAAAAAAATCACAACATTATTATGAAATTGGGGGGAAAAAAAAAAAAGGCACACTTCAAAAAGGGTCTTGGGGGCTTCCCTGGTGGCGCAGTGGTTGAGAGTCCGCCTGCCGATGCAGGGGACACGGGTTCGTGCCCCGGTCCGGGAAGATCCCACATGCCGCGGAGTGGCTGGGCCCGTGAGCCATGGCCGCTGAGCCTGCGCGTCTGGAGCCTGTGCTCCGCAACGGGAGAGGCCACAACAGTGAGAGGCCCACGTACCGCAAAAAAAACAAACAAACAAACAAAAAGGGTCTTGGTAGGACAAGACAATCCACAAGTGCCAACCAGCTCCAGGCTATAAAAATCCCAGGAGAGCCATCACTTTTCAATTACCATCACTAACATTACTTATTATTTGGCCTGCTCCAGTCCCTAAGGAAGGCAGCTTGTGATGACAATACCCAGCCTCTTCTTGTAAAACAATTCATTAGGCAAAGCAGAACAGCTGGGGCAGCCACGTGCGTGTTCTTAAGGCACCACCCCACTGGGACCTCTGGCCCAGATATCCCTTTTGGTGAGGGCAGCTACCACCCCTGTGACAGCTGTAGAGTCCTCCAGGGACACTTCAGCTTTAATCAGTACTTCCTGCACTGGAGAGGGCCATTTGATTTCTAACATAAACTAATAGCACTCCTGCTTTCAGCAGGTTACACCAGACATCAGATAAGAGGCTTTAGGGCATTTTTATCTTGTTCTAATGCTCCAGAGTTAACGAGGCAGCAAAAGATACTGTCATAGAGCCCCAGTGTAGCTCTATTATCCAATAAACGGACTCTTTCCAAGACAGGTTTAATATGGATGGAGGAGGTAAAGAAGGCTGGCTTAATACTGATGCTATTGAGAGGATAAGAATCCAGTTACCAGAAGTAGGGCATAATCATACACACTCTGCAGCAGACAAAGTGCTACAAGGAAAGTAAGGAGTTGTCTCAAAACATGAAGAGGAAAACACTGATTTTCACTATTTTAAGCAGCATAAATCTGATAGCTTTATCTGGCATTTGGGGCCAAGTTTTCAAAAAGTGCTTCTAAATGAATCTGTTTATGTATTTTGCTGAAAAGTATTCTTAGGAGTTAGATTTTTTAAACTAGCAATATAGTCATTATAAAAATAGCTTACTAATAATATATGTAATTATATTAATAATTATATTATGTAATATATTAATAAAGGATATTACAGTTGTTGTCTTTTTTTTTACTGGCTATAAAGCAAATTCTACTATGTTAAACAGTAATATCACCAGAGCCTACATAATATCAGGCTTTAGAAATAATTCAATCATTCATTCAACAATATTGATAGACTTTTATAATCAAGGCTATGTGAGACACAGTGAAGACAAAAATTAGCCCTTGGATTTCCTAGTCCAGGCTAATTCGCATAAAACAAAATTTTACTTAAACAATCTTCTTTTTTTTTAATCTTAGAATCTTGATAAATATGTGGAAGTCAGAGAACCAAGTGTTTCTCTTCATAACTAGAAATATCTACTCAGAACCTGCTGAGTAGATGTAAGTATTAATAAGCTGACTACTAAAAACAGTCAATATTAAAAGATGACCATTTCTTGAGTTGTTTGCCTCCTGAAGATTGAAAAAAAAAGCTGAGATCTTCTACTTACTTCCTTGGAAACCAACCTCCCAAAGACAAAGGTCTGCAAGATCTCTTAAAAGCTATTCACTCATTTTTGGAATACCAAACATACAGTAAAGAAAACAGAAACAGTCCCTACCCTTTATTTATAATTCACACAAGATAACCAACAAATTATAAGAATGAAGTCCAACTCACAAATTAACATCCATACATACAAAAATCACTAATTCTGAGCTTCTCAACATAACCATCACCTCACATTCTTCTACTTCTACTGACCAATCATTGCTCTTGCACAGGTCTCTCGTTCCCTGTGGCAGAGAATGTTGGTTGCTTATCCCAATACCTGTTCTCCCTTTCCTCCTTATTAAAAGAACCCCAATTCTTACCCAGCAAAATTACGGCTCAGGATAAAAGATTACATTCTTTTGCAGCTAGGTCAGTCAGTCCAGATGACTGAATTCTGTGGGATTTCCAGGAAGGCTGCTTAAAAGGAAAGGAGTCAGTTGTATGGTGCCCCTTTTTGTCTTTCTCCCTTCTCACGTTCTTCTGGCCTACAGCTCAGGCTCAGTGCCTAGATCTCTAGCAGTTATCTTAGACCAGGAGGTATCCTTTAGGATGGAAGCCAGGCACCAAGAAAGTGGAGTGAAAAGAAAGAAGCCTCAGCTCTTGACACTGTAGAGCTCCCCTTCCAGTCTGTACCTAACTACCTCCAGTCTTCCTTTTTGTGGGGAAAAAAGAAATTCTACTTTGTGTAGGCCACAATTATTTTGGATTTCTTATATGTAGTTGAACCTCATTTTTTTTTTTGCGGTACGTGGGCCTCTCACTGTTGTGGCCTCTCCCATTGTGGAGCACAGGCTCCGGACGCGCAGGCTCAGCAGCCATGGCTCACGGGCCCAGCCGCTCCGCGGCATGTGGGATCTTCCCAAACTGGGGCATGAACCCGTGTCCCCTGCATCGGCAGGTGGACTCTCAACGACTGCACCACCAGGGAAGCCCCCAAACCTCATTCTAATGGACCTGATAGCCACAATCTTTTATCCTATAACCTTGATAGTTAAGTTATTCATTTCAATGATGCCTTAATGACACTTCGGCAAACAAAACTGAAGTTTTATAACGCATACCCACTTCCACCTTAAATTGTATTCTCCTAGTCACAAGGGCTTAAAATCTTGAAATCATTTTGACTCATGTCTCTCCAGTCTATTACAATTTCGTATCTATTTCCCCCCTGCAAATAACCTTCCTTTGCATTCATACCCTCCTATCTAGTACAAGCAGTTACTGCGTTCTAGGACTGCAACAGCTTCCTAGCTGGTCTCTTAGACCCATCACCACACCCTTCAATTCTCTCTGGGGGTGGCTACCAGACTTTTGAAAATGATTCCTCGGGCTTTCCACAATTTAGCTCCTCCTCACTTTTCCAACCACATTTTCTAGCACTCTAACCAATTCATACCCCCAAATTTCTTCTCAGTTGAAAGTGTCTTCTTTCCTCCCATATACAAATATTAGCCATTAATATTTGGAAGCCAAATAAGTAGCCATTTCTACTTAAGCTTCATCTCTTCCAAGAAGTGTCCCTTGAATTCTTACCTCACTTTTTCCTCTTTAGGAGTTTCCCTCAGAGAGGGAAGCATGGTGTGAGATGAACATGGTGTGACAAAGGCCAGGTCATGCAGAGCTATAAGGCCAAGTTAAAGGTTTCTAATTTTATTTAACTAAGAGCAAGGGGAAGCCATTGATGGGTTTTAAGAAGGGAATAAGGTCACATGTCAATTTGTGTTTCAAAACTATTACTCTGACTGTGGAGTGGAGTAGTTATAGGAGAAAAGATCAATTCTACAGCTAATTCTGCTAGGGGAAGGGGAGAATACCAGAAATAGATTAAGGAAGCTGGATAAAGCAGTCTTGGTGTAGAGGGAGAACTTGAAACTCAATATTCTAGAGGGAAATGATAGTCATTTGAGTAAATATATGTTCACCATAGGAAAAATTCAGTAAATATTTATTAAAAGAGCTGGTGTGTGGAATTTAGATAGGAGCACTAAATGTTCTCCTATCAAGAATGTATTGGCATTTACAGTGCCTTAACTTTGACTGAATCTTGGTTAAAAAAAAAAGAAAGCTACATAAAATTTAGGGACAATTGAGAAATTTTCAATGTGGAAGGATATTAGGTATTTTGCAATTACTGTTAATTTTTCTTGGATGTAATAATAGCATTATTATTTAGGAAACTGTCTTTATTCTTAGGAGATGTATCCTGAAGTATTTAGGGGTAAAGTGTCTGATGTCAGAAACGTACTTCAAAATAGTTCAAGGAGGGGGGAAATAAATAAATAAATAAATATTCCCATTATATATAAATATGGGGCACTCACTGGATGTTTAAAATTTTTTCATAACGAACTAGTGGAGGAAAAGAAGACAAGGGGATTTCTTCTTAAGCTAGTGGAGAGGGGCTTCTTTTCTGATGTACTCGTGGCATTGATACTCATTTACTTGGTAGTTTGAAACAAGTTATTTTTAACCTACAGCTCCAAGGAAGTCTGGGATCTTAAAAAAGTAAACCACCATAGGAGGACTTTCACCCAAGAATTATCCTTTCTACAAATATTAACAGATCAACACTCCAGCCCTGCCTTTTAGTTTCAAGCCTGGCTACTCTTGGATTCCATTCTCAGCCTGATTAAGGAGAGGGAGGAAGACACTGCCTGAGCTGTTTCAAGGGTGAGACATGTTACTGAATCACTCTCCAGTGCCTATGTTTATTAAACCTTTAATACAATGTTACCAATCCCTGCTGTGGAGCCATTTCAGAGAATAGCAGGTATACAACTTAGTATCCAAATAATCTTTTATTGTGTTGCTCTTTTCTTTGTTAGTGTCATTATCCTCCAACACTGTGAGACTGCTGGCTAATTAAACCCTTGTTTTTACTGAATTTGACAGCTGAGGGCAGCAGAAACAGAAGGAGACAACCATAAACTATTTTCTGTTCAACCAGGAGAAAAATGCTTCCCCTGCAAAGCTAGAATACTACACTTTCCCCACCTATAAAATTATTTTGGGGGAGGAGACAGTCTTAGTAATAACAAGCCTTTCAACCTGAGCAATCAGAAAGCTTATTTCTATAGTCAGACCCAGATGGACATCTCATTCTTCTTTTGACTAATTGAGCCGGCAGGCATACAGATGAAACTCCTTATCTTAGTCCAAACTTAATGTGTTTATAGTTGGGTTGTATAAAATGGATAAAAGACAAAAGAAAAAATAAAGGTCTACAACAAAATGGATGTTAAGCACTTCCAATATGGCATTCACTAAAGAAAACAATTTTTTAAGTTCATCAAACAAAATAGGTTGTTACAGCACCAAGTTAAGAGGATAACTCGAAGTTTTGTTTGGTTGGTTGGATTAGGTTATTGTGCATGTTTGTTAAATTGGACCTAGTAAGCCAAGTACTAGAGGTTTTCCCAAACTAGAATTAGGTAACAATGTAACTTCACAAGCCGATTCCATGAAGAACAGTTGCTTGGCATGATGGGAAAGAAGAAAATGAGTGGAAAAGGGTCCCTGTTCTAACAGAGGGCAAGTACACTAACAGTAACTCAAGGGGTGTAAGTAGCTTATTCCTCTCACTCAAAGAAAGCAGTTTATCCATCGTTGAGTAAGAATAAACTCCGTCAAGACAATAGGAGAGATAAAGAATTAAAACCACAGATACTTTCAAATTTCATTTTAGCCATAGTTTTCTCTAACCATACTTTTCACCACAGCTTCTGGGAAAAAAAAGCCAAACAATTATGTGTTATATCATCTCCTTTCATCTTCCCTCTCCCAGCTACTGGTAGAAAGATGGCAAAAAGAATGCAAGCAGAAGAAGGAAAAGAAGTACAAGGTGATAAAAGTTACCAACTAGATAACTCTCCATATCGTTTGCACTCATGGGCTGACTAAAGGTTGAGACTCTCATGCATCTTACCCTCTCCTTGTTAAACTGCACCGTCACCTCCTACCCTTCTAAACTACCTCGCAGAAGGTTTAGGATATGCAAGGACAGTTTTGATTCTTGAGGGATCTGCTCAAATAGCAAATGTAAAAAAGAAAAGTATATGTTTGCTTCCCCATCTATTTTAAAAGGGCTTCTCGTAACTTCAGTTTCTTTTCACCTCTGCTATCAAAAAAGCAAACACTAGAGAATTCCTGAAGGGTCTTTAAAGACAGGAATATGCAGACTTTCTCTCCATTTGAAGACTTCCTTTCTCACGGCAAATGGTTGAGGGCACACCAACCACCTCAAGCCGTCAGGAAGGAGCCATTAACAGTTGAGAATTAAGACATGTTAGACATAGTCATCATCAAGACTCTGGCTGGCTCCACTCTTGAAGAGGAATGAATGTTCTAAAAGAGAAATCCCGTGTTTTAACTGGAAAGAGGAAAAAAGACCCAAGTTTAATTATCTCAAGAGCAATAGAAAAGGAAAATCATCTTAAATGCGTTGTGTAAAATGAAGTTAGAAAGGATTTTTTATATCTACCATATCAAAAAATAAGCTGCATTTTCACTTAGAAAATGAACATTGTACATGTTCTATTTTCAACAGTTATCCAACATGAAGTCATCTGACCTTAAACAAACAAACAGGCAAACAAACAAGAGAGGCCAAGGTCCAGTATCAGTTCCTACCCACCATTCCTACCTAATCTCCCAGCAAGTTAATGCAAATCAAAGCAAGCACTTCACTGCTGCTGCTGGTAGTGAAGCCGGTTCCTTTCCCAAGAGAGGCCTGTAAAACAGGACAGTCACTGACAGCAGTACAATTACTGACACAGATACAGACTTTATGGACATGTTTATCTCTGCTGTAAATCCACACTCTCTCTCCACTCTGATTCACGAGTCATAAAGAAATTGCAGATAATGAAAAAGTTGGGGAAATTTACAGCATGTCGGAAACCTCAGACAGCCAGAAGAAATTAAAGAGCTGACTAGGGATAAATCACACAGGTACAATTAAAACTTCCCTTATACCTCCTTCATTTCCAAACTGAGGCACAATCCAATGGAGATGATGAAAAGTTGAGGTCATGACTCCTCAGGCTGTAATCATTTCTTAACTAACTGCATGTTAAAAATTAGCCAATTCACAGGTCATGTGTAAATGCTGATTTCTTGCTGCTACCTTGATTTCCTTTGCTCTCCACTAGAAGCACCCGCACAGCATCTGTCTGTAAACAGGCCAAACTGCAACAAGCAATAAACAGAAAGGTGATATCCCCTCTCCACTGCCATCTCTGTAGGTGCAGGACATCTTTTACCATAGCCACTGTGGACTGAGCATTAAAATGAGAAAGTGGAGCTACAATGGATGAATGAAAGTGGAGGTGTCTTCTTCCCCTACAAATGACCATTCTGAAGGTTTCATTTGATCTCTTTTCAACATTCCAAAGGAGATGTTAAAGGACTATTATGTTTGATACTAGAAGAGGAATTACTTCTGGTGATACTTGTTTGTTAATAGACTGAATTAATGCTCTATTCTCTTTATGTAACCAACTTTGCATGAGCTTAAAAGTGGTATAGTTTTAGCTACTCAACTCTGTTTTTTACATTCTTCTAGTGACAAAGGCTACAAGAGGGAAGAGAAAAACAAAAACAAACAAACAAACAAAGGGTGAAACAAAACCAAACCTCCAAACTTTACCAGAATCTAGAAGTCTTAATTAAACTTTAACTCTTATTCCAATAAAGTAAATCAGAAAAATACCAAAGATAAGAAATAATGTCTATTTCTTAAATAATAAGCTTAATAGATCCCTACTGCTGAAGACTAGAATAATGTGAGTTAATTGTTGGTCCCTCTATTCAACAAGCCTATAAAATTCTCTATGAAGGAAAAAATGATTCTATCACTTGCTGCACTCTTCCACTTTCCCCAACTTACTTACATGAAACTAACAGGCTTAAAAAACATCAACCCAAACACAAGATCTGTCTGGAAAGCAGAAACGGAGAATATAGAGTTTACCAACTAACTTCAACATAAATGAACGAACCAAGAGTGTCAACAAAGTTATACACAAGTCAATAGTCATCTTTGTAAATCTCTATAGGATGGAGCCCTAACCAAATTAGCTCTAATATGATTTTGAAATCCTGTGCCCTGTCAAGAAATGAAGGTTAACAGGCTTTTTTAGAGATATGGAGGATGCAATTGACATGGTTTCGATTTTGTTCCTATTTGACCCCTTGATGATTTGAGATCCATTTTACACTTCAGAGAACCCAAATGTCATTTTCAATTTATATATTAAGATTTTATTCTCTATGGAATAAAAATAATTCTAAGATGATACTGAGAGTTTCAACCCAGACATCACTACCATACAAAACTTAGGTCATATCTAGCTCATGTATCTCAATTCTATTCACTCAATAAGCATTAGACTTGGCTTCTAATCAGCTTTTGCTTACAATGATAAGTTCCTTTAGTTCACGGTCAGATTGGTGTCCAGTATCAAATAAGAACTACTAAACAGAGGCAGAGTTTTATTTACAAGCTCCTAAGAGGCAAATCATATTTTATCAAATGAGTATTTGAATGAAGCCAAGAAACAGATCTACTATGTAACTCTACTATCGACAGTTACTATTCTAAGAGGCAATATTACCCCTGGATTAAGAATCAGAAGACTTGGATTCTAGGCCATTTTGCAAATAACTAGGTGTGTGACTGGGCAAATCACTGAAGTTCTTTGAACCTCAGTTACCACATCTGTTCAAATGGGAATAACAGCAGAATAGTAGAGAGAATTAAGTGAAAAAGTACATGTAAGAAACATAGCAGGCTCAAAAATGTTACGTGCCTTTCCCTCTTCATGAGACATGATTCAGATTCCTGGTTCTGTCACTAATGAGCTGTGTGGCTGTCCTTAGGTAAGTCACCTAATATCTTTAGGCCTCTGTTTCTGCCTCTGTAACATTAGAGCGTTGGGACTTGATGATCTCTTAGATTCCTTCCCAGCTCTAACATGCTATGATTACCAATTCTGTCACTAAATTTCTGGGTGACCAAGGTCTAAGTCACTTCATTTCTTTAGACCTCAGTTTCCTCACCTTTAAATACTGGAGGGTGAACTAACAGAAAAGTAGATAAGAACTATAAGGGGAAATTCATAAAAGGAGGAAAAACAAGTGGCCAGTAAACATAACTTTATTAGCAATCAAAGAAATACATATAAAAAATACTGAAACAATTTTTCATCTATAAAATGCACAAGTACTAAAAAGTTTCACAATATCTAGAGTTGGTTATAAGATGTAGGAATGCAAGTACTTTCATTTACTGTCCTTAGAAATATAATTTGGACTAGTCTTTCTGGAGGTCACTTTGGCAATATGTAAAAATTTTTAATGTGCCATTCACCTTGATCAGAGTAAAGGATGCTTATCACAGCATGATTTACTTTAGTGAAACACTAGAAACAACCTAAACATCCATTAAGAGAGAATTAATGAAATACATTATAAATAATCATATAATGGTATTCCACACAGTCATAAAACTGATGATTTTGCTATGCTTTCATGGGTATTGAAAGATGTTCACAATGCACTAAGTCAAAAATGCAGGTTGTAGAAAAGGAATAGCATGATGCCATGTACGTAAAATATATATATATGTATATGCATATATGTGTATGTGCATGTATATGTGTATAATACCTCTTAGAAAGAAATGTTTGGAGGATTTGGAGGAGTGTTGACCAAAAAGTTAAAAGTGATTACTATTTTAGGATGCTGTGATTTGGGGTGATTTTTGCTTTCTTTATATTTTCTACAATGAATATGTATTGTTTTATAGTAGGAAAAAAATAAAGTTTATATTTAACTTTTAAAATACATATCATAAAAAAGATTCTATGACTCTTTAACAACTCTTTTCAGTTTGATAAGCAATATCTCTTGTTCTTATAGTCTTTGACATAAACCGTGTATATAGTTACATCATTTGCACTACAATCTAGCTGCTTTACTTAGACCTATGCTAAGCACTTCACTCACACCATTTCTAATGTTCTCTACAATGCTATATGACCATTTTTATTCTAAAGAAAACCCAGCAGAGCTTTTTCATTTTAGAAGCTGTTTTTCCCCACACTACATGTTATTTTGAAAAGAGTAAGACACTACAAACTGAGATCTTTAAGGCCAGAAAACTCTCTTTACTTCTAAAAAAAAAAGTCATTGTGTAAATACAAACAAGTGTTATTCTTGGTTATCCTTTAAATCTCAGTAAGAAGCACTCCTAAGCTGACACTAGGAATATACTCAAGATTGCTGAAACCTAAGCAACACACCATTGTGGTATCTAACAAAGTACACTGGACAATGGGGGGTGAGATTTGGGCTGGTTATTTGTTGCAGGATGGCCTGCAAGGGCAAACAAGAAGCCAGAGTACCTAAGAATAAAAAACTTAACTCCTAAATCATGTTAAAATTTTTGGTTGCCATCCTGCATTAAAAGCATATTTAATTATTCTTCATTTCCTGACATATGTTCATATAACTTAAAGTGGAGAGATACAGAAAAGGAAAATCTGTGATCCAACATAGAGGCACTCTCTCACCTTCCCATCAACTCATAAACCTGCACTTTCATCTACTCTCTTTCCTCTTGTTACAATCCAGTAGCTCTCTTCAATCTAAGGCCAGTACACCTGTGCTCTAAACCCTAACCCTTCAAGCCCTCTCAGGAACCTTACTTACACTTTATCCCTTTTCACCACTCTTCCATCTTTGCCACCAGAATTTAAACAAACATAAGTCTACTGTCCTAAAGCAAACAAGAAACTTTGACTCCACTTCTCCCTCTCGCTATCACCCTTTCTCCCTCTCAATAGCCAAATTCCTATTTCCATGTCCTACCTTTCACTCATTCCTCACTCATCCATGCATTCAACTGTCTATACAATGGAGAATTCACATCCAAAGCCAAACCCCATGTCAAAAATCAAACTCATTAAAGACCTAAATGTAAGACATGACACCATAAAACTCTTAGAAAAGAACATAGGTGAAACATTCTTTGACATAAATCATAGCAATATTTTCTTAGATTACTCTCCCAGGGCAAAAGAAATAAAAGCAAAAATAAACAAATGAGACCTAATCAAACTTAAAAACTTTTGCATAGTAAAGGAAACTATCAAGAAAATGGAAAGACAACCTATGAAAGGGGAGAAAAGACAACCTATGAAAGGGGAGAAAATATAACAGCTATAAAAGGGGAAATCGACAGTAACACAATAATAGTGGGGGACTTTAACACCTCACTTACACCAATGGACAGATCATCCAAAATGAAAATAAATAAGGAAACAAAAGCTTTAATGACACAATAGACCAGATAGATTTAATTGATATTTATATGACATTCCATCCAAAAACAGTAGATTACCCTTTCTTCTCCAGTGTGCACAGAACATTCTCCAGGATAGACCACATCTTGGGTCACAAATCAAGCCTCAGTAAATTTAAGAAAACTGAAATCATATCAAGCATCTTTTCTGACCACAACGCTATGAGATTAGAAATCAATTACAGGGAAAAAAACATAAAAAACACAAACACATGGAGGCTAAACAATACGTTAATAAATAACCAAGAGATCACTGAAGAAATCAAAGAGGAAATCAAAAAATACCTAAAGAAAAATGACAATGAAAACACGACAATCCAAAACCTATGGGATGCAGCGAAAGCAGCTGCAAGAGGGAAGTTTATAGTTAAACAAGCCTACCTCAAGAAACAAGAGAAATCTCTCCCAGCAGCCTCAGAAGCAGCGGATTAAAGCTCCACAATCAACTAGATGTACCCTGCATCTGTGGAATACATGAATAGACAACAAATCATCCCAAATTGAGGAGCCAGGAGTCAGTGCTGTGCCTCTGAGGTGGGAGAGCCAACTTCAGGACACTGGTCCACAAGAGACCTCCCAGCTCCACATAATATCGAATGGCGAAAATCTTCCAGAGATCTCCATCTCAACACCAGCACCCAGCTTCACTCAACGACCAGCAAGCTACAGTGCTGGACACCCTATGCCAAACAACTAGCAAGACAGGAACACAACGCCACCCATTAGCAGAGAGGATGCCTAAAATCATAAAAAGTCCACAGACACCCCAAAATACACCACCAGACGTGGACCTGCCCACCAGAAAGACAAGATCCAGCCTCACCCACCAGAACACAGGTACTAGTCCCCTCCACCAGGAAGCCTACACAACCCACTAAACCAACCTTAGCCACTGGGGACAGACACCAAAAACAACGGGAACTACGAACCTGCAGCCTGCAAAAAGGAGACCCCAAACACAGTAACATAAGCAAAATGAGAAGACAGAAAAACACACAGCAGGAGAAGGAGCAAGATAAAAACCCACCAGACCTAACAAATGAAGAGGTAATAGGCAGTCTACCTGAAAAAGAATTCAGAATAATGATAGTAAAGATGATCCAAGATTCTATTTCCAAGATCCAAAATCTTGGAAATAGAATAGACAAAATGCAAGAAACAGTTAACAAGGACCTAGAAGAACTAAAGATGAATCAAGCATCGATTAAAAACACAATAAATGAAATGAAAAATACTCTAGATGGGATCAATAGCAGAATAACTGAGGCAGAAGAACGGATAAGTGAGGTGGAAGATAAAATAGTGGAAATAACTGCTGCAGAGCAAAATAAAGAAAAAAGAATGAAAAGAACAGAGGACAGTCTCAGAGACCTCTGGGACAACATTAAACGCACCAACATTCGAATGATAGGGGTTCCAGAAGAAGAGAAAAAGAAAGGGACTGAGAAAATATTTGAAGAGATTATAGTTGAAAACTCCCCTAATATGGGAAAGGAAATAGTTAATCAAGTCCAGGAGGCACAGAGTCCCATACAGAATAAATCCAAGGAGAAATACACCAAGACACATACTAATCAAACTGTCAAAAATTAAACACAAAGAAATCATATTAAAAGCAGCAAGGCAAAAACAACAAATAACACACAAGGGAATCGCAATCAGGATAACAGCTGATCTCTCAGCAGAAACTCTACAAGCCAGAAGGGAGTGGCAGAACATAATTAAAGTGATGAAGGAGAAAAACCTGCAAACAAGATTACTCTACCCAGCAAGGATCTCATTCAGATTTGATGGAGAAATTAAAACGTTTACAGACAAGCAAAAGCTGAGAGAGTTCAGCACCACCAGACCAGCTTTACAACAAATGCTAAAGGAACTTCTCTAGGCAAGAAACACAACAGAAGGAAAAGACCTACAATAACGAACCCAAAACAATTAAGGAAATGGGAATAGGAATATACATATCGATAATTACCTTAAATGTAAATGGACTAAATGCTCCCACCAAAAGACACAGATTGGCTGAATGGATACAAAAACAAGACCCATATATATGCTGTCTACAAGAGACCCACTTCAGACCTAGAGACACATACAGACTGAAAGTAAGGGGATGGAAAAAGATATTCCATGCAAATGGAAACCAAAAGAAAGCTGGAGTAGCAATTCTCATATCAGACAAAATAGACTTTAAAATAAAGACTATTAGAAGAGACAAAGAAGGACACTACATAATGATCAAGGGATTGATCCAAGAAGAAGATATAACAATTGTAAATATTTATGCACCCAACATAGGAGCACCTCAATACATAAGGCAAATACTAACAGCCATAAAAGGAGAAATCGACAGTAACACAATCATAGTAGGGGACTTTAACACCCCACTTTCACCAATGGACAGATCATCCAAAATGAAAATAAATAAGGAAACACAAGCTTTAAATGATACATTAAACAAGATGGACTTAATTGATATTTATAGGACATTCCATCCAAAAACAACAGAATACACATTTTTCTCAAGTGCTCATGGAACATTCTCCAGGATAGATCATATCTTGGGTCACAAAACAAGCCTTGGTAAATTTAAGAAAATTGAAATTGTATCAAGTATCTTTTCTGACCACAATGCTATGAGACTAGATATCAATTACAGGAAAAGAGCTGTAAAAAATACAAACACATGGAGGCTAAACAATACACTACTTAATAACGAAGTGATCACTGAAGAAATCAAAAAGGAAATTAAAAAATACCTAGAAACAAATGACAATGGAGACATGACGACCCAAAACCTATGGGATGCAGCAAAAGCAGTTCTAAGGGGGAAGTTTATAGCAATACAATCCTACCTTAAGAAACAGGAAACAACTCGAATAAACAACCTAACCTTGCACCTAAAGCAATTAGAGAAAGAAGAACAAAAACATCCCAAAGTTAGCAGAAGGAAAGAAATCATAAAAATCAGATCAGAAATAAATGAAAAAGAAATGAAGGAAACGATAGCAAAGATCAATAAAACTAAAAGCTGGTTCTTTGAGAAGATAAACAAAATTGATAAACCATTAGCCAGACTCATCAAGAAAAAAAGGGAGAAGACTCAAATCAATAGAATTAGAAATGAAAAAGGAGAAGTAACAACTGACACTGCAGAAATACAAAAGATCATGAGAGATTATTACAAGCAACTCTATGCCAATAAAATGGACAACCTGGAAGAAATGGACAAATTCTTAGAAATGCACAACCTGCCAAGACTGAATCAGGAAGAAATAGAAATATGAACAGACCAATCACAAGCACTGAAATTGAAACTGTGATAAAAAAATCTTCCAACAAACAAAAGCCCAGGACCAGATGGCTTCACAGGCGAATTCTATCAAGCATTTAGAGAAGAGCTAACACTTATCCTTCTCAAACTCTTCCAAAATATAGCAGAGGGAGGAACACTCCCAAACTCATTCTACGAGGCCACCATCACCTTGATACCAAAACCAGACAAGGATGTCACAAAGAAAGAAAACTACAGGCCAATATCACTGATGAATATAGATGCAAAAATCCTCAACAAAATACTAGCAAACAGAATCCAACAGCACATTAAAAGGATCATACACCATGATCAAGTGGGGTTTATTCCAGGAATGCAAGGATTCTTCAATATACGCAAATCAATCAACGTGATACACCATATCAACAAACTGAAGGAGAAAAACCATATGATCATCTCAATAGATGCAGAGAAAGCTTTCGACAAAATTCAACGCCCATTTATGATAAAAACCCTGCAGAAAGTAGGCATAGAGGGAACTTTCCTCAACATAATAAAGGCCATATATGACAAACCCACAGCCAGCATCATCCTCAATGGTGAAAAACTGAAACCATTTCCACTAAGATCAGGAACAAGACAAGGTTGCCCACTCTCACCACTCTTATTCAACCTAGTTTTGGAAGTTTTAGCCACAGCAATCAGAGAAGAAAAGGAAATAAAAGGAATCCAAATCGGAAAAGAAGAAGTAAAGCTGTCACTGTTTGCAGATGACATGATACTATACATAGAGAATCCTAAAGATGCTACCAGAAAACTACTAGAGCTAATCAATGAATTTGGTAAAGTAGCAGGATACAAAATTAATGCACAGAAATCTCTGGCATTCCTATATACTAATGATGAAAAATCTGAAAGTGAAATCAAGGAAACACTCCCATTTACCACTGCAACAAAAAGAATAAAATATCTAGGAATAAACCTACCTAAGGAGACAAAAGACCTGTATGCAGAAAATTATAAGACACTGATGAAAGAAATTAAAGATGATACAAATAGATGGAGAGATGTACCATGTTCTTGGATTGGAAGAATCAACATTGTGAAAATGACTCTACTACCCAAAGCAATCTACAGACTCAGTGCAATCCCTATCAAACTACCACTGGCATTTTTCACAGAACTAGAACAAAAATTTCACAATTTGTATGGAAACACAAAAGACCCAGAATAGCCAAAGCAATCTTGAGAACGAAAAATGGAGCTGGAGGAATCAGGCTCCCTGACTTCAGACTACATTACAAAGCTACAGTAATCAAGACAGTGTGGTACTGGCACAAAAACAGAAAGATAGATCAATGGAACAGGATAGAAAGCCCAGAGATAAACCCACGCACATATGGTCGCTTTATCTTTGATAAAGGAGGCAGGAATGTACAGTGGAGAAAGGACAGTCTCTTCAATAAGTGGTGCTGGGAAAACTGGACAGGGACATGTAAAAGTATGAGATTAGATCACTCCCTAACATCATACACAAAAATAAGCTCAAAATGGATTAAAGACCTAAATGTAAGGCCAGACACTGTCAAACTCTTAGAGGAAAACATAGGAAGAACACTCTGACATAAATCACAGCAAGATCTTTTTTGATCCACCTCTTACAGTAATGGAAATAAAAACAAAAATAAACAAATGGGACCTAATAGAACTTAAAAGCTTTTGCACAGCAAAGGAAACCATAAACAAGATGAAAAGACAACTCACAGCATGGGAGAAAATATTTGCAAACGAATCAACAGACAAAAGATTAATCTCCAAAATATATAAACAGCTCATGCAGCTCAATATTAAAAAACAAACAAGCCAATCCAAAAATGGGCAGAAGACCTAAACAGACATTTCTCCAAAGAAGAAATACAGATGGCCAAGAAGCACATGAAAAGCTGCTCAACATCACTTATTATTAGAGAAATGCAAATCAAAACTACACCTCACACCAGTTAGAATGGGCATCATCAGAAAATCTACAAACGACAAATGCTGGAGAGGGTGTGGAGAAAAGGGAACCCTCTTGCACTGTTGGTGGGAACGTAAATCGATACAGCCACTATGGAGAACAGTATGGAGGTTCCTTAAAAAACTAAAAATAGAATTACCATATGATCCAGCAATTCGACTACTGGGCACATACCCTGAGAAAACCGTAATTCAAAAAGACACATGCACCCCAATGTTCATTGCAGCACTGTTTACAATAGCCAGGTCACGGAAGCAACCTAAGTGTCCATCGACAGATGAATGGATAAAGAAGATGTGGTACATATATACAATGGAATATTACTCAGCCATAAAAAGGAATGAAATTGGGTCATTTGTAGAGACATGGATGGATCTATAGACTGTCATACAAAGTGAAGTAGTCAGAAAGAGAAAAACGAATATCGTGTATTAACGCATATATGTGGAACCTAGAAAAATGGTACAGATGAACAGGTTTGCAGGGCAGAAATTGAGACACAGACGTAGAGAAGAAACGTATGGACACCAAGGGGGGAAAGTGGTGGTGGGGGGTGGGGGTGATGAATTGGGCGATTGGGATTGACATGTATACACTGATGTGTATAAAATGGATGACTAATAAGAACCTGCTGTATAAAAAAATGAATAAAATAAAACAAAGAAACAAACAAACAATAAGGGGGAAAAAAAAGAAAAGAGTCATGTACCACAATGTTCATTACAGCACTATTTACAATAGCCAGGACATGGAAGCAACCTAAGTGTCCATAGACAGATGAATGGATAAAGAAGATGTGGTACATATATACAGTAGAATATTACTCAGCCATAAAAAGAAACAAAATTGAGTTATTTGTAGTGAGGTGGATGGACCTAGAGTCTGTCATACAGATTGAAGTAAGTCAGAAAGAGAAAAACAAATACCATAGGCTAACACATATATATGGAATCTAAAAAAAAAAAAAAGGTTCTGATGAACCTAGGGGTAGGACAGGAATAAAGACGCAGACGTAGAGAATGGACTTGAGGAAATGGGGAGGGGAAAGGGTCATCTGGGATGACGTTGAGAGGGTAGCATTGACAAATATACACTACCAAATGTAAAATAGATAGGTAGTGGGAAGCAGCTGCATGGCACAGGGAGATCAGCTCAGTGCTTTGTGACCACCTAGAGGGGTGGGATAAGGAGGGTGGGAGGGAGACACAAGAGGAAGGGGATATGGGGATATACATAAGCATATAGCTGTTTCACTTTGTTATACAGCAAAAACTGACACAACACTGTAAAGCAATCATACTCCAATAAAGATGTTAGGGCTTCCCTGGTGGCGCAGTGGTTGAGAGTCCGCCTGCCGATGCAGGGGACACGGGTTCGTGCCCCGGTCCGGGAAGATCCCACATGCTGCAGAGCGGCTGGGCCCGTGAGCCATGGCCGCTGAGCCTGCGCTCCGCAACGGGAGAGGCCACAACAGTGAGAGGCCCGAGTACCACAAAAGAAAAAAAAAAAGTTAAAAAAAAAAAAGAATAAGTAGAAACTGAAAAAAAAAAAAAACTACAGTGAAGTATCACCTCACACCAGTCAGAATCACTATCATCAAAAAGTCTACAGATAATAAATGCTGGAGAGGGTGTAGAGAAAAGGGAACCCTTGTACACTGTTGATCGGAATGTAAACTGGTGCAGCCACTACGGAAAACAGTATGGAGGTTCCTTAAAAAACTAAAAATAGGGCTTCCCTGGTGGCACAGTGGTTGAGAGTCCGCCTGCCGCTGCAGGGGACATGGGTTCGTGCCCCGGTCTGGGAAGATCCCACATGCCACAGAGCGGCTAGGCCCGTGAACCATGGCCGCTGAGCCTGCGCGTCCGGAGCCTGTGCTCCTCAACGGGAGAGGCCACAACAGTGAGAGGCCTGCGAACCGCAAAAAAAAAAAAAAAAAAAAAGAAAATTAAAAAAAACTAAAAATAGAGCTAACATATGATCCAGCAATCCCATTCCTGGGTATATATGCAGAAAAACAAAAACTAATTCGAAAAGATATATGCACCCTAATGTTCATAGCAGCACTATTTACAATAGTCAAGACACGGGAGCAACACCAGTGCCCATTATATATATATATATATATATATATAAAAATTGGAATATTAATCCACCATAACGAATGAAATATTGTTATTTGCAGCGAACATAGATGGACCTAGAGAATATTATGCCTAGTGAAATAAGTCAGACAGAGAAAGGCAAATACTGTATGACATCACTTATAAGTGGAATCTAAAAAATAATGCAAATGGATCTATATACAAAACAGAAACAGACTCACAGACATAGAAACAAACTTATGCTTACCAAAGGGGAGTGGGGGAGGGGGAAATTTAGGAGTATGGGATTAACAGATACAAACTACTATACATAAAATAGATAAGCAACAAGGATTTACTGTATAGCACACAAAATTAGACCAGTATCCTATAATAACCTATAATGAAATAAAATCTGCAAAAAAACTCAAAAAACAAACCCTGAATCCTATGCTGTATACCTGAAACACAATATTGTAAATCAACTATACTTCAATTTAAAAAAAAAACAACTTGTCTCCCCTTACAAATGTGTTCCTCCACTACTGTTCTTTCTAAGAAAGCTTTAGCGACAGACTGCAGACTTTTTGTCTCTTTCTCAGAAAAGCCTTTCTTCTCTGGTCACCACCTATAGATCAGAAAAGGTCTCACAGATATCTGCTGTTTTGTTTTTTTTTTTTGCTGTACAGGGGCCTCTCACTGTTTTGGCCTCTCCCGTTGCGGAGCACAGGATCCGGACGCGCAGGCTCAGCAGCCATGGCTCACAGGCCCAGCCGCTCTGCGGCATGTGGGATCTTCCCGGACCGGGGCACGAACCCGCGTCCCCTGCATCGGCAGGCGGACTCTCAACCACTGTGCCACCAGGGAAGCCCCCAGATATCTGCTGTTACGGAATCTTATACTTCTTCTTCACAGCACTCATCACAACCCTCACTACAGATTATTTTTGTAACTGTTTGATGTGTGTCTTCCACGTGATTGCCTTGCTTACCAATGCATCCCTCAACTTTTAGCACAGTGATTGGCTCATTTTAGTTAATTTAAATGTGTGTTGAATTGAATAAATCCTTGAGGGGAGAGGGAAAAAAATTAAATCAATCAATCGATTGATTGATGGATCGATCCTTAGTGAGGTATAATTCATATATGATGAACTGTACATATTTGAAGTGTCCAGCCTGGTAAGTTTTAACAAATGTTTTCACCACTACTGAGGCAAACCCTTCTGACTCATGAGAATTTTCCAGTCTGGCTGGTGGGAATAAACCCTGTGGTGCCAGCCACTGTTCCCTGTAATCCTTTCAGATGGTTCTCTCTTGAGCCTCAAGTAGTTTCCTCACAAGATTGCACTGATCAGTACTCAGCTGATTACTTTAGGAGGACCCTCTGCAGATCTCCAGGGTTCTCTCTGTGCAGCCCTCTCCCCTCCGGTACTCTGTCCTGACCTCTAGCTGTCTTGGTCTCTCCAGATGCTTAGCTCTGTTTCTTCAACTCAGGGAGCCTGCTGGTCTCTGCCTGGGTTTCCCCTCCCTGCACTGCAGCCTGGAAACTCTCTCAAAGCAGTAAGCTGAGACAATCACAGCACTCATCTCATTTACTTCCTAATTCTCAGGGATCACTATCTTTTGTTGCCTGATGTCGTTTCCTAAAAACCACTGTTCATATATTTTGTAATTAACAAAAACTGTTTCAGGTGGGAAGGTGAATCTAGTCCCTGATATTCCATCTGAGCCAAAAGCAAAAGTCCTTCCATTGTTGTCTGCATGCCTCTGACTTACATGCCCAGGTGAGAAATCTTGGAGTCATCCTTTTTTTTTAAAAAAAAATATTTATTTATTTATTTGCCTGCATTGGGTCTTCGTTGCTGTGCACGGGCTTCCCATTGTGGTGGCTTCTCTTGCTGTGGAGCGTGGGCTCTAGGTGTGCGCGCTTCAGTAGTTGCAGCACGCGGGCTCAGCAGTTGTTGTGCACAGGCTTAGTTGCTCCATGGCATGTGGGATCTTCCCAGACCAGGGATCGAACCCATGTCCCCTTCATTGGCAGGTGGATTCTTAACCACTGTGCCACCAGGGAAGCCCCTGGAGTCATCCTTGACACCTCCCTCCCCCTTCTCTCATCTTCCACAGCCAATCAATCAAGACTTATTCTTTGTCTTAAATCACTCTCAAATTCAAGGACTTCTCTCCCTGTCCACTATCTGTACCCTAGTTCTAGGCACCACAGTCTTGGCTATTGCAATGACCTCCTACTTAGTCTGTAGTTCTTCTCATGCCCCCCTCCAAACCATTCTCTACATGGCCAAAACCTGAATATTGCTTGCTAATGCCCTTAACTGACTTGCTAGTGCTCTTAGAATAATGTCCAACATCCTTAACACAACTGAGCAGTCTTACATGATCCAGCAGTCTATTTCAGCAGTCACTGTCTGAGTTCCAGTCACATTTGCCTTCTTTCAGTTCTTCAAAGGCACCATGCTCCTTCTCACTACCAGATTTCGATACTTCCTCTAGAAAGCGTATCTCCCTTCCCTTCACTCAGTTAATTTCTACTCATTCTTCATACCTAAATATCTTTTTTCTCAGGAGAACTATTCCTGCCCCACGTTGTACTTAGGAAAGCTTAGTGGCAAATCATTATTTGTGTAATGCCTTATCTACTGGAATGTTAGCCCTATGATAGCAGGAACCATCTCTGTCTTATGTACTGTCAAGTCCTTGCTGCCTAGCACAGTACCGTGGATATACACAACAAATATTTGCTGTATGAAAGTCAGATAATAGAAAACATATACATTGGTCTCTGCCCCTGGTTCCTGGCACAAAGCTCCTAAGACGCTTACAATTTCCTAAGAGTGTTAGAAACATCTTTTATTTTAACATTTGGTCTTTGACTCGATTCCTGACACAAAGTTCCTAAACCCCTCGGAACCTCCTAGGTGACGGCAGTATCTTTCGTTCTAGTGAGGTGACTCTTGGTGTACTCCAGGATGGGGGCTGGTCAGCAGACAGACCAAGCCATGATTAGAAGCTTGGCATTCTCAATCCCGACCTCCATTCTCCAGAGAGGAGAGAGGCTGGAAATGGAGTTAATAATGTCTCATGACTACATGATTGAAGCCTCCATAAGAAAGCTTCCTAGTTGGTGAACATGTAGAGCTGCTGGGAGAGTGACACGTCTGGAGAGGGCACGAAAGCTCCATGCCCCACCCCACATACCTGGATGTTCACTGTATCCTTTATCATATCCTTTTATAATAAACTGGTAAACAGTAAGTAAGCTGTTTTCCTGAGTTCTGGGAGCTGCTCTAGCAAATTAATCAAACCTGAGGAGCGGATTGTGGGAACATCCGATTTACAACCAAAGCACAGGTGACAACCTGGACTTATAGTTGGCATCTGATGGGGGGGGCAGAGGGGAGTCCTGAGGGACCCAGCCCTCAATCTGTGGAATCTGATACGATCTCCAGGTAGATAGTGTCAGAATAGAGTTAAACTGTAGAACACCTAGCTGATGTCACAGAATTGCTTAGTGTGAGGAACAAAAAACTCCCACACATCCAGTGTCGTGTTGTGAGTGTGCTAGAGATGTGTGAGTAAAGGAGACACATGGGAGGAGTAACAGGGGGTCTTTCCTATACAAGAATTAAATACTATGTCTTAAAATATAGAATCCTAATGCTGTAAGGATCTGAGAGGTCTTTACTCCAACAACTTCATTTTTCAACTGAGGAAGCTGATGCCCAACATCACACAGCTAAATTCCTGATAAAGGTGCACTAGGCAATAGTAAAATCTAAAAGTTGTCAATAGCTTACTAGGTGTCACATACCATACTATGCATTTTTGTTTATTGAGGTGAATTCAAATTCTTAAAAGGAATTTTAAAGTGTACAATTCAATGGCATTTAGTATATTCACAATATTGTGCAACCACCACCTATATCAAGTCACAAAACATTTTCATCACTCCCCCCCCTTGCAAAATAATCCTATACCCATTAAGCAGTCACTCCCCATTTCCCACTCTCTCTTGTCCCTGGCAACCACCAATCTGCTTTCTGTCTCTACGAATTTACATACCCATGATGTTTCACACAAATGGAATAATATGTGATCTTCTGTGTCTGGCTTCCGTTATTTAGTATAATGTTTTTGAGATTCACCCACATTGTAGCATGTATCAGTACTACATTTTTATGGCTAAATAATATTCTATTGTATGTATATACCATATTTTGTTTATCCATTCATCTGTTAATGGACGTTTGAGTTTGTTTCCATCTTTTGGCTATCATGAATAGTACTGAATGAACATTTGTGTACAAGTATCTGTTTGAGTACTTGTCTTCAATTCTTTTGGGTATATACCTAGTAGTGGAATTGCTGGGTCATATGGTAATTCTGTGTTTAACCTTTCAAGGAACTGCCAAACTTTCACAGTGGCCACACCATTTTACATTCCCACCAGCTATATATGAGAGTTCCAATTTCACCATATCCTTGCAAATACTTGTTATTTTCTGTTATTATTATTATTATCATTACTATTACCATCTTAGTCGGTGTGAAGTGGTATCCCATTGTGCTTCTGATTTACATTTCCCTTATGATTAATGAAAGATGTTTAGCATCTTTTTATGTGCTTATCGGCCATTTGTATTTCTTCTTTGAAGAAATGTCCACTCAAGTCCTTTGCCCATTTTAAAATTGGGTTGTCTGTCTTTTTGTTGTTCAGTTATAAGAGTTCTTTATATATTCTAGGTACTAGACTCTTATCAGATATAGGATTTGCGAAAGTATTCTTTCAATACTGTATTATATATTTGAAAGTTGCTAAGAGAGCAGATCTTTAAAGTTCTCACCACTAGAAAAAATTTGTAACAATGTGTGATGACAGACTTACTGTGGTGATCATTATATTGTAACATGAAACTGTTATATGTCAATTATATCTCAATTTTTTTAAAGTTTTCTCCAATTCAATGGTTGCCTTTTCACTTTCTTGATAATGTTCTTTGATGAACAAAAGTTTTAAACTTTAATGAAATCCAATTTATCTATTTTTTCTTCTGTTGCTTGTGTTTTTGGTGTCATATGTAAGAATTCATGGCTACATCCAAGGTCATGAAGATTCATACTAGGCATTTTATAATCATTGTCCAATTTAATCCTCTCAAGAACCCAGTAAGTATTATTATTACCTTCATCTTACAGACAAGGAAAATGAGGCTCAGAGAGAGGTAACTTGTCAAGTTAGTACGTAGAAGAATAGGTCTGTTTCCAATGACCAGAATCTTATAATTTCCGAGTCAGTTTTTCTCTGCACACTCACAACATGGCAGCTTGTTTCCCCAAAAAGGGCATGATGGGGGACAAAACAGAAGTCATGGTCTTTTTGTAACTGAATCTCAGAAGTAGCATTCCATTACTTTTGCTGTCACTGATCCAGCCCACACTCGAGAGGAGAAGATCACACAAAGGCATAAATAGAGGCTGCCTACCACACCAGCGTTCTGTTTTTTTTCCCGAAAGGTCAAGTCTTTTATGTATTTATTTATTTTTGGCTGTGTTGGGTCTTCGTTGCTGCACGCGGGCTTTCTCTAGTTACGGCAAGCGGGGGCTACTCTTCATTGCAGTGCGCGGGCTTCTCATTGTGGTGGCTTCTCTTGCTGTGGAGCACGGGCTCTAGGTGCGCGGGCTTCAGTAGTTGTGGCACGTGGGCTCAGTAGTTGTGGCGCATGGGTTTAGTTGCTCTGCAGCATGTGGGATCTTCCCGGACCAGGGCTCGAACCCATGTCCCCTGAATTGGCAGGCAGACTCTTAACCACTGTGCCACCAGGAAAGTCCCCAGGGTTCTGTTTTAATGTTACACATCTTCCCTGGCTGATCTTCTTCCCACCTGTGGCTTAAACTAGAACCTACAAACTGATGATGTCCAAAACTCTACTTCCTGTGCTCTAGATTCATACATTCAACTATCTCCTGGGTATATCCACCTAGATAGCCTACACTTACACTTACAACTGAATTCCCCCATCTTTCTTCTCAAAGGTGCTCTTCTTCCTATATTTACTCAAGCCAGAAACTTGAGTCACTCTTGATTCCTCATTCTTACTGCCCAGAACTCCCTGATCCCAGTATACCCAATCAGTCACTAAGCCTTTCCATTCTACCACTCAGACTTCTAGAACCCATCCCTATTCTCCATTTTCACTGAGAAGTTAAAAGAAATCTAACTTGTCTCCCTGATACCACTTTTCTGTATTACCAATCCATCTTCTACCATGTTGACAAAGTGAGCCTTTTAAGAAAGTAAATGATTACATGCCTACTATGCTTAAAACTTCTCATATGCTGCCCATAATGATAACAACAGTTAATTTTTTTTTTTTTTTTTGCGGTACGCGGGCCTCTCACTGTTGTGGTCTCTCCCATTGCGGAGAACAGGCTCCGGACGCACAGGCTCAGCGGCCATGGCTCATGGGCCTAGCCACTCCGCGGCATGTGGGATCTTCCCGGACCGGGGCACGAACCCGTGTCCCCTGCATTGGCAGGCGGACTCCCAACCACTGCGCCACCAGGGAAGCCCAACAGTTAATATTTTTAAGCACCTATAGAGTGCCAACATTATGCTAAGGTTTTATAAATAATATTGTGTTAAATCATCAAAACAATACTCTAAGGTAACATCTCAAAGTGAATGGTCAGGAAACCTCTGGGGACCCTGGGGGTCACTAAGCCCCTTTCAGAGGGTCCCTGAGTTCAAAACTATACATATGATACTAAGATGCCTTTTTCACATATTCTCTCACAAGTGAACAGTGAAGTTTTCTAGAGACTACCTAACAAAAGATAATCATAACACATTGAAAGAAGCAGCAGATATGAAAATCCAACTTTTTATCAATCCAAACATTACAGACACTTGAAAAATGTAAAAACTGCCACCCTTCTCAATATTTTTTGTTTGGAAAATAGTTATTCTTCATAAAAATATTTATGCTAACATGTAATAGTTTTATTCTTATTTTTAAATTAATTAGGGACTTCCCCAGGGGTGCAGTGGCTAAGAACCCGCCTGCCAATGCAGGGGACATGGGTTCAATCCCTGGTCTGGGAAGATCCCATATGCTGCAGAGCAACTAGGCCCGTGCACCACAGCTTCTGAGCCTGAGCTCTAGAGCCCACGAGCCACAACTACCGTGCCCATGCGCCACAACTATTGAAGCTCACACACCCTAGAGGCCACGCACCACAACTACTGAGCCCACGTGCACTGTAACTACTGAAGCCCACACACTCTAGGGCCCCTGTTCCGCAACTACTGAGCCCGCGTGCTACGACTACTGAAGCCTGCAAGCCTAGAGCCTGTGCTCCACAACAAGAGAAGCCACCACAATGAGAAGCCCGCACACCACAACGATGAGTAGCACCCGCTCGCCACAATTACAGAAAGCCCGCGTGCAGCAGTAAAGACCCAATGCAGCCAAAAATAAATAAAAAATTAAAAAGTAAATTAATAAATATTTAAAATTTTTGTTTAATTTCTGAAACAGTAAATATACATATAACCCACATAAACAAGAACTCTTCGGGGTCACCATTAATTTTTAAGAGTGTAAAGAAGTCCTGACACCAAAAAGTTTGATAATTACTATTCTAAGGTTTTCATCTCCATTTCACAAATGAAGAAACTAGGGCTTAGAAAATTAAGTTACTTGCCTAAGTGGTAGATTGAGATTCATAATAAAGCTGTATGACTCCAGAACCCAAGCTCTTAATCACTATTTCGTCCTTTCCTATTAGCTATTTATCACCTGGCTCCTACTTACTTATCTTCAGGTAATTGTTCTTCCCCTTAGGTTATATTCAGGTCAATGCTTCTCTCCACTAGCCTTAGTTTCCTCAAACAGAGGTGTTTCTTAGGCTATAGTTTGAAAATGCAATTCCTATAAGTTAGTATACTATAATAAGATAGTATACTCTTCCAAAGCTTTCTTTAAACTGGACAGACTTAAGCTTTGCAACCTACCAATTATAGATAAGATATAATTCCTTGGTTCTCGCCTCTTTAAGAGGTTCTCTTCTCTGGCGGTCCAGTGGTTAGAACTCAGCGCTTTCACTGCCCAGGCTTGGGTTTAATCCCTGGTTGGGGAACTAAGATCCCGCAAGCTGGCAAGCTGGGCAATGAGCCAAAAAAAGAGTTTCTTCTTAAAAACAATCTCCCAAAATGTCCAACAATTATACTAATCTTTCAGTGGACATGTTTTGGATCCATGAAATAGGGACTTAAAGTCATTGCTCACATGTTTTACATTAGTTACAATATACTCATTTATACAAAGGGTCTATGAACTTTAAAAGAAAAACTATGCTGAACAGTAAGCCACTAAAGACTGTGTACAGTGCTAAAGCTGATTCCCTAAACCTTCACAACAAAGATGCCCAAACAAGCTCTTTTTCCTTTTCTTTCTAGTTGACTGGGGAATTGGACACAGGTTCACTTTCACAAGATGTATCTCCAATCCCCATGAAGTTGTGGCCTTTTTTTTTTAATGTTTAAAACCTATCTAGCAGGCTCAACTGTTTCTAAAATTAATCCACTGCACAGGGTGGATTTCCCACTCCAGGTCAAACTGTTAGGTCTATAAGCACAGCACTTATCTAAGTCATTAATAATCCAACTGAAATCAATGGTTCCAGTGTAATTCCCTGTGGTTTCCCCATCCCACCCAAACAACTTTTCTCTGTTCTAACAATTCTGCATTACTTAGATCTGCTGTTTCCATTTTATATTAACAATTCACTCTATATTTCTTATACCATTAGCCATAATGGTTTCCAAATACATACAAAAAGATCTGCCTTCTGTTTTTACAATCAAGTGAAGCAAGTTTTAATTACTAATGTGAAACTAAAATCTTCCTCATTCTTTCTTTTCCTATGCTAAAATCATTATATGCATCAACTGTGTTGTTAGTTCATTATGCAAGTTCTTTTCTCATGTAGTGCCCAAGCCAGTCAACAGAGAAGACAGTTAAGATGCTTTGGTTTTTCAAGGAAAGTGGTTTTCCAAGGATTTGCAAATGACAAATGGTAACACATATAAAAATGCATCACTCAACAAGATTGTCAGGAAACTTACACATCAAATCAGGAAACCAGTGAGTTGAGGAAAACACACCTTCACTTTCTCTATTTGAATTTTTTCATTCAATAGCAATAATGATGTTCTGATATTCCCAAGGGGGGAGAAGAAGTGTGAGAAGAAAAGAACTAGCCAGCCCAAGTTACACTAGTAATTTACTATTTATTTCTAAAATACTACAGCTTTGACATTATCACAACCTAAATTAAAATGACAGGGGTGACATTAACAAAAAAGGAAAATACTGCCAAACTAAAATTCAAAATTTCTGCTTAGAGAAATCTGAATATGGATTGCATACTGGATAATCATATTGTATTATGTTAAATTTCTTCAGTGTGTTAACTCTATTGTAGATATGTAGGAGAATGTCCTTGTCCTTAAGAAATAATGCTGAAGTATTTATGAAGTATCATGGTGTCTGCAGCTAGTTCTCAAATAGCTCAAGAATAAAACAATAAAATTTAAAATTAAATATATATAGATAAAGCCAATGTGACAAATGTTAACAACTGATAAACAGGTAGAGGGTATACAAGTATTTATTGTACTATTCTTGAAACTTTTTAAAGAGATTTAAAACTCGACAAAACATAAATTTAAGAGAAAAAACAACCTTTGGTTCATTAAAACACACCATTAAGAAAGTGAAAAGGTAAGCCACAGAGTGGGGTAAGATATTTGCAGTTTATGTAACTGACAAAGGATGCATATCAGAGATATATAAAGAACACTTGCAAATCAATTTTTAAATTGACAATCCAGTTTTTAAAGAAGGGCAAGAGATACCAATAAGCACTTCACAAAAGAGGTTATCCAAATGTCCAGTAAACATATGAAAAAGCAATCTCAGTCACTAGGGAAATGAAAATTAAAACTACATCGATATACCATTCTATCTATTTTAATAGCTAGATATTAATAGACTGAGAATGTATCTGTTGGTGACAACATAGAACAACTGAAATTGCCCGTGGGCTTGTAAATTGGTATAACCACTTTGGAAAACTGTTTGGAACTATCTACTAAAGCTAGATAGTTATACACACACACACGTCCACAATCTAGCAATTCTGCTCCTAGTTATGTACACAACAAAAATGCGTGTACCAAAAAAAGACATATACCAAGAATGCTCATAGTATTTACTTGTAATAGGCAAAAGCTGGAAACAGTCCAAATGTCCATTATTAGTAGAATGAAAAAATTAATCACATTGTATTCTTACAATCATACACCACACAGCAATGAAAATAAGCAAATGACTGTTAGTTAAAGACAATGACATGGATGAATGTCATAATCAAAATGTTGAGCAAAAGAAGCCAGAAACAAGAGTATACAGGTTGTGATGCCATTTATGTAAAGCTCAAAAACAAGCAAAACTCTTTTATGATATTATAAGTCACAATAGTGCTTGCCTTTGGGCAAAGGGCAGGTAGTGACTGAGAGGGGTATGAAGGAGGTATTATATACAGGAAAGGTTCTATTTCTTGATCTGTTCTGGGTGTGGTTATATGGGAGTGTTTTTATGAAAATTCATTGAGCTGTACCTTATAATTTGTGTACTTTTCTCTATGTATACTGTAATTCCATTTTGAAAACTTTATTAAAGAACAAAAAAATGATGGAACAGTGGAATATTTTTATATCCTGAATCTGAAGTCTTATTTTAGTTCTTTTCTCTTTGTATTCTGTATCCAAAACTTCAACCTGTCAAATTCAACTATTCTCTCAAAGGATTCTTCACTATTACCCAACCAATTTTAAATGTATTCTCCTATACTAGAGTCAATCAAATGTAACAGTTCTTCCTTTAAAAATATCATTCTTTTTTTACATTATATTTCTCAAATCTTTTTCAGTTACACCAAACATTGGCAGCTTTTGCCAAGCTTTTAATTTAGACTTAATGGTTAGAGATACTTCCCTTCTAGATACAAAAAGTCAATATTTTTCTAGATTTCCTACAGCAAAGTGCTCTGTCATCACCTATAAATTCTCATGCAATATCACTACCCTCCCAGATCATATTTCTGACACAAAACAGTGTTACGAACTAAGAAAAAAAAGAAAAGAAACTGATATTACATTTAAAACAAAAAAATTTTGTTGAAATCTCTAGATGTCAAAAACTAAATGAATAGATAAACAAACCAACAAAAATCAGAAAATGTCAGTTTACTTCCCCAGTTTACTTCCCCTGCTCCCCAGGAGCAGAAACAGTCATTCTTACACCCAAAGCCTGGAAAGAAACTCAACTCGTATGCATACCTACTGCAATTATTCCATTCTCCTCTCCTCTTCGTCATAACAAAGCTATATATTCCAAGCCAAAAGGAAAAAAAATCATTAGGCCCATTTTACTTCTTGACCAAACAGCTGCAATTCCATTTAAGACTAACATACATTCTAAATGGTTCTTTGCGCCTACTGAGTAGTTAATACTAGAGTTCAGTTCTCCAGCTACAGGGAAGAATGGCTGAAAACATAAAGCTGGACAAAATCTTGGCCAATGTTTGTTTATGAAAAGATGCCTCTTTCGCCAACTAAATCATCTCTTGCCCCTGACTTAACAGCTTACCATTCCTTTTGTTCCCAAACTTCTGGAAGGACATGCTAAGGATGGGAAATGAAGTATCATTAACTTTCACTTTGCTATTCATCACTTGCTTAAAATGATCAATTGTTGTTAATGGATCTAGTCATTTTTATTTAGAAACAGTCCATAAAAGAGTTTAAAATTTTAACTGTGCAGGATATTAGAAGATAGATCTTTCAAGTAACTATAATTTTGTTTCTAGAATGGGACATAATTTTTCTTTATTTTTTTAGATAGCTTTCCCCTATTCAGAATAGAATGTAACCATTGTTGATGATTTAGGAATTTCAGAAAATTTTTTTTTAAAAAATCACTCAAGATAGCCATTAAAACATACTGGTATTTTTCCTTCAGTCATTTGTCTACGCCCATGCTCTCAAAACAAAACAAAAGAGAAAAAAGAAAAGGAAGGAAAAAAAACTGCTGACTTGTGTTCTGCAGTTTTTCATTTGCATTTTCACTTGCAATTATCCTTACATATAATGAGCATTCTTCGTCCTTAAATGTTCTTTATTGCTTTAACAAGATTTTTAATGGCTATACTGTCTTCTACTGTATAAATAAACTATAATTCACTTGGTTATTCAATGTTGAACTTTAAATTCTTTCACTATGTACATCCTCTTACCTATCATACATTTTGTAGAACTATGCAGAATGCTACTTTGAAACCAACCCCAAACAAACTAATTTAACCCTGCCTGCTTACCTCCATCCTTCCCCTCCCCACCCCAAAATCAGAAGAGAATAAAAAGCCCCAAGCATTTTACGGTAAAATCCTCTTTGTGTGTAAAACCATTTCAGAGGCAATGTTGGGTTTATGAAATAACTTGACTAATGGATAAAAGATATGAATGCTTATAAGCCTTAAAGGTAATTTGAGGCTTTGTGTATCCTAATTTGTTAACCAAGGGAAAAATGAGAAATAATGGCATGTTTTTTTCCCCATTATCGTAATACATTTTTAAAAACAAAATACTTAAGACTAAATTGACATTTTCTAATTATAAGGAATACCCCTAATCCCTTCAAAGTGGGATTTCTAGATTTTAAACTGTATTACTACCTAAATAGGATGCCATGCTAATGACTATGGTGAGATGGTACGGTAATGCATAAAACGAAGAAAATAACTGGTACTTGAGAAATGCAGATTACAACACTGCCCATACGGTGCTTTTGAATCAAGTTTGCTGGCTTTATTTTTCAGGTTAAAATAATTTAAATTATATTTTCTTCAATTTCCAGTCCTTGTTAACAGAGATGATCAAGAAACATGAAAAAAGTTCATTTTTACAAGTGAAGAAATGAACATAAAAACAAGATATTAATATTCTGCCTATCAAGTTGCCAGTGACTTTAAAAAATTATAATACTTGGTGTTAGGAAGGAGGTGCCTTTCTGGAAGACAATTTGGCAGTATACTTCCTTCTCAATTAGAGATCCCACAAATCTCCAACTACATGTAAAATTCAGTCTTCACTCATAGGAAGACTTAACCCTGGTGCTGATATAATCCAAATGTTGCTGTTAATTATAGATGCGTCAACATCAAATATTTTGGGCCAATTACAGTTATTCAAGTGTAAACTACTGAAATTTTTTTCTAGTTAACAAAGATTTGGATGTCTACCATATACAAAGGCCATAACAATTTCCTGAATAGCTATAGGTAGCTAACAGAATGAAAAAGAACTACTGTGGAAGAAAACTATGCGAACATAATTTATTCAACTTAGAGGCTTAATGATCTACCAACGCTTATAGGAACCCCAAAAATCCATTTCTGAAGTTATGAATATCCTATTTCACACACTCATTTCCCTGAGAAAACAAATAACTATCTAAAACATTACATGTTACCTAGGTGATATGACTAAACTAGACAAAAGCATTGTTTTCATCCTATTAATAACACCAACCTATACAAATGGCTTTTACTTATTTCTAAAACAATTCAGATGCCTGCCTACTAAGGGACATGTAAAAGAATTAGGTGATTTTTTTAGTTTAACCAAATCTCTCTCCTCTGACTTCCCTGTCATTAAGCAGGCTCAAAATATCATGGTAAACTCTAATCACAGTTTACCCCCTAAGATTCACCCACACAGTTTACCTACCTAGTCCTGAAAATGATATACCTGAAACATCTACTGCTGGTATGCTTCTTTCCATTATCGCTGCCACCATTCATTCAAGCCCTCAATTCTTCTTGCTGGACTCACAGTCCTTGCTAGCTTCCAGCCTCCTGTCTCTACCATTACATTCTGTCCTATGCATGCTGCCTCTTAAAGGTGTGTGACTTCCCTACTCAGAAATCTTCAGTGGTAGAATTTTTAATGACACAGAAAAATACTTAAGATAGAATGAATGGGGAAAAAAGCATAGGCAAAAACTATATACATACACTATAGCCTCGGTTATGTTAAAAAGCATGTCTGTGTATACATATGGGAACAAGAAAAAATGTAAACACACACATCCCTACATAAAGAGAAAAGGGAGGGCCAGGAAACACATCAAATGTTAACAGTGGTTATCTCTTACTTGTAAGGCTATGGTCATTTCTACTTTCTTCTTTAACTTTATGATAAACAGATTTGTGGTAAAGTGTTTTTTAGTAAATAAAGTATCTCTACAAACCATCTATAATGAAAATATAGTTAATGTTATAGTCATTAAAATAGTTTTTAAAGAATATTTAGGGGCTTCCCTGGTGGCGCAGTGGTTGGGAGTCCGCCTGCCGATGCAGGGGACACGGGTTCGTGCCCCGGTCTGGGAAGATCCCACATGCCGCGGAGCGGCTAGGCCCGTGAGTCATGGCCGCTGAGCCTGCGCGTCGGGAGCCTGTGCTCTGCAACGGGAGAGGCCACAACAATGAGAGGCCTGCGTACCGCAAAAAAAAAAAAAAAAGAGTTCACATGCCACAACTAAGCAGCACACATGCTGCAACTAAAGGAGCCGGCGAGCCACAACTAAGGAGCCCACCTACTGCAACTAAGACCCGGCACAACCAAAATAAATAAATAAAATAAAGAAAGAAAAAAAAAAAAAAAAAAAAAAGAATATTTCACATGCTCCCCATTACCTATGTCTAATTCCTCACCCCCAAGAGTTCAAGGCCCTCCTCAGTCTAGCCCCCATCTCCCTACTCTTATTCCTTATGACCCCTAATATAAACTGGGCTCCTTAAAGACCAGATTAAATCACTCATACTGTTCCTTGAGTGTAGCTGTTCTTTCAAACTCTGCTTGCTCCAAATGTTCACTCCACCTGGAATATGGTCCCTTTCCCATTTCCATCCATCAAAAACCTGTGTTGTTTAAGGTCTATTTTCAATGATCCAGAAATAGCAAATACTACCACACCCCTTTCCCCTGGTCCACAGCAGACAACACTAATTGACTTATCTGAATCAAGATTCCTCAAAATCCTCAATTCAGCAGCCCTAGGAAATCCTTACTAATCAATCTACGTTGACATACAAAATGAAACTTATCTGCCATTCCTGTAGCAATCTAATGTAATTGCCTCTTCTCCCCCATCCCAACAGTTCTTAGTACTCTATGGAGCTTATCTCCTCTACCTTCCATTAAGAATCATTTACTTGGGGCTTCCCTGGTGGCGCAGTGGTTGAGAGTCCGCTTGCCGATGCAGGGGACACGGGTTCGTGCCCCGGTCCGGGAAGATCCCACATGCCGCGGAGCGGCTGGGCCCGTGAGCCATGGCCGCTGAGCCTGCGCGTCCGAAGCCTGTGCTCCGCAATGGGAGAGGCCACAGCAGTGAGAGGCCCGCGTACAGCAAAAAAAAAATCATTTACTTAATTGTCTTATCTCCCTTTCCTACTAGACTTTAATCTGCACAAGGGCAGTAATTATGTCTTATTCATCTTCATATCCCCTACAGAACCTTGTAGGAAGTAGGCACTCAAACAGTTGCTGAATTAAACACTTCCTTCTTTTGCTATTATCTCATCACTCAAAATGGCTAAGTATTTGAAAGCTTTATTTTTTTAAATAAATTTATTTATTTATTTTTGGCTGCACTGGGTCTTCGTTGCTGCACGCGGGCTTTCTCTAGTTGCGGTGAGTAGTGGTTTATCTGCGGTGCGCGGGCTTCTCATTGCGGTGGCTTCTCTTGTTGTAGAGCACGGGCTCTAGGCGCGTGGGTTTCAGTAGTTGTGGCTTGCGGGCTCCAGAGCTCAGCCTCAGTAGTTGTGGCGCACGGGCTTAGTTGCTCCGCAGCATGTGGGATCTTCCCGGACCAGGCTTCGAACCCATGTCCCCTGCACTGGCAGGCGGATTCTCCACCACTGCACCAACCGGGGAAGTCCCTGAAAGCTTTATTTTAAAACAATTAAATTCTTCTTGAAAATCTAAGCTTATTTCATCAATTTTAGCTAACATTCCAATTTTAATTTAATAAGGCATTGTCTGATACCACTTGATAACCAGGAGAGTCAAAGGATAGAACAAGATAAACTGAGATGAGAGAGCTGAACCCATTCTGAGGGTCTTATAACCAGGTATGGAAGCTATTGAATTAAACTACCACATTTTTGGTTTTTTCTACCCATCTCCTTCATCAAAAGCAAAATGTTATTTCTGACAATAGGGAAACAGAGCATCAAAAATACACATTGCTTAAGAAGGGAATTTTTTTTAATGTGGAGAGATGAAAAGGAAAAATAAAAAGCTAAAAATCAAGTAAGGTATCAACAAAGTTAGGCAAGTAGTCCAGTAAAGACATAAGAATTTGTACCTAAAACAGAAACCCAGTTCAAGAGATATGGGTAGAGGAAAAGCCAGAAGTACAGTAAGACTCATACTGCCATCTAGAGGTTAAAGGCTACTGAAAATCATTTTTCTCCTCAATCAATCAAGTACAGTTAATTTAACTTTTAACTATTATAGATAGAGGTACAGGCTTTGTAAAGTAAGCCAGTCAAAGAAGTCTGACGTCAGGCCACAAAGAAGAATATCCAGGGTGTAAGAGTCCCACTTATTCTCTCCCTGCCCTCTTTCACAGATTAAAATAAGAAATTAAAAGAGCTAACTGTTCTTTAGAATTTTATCTAGATGGGAAACAATTTCTAACTACTACAAATGGTCACTTTTTCAAAAACCACATACCTAGAGGGTGGAGAAGTCTACTTTACCACAGCCTAGCTTGGAAGCAGAAGTTTTTCTTTGGTACCACCACCAAAGAAAGTTGTACCAGAGAATTCCCTGGTGGTCCAGTGCCTAGGGCTCTGAACTTCCACTGCAGGGAGTGCGGGTTCCATCCCTGGTTGGGGAACTAGGATCCTGCATGCCCCGCCACATGGACAAAAAATAAATAAAAAAGAAAGAAAAGAAAAGAAGAGAAAAGAGGGGCTTCCCTGGTGGCGCAGTGGTTGAGAGTCCGCCTGCCGATGCGGGGGACACGGGTTCGTGCCCCGGTCCGGGAAGATCCCACATGCCGCGGAGCAGCTGGCCCGTGAGCCATGGCTGCTGAGCCTGTGCTCTGCAACGGGAGAGGCCACAACAGTGAGAGGCCCGTGTACCGCAAAAAAAAAAAAAAGAAAAGAAAAAGAAAGAAAACAATTCCATTTACAATAGAATCAAAAAATTAAAATACTTAGGAATAAATTTTAACAAATTAAGTGTAAAACTTATACTTTGAAAACTACAAAACATTGTTCAAAGAAATTAAAGGAGACCTGAATAAACAGAAAGACATACCACATTCATGAATCACCTTAATTTCATTAAGATGGCAATACTCCCCAAACTGATCTACAGACTCAATGCAATCCTTACCAAAATCCCAGCTGACCTCTTTGCAACAACTGACAAGTTAAAATTCCTATGGAAATTCATGGGACCCAGAATAGCCAAAAACAAATCTTGAAAAAGAAGAACAAAGTTGGAAAACTCACACATCCCAATTTCAAAACTTATTACAAAGTTACAGTAATCAAGACAGTGAGGGACTGGCATAAGGATAGAAATATAGGTCAATGTAATAGAACTGAGAATCCAGAAATAAACCCTCATGTTTATGGTCAATTGATTTTTAACAAAAATGCCAAGACAATTCAATGGGAAGGGAATAGTCTTTTCAACAAATGGTGCTGAAACAACTGGATATCCACACTCAGAAGAATGAATTGGGATCCCTACTTCACAACATATATAAAAAATTAACCTAAAATGGATCAAATACCTAACCATAAGAGCTAAGAATAAAACTCTTAGAAGAAAGCACAGGCATAAATCTTTAGGACCTTACATTAGGAAACAGTATCTTAGGTACGACATCAAAATGTAACCAACAAAAGAAATAATTGATAAATTGGACTTCATCAAAATTAAACTTTTGTGTCCCAAAGAATACCATCAAGAAAGTAAGAAGACAACCCACAGAATGTAAGAAAACCTTTTGCAAATTATATATCGAATAAGCGACCTGTTTCTAGAATAAAGAACTCATACAACTCAATAATAAAAATACAAATAATCCAATTTTAAAATGGGCAAACAATCTGAATACAGTTCTCTAAAGAAGATATACAACTAGCCAATAAGCACATGAAAACATGCTCAATATCACTAGTTATTAGGCAAATGCAAATCCAAACCACAATGAGATATCACTTCTCATAATATATCCACTAGGATGGATTATGTAATAATTTTTAAAAAACAAATAAGTATTGGCAAGGTGTTGAGAAATTGGGACCTTCATACACTGCTGGTGGGAATGTTAAATGGTGCAGAGTCAGTATTGAAAATAGTCTGACAGTTCCTCCAAAGGTTAAATGAAGAGTTACCATATGACCCAGAAATTCCACTCCTAGTTATAAGCTAAAGAGAATGAAAACATATGTCCACATAAATACCTGTACATGAATGTTCATAGCAGCATTATTCACACTAGCTGAATAGAGGAAATAACCCAAATGTCCACCAACTAGTGGATAAAAATAATGTGAATAACTGGTAGATAAATATATCTATACAGTAGAATATTATTCAATCCTAAAAAAGAAATGAAGTATTGATACATGTTATAACATAGATGAACAATGAAAACACTATGTTAAGTGAAAGAAACCAGTCACAGAAGACCATATATTATATGATTCCATTTATATGAAATGTCCACAGTAGAAATTGATAGAGACAGAAAGCATATCCGTGGTGGCCTAGGCCTATGGAGTTTGGGGGAAAATGAGGAGTGACTGGTAATGGGTACAGAGTTTCTTTGAGGGGTGACAAATATGTTCTAAAATTGATACAACTCTGAATATACTAAAAATCACTGAATTGCACACTATAAATAAATGAATTGCAGGGTATGTGAATTACATATCAGTAAAGCTATTATAAAAAAAAAGGAAAAAGAAGAAATGCATAAGAACCCCAAGCTTTAGCCCTAGTTTCAAATGGCACGGTCTTCTGCTTTCCCAATCATCACATTCTATTTAAAAATATCTTGAATATAGCCAGTAAGTAGGTCATCTGCATAACTACTACAAGGTTTGTAGCTTTCAAAGACGGGGGAAACCTTTTTTAAAAAAGGACAGAGGGCTTCCCTGGTGGCGCAGTGGTTGAGAGTCCGCCTGCCAATGCAGGGGACACAGGTTTGTGCCCCGGTCTGGGAAGATCCCACATGCCGCGGAGTGGCTTGGCCCATGAGCCATGGCTGTTGAGCCTGCATGTCCGGAGACTGTGCTCCGCAATGGGAGAGGCCACAACAGTTAGAGGCCCACATACCGGAAAAAAAAAAAAAAGGACAGAAACTGTTGAGAATCAGTATTCAGTAGGATTTACTGGGTTCAATGGGTCTTAGGAATAAAACAAGGTACGTTCTGTTGCAACTTAACATGACTAAATCAGGATCATGCCCAGATCATAATAGCGATGGAGTAGGGGTCAGGTAGAAGATAAAACCAAACCATTACCAACAAGCTTCACACTATCTTTACTATGGGTGGTTGATCATCCACTGTCGTAAGAGAAAAATTCCAGACATTATGAGAACTTCAAATGTTACTTCTCATCACTAAAACACAGACTATCCAGAAAAAGAACAATTTCTAGAAGCTTCCACTTTTTCAGTTTTAAGTCAGTGGATTTCATTTTAAAAATCTGTCATTTCGGGACTTCCCTGGTGGCCCAGTGGTTAAGAATCCGCCTGCCAATGCAGGGGACACAGGTTTGATCCCTGGTCCGGGAAGATCTCACATGCCGTGGAGCAACTAAGCCCATGTGCCACAACTACTGAGCGCAAGCTCCACAGCTACTGAAGCCCGCGCGCCTAGAGCCCCTGCTCCGCAACAAGAGAAGCCACTGAAATGAGAAGCCCGCGCACCGCAACGAAGAGTAGCCCCTGCTCGCAGCAACTAGAAAAAACCCGCGTGCAGCAATGAAGACCCAATGCAGCCAAAAATAAAAATAAATATACATAATAAAATAAATTTTTAAAAAATCTGTCATTTCGGGCCTCCCTGGTGGCGCAGCGGTTGGGAGTCCGCCTGCCGATGCAGGGGATGCGGGTTCGCGCCCCGGTCTGGGAGGATCCCATATGCCGCGGAGCGGCTGGGCCCGTGAGCCATGGCCGCTGGGCCTGCGCGTCCGGAGCCTGTGCTCCGCAGCGGGAGAGGCCACAGCGGTGAGAGGCCCGCATACCGCAAAAAGAAAAAAAAAAAAAAAAAAAAAAAAAAAATCTGTCATTTCATCTAAAGGCATCAAGCAGTTGATCGTGCATTCAATCAGCAAATACACATTGCACGTTTACCATATGCCAGGTACTCTGTGGGCTACAGAGACAGCCCCAAAATATGATTCTTACCTTCAAGAGTTACAATTAATCCAAGAGATAAGACACGTACCAAAAATCTCCCAGAATGATAAAATGAAACAAACGAACTGCTCTAGGAGCAATCTGGGAGGCCAAGAAAGCGATTTCACTTTCCAGATCAGGTATAAAAAGGAAAGGCTGATAAAAGAGGTAGATTCTGGCTGAATAATGAAGGACAAATAAAACTCCTAATATTAGAAATAGGTCAGGGAGGGTTTTCTGAGAAAAAGGAATAGCATGAATAGAATTAAGATGGGGGAGTGTTCTGGGAAGAATATTCCAAATGAGGACAATGCGTGGTGTTTTGGTAGAGGAGAAGTAAGAAGGCTAGACATTAGGCTCGGCCCAGAGTGAAGAGGATTCTGAATGCCATGCTAAGGAATCTGAATTTTATCATATGGGTAATGAAGTACTACTAATAACTTACGAGCAAAGGACAAACAGAAGCAAATGGTACTTTGGAAAATTAACCTGTTAGTGGTAAAAAAGATGGACTGATATGAGGTAGTTGAAAGGCAGGGAGGGCGGTTAGAAGGTGACTACAATAGTTTCAGTAAACAGGAAGGACACTGAACTCAGAAGTAACAGAAATGGAATTCTTTATATGGTAAGGCAGTTTTTTTATATTTCTATATTTTTCATGGGAATTTCACATAAATTAACTGCCCAAATCAAGTCAGAGGGCCCCAATCATGAAAAGCTATAAATACCTACACAAAACATTATTGCATTCCAAAATCTGCACACCAAAAGAGTTGTCTGAGACATAAAAATGTACCAAATCAAAGGGCAGGGTTCATCTTCCAAAAGACACAATCTAGTTACTATCAGCCGTAGAAGGTTCACATTACCTCTATACTAACATTTAACAATGCTCCAGGGAAGTGACAAACAATCTTGTTTTGAGGACAAATATTTTTTGCATTTTTTTCTTTCCATCATCTTTATCAGTGCAGATATTTGCATGAAAACAGGATCACTGGTCCTTGGGGATTCATCAGTTCCTATTGCTTATTTTTCATCCATGTCATCCTCTCAATTAATGCAGGAAAGAGCATTGAGAGAGACATCGAAACACCAGATTAGGGTGTCAAGTAAATGTCAACCCCTAGAGTAGATGAATAATCTGTAAGGACAAAAAAAAATCTTGTTTTTATGCAAATACACTATACACAATAAAACAAAGAGAGTTTGTATCCAAGAAGTCCACTCCGTATCAATGTGATTCTTTCCAATTCTAAATTTTAAAACTATTTTCTGTATGTCAGCTAATTGTTATGATTGCGGAAAATAACAATCAGTAGCAAAGCACTGCTACAGAAGTTGAAAGAAGGTTGAATTTTGAACTAGAAAATAATTTTGAAAACTCTCAGCTGTGCTCATGGAACTCATCTGGCAGAATTTTCGTTCCATGCTTAAGGTGACTAAGCTAGGTGACTTTAAACCCCTACCTCCAAAGCCTTAAGTTTCAGAAATATAAATACTTAACAGTAATAATGATTTTAACTGTGTGGATTAAAAACTGAAACAAACCACACCAAGTTTTTGATTCTGTGGAAAGACATTAACACAGATTTATTGATGCTTAGAGAACTGACTCATTATTCTAAAAACTGATAAAGAGAAAGAATCATTCATCCAGTAAGAACAACTTTCAAGGTAATAAATAATACATAGTCGATAAGATAAAGTTCTTTACAGAAAAATTCTAGCTAATAAGAAGGAATGACAGAATTAGTGTATTACCATTTCGCAACCTATAATAAAATAGTGAATCTAGGCAGTTTTCAAAGGCTGCTAAAACTCTGGCTGTAAGGCTGATGAAGAATTTTACAATGAATAATAGATGAGGCTAGCAATACCTTTATCAATGAATTAATCTTAACATCACAAAGAGAGACAAGCAGACACGATGTACCCTTCTATAGGATGTATACAACACCATTTATGAAATACTCTTGCCAAATTGAAAATAAAAGTAAAAATCAATCCTGTATCTGTGTGAGCTTCTAGATCTAGTTACTGGGAAATAAAAAGGGATAGATGGACATATTAAGCACTACCACAGGGATGTAAGCAAAAAAATCCAGAATGCGGAAAATTCTACAGAACAAATAACGAATAATAATAAATGGCAAAGGAAAATAAACGGGAGGTGGAACTCTGACAGATTAAAAAAGACTTAAGAAACATATCAAATACAGTATCTTATTTAAATTCTGATTCAAACCAATCAACTATATAAAGACAATTATGAGTCAACCAGGGAAATCTGAATCATGATTGGCTATCTGATGATATTAAGCAAGTATATTAAAATTTTTAGGCACAATAATGGAATTGCAGTTATATTAAAAAGAAAAAAAAAAGAAAGAGAGAGTCCTTGTCTTTTGGACTCACATATGAAGTTATTTGGTAGTGAGACGATATGATGCCTGAGATTTGCTTTTAAGTAATTATGTAGGTTGGTATAAGTGAAACAGATTGGCCATATGCTAACTATTGAAGCCAAGTCATAAGTATATGAGGTCAATATTCTACTCTCTCTCCTTTGGTATATGTTTAAAATTTTCCATAATAAAAAGTGGGGAAAAAATACTTCATTATCTTTCTCAGTAGGAAAATAGAAAAAGAAAAACTAATCAGAGGAAATATAGTAATTTTATCTACAACAAACTAGAGACAACACTGTTGATAAACACATTTGGTAATATAGCATCTTCTTGATATAAGGAGCATAAAGCTTTATTTCATAAGAAAAATTGACACAGAGAGATAAAGGATTGATCACTGTGATCATTACAGCATGTATTATCCAGAGCTAGAAACAGAATCAAGTTCTATACTGTACAAGCCTCGCATTCATGAATTTAATAATCACAGGGTTTTCATTATAAACCCTTGAGGTCCATGACATACATGGTAATCAGTAATTTTGCCAAGACATAAACGTTAATCACGAGAAATAAATGACTAGTACACAGAGGAGTTAGGTAACGATGAGTGAACCTAGCAGACCACCTAGCAACCATACCTCAAAGCAGTTTTTTGTTCTCTGCTCCTTGATTCATGAAGTGATTAAAAAATGTTTTCTTGGTAAAAGAATGTCAACTGCTAATGACAGTAATGGAAATAAAGAAAATATAAAGAGGACTAAGGAAGTGTTATCTATTAGTCAAAAATTAGAAGTTTTAAATTAAATTTTAAAGTGAAATGTTGAATTTGGTAGTAAAATCAATGATGTGGACAAATCCACTATATGCTCTATAAACAGGAGAAACAATTTGTGAAACTATTGTTGGGATTGTGCTAATCAGTACAAAACTTGCAGTTTTGAAGAAAGTTATAAGCTATAGTAGCCTCTCAAAACTGTGCATTTATGAAGGTCTCTGGAGGTACCTATCCAATGAGAACAAAGTTCTAACCACTCTAATTATGCTGAGTATTTCTTTCAATTACAAAGTGAAAATTTTCTACAATTCCTTTTCCAGTTTTATAATGAGTACAGTATGGAAACAGATATAGTTTCTAAAGAAATAATTTTAAACTAAAATAATGGACAGCAGACAGGAATAGATGAGAACTTTAAAAGCATTACTCATGCTAGCAGATTATGTTCTTGGTCCATTACATAACCCTTCCTTTGGGGAAGCAATCCTCCCCTATTGCATTCCACATGATTTGAGTCAGACTAACCATTCCAACCTGCCTCTGCAGCCAGGCCCCAGGCCTGGCCCATCTTGGTGCTCTATGCTACTTGGCCAAAGGACTGGTTCCAGGATAGATATGTGAGCCAAGATGGAACAGTAAGAGTCCTCCCCAGGACCTTTCTTCTGGAATGTTCAGAAAAGATGTTCTTTCCTTTGGGATTACAAGATTTAAAGACATATGAACTGGAGTTCCTACTGGCCACCTTCCCCAGTGCTAGATCAAAGAAGAATAATAACTCATGAGTGATGCAGAGCTTTGAGATGCAAAACTCAGAAAGTAAGAACAAGAGCACATTCCAAAGACATCATTAAGAGTCATGGGGCTTCCCTGGTGGCGCAGTGGTTGAGAGTCCGCCTGCCGATGCAGGGGACACGGGTTCGTGCCCCGGTCTGGGAGGATCCCACATGCCGCGGAGCGGCTGGGCCCGTGAGCCATGGCTGCTGAGCCTGCGCGTCCGGAGCCTGTGCTCTGCAGGGGGAGAGGCCACAACAGTGAGAGGCCCGCCTACCGCAAAAAAAAAAAAAAAAAAAAAAAAAAAGAGTCATGGATCTGGGGAGGGATGGACTGGGAGTTCGGGATTAGTAGATGCAAACTATTACATTTAGAATGGATAAACAAGGTCCTACTGTATAGCACAGGGAGCTATAACAAATCTCCTGAGATAAACCATAATGGAAAAGAACATAAAAAGGAATGTATATACGTGTATAACTGAGTCACTTTGCTGTACAGTAGAAATTACTACAACATTGTAAATCAACTATACTTCAGGGACTTCCCTGGTGGTCCAGTGGCTAAGACTCCCCACTCTCAATGCAGGGGACCCGGGTTCGATCCCTGTCAGGGAACTAGATCCCAAATGCCACAACTAAGAGTTCGCATGCCGCAACTAAAGATCCCGCATGCCACAGTGAAGAACCCACGTGCCACAACTAAGACCTGGCGCAGCCAAATAAACAAATAATATTTTTTAAAAACTATACTTCAATAAAAAGTAAATAAATAATGAGTCATGGCTCTAGAGATGCTCAAAGCTATTTCTACTCTTAGAATTTTGACTTATGTGAATAAAATCCTTCTTTTGCTTAAGCTAGTTTGATTTGACATTCTATCACTTAAAACTCTAAGAGTTTCCAATACACGTTCACTGTACGGCAAAAAACAACTTGTAACCTAGTAAACTCAGTAATTATTCCAGCACACTCTATCATAAGTGGCATACTTTAGATTACAATGGCTTCTTACCTTTAAAACACCTAATAAAGATACTTTCTGAATTATGAAAGAACTCATCATGAAATATACAACATGCAACCCTGAATAAATGTGACCTGGGTACTCACACTCATCCAGCCCCAATTGATAGGCCAGGTTCTGAAGGCCTCGTACCTTCTCCATCAAATTAGCTGTGGTGAGGCTCCCCAGTTCTGAAACAGAATCATTTATTTCATTACCATTTCTTTCCACTGCTTTCTAGTAACAACTCATTCAGGTTGCAAATCCTTGTTATAAAAGTTTTCAAGTTTAATTCCTATAGAAAAATAGAAAATGGATTCATATCTCTTCTCATCCAATCATTCCCCCTACACACACACACACACACACACACACAGGCATACCAGTGAATTTTCCACCACTGCAAAATGCCTCAGATGAGCTTACCCACTTAATGAGAAGAGAGTCATCATAGACACAATAGCAAATTATGTGTTTTATCCTGAGGATTCTTTTATTACATTCATTTTGCCTATCACACAAAATGAATACACCATTAAAATATGAAACTTGTGATCCGACACAGAATTGAGAAAGCCTATAGACAGATCTCTGTCTCACTGTCATTTACAAGTCCTCATTATTCCAATTAATAAAACAGCAATAAAACACTTACTCTTCCCTATTTCCCTAAGTTTAGAAAACAAAGACTAAATATTAATCCAAACTTTACCTTCAAATCAAATTCCTATAAAAATTTTTACGTTTACCAGATAAGAAGACAGTATACTTAAAATAAAAACTTACTTTCCGAGATTTTCATTTAAATAGCACCCAATTCCTTTTAAGTTTTAGACATAGGTCAATTTGCATGAAACCTCATGCTCTGATCCCTTACTAAAACTTTAAAGTTTCCTTAGAAAATACATGCTGATGGGATATTATATAAATGTCTGTTTGGAACATTAGAACAATGAACCCAAGATGCCCTTGAGACTTAATTTTCCCTTGGCTGGAGGAGGGGATCTGCTTTTAAGCATTTCATGCAGAAGAATGAATTACTTCTGAAATCAAATAGAGGTGTTATTTTCTGCAACTTATCATGCCACACTCATTATCTATATCTGGCATAAGTAGACTTTCTTGATCTGTTCAGCTGCTTAAATAGCTTAAGAATCCCAGATTTTTTACCTTAACTTCAGTCTATTACTTCACAACCATCATGAATCTTATCACCAGAAGGATGATAAAGAAATTAAATAAAGTAGAGTAAAATCAAGGAAAATTAATGTTTTTTAATTTAAATTTCTACTTTGTGGTTGAGTTCCAAGTCATTTATCAGACAATATTCACTACTTACAGTATTCTTTATGAGAGAAATTGATGAGATAGAAAGAACTAAAAGACAGCTCTTAACCCACTAAGGGGCTATCAGTTAATAGTCCTGGCAGCAATATATGGCAGTAAATCCTAAATAAAGCACTTGTGTTATAGCGGTAAGAGACTAGTCTTAAAAAGATCAGGGCTTGGGGCTTCCCTGGTGGCGCAGTGGTTGAGAGTCCGCCTGCTAATGCAGGGGACGCGGGTTCGTGTCCCGGTCCGGGAGGATCCCACATGCCACGGAGCGGCTGGGCCCGTGAGCCATGGCCGCTGAGCCTGCACGTCCTGAGCCTGTGCTCCGCAACGGGAGAGGCCACAACAGTGAGAGGCCCGCATACCACAAAAAAAAAAAAAAAAAAAAAAAAAAAAAGATCAGGGTTTAAATTTTAACTCTTTCTAATAAACCTTGGTTAAGTTAACCTCTGAAACTTAGATATCATACCTAACTCACAGGACCTATATGAGAATTAAATAAGAAAATTTACGTGAGAGCTTTTAGTTAACTCTAAGCATCATACAAAATAAAGTTAATATTAAAGGAATTTAGCAGCAGAAGAAATCATTATTACTGAGTCTTGAATTGGCAGGATTTCTACACATGGAAAAGTAGAGAAGGGCATTTAGACATGAAGAACCATGAATAAGGATGGTTAAATAGGCAATTTGAAGCCAAGAATACTTGTAAGGGAATAATGAGAGAAAAATTGGAAAGGTGGTTTGTCAAGGAGCATAAATGTCAGGTTAAAGGTTAAAGGTTACCAGCACTGCTTACCTTTCAACATGTCGATATCGTCACGTTCTATTTCAGCCATCCATTTGGGTGGAGAGCTAGTAATAGGCTGTCAGAAAATAAGAATATATCCATTCAGATATACGCAAAGTATGAAGAGACCCTACTCTTCTTTCTTATAAGAAAAGGAGTTTTTCACACAGCCTTCAGGTTGTTTGAAAATACTGGCAAATTATAATTTCAAAGACCTAGATTTCTCCAGGTTCAGATATGGCCTACAAACAGAACCCTTACAAAATAATACTGCTCATCTTTAAAAGCTGGTTTTAAAGAAATGGTCTTGGAAGAATTAGGTCTGACCACTATTACTGTTGTATGCATAAAAGATTGGTATAGTTGTGAAAGAAATTACTTGAAATTCAGTACTGGTGAAAGCCTCCAACTGAACTGTTTGAAACAATAATCAGGAAGTAACATTCTCTGGCAGAGGAGAAGATTCAAAGAAGAACCAAAAATGAGAAAATCTTCAATCTGAATGAGAGAAGATTGGAACGATCATTACTTGACATTTCATTTTATTGTAAACATTTCAGAAAACTTTAGAATTTTAAGTTTCTTTTCATTTCTGAAAGTGAACTTACAAAACATGAAAGAGAACCCATTCTTGGAATAGATTTGGAGTAACAGTTTTCAATCCTGGTTGCACATGAGAATCATCTGTGTAACTATAAAAAAATACAGACAACTAGGCCATAACCCAGATGTACTGATTTAGAATATCAGGGTTTGGGAGAGGGTCCCCTGGAAAGAATGGAGAAAGGGCATTACATATGTATTTTTTAAAAGCTCCACAGCTGCACATGAACAATTCTGATGAGATTTTACTTCAACTTTGAGTCCCTTTTCTTTTTCTTTTTTTTTAATTGAAGTATAACTGCCATATAACATTATATTAGTTTCTGGTGTCTAGCATAATAATTCAATATTTGTGTAAATTGTGAAATGGTTGCCACAATAAGTCCAGTTAACATCTATCACCATACATGGCTACAAAAATTTTTTTCTTGTGATAAGAACTTTTAAGATCTATTCTCTTAGCAACTTTCAAATATGCAATACAGTATTACTAACTATAGTAGTCACCATGCTGTACATTACAAATCCAGGACTTATTTATTCCTTTTCCTTTTTAAAAAATTAACATTTATTTGGCACTCTGTGACAAGCAGAACACTTTATATGCATCATGTCATTTAATTTCCAAATCAACCCTATGAAACAGGTATTATTATCCTCCTCATTTTACAAATAAAAAAAACAAATGTATAGGAAGATTATAAATCACTTGCCTCAGGTCACAAAGCTATTGGAGCCAGGATTCAAAACCCATGAAGTCTAAGTTCAAAAACCACTACTCTATACTACCTCACCCTGAAGGCTCTAGGTCAAATTCACCACTTCTACCCCAGTAGAGAATCGGACTATACCAGGGGATCTTAACATGGGGCCCTGGGATGGCCCTGAACCCCTAGACACAAAACTCAATATATATGTGCATACTTCTAAGGAAAAAGTGTAGATATTTAATCAGATTTTCAAAAAACACCATGCTCTAATAAAAGTTTTTTAAAAACCACTTATTTATGTTTACAACTTAAAGTACTTAGTTGTAACGAATATAATTAACTAAACTAAAAATCATTATGAATGAGAATTTAAGAAAATTAAATCAGGTACTTTCTACTCAATCTACTAGATAAAAGCTGATCTAATAATAATAGCTACCATGTACTGTTTATTAGTTCTTGGCAGTATGCAAAGTGTTTTACATGCATTACGGCATCATTATTATTATTATTACTTTTTGCGGTATGCAGGCCTCTCACTGTTGTGGCCTCTCCCCTTGCGGAGCACAGGCTCCGGACGCGCAGGCTCAGCGGCCATGGCTCATGGGCCCAGCCGCTCCGCAGCACGTGGGATCCTCCCGGACCGGGGCACGAGCCCGTGTCCCCTGCATCGGCAGGCGGACTCTCAACCACTGCGACACCAGGGAAGCCCCCATTATGGCATTTTATACTAAGTTCTATGAGGTGGTTTCAGATGAGAAAACTAAGGCTCAAAAATGTTAGGAAACTTGCTCATGTCACAGATAGTAAAGTAGCAGATTCAGGACTCAAATCCAAGTGTGTCTGACTCCAAAGCCCTATGCTATCCTATACTCCTCATGCTCAGGCCTTCCTGGACGCTAAAGTAGCACACTCCAGCTTTCATACAACCCTAGCTCCTGAAAAAATGAAAGAAGCTACAAAGTCAGACTCCCTTTGAACAAACATGCTCATAGGACCTGAAAGCCACAGGCCCAGAAGAAGGGCCTTAATATTTAACTCAGCACCTTTAACCCTATTAATGAGTAGAGAATGCTAAGCATATAGTAAGGTACTAAGAGAGTTATATTACAAATCCCCAATTTGTTAATAGAAAGAGCATTAGCTTTGGAATCAGACAGATCTGTGCTCAAATCCTGGCCTGTCACTCGCTAGGACTTGGGCAAGTAACTTAACTTCCAAGTTTCTCTGCCAGTCAGTGCTTTTAACTTTGGGCACAAATGCTTTTAGGTCTGGTATAATGAATATGGATGCTAGTAATTAGACTTATGGGTTCAAAGCCTGGTTCTGCCATTTATAGCCTAGTAACCTAGTAACTTGGGCTAGTAACCTAGTAGCCTTGGGTAACCTAGTTAACCTCTTTGTGTCTATTTCTTTGTCTGTAAAATAGGGATAATAATAGTACCTATACCTCATATGTTTATTCTTCTTCTTTTTTGGCTGCACCACGTAGCTTGCAGGATCTTAGTTCCCCAACCAGGGACTGAACCTGGGGTCACTGGCAGTGAAAGTGCCGAGTCCTAACCAATGGACTGCCAGGGAAGTCCCCCTCACACGGTTTTGTAAAGACTAAATAATGTACGTAAAGTACTTAGAACAGTGCCTGGCATACGGTATGCATCATGTATGTGCTAGCTAATATTATAATCATCATATTTTCCTGGTTGTGGGAATATATAAGAGAACATATTTAGAGCATCTAGCACAATGTCTGCTGTCCTGGAAACAGAAAAGTTGTGGCTCTAATGAATGTCTTCCTTCAGTTTCTGACGAGCCACTGAGAAATTTCAAAATCCTCTAGGGAGGTATAAGTTAAAGTCATAATGCATCACATAAACAAAAGAGAAAAGCTTCAAAATCATAGTTTGGGCAAAAAGAATACTGGCATTACATTAAATATTTCAACTGCCTTACCTTAAAATCTTTTAAGCTGAGAGAAGAGGCTAATAGTCAAAGGTCAAAATATCAAAATACAGCATGAACATCATTAACATGATGATAACATAAACAGATTTCCAGGGCTGTGGTTACAAAATAATTTGAAGGCTATGACATTATTCTTGAAAATAAAGAAATAAGAGATAGTTGAGATTTTAGCCAGAAGCAAAATGTTGGAAAAACTTCATTAGGTAAGTAAGATATTACTTACACTTTTGAAGGAAGCTGCAAATTCAGCAACACCTGGTACTAAAAAGAAAAAACACAACATTAGTCATTCAGTAAACATTTTAGTGTCTCTTACATAGAGGATTCAAATGAGAAAACAGCCTTGTCTTCCAGGAGTTTATAGTCTGGAAGAAGAGACAGAGTAAATCAATAACTATAACATTTTTTAAGTGCTTCAAGAAAAATACCAGTTGCTATGGGAGGACAAAAAATGAAAATCTAAATCAGACTGAGGAGGCAGGAAGTTTCTCAGAGAAAATAATGCCTCAACTGAACTTCAAAGGATCAGGAGTTAGCTGAATGAGACGGTGGTGAGATCTAATATCTCTTACCAAAAACTTAAAATTTCCTTTTTAGGTATGCTATTCTATCAATCCAATTGTTTATTTAAATATCTCACAGAAAGAATCATATTAAAAAAGAGAAAAATAAAAATCAGATATTTAAAAAGAAGGTTCAACCTCACTAATAAAGAAATATAATCTAAAAATAATAAATATCAGTAACATCCAGTACTGGCTAGTATGTAAGGAAATGGGTACTCCCACACACAGTCATCCTCTTCCATATGCACAAAGATATATGTGCAAGGATATACATTGTTAAATTGTTTGTAACATCAAAACTTGGATATAACTTAGGTTTACATATAGGGTATGAATACATAAGCTGTAGTAGATCTATACAATGAAATATTTTTTTTAAATGAAGTAAGTCTATACCTATCAGCCTGGAAAGATCCATTAATAAGTTACTAGGTAGAATATGTTAAGCTGTAGATCACTGTACATATGACTTCATCATAACAAAACCAAAAACTCTCTATACACTTAAAATATTTATTTGCCTATCTGCATAAGCATTTTTAAAAAAAAGGTCCAAAATATCGGTACTAAACTATAACAGCAGTTAACTTTATCAGAGTACTTAAAGGAAGCAAGGAATTACTTTATGCATCTCGTATTGTCTGACACATTACAGATGAAGTTTTTCAAAATAATTATTTTTTAAAGGCTCTCTATCATTTCCTGAGTCACACTGTATTCTGAAAAAATTAAGCCACCAAACAGCTATTCTTAACACCAGACCACAGAATTCAGTCTCCTCCTTTGAAGTAAAATTAAAATTTTAATCACTACAGCTAAATGATAACTCTTCAAAAATCTCCCTCAAAGTAGCACTGGTTTTCCTGCATTGATTTTTGAGCTTCTTCTTTTAATTAATTTATTTATATTTATTTTTGGCTGCATTGGGTCTTTGTTGCTGTACACGGGCTTTCTCTACTTGCGGCGGGCAGGGGCTACTCTTCGTTGCAGTGCGCGGGCTTCTCACTGCGGTGGCTTCTCTTGTTGTGGCGCAAGGGCTCTAGGCACACGGGCTTCAGTAGTTGTGGCATGCGGGCTCTAGAGTGCAGGCTCGGTAGTTGTGGCTCACGGGCTTAGTTGCTCGGCAGCATGTGGGATCTTCCCGGACCAGGGACTGAACCGTGTCCCCTGCGTTGGCAGGCAGACTCTTAACCACTGCACCACCAGGGAAGTCACTCCTGCATTGATTTTGATATAAAGAAACCAAAAACTTACATTGCTCTGGCCAAAGATCTGGTGAAGCTCGGTCAAGTTTTTCAAAACTTAGCAAAGATGTTTCCAGATCTGCCCCTAGAACAAAACACTCAGATGAGCTAAGAAGATACAAAGCACATTATTTTACATTTTATGACATATCAATCTCAAAGAACATAATAAACTGGAACACTCACTCACCTGGAAGTCTAGAGACTTGAGTTCTATGACTACTGATGCTACTAAGCCATGATGTTACACAAATAAGTCATTTCCCTCATCAAACCTTACTTTTCCCATCTCTAAAACAAGAACAATATTTTAGTGGGGTACTGGGAAAAATGAATGTCAACAAACCCACCTGCATCTTTACTCATACTCTTGAATTTTCTTCCCAATCAATGAAGTGTCCCTGCTCCCAAGAAAAACAAACTCCTCTGACAGGGCCCTGGATTCCATCTTCTCTTGCTTTGTCAAAGACGTGATCTTGAATAATCTCTTGCACAACCAGTTTCTACCTTTCTCTACTGGCTCAAACTCAACAGCAAGTAAGCCTGCTCTGGAATTTACCTTCTTTGAAGATACTCTTCCTTGACCCCATGACTTCCTCACTCCTCCTTCACTGCAAAAGTTCTTGAGTTGTTCCTCCTGCTGTCTCCACTTCCTCACCTTACATTCTCTCCTTAACCTACAACAAACAGGCTTCTGCCCCTACATGTGTGGAAACGGCTGTTGTCAAGATTATCTATGACCTATGTTGCTAAATCGAGTGGTCACTTCTCTGTTCCCTCTTATGTGACCTCTCTGCAGCATCCACCCACTGACCACTCTCCTTCAAACACTCCACTTCCAGCTTCTATAAAACCATTATGCTGGGTTTTCTCCTTCCTCACTGACTCCTTCAGTCTCCTCTTCCACTAAGGGCTGACTTCACTCCCTACCCTAGGCTGACTTCACTCCCTACCAAAAGTCTCCCAAGGAAATCTCATCTAGTCCCATAGCCTTTACGACCATTTATATGCCAATGACTTCATACTTCTACTTCCAGCCCTAATCTTTCCCCGGACTTTGAAGTTATATATCTAAGTGGCTACTTGACATCACTCTCTATTAACATGTGTGAAAAACCATAATCCCCCCTGTCTTCTCCATCTCAATAAATAGCACCACCATCAACTCCAGTTCTCAAAACAAAAACCCAGGTGTCATCCTTCATGCCTCCCTTTCCTTCACTCTTCCATAACCAACCCATTAGTAAGTCCAATAGTTTATCCCTCTAAAACACACCATGAAATCACATTAATTAACCAAGGAACCATAGCTTCTCTCCTGGACTACTTCAATAGCCTCTTAATAGGTCTCCCTGCTCCCATTCTTACCCCTCCCCCTCCCTACCACTAAATCTACACTCCGCAAAGAAGTCAGACAGATTTTTTTTTTAAATGTCAATCAGTTCACACCACTCTCCAGCTTAAAGGACTTCTTCCCAGCTAAATTCATGAACGCACATCTATTGTGACCTATAAAATCCTACATGATCCAGCCCCTGCCTAATTCTTCAACACCATTTCCTCTCCTTTCTTGCCCTGGCACACAATAGGTGCTCAATATTAACGACAACAGTTAGGGACTTCCCGGGTGGCACAGTGGTTAAGACTCCGTGCTCCCAATGCAGGGGGCCTGGGTTCAATCCCTGGTCAGGGAACTAGATCCCACATGCATGCCGCAACTAAGAGTTCACATTGCCACAACTAAGGAGCCCATCTGCCACAATTAAGAAGCCCACCTGCCACAACTAAGACCTGTCACAACCAAATAAACTAATTTAAAAAAACAAAACGACATTTAACATTTGTTGAATACATATTGTGTGCTCGGTATACTAATTAGCTGCATAAATTGGTTGATTTAATGATATAAACAGTGGTTCTTAACATTTTCTGGGTAAGCCACATTTTTGAAGATCTGAAAAAAAAAGCTATGGACTCACTCCCCAGAAAACATACATATTTATAAAATTTGTCAACATGTGCTTTTCTCTAAACTAAATTTTTTCCCCAAATATTCTAAGGGACCCCATGTTCATAGCAGGATTATTTACAATAGTCAAGACATGGGAACATCCTAAGTGTCTGTTGATGGATGAAGACACTGTGAAAACACACACACACACACACAATGGAATATTATTCGGCCATATATAAATGAGGAAATCCTATCATTTGCAACAACCTGGATGGACCTTGAAGGCATTATGCTAAGTGAAATAAAACAGAGACAGAAAAATACTGTATGATCTCACTTATATGTGCAATCTAAAACAAGTAAACAAGTAAACTCATAGAAAAGAGATCACACTTGTGGTTACCAGAAGTGGGGGGTAAGAAGAGAGGTAACTGGAGGAAAGTGGTCAAAAGGTACAAACTTCCAGTCATAAGGTAAATAAGTACTAGGGGTATAATGATGACTATAGCTAACACTGCTGTATGATATACAGGAAAGTTAAGAGAGCAAATCCTAAGAGTTTTCATCAAGAGGAGAAAAATTTTTTTCCTTTATTCTTCTTTCTTTTCTTTTTATTGTATCATTATGAGAAGATGGATGTTAGCTGAACCTATATATTTAAGGGAATTTCCAATAGCATTCTAATTGGGAAAGAACTCAACTCTAATAAATTGCCTTAACTAAAGCATCCAAAAATGGCAACCAAACAAACAAACCAAAAAAAGCGTGTGAAACACAAAATGCCAATTTTCAAATTCCCAAGGAATGTTACTGATGGAAAGTTCAACCATGACAAAATAAACTTATTGAGGGTAGGATCCAATAACCAACAAGTGTGACCCTATGATACCACAATCTGGGGCATAACTCAGACTCTACTGTGAGTGTTATTCTCATACATTAAGTAATTAATGGCTTTACTTAGATTTCAATTTTCTCCTTCTCAAAGATGTCCCAGCAATTTTAGCATTAAAAAGAGAAACACTAGGGACTTCCCTGGTGGTCCAGTGGGTAGGACTCCGTGCTCCCAATGCAGGGGGCCCAGGTTCGATCCCTGGTCCAGGGAACTAGATTCCGCATGCCGCTGCAACTAAAAGATCCTGCAGGCTGTAACTAAGACCCAGTGCAGCCAAAATAAATAAATAAATATATATTAAAAAAAGAGAAACACTAAATGACCTAAACTTTTTTTCATAGCAAGATAATTTAATGGTGATAATTTTAAATCTTAAAGACAGAAACAGGTGGAACCCTAAAAATAGAAGTGAGAGAGCTAGGCAGTGGAATATTTTAGAATAAGATACTTATTTAGAAGCTAAATTTAAGTTCAAAGTGCTCAACTTGATTTTGTCAGATTAAAAAGATTACAGGGAGAGGGTGAAGCTCTGTAAAAGATGAGCATGAAAAGTTTAAAAAATCTAGAGTGCACATTGAGTGACAGTGGATATGGCTAAAAGACCAAAGGAAAAAAATACATTTCCAGTATTCTTCCTGGCCAAAGAGAGGAAAAGAAATTGAGAGAAGACAGGGGAAAATCAAACATAAGGAGCAAAACTTTAAAATATAAAGACAACTTAGTAATAAGCTAAAAATTTTAATAGCAATTCCTTCTACTTCTATCACTTGGCTGTTTTTTTAAAAAACTGTGGTAAGTTATACATAAAATTTAACATTGTAATCAGTTTTAAGTGTACAGTTCAGTGGCATTAAGTACATTCACATTGTTGTGCAACCGTAGTCACCATCCATCACCAGAACTTTTTCACCTTCTCAAACTGAAAGTCTGTACCCATTAAACAATAACTCCCCACTCACTTGGCTGACTTTTTAAATGCCCTTTTTTTTTCCTGAGGGGGAAAAAAAAGGACATTTTAACAAGAGAGCATCCAGGCAAAATAATCTCTTTTAACTCCCAACACCCATAACTTCTTATACAGTATGTACCCGTGCTCAAAAAACTTAAGACTCAGTTAAACTTAAGACTAAGTAATTTATTATTTATGCATATATCTAATCAGTCTTTCAATAAACGTGAATTGAAGGCCTACTGCTTGCCAGGCACTGTGTTAAGCCCTGGGATCCAACTATGAACAAGACAGACTTGGAATTTACAATCTGGTGTGAAAAGGGCAAAGTTAACATAATAACTATTCTGTCAAGGAAGGTACAGAGAAAGTGAATAATGGTGAAGAAGGGCAACTCCAGATACTGTGTTCTGGGAAAGCCTCTCTGGGAGGTGACATTTAAATGAGACCTGAAACTGCAAAAGTGTTTATGTGTTTGATTAATCTTTTCCTTTCCCAAAGCACCTAGAATAACGCCTTTCATATAGTAGGATCTCAGTATAGCTTTCCTGGCCTCAATTTCCTCATTCCTGAAACGAACTTCTAAGATTCCTTCCAAACACAAAATGCCTTTGTCTGACAGAAAACTAACTATCAGTGAAATGGACGCAGGGATGGGGGTGGTCGAAGCAAGAATTAAGTGAGTTCAGAAATGACTGCAAGATCCTAACCCTAACGCAGAACGGAGCGCAAAACCCTGTGGGTATACCAAAACCACTCAATTACTATTTGAGATGACTTGCCTCTTAGACAACATATAAGCAGAAATCGTTCATTCACTCAGCCTTAGGAAACAACACATAAAGCAGAAGCTACAGAGGTTGAGACGTGTGCATGACTACGCTAAAAAGCTCAATTCTCATTTTCCTCGGGACTCTCATTGCGAGGGACCGAGAGAGTCTCTTCCTTAGCCGCCAGGGCAACGGTCCCAATCTAAGGAGACAGGAGAGAATCGCGTTTCTCTTGCGGTTCAATCCCGGGACGAGGTCAGCCACCAACCCTAACAAGCGCTTTAGAGAATCGTTCCGGATGCTCAAAGAGAGGAGAATCGACCCTTCAATGGGGCGCCCGGAGGAGAAAGCTACACTAAGGCGACTCCTTTCCTCAGCAGTATCTCCTCCTCGGCCCTCAGCCTCACCCAAATGGGGCTTTAGCGTACTAAAGCGGACCAGGGCGGAGGACCACGACGACTCTCGTCCTTTTGCCCAGAAAGGGTCCCAAGCGGGTGCCCTCCTCCACCCGCCTGGTACACTGAAGAGAAACTGGGCACCTCCAGAGCCGCTGTGAAGAACCGGCGAGCTGAAGATGCACCCACCTCCCATGGAAAAGAAGTGGAAGGGAAAGGAGAGCCCACGAAAGAAATGTAAGTTCGAGGGGCAGACGGAGAGTGGAAGTTCCCAGGAGAGTACAGAAGGAGGTTGCAGACGAAGGGTCCCTAAACCGGCTCTTACCGTCTGTGGGAGACGCCATCTTCCAACCCATGTCACGTGACGTGGCCAACCGTCGGCGGGAAAGCAAGGATCCATAAACCACGCCCCCAAAGAGAAACCCTATACCCAACACACGGCCTGGTCTAGTTTCCCCGACCCATAGGGCAATGTTTCCATGGCTCCGCCCCCAGTGCTAGCCGTACCCCCTCGCGCAGTGGGTGAGGCGGAGCTACTGCAAAATTCTTGCAGGATCTTATTTACTTTCTTCAGTGGGTGGGGCCGCGGTTGTGCCTGTGGCCAATCGCAGTTCTGGGTTCGGGGGCGTCTTCCCCGTGTGCTCAATATAGAGTACCCCACTCAGGGGCGTCTTCCCTACCTCCGCCAACAGAATTTGTTGAGGTGGGGGGGAGTGGGCGAGAGCTCTATCACTTCTGACCAATCGCATACCCCCAGGTCTGGGACTGAGGGGCGGAACCAAGAGTTAGGGCGAGTGATTGGCTAGAGGAAATTGTCCTTTCCACCAATGAGGAGGTGCGGCAGGATGGAGGGGAGAGGCCTGGCAGCAGTAGTGCTTGTGGACAGACTCAGACTGTAGAGGTACGGGGGCCTGAGAAGAGGCGATCGGGAGCCATGGCGGCGGTGGCGTCGGTGGCGGCGGCGGCGGCAATGCGGGCCCGGATCCTGCAGGCGAGTGAGGGTGGCGCCAAGGGGTCGCGAAACTAGAAATTCGGTCCTTTCCGTCCGCTCTCTGAGCCAACCCCTTCATGGCTGACCCTCCTGTGCCCATCGGACCAGTGCGGCCCTGTCCCACACCTTACTCAGTATCCATCTTCGTTGGATCCAGCCCTGGACTATCACCCCTCTCCCTGTTATTCTTGAGACTCCCTTTTTCTGGCTGTGGTCCACTGTCCTCCTCCAGCCCTGCCCCGCCCCTGCCGACACTCTCTTGCCCTCACCTCTATCGGTCTGCCCACCGTCTTTCCCTTTCACCTCTGCACCAGCCACCTCTATGCCCCCAAATCCCCCTTCTGGTCACCTTTCTTAGCATCCTGCCGGGAGCGTCCAGATCGTTCCCTTCCCCCACCCTTCCCTTCACTGTCTACAGTCCGAGGTAAAGGCGGAGGGAGGAGGCACACGAGGGGTGAGGGTCAGTGAATGAACTTTGAATCTCCTTCTAGAAGTGTACATTAGGTTTTCCCTCAAAGCAGCCATTTGCTGAGCTATTTTCCCCAGCTATGGCTCTTTGTATTTTCCACAGGCTGTGGGCTGTGCCCTTGCTTCCCAAGACTTTCAGTTTAACTTTCTCTCAGCAAAGTTACAGTGTTTATGTTGGCCGTGAATAAGGACACATAGTTAATGCTACCAGTTTGTTCCAAGCATACGCAAAGGACTAAACATCTCTAAAGCACGTGATAGAAAATGGGAGCCAAGGAAGACAAGAAGTGTAAGTTCCAAGTTCCCACCTCCAAGTCAGCTCCTAGCCTGACTCAATTCTGCCCGTGGGGGTGGGGTGGGGGGATTAGGTCCTCTCTGAAGCCAGCCTAAGGATAGGAGCTACAGAAGCTGCATGCCTGAGGCCTGTGATTTACAACTCTGTTCATAGCCTTCTCCCCCCCCACCGCCCCCGCAACCCCCCGTTGTTCACAGCCTTCAAGGACTTAGATTATGAGGCAAGATTTACTACAGGCAACATTCTGGAACCTGCAAGAAACAATTTTGCTTTTCTTACTCATTATATCCAGCCTGGGAACTTCTTCCTCTATATTGCTGGGCTGTTAGATAATATTAGTATTTTACCGGGTTTCAGTGAATTCTACTGCAGAGACCATGCATTTTTAAGATTCTTAGCAGAGTCAGCAAAGGTTCCTGTTTAAATATGCTATTTAATGGGACAGTGTAGAGAATGGGTTGGAAGCGTTTGTCAAATGATCTGGCTTTCCTCATATGTCTTGATGTGATCCTAGTTCTGATTTTCTAGGTTTGTTTGTTTTTTGTTTTTGTAGTAGGGAAACAAAGTTTCCATCCTATAGTTTCCATCACCAACTTCTCCTCAAAATCTTCTACTGAAATTGACTCTTTTCCTTTGCCTCCTCTGCCATCACAAGTCATTGAGAGCCTTAAGAAGCTATTCTGTCCTTTGCATCAAGGAAAAGAATCTCCCTTCCCAAGTACTTTATTTTGGAAATAGACACTATTTTCTGATTCATTTTAAGAAACTTCTGAGTTCACCTGGAAAGAACAGAGATAGTAATTCTAAGTCAACTAGGAGTTACTGTAACATGACACTTTGATAAAGAGTAGTCTAGATTCTGGCAGTCAAGATATTATGACCCCCATTTAAAGATAAGAAGACTGGTCTTGAAGTGACTCAATGACATTCTTCAGTGATGCAGTGGAAAGAGCACAGGCTGCACAATCATACTTGGGTTCTATTCCAGCACCACCACTTCCTAGTTTTAAGAATATCTGTGAAGATTAGAATTAATGAATATAATGAAGTAAGTTACCTGACGCTAGAGGTCATCCAAAGTCTCCCAACTAGTAACTGAGAATGTGGCTGAGAATTCAGGACTTACATCTTGGCATCTCTTTCTGTGTCAGGCACTGTCCCAAGCTTTGGAAAGGAGAGATAAATAAAATACTCACTGAAAACCCCCCTATTGTAATGCAATGATAAGTGCTAAACAGTAAGAGTGCACACAGTACTGCAGGAACCTAGGGAAAGAGCCCCAAATTCAACCTGTGCAATTCAGGAAAAGCTTCCAAAAGGGGTTGATCTGGGTTTAAGTATTGCAAGAGTAGGAGGCCTTTAGCTAGGGGAGAAGAGAGTTCCTGGTAAAGGAAATAGCAAGTATGAAATAAACATCTAGAGAACAAGGAGTTTGGTGTGACTGGACATAGGATAGTTTTTTCAGCAGCAGTACTAATGAGTGTGCCTTGGAAAATGAAGAAAAGAAAGGAGATCTAGGGCTTCCCTGGTGGCGCAGTGGTTGAGAGTCCGCCTGCTGATGCACAGAACATGGGTTCGTGCCCCAGTCCGCGAAGATCCCACATGCCGCGGAGCGGCTGGGCCCGTGAGCCATGGCCGCTGAGCCTGCGCGTCCGGAGCCTGTGCTCCGCAATGGGAGAGGCCACAGCAGTGAGAGGCCCGCGTACCGCAAAAAAAAAAAAAAAAGAAAGGAGATCTAACCTTTCAAAACTATATGATAATGTTTTATTATACCAGATGCAGTGCCTTTTATGCCCTCTTGACAGCAGGGAGACTGTGTGCCAGTAACAAAATAAAACTAAGTGACCTAGGGCTTCCCTGGTGGCACAGTGGTTAAGAATCCGCTTGTCAATGCAGGGGACACAGGTTCGATCCTTGGCCCGGGAAAATCCCACATGCCGCGGAGCAACTAAGCCGGTGCGCCACAACTACTGAGCCAGCGCTCTAGAGCCCGTGCTTCACAACAAGTGAAGGCACTGCAATGAGAACCCCCGCACCCACAACGAAGAGTAACCCCCGCTCTCTGCAACTAGAGAAAGCCTGCCTGCAGCAACAAAGACCCAACACAGCCAATAAATAAATAAATAAATAAATATATATTTTTTTAAAAAAGAAAACAAAAAAAAAACTAAGTGGCCTAGAATGATCCAGTTGGCTGATCCGTGCATTTTCTGCCCTGTAAGAGAATTTACATGAAACAAAATTAATATCCAACAATTGCTTGGTGTGTACTCATTCTTTCATTCTGAAGAATATTACTGAGTGCTTACTGTAGTCCAGGAATGGTGCTAGGGGCTTAGGACACAACCATCTAGTGATCTAAGGGAGAGAGACTTAATAATTAAATAAGCTACTATTCCCTAGTGCGACATGAGAAATAGAACAATTCAGGTGTTTTATGAACTTCATAATCAGGTACTTAGCCTAGACCTGAGATTGAGACTTAAAAACTTCCAACTCTGCTACTGCCCCTCTCACTCACAGGAGTTAATCTTGTTTTTTCTCCTTCAGAGGAAACAAAAACCATTAGATGAGAACGTCCTCAACTTCCTGCTAGTAACCCTACAGAACTGACCTGTACCTGTACCTGTACCCAAAGTGATAGGGAGCTAAGGAATAGACGTGAGCCAAGCAAATAGGATGAAACAATTCCAGGCAAGAGGGAGCAGCATGTGCAAGGGCAATGCGAGCACAAAACATGTTCTGAACAGCTGGAGCATAGAGAGAGCAAGGAGGAAAGCGACAAGCTAGGAAACTAGAGAAGTAAAGATACTATGTAGAGTCTTCTAAGCAACATCAAGGTGAGTCTTTATCCCAAGGACAATGGAAAGCCATTGGTAGGTTTTAAACAAAGGAGTGATCTAACCAGGTTTGTGTTTTAGAAAGACCCTCTGGCTATGGAGTGGAAACTAGATTCAGAAGGTTTAAGATTGGAGGCTGGGAGACCTGTTAGGAAACCATTGTTGAAGTCCAGGTGAGAGACAATGATGGTATAGACTTCGGTGAGGGTAGGAGGGGTGGAGAGAAGGGGGTGCATTTCAAAGACTTCTGGGAAGACAGATTGCTAGGACTTGTTTGATTCACTGAGGAGAGAGAGGGAGGAGTTGGGGTGACATTCAAGTTTCTGGTTGCGCAGCTGGGTGGATAGTAGCCCCATTTACTGAAAGGTTGGCTATAGGAAACAGAGCCAGTTGGTGGAAGGAAGATGAGGTCAGCTTTTTCAACATGTACCTAAATAACATCCAAGTAGAGATGTGGTGAAGACAGTTATGTAGGTATTACCTGAAGAGGAAGATTCTGGTGAGGAATTACAGATTTGGGCATCACCAGGATCCAGATAATTAAGCCACTGGAGTTGATGGAATCACCCAAGGAGAGTTCAGGAACTCCTTGTTCAGGAACTCAAGCATTAGAGGCCAGGTATAGGAGACTGAACCAGCATAGAAGGCATAGAAAAAGTGGCCCAAGAAATAGAAAAGATACCAGGGCATCACAGAATACAAGTGGAGAGGGGATTCAGACAGAGGGCATGATTAAATAACTCTCCACCTCTGCTGAGAGGTCAAGTACAAGAAGGACTCGGAAGAGTCCATGGTATGGAGGAAGTCACTGGTGTTCAATCATAAAGCTTGGAGTTGATTGAAGAGTTAGTGGAAGATGGGAAGGTAATTGGTATAGAGAACTCTGGCTATTGGATGGAGAGAGGTTTAAGGTACAGGAAAGAAAGGATCATTGATGGAAGTGTCCGAGGCAGGAGGAACAGTTCAGAGCACAGGTGCAGAGATTGGCCTTAGATTACAAGACAGTCACCTCTTCAGTCAGTCCACAGACATTGATTGTGCACCTCTGTCTCCCAGTCACTCTGTCCCTGTGAACCTTGGTAGCTACCTTCTCCACTATAAGAGGAAGAAAGGAAAAAAATGATGGGTATTGGTCAGTTTTGTAGGCTTACTAGTGAGAAGTTGAGGAAGTTCCCATCTGATGGTTCCTGTTTCCTCTGAAGTAGAAAAAATAAGATCAGCTCTTTTTTTTTAATTAAAAAAATTTTAATTGAAATATAGTTGATTTATAACGTTGTACCAATCTCTGCTGTACAGCAAAGTGACTCAGTAATACACATATAGACATTCTTTTTTTAATATTCTTTTCCATTATGGTTTATCACAGGATATTGAATATAGTGCCCTGTGCTATACAGTAGGACCTTGTTGTTTATCCATCCTATATATAATAGTTTACATCTGCAAGATCAGCTCTTAAGAGTGAGAAGGAAAGGAACAGAGTTGAAAATTTTAAGAGAATTGTTAAGTTTTGAAATAGCAAGGAGTGTGAGCAAATAAGTATTTATAGTAATAACAACATGTAATGAGTACCAACTACTTGCTAGCTATTTTTCATACCTGGACAAGCTTGATTACAGTAACTCTGTAAGGTAGGTAAACAAGATTCAGTGCCTGCCTTCGTGGAATTTATAGTCTTTGGGGTAACAAACAAGTAACTAGGCCATTACAACACAGACAGATAACCTCTTAGGGGAAATATTGGCTGCTATGGAGTACAAAAAAGGACAGCTAACCAAGTCTGGGGTAGGGGACAGTCAGGCAATATAAGCTGCCCAGTGGACCTTTCTTTTGTTCAGTAGATATTTACTGAACACCTACTGTGTAGCAGGTACTGTGTTGGTATTGGGAACGTGACTATAAGTAAGACATGGTAGTCTCCAGCAGAGTGTTGATGGTTTGAAATAGCTTTTGTGGGGACTGGGAGAGGAAGCAGACCAGGCATTTGGAAGGACTGTCTGCTGGCCCAAAGGACCAGCACCCTTTCCTCTGGACAGTGCTGCAGGCACACAAACAAATTCTTGTACTTTATGCAGCCCTAAACTCTTTGGTTAACATGATTTCTCTTCAGACAAGGTAATAGATTATTAGATTGCAGCTTCCTTTTACAACCCAGTCTTGACTATTTTAGTTTGCTCACTTTGATTAGACTTCAGTATTTCTTAAATCAACTTGCATAGCATATATACAAACTATTTTTTTTTAGAGAGTGACTTTATTGTAACTGATTCCCCCGACCCCTGCCATTTGCTGATTAAATCCTACTACCTGTATAACACATTCTTTTCCTATTAGGTACATGTGGCTTTTTTTTTTTTTTAATTTATTTTTGGCTGCATTGGATCTTCGTTGCTGTGCGCCAGCTTTCTCTAGTTGTGGCGAGCGGGGCCTACTTTTTGTTGCGGTGCGCGGGCTTCTCATTGCAATGTCTTCTCTTGTTGCGGAGCAGGGGCTCTAGGCGTGCGGGCTTCCGTAGCTGTGGAGCATGCGCTCAGTAGTTGTGGCTTGTGGGCTCTAGAGTGCAGGCTCAGTAGTTGTGGCACACGGGCTTGGTTACTTCGCGGCATGTGGGATCTTCCCAGACCAGGGCTTGAACCTGTGTCCCCTGCATTGGCAGGCAGATTCTTAACCCCTGCGCCACCAGGGAAGCCCACATGTGGCATTTTAAAAAACAGCTTTATTGAAATAAAATTGACCTAAAATAAACTGTACATATTTTAAAGTGTATAATTTTTTTTATTTGTTTGTTTTTTATTTTTGGCTGTGTTGGGTCTTCGTTGTTGCGCTTGGGCTTTCTCTAGTTGCAGTGAGCGGGGGCTACTCTTCGTTGCGGTGTGTGGGCTTCTCATTGCAGTGGCTTCTCTTGTTGCGGAGCATGGGCTCTAGGCGTGCAGGCTTCAGTAGTTGTGGCACTCAGGCTCAGTAGTAGTGGCTCGTGGGCTCTAGAGTGCAGGCTCAGTAGTTGTGGTGCACGGGCTTAGTTGCTCCACGGCATGTGGGATCTTCGCGGGCTAGGGATTGAACTCGTGTCCTCTGCATTGGCAGGTGGATTCTTAACCACTGCGCCACCAGGGAAGCCCTAAAGTGTATAATTTGATGTTTTAATATTTGTATACACCTGTGAAGACATCACAGTCAAGATAGTGAACATATTAATTGCCCCAAAACGTTTCTTTCTTACCCCCTCCTCTTTTCCTCCTCCGTCATCTCTAGGTAACCACTCATCTGCTTTCTGACATTACCTTTTACATTTTCTAGTTTTATATAAATGGAATCATACCGTATGTACTCTTTTTAAGTCTTAACTTCTTTCACTCAGTATAATTACTATAGTTATCCATGTTGTATATATCAATAGTCGATTCCTTTTTATTGCTGAGTAGTATTCCAACATATGGATATACCATACTAGTTTCCCTATTCACCCATCCACTTGTGGACATTTGCATTGTTCCCAAATTTTAGGCTGTTACCGATAAATTTACTATGAACATTCATGTTTTAAGTATTTGTGTGGGCATATTATACATATATTTGACACTTGGTTATATACTATCTTATATTCAGCACCTATTGTATTAGACACCATCCTAAGTGTTTTCTTATTTTTAGATTTATGGTGACTACATGTACCAGGCCAAAAATTAGAAAAATATGGTCTAATGACAAAAAAATATTTTTTTAACCAGGACTGTCCTGGAAGTTGAGCACATGATCATTATGGTTTATTGTTCTCTCATAGTTTGCTGTGTCTCATAGTCTCACAACTTTTCTCTTTAAAGACTGTATGACCCTTGAAAGCAAACACCAAGTCCTTTTTCATATACCCACAGTAACTAGTATAATGTTAAGCATATAGTAGCCATTCACTAAATTTTTAATAAATTTCTGCTCTCATTTATCAAAATAACCATTCTTTTACCTCCCAGGTTTCTTCCAAGGTGAACTCCAGTTGGCACCCAGCATCCTCCTTCTCTTCATCTTCAGTGGTGAGTTTATTTGGTAATAAAGGCTGACTTCTGAGAAGGAGTCCAGTATAATTTGGGGGTATTCCCATTTATCTTCTTTACATAATTATGATCAGTTTATCTGAAATTTTCTATCTTGGTTTTCTTATCTCATATTATGTCTACTATGTTGTAAGCACTTACAATATTGCACAGTGGTCTTTATGATTATGATTTTTAATGGCTATATAATATTCTATCAAGTAGATGTAGCCTGAATTAACTAATAATTTTTCCAGATAACATTTAGACTTATTCTGTTTTTCAATATTATAAAACAAACATTTATTTATGTAGTTTTCTTCTTTCCCTTCTGAATTAGGATTACTGTGTCAAAAGATACATTTTCTTGGCTTCTAGAGGTTTTCTTGACCCTGCCAGAAAGGTTGTCTCCTTTACAACCTTTAGAGTTGTTTTTACAGACCTACTGTCTATCAGCCATTTGCAGTAACGAAACCTGATATATAAGGACTGGTGCTCAAAATCCTGTTTATATAGAAGCATGCACATACTGTAACATAGTAATCTTTCACCTTTTTTGGCCCACAGACCACTTTGAAAATTTAATGAAAACAAGCTACTTCTCAGAAAAACTACACAGATAGAAATGTCTTTTAAAATCTTTTGATCATAAAGGTAATGCATGCTCATGGTAATGTGACAGAAAGTCAGCTGGGCCTGGACGTCCTAATAGCTAATCTTTGTTAACACAAAGTCTACTTCTTTTTTAGTATAAGCTTCTCGGTGAGCTATGTTTACTCGTGAAGTTCCACTGTGTGATTAGCAGGGAATTTCCCATTTACAGAGAGATCACAGTATTGAGAGGCTCTGCCCCATATTAATAAGCACTATAGACAAGTATATTGTATATCTCTTTCCTAGTGCTAACATTTCTAGAGGGCAGAAAATTCAGTTATCAACCCCAATTCCTTTTCTCTTTGTGAAAGAGAGAAATAAAGCAACTAACTAATACAAAGTTTTGTGGTGTGTTTTTTTTTTTTCCCCAGCCAACTGTAAAGCTTTTCATTGATGGGAAATTTATTGAATCCAAAAGTGACAAATGGATGGACATCCACAACCCCGTAAGCAAAGCTGCTTTGGGACTTAAACTTAACTAGCCTAGAATTCTGGGAACATGGTGGGAAAATAGGGACCAGGGTGTCTATTGTGAAGCACATGGCACTGCCCCTGTGACTATATGAAAAATGAAGAAGGTAGGGCAGGGACAAAAGATGATGTGCTGCTTTTCTTTTAAAAAAAAAGATTTATTTATTATTTGTTTATTTATTTTATTTATTTTTGGCCACATCGGGTCTTAGTTGCAGCACGCGGGATCTTCGTTGAGGCATGTGGGATCTTTGTTGCAGCCTGCGGGCTTTTCTCTAGTTATGGCTCACAGGCTCCAGGGCACGTGAGCTCTGTAATTGTGGTGTGTGGGTTCCAGAGCACATGGGCTCTGTAGTTTGTGGTGGTGCAGGCTCTCTAGTTGAGGGGCGCGAGCTCAGTAGTTGCGGCACACGGGCCTAGTTGCCCTGCCACATGTGGGATCTTAGTTCCCTGACCAGGGATCGAACCTGTGCCCCCTGCATTGTAAGGCAGGTTTTTTATTTATTTATTTATTTATTTTATTTAGTTTTGGCTGCATTGAGTCTTCGTTGCTGCGTGCGGGCTTTCTCTAGCTGCGGCGAGCGGGGGCTACCCTTCGTTGCTGTGCGCGGGCTTCTCATTGCAGTGGTTTCTCTTGTCACGGAGCACAGGCTCTAGGCGTGCAGGCTTCGGTAGTTGTGGCACGTGGGCTCAGTAGTTGTGGCTCACGGGCTCTAGAGCGCAGGCTCAGTGGTTGTGGTGCATGGGCTTCATTGCTCTGCGGCATGTGGGATCTTCCCGGACCAGGGATCGAACCTGTCCCCCCTGCAATGGCAGGCAGATTCTTAACCACTGCACCACCAGGCAAGCCCTAAGGCAGATTCTTTACCAGTGGACCACCAAAGAAGTCCCTGATGTGCTGCTTTCTCCACCAGGCCACCAACGAGGTCATTGGTCGGGTCCCTCAAGCCACCAAGGCTGAAATGGATGCAGCAGTTTCTTCCTGCAAACGTGCTTTTCCCGCATGGGCAGACACTTCAATATTAAGCCGTCAGCAGGTCCTGCTCCGCTATCAACAACTCATTAAAGAAAACTTGGTAAGAAATCTGAATGGTATAATTTTCCAAACTGTTGCCTAGGGGATACTTGTCACTCTCATAGAGGCCCTTTTAGCTGCTCTCCCTAACTGTACAATACAGAGAGACATAGATCACGGCTCTCTCCCTCATAGTACTTCTCCCTGACTTTTATTCTTTTTTGGCTGCCTGAGAACTAACAGGAGGCACATCCTTGCATTGGTTTCTATTTGTGTGTTTTCTCTCTAGAAAGAAATTGCCAGGTTAATCACGCTGGAACAAGGGAAGACCCTAGCGGATGCCGAAGGAGATGTATTTCGAGGCCTTCGTAAGCAGGGATTCCTCATGGGGAGTTCAGGGACATTGGGAAGAAGCAAAGGAAAATGAGAGGCAAAGACCCCAGATGGGGGATTGCTTCTTCCTTTATGTAGGTTTTGCTATCCCATGATATCTTTGTTAATACTTGTGGGAAATGACAGTACTCAGGTATCTGTGGGATTGGTTTACTTCATTCATTATTTTACTCAAATGATCTTCCAAATGGTATATGCATTGCACTGTCTCTTTCCCATTCAGATAATCTCGCTTTATGCAACCCCTTCACATGGCAAGTCAGTGTTTCTTCTCTCTGTCGTTGGTCTTGCCACTCAGGGCTGACTAGAGCATGACAAAACTAAGTAGTGCACAGTGTGGAGAGTTGGTGGCCCAACTGCTTCTTCTCTGTTCCAGAGGTGGTTGAGCATGCCTGCAGTGTGACATCCCTCATGCTGGGAGAGACCATGCCATCCATCACCAAAGACATGGACCTTTATTCCTACCGTCTGCCTCTGGGTGTGTGTGCAGGCATTGCTCCGTTCAATTTTCCTGCCATGATCCCCCTTTGGATGTTTCCCATGGCCATGGTATGTGGAAATACCTTCCTAATGAAACCATCAGAGCGAGTCCCTGGAGCAACAATACTTCTTGCCAAGTTGCTTCAGGACTCTGGTGCCCCTGACGGAACACTGAATGTCATCCATGGACAGCATGAAGGTAACTGCCCCTCTGTACATGGCACTTAATCTGGATACCAAAAAATCAAGGTGTTGAGTCAGCGATGGGGTGTTTTAGGATGAAGAACCTAGGGATGAAGGGATTTACTAGTAGTAACCTCCATGTTTGAAGATAATGTTTGTTGATTGTTTTGCCACCTCTGTGCTAAGGTAACTAACTGGGGAGTAGCGGTGCTTCTTGCCCTACAGACTACATTAGGACAAAGAAATACGGTTAGGGCAAGATACAGATGAGATTAAAGAGAAGTTTTCATTTCAATATTGAGAGAATTTATAAGGTTATTTAACTCAGACTTTATAGATTTCAGAGGTACTGAAGTCCTTCTGATTCATATAGTAATAGCTAACACTTAAAAAGTGCTTCTGTGTTTCAAGCACTGTTCCTAATGCCTTCTATATATTTGTTCCTAATGCCTTCTATATATTATCTCATTTAGTCTTTACAACAACCCTTTTACAACAACCCTTTGAGGTAGGTACTATTATTTTCCCATTTTACAGATAAGACAATTGAGGCATAATGAAATTAAGTGATTTGCCCAAAGTCACGTTGCTAGAAACTGTCAAAGTCGGGATGTGTATACTTAAAAAGGCTGGCCCTAGTTTTTACTTTTAAATACTATGCTCTATTGAGTCTCACATGAGGGCACAGTAGTATCTGAGAGTCCCAGTATAAGTGACAGTTGAGGAAATATCACATTCGTAAAGGACAAAAGGAAGAGTTGAGTATTGAAAGGCTATTATTTTGGAGGAAAATCGGAGTTGTAGCCTTCAGAGTTAGATTAGATTTAAAGTAGAAATTCTGGACTAGCAAGTGGGAAAAATAAAGAGAAGAGGTTAAATAAGATTTGTAGTTTAAAGAATTTAAGAGAGGAACTTCCCTGGCGGTCCAGTGGTTAAGACTCCTCGCTTCCACTGCAGGGGGCGCAGGTTAGATCCGTGGTTGGGGAACTAAAATCCCACTAGCGGTGGAGCATGGCCAAAAAAATAAAAAATAAAGAATTTAAGAGAACAAGGACAGAACTCCAAAATGGGAATCCAGGGTAGAAAAACAAAAGTATGAAAACTTCTCATTCATAACAGTGAGAATGGGGAGAAGTTACTTTGCTGAGAATCCCACAGCCCTTTTTTCCTTTGTGGTAATCATTTATTTTCTTCTTAAAGCTGTAAACTTTATTTGCGATCATCCTGATATCAAAGCAATCAGCTTTGTGGGATCCAACCAGGCCGGAGAGTACATCTTTGAGAGAGGGTCAAGACATGGCAAGAGAGTTCAAGCCAATATGGTAACTTCTTACTCCTTTTCCCCCCAAATTCTGTTACATGTATTAAAATTACCTAGAAAAAGCCCCTCAGCAGAGGGGCCACTCATCCCACTCTAATGCCAGTGTTTCTTTATTCACAATTCATCCTGGTTGTCTTCCCTTTAACCACGAACAGTGTGATGAGTTTTATTCTCTGTCACTTTAATTACCTTTTAACTTAACCAGGTAATCTTGGTGATAAAGTCACATTTCTCCTTAAGAATGATATTCATATTCTTTGGGCTTCAGCAGTAACTGCCAAATTCTGCTTCTGGCCCTGTTTCTTCCTTCATACCATTCTTCCAGCTAGACCCTATCCTTCCTGCCTTTAAGGCATATCCTAACTACTAATGTCAAAGATATGATCTTCCCTAAGAGCCCAGACTATTTAAGGCTCTGGAAAGAGCCAGATATCCCTGTATGGCATATGAGTGTGGTTTACTTGGCTGCATAGTTTTGCTGTTCCTTAGTGACTAGCTCCTCGCCAAATTCTTGGCAATTCTTTGAGACTAAATATAATGTCCAGTTGCTACTTTCTTACCCTTCTACTAATGTTGCAAAAAGGGTAGCCACCTATGTACAGGCTTGGAGACTGTTCCTGATATGCCCATTTGTTTCTTTTCATGGCTGGATGTGTTTTGGCCAATTTGATTTATGCCCCTCCCAGTTCACTACATATTTCTTGAATGTATTCTGTGTCTAACATTATACTATGTGTAATGGGATACAGTTAAGTAGCAGACAAGGTATCTGTTTATGTACTCAACTATAGCTGTATCTGGAAACATGTGGAAATGACCATATGTCAGTCCTACATAGAAGTTTATGAGGCTGTGTATCTAGAAGCAAGCCAATTGGGGGAATTTCTTTCCGGAAGTTGTGTAGCAGGAGGCCTACCTCCTATTTTGCCTTTCAGCTGGCTACTGGCAGCTCTATGTTTACATTGCTCTTCATATAACTGGAACCTCTGACAAACAACAAATTCTTTCCTAGCTAACTGAGGAAAGAGAAGGGAGTTCTCCTTGGCTCCTGGATGCAGTGTTTAGCCTGTCAATTTGACCGAACGTGATTGAGGCAGGTTTTTTTGTTTTTTTGGGGGGGGCATTTGATAATGGTTTTGATCTAAATAAACACCTATCAGCTTTTCAGCTAGGAAGTGAAGCAAAAGTAACCTGGAAACTTACTCAGTGTTACCAGTACTTCAGCAATATCAAAATGATAATAAATCTATTTTCAAAGCAACACAGGATAAATTCTTGAGTCCTTTCCTTAAATTCTCATCTGAAATCTCAGGTTCTTTAATTTCTTAGCCAAATTGTATTTTGCCAAGGAAGGTTCATGTACTTTCTGTATTTCCTTAGGGAGCCAAAAACCATGGGGTAGTCATGCCAGATGCCAATAAGGAAAATACTCTGAACCAGCTCGTTGGGGCGGCATTTGGAGCCGCTGGTCAGCGCTGCATGGCTCTCTCAACAGCGATCCTTGTGGGAGAAGCTAAGAAGTGGCTGCCAGAGCTGGTAGAGCGTGCCAAAAAGCTGAGAGTCAATGCAGGTAACCAGTTATCTGCCTGGCTTCTTTAGACTTTGCATCTGTGGCACTAAGCTCTTGATTTTTGCATTGGCCTTGTCCAGTGGGAGCAATCATGTTTATTCTTACCATTGTCTCTCTTTGTACTGTACTACTTGTCATTTGGATTCATCTTTATTTAGCACGCATAATTTATGTTAATGAAGACCTTAAATACTTCTGTGTTGTTCTACAGGAGACCAGCCTGGAGCTGATCTTGGCCCTCTGATCACCCCCCAGGCGAAAGAGCGAGTCTGCAATCTGATTGGTAGTGGAACAAAGGAAGGAGCTTCCATCCTTCTTGACGGGCGAAATATTAAAGTCAAAGGTTATGAAAATGGGAACTTTGTTGGGCCAACCATCATCTCAAATGTCAAGGTGAACAACTCTGGATTATTTATTTTGCAAATATATAATTTTGCGAAATTAGTTAAAGGCACCTCATTCCTCTAATTTATAAATGAAGACATTTAATGACTAGAGACCTCATCTCTTGCCAGAATTACTCAGTTATTTTATCTCAAGTCTGAATGAGTCTCCCCTCCTGACTTCCAACCTCTTTCCACTATACCAATGGTTGGATAAGTTTCCATTAAGAGCTAAAGAGTAAATTTTTTTGGCTTTGCAGGGATAAATAATCTCTGTCACAACTACTCAACTCAGCCATTAACATGGTGTGGTTGTATTCCAATAAAACTTTATTTATGGACACAACTACTCAACTCAGCCATTAACATGGTGTGGTGGTATTCCAATAAAACTTTATTTATGGACAATGGAATTTGAATTTCATATAGTTTTAGGTGTCATGATTGATTTTTTTCAACCATTTAAAAATTGTAGAAACCATTCTTTGCTTGTGGGCTGTACAAAAACTGGCAGCAAGCCACTCCAGCTCACGGGCCATTATTTTGCCAGTTCCTATCTTACATTATAATTCTTACTTGTTTCACGTTAATTTCTTCTTCCCTCTCCTTCTTACTGCCTAGCTTATAGCTACTGCAGTGTCTCCATCAATATATCAGCCCCCAATAGTTACTGAATACCTACATCTTCACCAGAAAGTGACAAAAGAAAAAGAATTGGTGTCAGTTTTTATTTATCAAAACTGAAAGTTGCTCAGCTAAAATGGCAATGACTCCTCGATGACTATATTGAGGAGTTTTTTTGAAATTCAGATATCCCCACTACTCCTATTATAGTCCTGAATAGTCAAGAGCTGAATCTAAGTGTAGTAGAAATTATGAGATTTCTTGCCACAGAGTCATTGAGGAAAAATCCACTTATCAGCAACAAACACAGCTGACAAGCTGCAGTGGTAAAAGATGTTTTCAATGTTTAATGTGACCTGATACCAAAATAAAAATGTACAGACTCATTTGAGAGGCAAAGGAACAAATGAGAATAGATTGTTTATGTTACAGAAAACTTAGCACAGGATTTCTTTAAGTAGAAAAATTCTCCTGTGGTGTTTTTAATATATATTTGATTTATTTAAAAAATGAATTTTCAAGTAGGTTTTCAGTAAGATAACAATTGGATAAACAAGTAATACAGGCATAAAACAGGAAGCTAGTGATGGGTCATGAGACCTAAAAATACAGTGCTTAAAGAAAAGGAGTGTAGTTATATAGTTATAGTAATAGAATTTCAAGTTATTTATGATTGGTAGCTTGGAAGATGGAACACAGCAAGAAAGGGCTTTTTTTTATAGGTGATTTAAAATGAAAAGAGATTATTACTAACATAAAAGCTGTTCATTAAGCAAGTGGCTAATAAAGTACCAAATAAGCAAAAAATACTGACTTCTTTTCTGCTACCATCACTCCTGGCAGCCAAATATGACCTGTTACAAAGAGGAGATTTTTGGCCCAGTCCTTGTAGTTCTGGAAACAGACACTTTGGATGAAGCCATCAAGATCGTAAATGACAACCCATATGGGAATGGAACTGCCATCTTCACCACCAATGGAGCCACTGCTCGGAAATATTCCCACCTGGTAGATGTCGGACAGGTTTGTGAACAGAATTCTTAGGATATTCTTGTAGCCATTTACTGTTTCCTATGTAAGGGGAGAAGGTAAACAGCGATCAGTCACTGCCCCTCTGATCTCCCTCAGTGCCCCATTTCTTCCTCAGGAATAAAAGCTCATGGGATGCAGGATCGGGTGGAAGGTGGGTAGTTAGAAGTGGTCTCTCTGATGCCAAGCATTTGGGCTTCTAAATGGAAAGTTCCTTTGTTTGAGTGTTTTTCTTAGTATTTGATGTGGATTTGTTCTGCTTTAGGTCGGGGTGAATGTGCCCATTCCAGTGCCTTTGCCAATGTTCTCATTCACTGGCTCTCGAGCTTCCTTCAGGGGAGACACCAATTTCTATGGCAAACAGGTGACTTTACGTTTAAAAAAACTATTTTTCCTCTAAGAAACTTCCTTGAACATATTCAGGAACAAGGAATCTGCAAGGAAGGGCCTGCCAGCAGCTTCTGTGAGGTGATATGTTGTTCAGCAGTGCTTGTCAGTAGTTTCTCTAGAAAAGATATAAAAGTTAACAAAACTTTGCCAATTCCTGAATAACTCAAGGCAACAGAGTTTTTGGGAAAGAGCATGAGTAAATCCAAGCCTTTGTATATGTCCTCTCCCCTGCCTGTGACCCTCTCTTCCTGTATCCCCCCTTTCTCCCCGCTTTTCATCTGACCGTTAACCCCCAGTTTAAAGTGTGGACTTCTCCAGAAAATCACCCCTGACCACCACCATCCCCTTCAGTGTTGAGTTGGGTATGTCCTCATGTGCTCTCACTGCACACCTTGCTCCTGTAATAGTTACTCATTTACTAAAAATTTTATTGAGCACCTTCTGTATATTAAACAGTATTCTATAATAAAAATGCTATAAATGTAGCACCAAACAAAAAATAAATAAATAGAGCAGATCTGGAACCAAATTACCACTATTATCACATCCTTCAACTGGTGCATATATCCTAAAGCAAGAACAGGCATGGCATGTCCAAACAGCAGAAATGGGCTGGAGCACAGTGAGTGAATAAGGAAGATAGTGGTAAGAGATGAGGTTAGAGAGGTAGGCAGAGGCAAGTCATGTAGTAGGACTATTTAAGCCATGTTAAGAAGACCTCATCACACTGTAATTATTATTTACTTATCTGCAGAACGTGGCACAGAGCAAGTACCCAAATACGTGTTGGACAAATGGGCTAGTGAAAGTTCTTTGTAGTCCCACAGAAATACAGCCATTTTGGGACCTTCAGTAAAAAATTACTTGTTTTCTATACAGGTCTCCCTTTTATAGGTTAATAATAAATTAACAGTGGAATTACACAGCAGGCTATGACAGTGTAGCCAGCTGGTTAAGAAACACTGTTTGTTTGGAGGTGGATTATCCAGTTTGTGCGTTAGCCACAGCTTTTGTAAAATTGACTAGTTTGATACTATTAAAAATTTCTTTCAAGGGAAGCAGAGTAAAACTCTTGCTTAAAATAGTTTGTCAGTTTTGGAGTTTTTTTCCCCCTATGTCTTTGTTTAATTACTGTAAGTTACTCTGGTGAGTGAGGCTTCTTAGAGTAAAAGACTGACCTTATATACAGTTTGAAGTCTTAAATCCTTAGGTACTTAAATTGCTATTTTGCATTCTGGAAAGAAGACATAAAAGTATCATTCTTACATAATAAAATGTAAACTTCAGTTGTATCTTATATTGAAAGTATGTAATAATCTCTAAAGTTGTTTTCACTATATTAACATTGCCCAGATTTGTCTAATAATTCTAGAAGAGTATTTTAATCAAGCTGGTGTGTTTTTTTCTAACAATATCCTTCTAGCTTGCTAGTAATTTTATGTGTTAGATCTGCAGTCTATTCTCTTTTACTCAAGCCTATTTTTATAAAATAAATACAAGTTGAACAGTTTACCTTGTTCAATTTTTCCATTTAGATGTGCCAGGTAATATGCTAAATGTTTTACATAGATTATCTCATGAGCAATATATTTAATTTTGGTTGCACCTATTCCTCCAGTAGGAACGTGAATAGCATTTCATAGCACCTCCTTCAAAAGTGATTAAAAGAGGAATCATGAAACCCCCGGGCATATATGATAACTCTCTCTCTCTCTCTCTTTTTTTTCTTTCTTTGTTCTCTTTAGGGCATCCAGTTCTACACTCAGCTAAAAACCGTCACTTCACAGTGGAAAGAAGAAGATGCTTCTCTTTCCTCACCTGCTGTAGTCATGCCTACCATGGGCCGTTAGAAACGAGTTTGTTCTGGACTCAGTCCATCCTGAGTAATTGCCCTTTATTCTTGACCAACTCCAACTGCCAACTTTGCTCAGATCAGATCCCTGGGATTGGAATACTATGTAACTAAAATCTTTCACAGGACCATTATCCCCTGTTAAGTAGCTAATAGGGAGACTCCTAGTGTAATTCTGAAACCAGATTTTCCCTTGTTCTTCATAATTTTATTTTTGAGGTCACTGTTCTAACTGTGAAATGCTTCTCTGGAATAAGAGCTTAGACCTGATTTCTAAAAATTCTCCCCTTTTCTGATAACTTGAAGGAAGGGAACATTAGTGTGTGTAAAGACGATCTTCCAAGGAAAAGGATTTCTTGTATGGGGAAATAGGTCAAAAATAATTCACCCTTTGGTTGATCGTCAAACACAGCCCCACATAAATGCCAGTGGGTGAGGCCTCTCTGCAAAGCTCTGCTGAGCCTCTCATTTATCCCACACCACACAAGATATAATCCATCTCTACTTATCCCACAGATGTGACAACTGCTTCTGTCTTTTCTGCTGAATGCCACTTTGTCCTAGTGACTCATGACCACTAATTCTATCATTGTCACTGTTCCTGCTTCTTAAAACCACTTCCCAAGGATACCTCAGTGTGCATTGGATAAATCAACTTTTTGTGGTGTGTGCCAAGCGTTAAATTTCAGGGTTTGCTTCAGCAATCAATTAATGCTTCAGTCATTAATTCAGATGCCAACAGGATTTTTTTAGAAAACTATTTCAAAAGTTGTATCAGGCCCAGAAATCAAGGGGTATTCCAACCATGAAAGTGAGCAAGACTCTTTTTTTTTTCTTTTGTTTTTTTGATGCTTAACAGGATCTCATGTTTATTGAGAAGTGATTAATGGGAAAAAGAAAGGCAATGCCCTTTCCTCACTGGCTGAATAAGAAACTGAAGAAACATTCACTACATGTTTTACAATATTTTTCTCTTCCAAAATGCATTTCTGTAAACAAGTTTTAACCACTGTTCTTAGCTTTGAAATCAAATTAATGCTGAACTTAATCAGTATAATGTATAAGAACAAAACATTTCTTAGGACTCCTAGTACTTTACTTTGAGTAACAAAGGGTCAGAGCAAATGAACCACCCTTAAAGATACAGCCTTTGGGTGACACTGTTAAATTCTACAAGACAAAAATTCTTCCTAAAAATGTTCTTCCAGTTTGGAAGGGAAAAACCAAATTCCTACTTTCTGGGGTGGAGGCTTAAAACCTTCAGACTCAAGTGTTCTCCAAGTATGAGCAAGACTATTGCCTAAAGTAAGACTAACCTGATATTACTTGTCAAATTTTTTATATTGTTCTTTCCTCTTGCCTGCATTTCTCATTTGTGATACGTTTTAATGAAAGAACCCTAATGTAAAGTAATTGACTGGGGCCTAAGAAATTTCAAAGCTTTCCATGTGTGAAGTAGTCAAAGAAATGCTTTGACAGATTCTTCTGCTACCACTAATTCAACTGTCTTTATGCTTTTTGTTTCTTTGCTATAGCTCAACTTTAAGTCAGAACAGAAATTTATGTGCTAAACAGAATAGATTCTGTCTTTTTGCTCTACCATGCCAGTTGAATCCTATCTTTCTGATATGGTCTTCACGCATTGAACTAGGAGAAGGCTTCTCATTTCTGATAGAGTAGTCTCTGGTCCTCAGCCAGATGACATAGGTCATTTATTTTTCTGCTTCCTCATTAGTTACACAGATAATGCTAACCTATTCCATGGGGGTTATTTAATGAATTAAGGATGGTAAAAACCTTGAAAATGTTTGTGCACTCTGTGGATTTTAGGCTTATTACTACCACCTGTTGGATAGAATGTCAAAATCTTTAATCACTTAAGGTGATTGAACTTTAATAAAATATATTTATGACCCTCCTGGCGGTTTTTTTTTTTTTTTTTTTGGATTTGCCTGCCTGAAGGTGAGGCAATAGAAATTTATAATTTCATAATAGAATGCCTCTTGTTTTATCTCTTATCACAGCTGACAACTGGTAGTAATATTTAATCCAGTCCAACAACTACAGGCTGGGTTGAATAAAAGGTCATACTGTCTAAATTCCAAGTGGAATTAAATATAATCACAGAGACTCCTAAGTTTTCCTTACATTTAAGGAAAATTACTTTTTAAGAAATGCTAACTAATCAGAATTGTGCTGCTCTAATTGGAATCAACTCATTTGGCTAGGTACTTGCTACTCAGAAGAGTTTCTTATTTCTTAGATGGAAAAAAATCTGTACAGTTGTGTTCATGCTAGTAGCTGCTAAAAAATTCAGTATTTTCTTTTTGCTCTGATGTGGCCTCACTGGAAATTTCTCAGATTTTACACTGTACTAATTGATTATGTACAACAAATTACAAGTAAAAAGCTCTTAAAAAGAAAACCTGGCTTTTTTTTTTTAATGGTACCATACTTCCTTATAATGCCTTTGTCCGCTAGCTTATAGTGACCCAGACTTCCCACCTCTATCCGAAGCCAAGAGTTACATGGTCACTATGTTTATTCTTACATAAAGGATAGTACATATTTTAACGGGGCTATATATTTCAAAAGGCAATTTATAGGTTTTCCACACTAAAAGAGGCACAAATATGCATTTGCATTAAATATATGCCTTCCTTAGTGTGGATATTGTTTATTAAAATGTCCACAATCTCACACTAATGTTATTACTCATTTCACTGATCCCTGAGAGCTCCTGGCTAGTAGAGAAAAGAACTGTGACTTAGAAGAAGCTGCATGAGGAAGGGGAACAATTATGTATATTGTTTGGTTAGATTACAGACTCCTTACTATGTCAGACTCTTGTGATCCTTTCTGAATATTGGGTATCACCAGTTCACCAGTAGAGTCTAAGATTGGCACTTGCTGGGTGATGAAGGTTTGATCTTGAAGCTTCCTTTCATCCCTACAGTAATGACAAAGTAAGACTTGTCAACAACCACACCCATGGAACTTTGTTCAGAACAATATACTTGTTATGTTATTCTCACTCAATTCTAGTATGTATAAGATGTCTACAACCACCATTGTGATCAGGCTCATGTTCACTGCTTTGTCAAGAGAGCTTACCCAAACTCCTTTGTTGTTTCATCATCAGGACCAATATAGTCTGGAACTGGAGGTCTAGAACTCTGGCTGTATTTCCTGTAGTGGGTATAAGTTAACAATGAGGCAGTGTCTCCACATGCCCTGTATTTCAACTACACTTTAAAACTGCTAAAGGAAAAAAATAATAATAATAATAAATAAATAAATATAGGACTTCCCTGGTGGTGCAGTGGATAAGAATCCATCTGCCAATGCAGGGGACACAGGTTCGATCCCTGGTCTGGGAAGATCCCACATTCTGTGGAGCAACAAAACCCATGGCCACAACTACTGAGCCTGTGCTCTAGAGCCCGCGTGCCACAACTACTGAGCCCACATGCTGCAACTACTGAAGCCCATGCTCCGCAACAAGAGAAGTCACTGCAAGGAGAAGCCCGTGCACCACAACAAAGAGTAGCCCCCGCTCACCACAGCTAGAGAAAGCCAGCATGCATCAACGAAGACCCAACGCAGCCAAAAATAAATAACAGACATTTTAAAAAAATAATAAATATAAAACTGCTAAAGGGAAATGCTTCAGTTGGATGGGCTTCTTATTTTCAAAAATGAGCTTTCATACACACAGAGGCAGTATAATATTAGGCAAGTTAATTTAAACTTACATTCTCTTAAAGTTGAGACCTGTTGAACTTAAGAAATGGAAATATTTATGAATATAATCATGATGATACTCATAAAATAGCTATTAAGGGCTTCCCTCGTGGCACAGTGGTTAAGAATCAGCCTGCCAATGCAGGGGACACGGGTTCGAGCCCTGGTCCAGGAAGATCCCACGTGCCGCAGAGCAACTAAGCCTGTGTGCCACAGCTACTGAGCCCACGTGCCACAACTACTGAAGCCCACGCGCCTAGAGCCTGTGCTCCACAACAAGAGAAGCCACCGCAATGAGAGGCCTGCACACCGCAACGAAGAGTAGCCTCTGTTCGCCACAACTAGAGAAAGCTCACGTGCAGCAACGAAGACCCAATGCAGCCAAAATATTAATAATAATAATAATAAACAGCTATTAATGGTGATGGGCAAGGTTGAACCAGAGTACTGACCAAAAGCAAGGCCAAAACATTCCCTTCCCACAAAAAGAATCTCAAAACACAGGAAAGTTACCAATTTAGATAGACCCAGTATGAAAATTTTTTCTTACACTTTGGAAATTCTAGTTTAAGAACAGAAAAATAGGCCCTCTTGCTCTCTGAGATGGCTCACATTCTGTCTATTGAGTGTGTATCACCCTGAATAAATCTGCTTTCAATCTAAAAAAAAAAACCAGGAAATCAACATCATTCATTCAACATTCTAATTTGAAAGTGAGATTAACAGAGTTACAAAAAGTATAGTAGGTTGATTTGCCAGCAGAGAAAGACACACCCCACTCCTAAAACTTGTCCTCAATTAGGTGCATATGAAAGCAGCATAACCCCATTCAAAATCTGGCTATATTAAATAGTCCAAAAATAATGCATGAAAAAAAGTACCTTAGATACTTCTAGTGCCTGAGATATAGCCAGAGTGATTGTTGATGCACTAAAGAGTGCAGTTTATTGGTTATACTCCTTTGAGTTAGTTCAATCACAAAGAAAAATATTGTATTGTTGGATTCACAATCATATACAACCGTGAACTCTTACCAACTTCCTAATTACTCCACTTGCCTTGGAAGACCTTTTATCATCTAATTCCTCCCCCGCTGGTTTGAGCTTTCTCATTTCATCTCAACATGTCACCATCCTATTCCTATCTTATCTTTTTTTCATCCAACAGGCTTAGACATCATCCCATTGTGGCCAGTTCAAGTTCACTGATTTGGTGTGAAAGATTTCACCCAAATTCCTTTGTTTCTCCAAGTGTTGAAAACAACACAGTGTGGAATTTGAGGCCTGGTACTCTGGCTGTATTTCCTGGGGTACAGAAATACCAACTCACAAGGAGACAGACATTCAGTGCCTACAGTCTGGATCCTACCCCTACCTCTTCAATTAAACTCTTTGAAAGTCTACCAGAGACGCAAAAGCCATTTCAAAATCCCCCATCTTCCATTCAGCCTATAATTCTTTAAACTCTTCTCTTTGGGTTGTACTCTTTTTTTATTCTCCTGTTTAATTGTGGTTATTCCTAAAGGTTCTAGTCTCAGCCCCTTTATTCCTGTATCTTCATCCACTTCCCTAAACTCAACTACCAATTTTCACTAAACATGCTCCAATCTCCCTTCCTAAACTCTCGTGTGTACTCCAATCACTCTTTGCAAATGCCTTAAGTGGTTTTCACTCCAATATGTTGCCACATCTCCAGTACAGCACTGAAAATACTACTTGTATTTCTTCTGCCTAGAATGTTTTTTCCACCCCCTTTTGTTCCTACTTACCTTTAGAGATCAGCTCAAGCTTCTGCTTCCTCAGAGACTTTCCTGATCTCCTCAATTAGGTCAGATTCCCCTAATCTAGGCTCTCTTACCACTGTATACCACTCCTTTGAACCTATGTCATAGTTGTATTTTTTATTTGTGTGATGATTTGAACAATGTTTTTCTTCCATGTAGACCAAAAACTCCCTGAAATCAAGCATGATGTCTTTATTTGCTCAACACTATATCCTCAGTAAATAGTTGGCACTCAGTATGTATATGTTAAATGAATTAGCGGATGGATTAAATAAAATTTAAACATTTCCCTCACACTGGCTTTCCCGATTTTTCATTTGCCTTTCATACCACCATTCCTTCATTTCTTAAGCTTAAAAATCTTAAACATTTACTCCTTTTCTTTATTCCTTTTGTCCTTTATCACCAAGTCCTGTTTCTCCTTCCTTACTTTCTCTCAGTTTCCCCCCTTTATTCCGACTGCCCTCACTCTTGCCTAAACCCCTCACGGCTGCGTGCCCAGAGCAGTGCAGCAGCTTCTGTTGGTCCCAACTCTATTTCTGTCCTCCAATCCATCATACATGTCACTGTGTTAGGTTAAGGTCAGCTCTGAGAACAATGACCTGTGAACCCTTGCAGTGAGAGAGTATGAGTCTGGCTTCTTGCTCTTTGTATTCCTTTAAGGCAGAGAAGAAAACGATGTTACATTACTCTAGAATCTACAAAAGCTCAGGATTTTCTGCATGGTTTTTAAGGCTCATCATAATTCAATCTATAGGTTAAACCTTATTTCTAATTAGTAATTACTCTCTAGCATCACCAAATTTCCTCAAGACAGGCAGTTTCTCCTCAATGTTGCCTAAATACCCTACACCCATTCCTAACTCTGGGCTTTTTCTTAGGCTGTCTACCCCTTGCCTGATGTGCCCTCCTGCTCTACCACTATCCTACAAGGCACCCCACAGAGTCACCCTCTTTCAATCTTCCCTGACTACTCTAGCCCACTGACATATTGTCTGAATTCCATCTTTACATTATTGTGCCACCTAATTTTTTTCCTTGTTATGCTTGGTTTTATTTGGGCAACCAAATTGTAAGCTTTTTGAGATCAAAGGCAATGTCCCTTGATTCTTTTGAATCCCCACAATACAATGGTGCCAAGCATTTAACAAGCAATCAGTAAGTGGTTGATTTATTTTAGCCACTTTATAGTTACTATAAAGTGACTATAACCAGGGTTATAGTCACTGATAAAACATAATGAAGAAAGAGAGTGAAACTAATCATTAAAAATAATTATTTGGAGTACCTGTGGCTTTCTGTTTTCCTTTCCAGGTCTTTTTCTTGGTATTAGAGATCCCCTTGATTAATAATCAGCTTTAAAATAATTTACTTATCTTTGCAGACCAATACAATCTTAACAATTGTTATGCTTCTCTTTAGTTACCACTCATTCAGCTGAACAACGTTATACCTTCTCAGGAAGCATTACCTTAAACACCTAAGATTAATCGATTTTCTTTCCCCTTTAACTCTAATACCTCTTTCATTTTTGTGCTCACTTACACATCTCCCATTCTTTATCTCTGGGACTTGCAGTAGCTAAGCAGTATGACCCTTCTATATTGATATTTTCTGGTCCTTTCCCATTCCCTTAATTCTAAGTAAGAATATGTTCACTTTTCCTATATGGCCTCTAGGTTTGATAGCAAATTGGTATTTCACTACTGAAATAGGGAGTTACCTAGGAACAAAGCCATTCATTTTTGCAAAGAGCAACCTCAAGACTTTCTCTTTCTGCTCCCAGGTCAAATCTCCAATGTCCATATTTCCTTGAATATCTGTCCTAAAGAATTTCAAAGAAAAAAATGAAAAAAAATGGTCAAAGTAAGCATCTCTTCTTTTTAAAAAATATAAAATATGTAAACATGAGAAAATTTCTAAATCATAACTGAATAGTATGAGGTTTCCAAATGGAATGACTACAAAGCAAACCATGTCCATTACAAAATCATAAATTTGAAAAGCACATTAACATGGTAGCCAATTTGAAGTGTTATGTAGTCATTAAACTGAAAATAAGAAAAACTCTAACAACATGAAAAAAATCTGTACTCAAACATTAAGCAAATAAGCAAAAAAGAAAGTTGTAATGCAATATTATGTATCCAGATAACACGAGGACAAAAGGTACAAGAAAAAAACAGTTGTTTGGTGAAATTATTGATAAATTCCTTTTTAGCAAGTCTGTAGTATTAGATATTTTGTTATGAAAATAGTGATAAGAGGTAAATGTATAAAATAACATGTAACTTATCTAGTCTATTTCTTACCTCCAAATAATTTCATCAAACAACTGTTTTTTTTCTTGTACCTTTTGTCTTTGTATGTATCATTATCTGCTTAAGAGGCAGCTAAGCCTTCCAGGAAGGTATTTATCTATACCATAACTTTTCCAAAGGATCCATAGTCTACTTGCTATTTACAAAAGTTGGCTGACATGTAGATAGAGTATTGATGTATAATGTAAGAAATATTTTTTCATATACATCAGTTGGGTTAGTATTAAGTTTAGGTTTTGCCTTATAATCACCATATACTTTAATTGTCCTTCCCCCATCTGCCTCTTAAGCAGATAATGTAATATTTTAACTACAATTTCTGCCTTCCTGGCAGAAATCCTATTGAACACTAGGATTAAAGTGATAAGTTGCTCATGAGGCAGAATTGGGAAGTGTCCAGTTTCTGTAACAACAATGTGGAGAATCATTTTATGTACCGTCCTCTGAAAACTTATATACCACTTAGTATACAGTAGATTTTTAAAAATGTAAAAGAAACTGCCTTATGTATGGTGGGGACTCAACTTGCTTGACTTATTAAATAAAAAAATAAAGTGAATCTCTTGGTAATAGTTATTATAATAACTATTATTATAATAGAATAATAGTAATAGTGTTATTAACAGACTTCTGAATATGGCAAGAAGGTAAAAAAACTATAGTATGGACATTTTTGAAGAAGAGTCATTGGCCATGTCCAACCTTCCCAACAGCTATACAATTTAAAAGAACCTACATATTAGACTATTAAAAAATAATTTAAAACAGAAAACACATTTGGAAGCCCTCTCAATAAGATGTTAAGTCATAGTAGTAAGGAGTCGTTTTAAGTTTCTTAAGGCCTTTGAAGAATCTAATCGTGTTGGGATATAAAACAATTTTTTCAGAATAATCTTTAAAATGCACTATAATTTAATCCATGGTTTATAGGGAGGAAAGTATTCAAACAGATTAAAATGCTAACAGGAAACAACAATTGTATATAGTCTACAAATGTCTCAATCATTCTACCACCTTTATCATGGTGGCAGTAGATCTCTAGTGTATTTTAAAGCCTTGTGGGGACTCTTTTGGTTAATACAATGATGGAGGGGGCACTACCGCGTGACCTCCAATCCACAGGACAGTTCTGTACAACAAAGAGTTGCTGCAAAGAATTGTTATATTGATTTTTTAAATTATAGGTTTGATTAGATATTGCTACCTATGAATTTCATCTCAGCATAGTAAAGGGAACATTATAAAATATTTGTGAAAAGTATGTTTATCAAAAATGTTTAACCTGAATCTAATCAAACCTTTATAACAAATTTATAGGAAACAAAATAAAGGAACATGTTAAAAGATATTACAATGACATTCAAAATGGAACAAATAATCCCTTTAACAAGTCTCTGTCACACAAAAAAGGGGGGACATCTACTAAGAATACCTACTAAGCCCCACACAGTATGCTAAGCATAGGGGTTACAAAGATGAGTAAGACAGTTCCTCTCCTCAAGTAACTTACTGAGTAATCTAGTCAATACTTAGATATTACCAAACTGAACTTTTCAGGGTTTTTATTTCTCTAAAGGGCACAAGAAGAGCAGTACAAAGGCAAAATATTAAAGCAATTATTAGTACCATTTATCGGCCTCCATAAGATCCTGATTCACACTGTTGGTGCTGTGCTCTCTGCCATCAAATGTTCGGATTTTGGGATATTCTGTTCTTCCTGCACACGCCTCTCTCATTTTAAAATTGAAAGCAGCTTGTGCTACCTGTTTATAATGCTTTCTGCTAAATAGGATCTGTTGCTTTACTTGGTGTAGAGCATCTAAAAAGAATCTTTCCACTTCTGTTCTTTCATCTAGTATGTTCTTGGCCAGCTTCTTTACTCGATTCATTTCCTTGTCCTTCATCTGAAGAAGACGCTGCAGCTTGAAAATTTCAATCCGACCCGCTTGGTTCTCTACCATTGCCTGCTGCTGCAGTTTTAAAACTTCAGTCTCAAACTCTTTGGTCATACAGCTCAGGGCAGTCTCCAGGCTTACTGCCTTCTTCTGAAGAGTTTGGATTTGTAATCTCTGCTGGGTAAGCTGCGTTATCTTTTCCTTAACCAACAGATCATTGATTTCCTAAAACAGAAAGATGAGAGAGGTGAGAGTTTTTTTTTTAATTAATTTCAAAACTTAAAAGTTCCTCACTAATATCCATTATTTCGTGAGATTTGAGTTTGAGGCCAGGTTGCAATGGCGATATTTTGCTATTCTGTGCATAAAGAATAAGAAACATCAAGAGTCCCTGTCTGGACTTAGGAAGGCCACAAATTTTGCTAATTAAGAAACTTTCCTTCCTCTAAAATTATGAAAAGTTCAATATTTTATATTATCAAAAAAAATTCCAAAATCAATAAGACTGTACAGTAAAACAGTAATTTAACAACTATATACTGCAAACTGTGGCAGTCTGCTAGTTGCCTATCCTAGTGTCCATTTTTCCGTTTCCTCCTTCGTAATAAAACCCCAATTTTATTCAGAAAGGTAGTAAGCCCAGCTGAAAATTCCCAGTTTCCCTTGTGTTCAGCAAAGCCACGTGACTAAGCTCTGATGGAAGAGCTGTGAGTAGAAATTTGTATAGGACTTCCAGGAAGAGCTCTAAAGGGAGGGGCATGCTGTTTTCCTTCCTGTCCTTCTTCTGCCCTGTTGTTAGAGCTCCAGCAGCTGCTGGGGGCCATGAGGTAACTCTGAGGAGATAAGCCATATATTGCAGAACAAAGTTGAGGAGCCCGAGTGTCTGCCGAATTTGTAGCACTACCATTCCAGCTCTGGATTGCTTACCTCCAGACTTCCTTTAGGGAGAGAATACACCTTACATGGGGAAACTATTGTTGTCACAGTTCCTAAGTGATTCAGAAACCAACTCTAAGCAAAGTAAAATGAATACTAAGGTAGTAGAGGACAGGAGTTATATTTACGTTTCGGATGTATTCTTTATAAAGCCAAGTCTAAAGTTTCTTATAAGTCATTCAGTAATTAACTTTTCAGATAAGAAAAATACACCATCCAGACAGAAGAAAAATTGTCCTATTGTCCTTATGTATCACTACTATACTCAATTCTTAGTATTCACCAACCCAATCTTTACAGAAAAGGAAACAAAATCTAAATGAACCTTTTGCTGTAAAAGAAAAGTCTCTGTCTCTTGCAACTTCTGAGAGTTTTTTTGTAGAGCATCGGCTTCCTTCAGGTGGTATGCGAGAGCTTTCTGGAGATAAATATTCTCTTTAAAAACAGCTCTTCCAGCATTGTTCAATTGCCTGAAATAGATAGATATAAGATCCCAAAACATAGACCTAAGTTTTAAATATTACCAAACTAGAACAATGACTGCTATATCCCCTAACATTAATAATAATGATCATCTGGAATTCCCTGGTGGTCCAGTGGTTAGGACTTGGCAATTTCACTGACGTGGCCCACCCGGGTTCAATCCCTCGTCAGGGAACTAAGATCCTGCAAGCTGCATGGGGCAATCAAAAATAAATAATAATCAATAATTTTAAAAAATAATTATGACCAGCACTTATTTAGCTTATGGTGGGTACTCAGTAGTTAGGTGGGGATCTTGAGAACTAAGTTCTCACCAGCAGGAAAGTAAAAAGGGACGTGTTACTTCCAGTCCAAGGCAATTAAGGGCAGGTATGAGTCTCCCATGCTCTCTCTTTGTACATGTGACTGGACATGAAGAACAAGATGGAAGCAGCCCAGGTTCCTGAATCACCCCTGGAGTAGAGCTGTCAGACCCACATGAGATTAGAAATAAACGACTGAGACTTAGTTGATTAACACAGTGCAGTTTAGTGTTACTTTCACTAATATACCTCAGGACAACTGTGCACAGTTGCCATTATTAACACCATTTTTAGATGAAGAAATTTAATTTCAAAAAAGTTAAGAAGTCTTCTTATAGTCAGTTAGTATACATGTTGAGAACCAAAGTTTAACTTCGAAGCCCAGGTTCTTTTCTCCACACTATGCTGCTACAAAAAGGGTGGATGGAAAAGGGGTGGGTACACAGAGAGAAAGAAACAGTGAAGGAAAGTAAACCAGAAAATTTGAAGAAAGCAAGCCAAGAGAGAAGGGGGTAGAAAACATGATAAGAACACAAAAGACTAGCAAAGAGGTAAGAGAGGCTATTAGAAAGAAAGAAGAGGCAGCGATCTCCTACACAACAGCTTCATGGTGGGCTCTGTCTGCCAGCATTATTATCTTCTTCTCAGCCTCTTTTTCTAGTCGGTGCTAAAAAAGAAAATAGGCTGTTTTAATACGGTTATATTTCTAACAACAAATTTTACACATAAAAAGTTAAGTATTTATTTTATAATGTCAAATAAAATACTCCTGTCCACATGACCTGATGTGAAGTACTCCAAGTATCAATGGAGGAGCCAGCAAAGAGTATAGGGTGAACACAGGGACTTTAGGGTACTTCCCAATTTCACCATTAAAAAAGCAAAATGACATATAAATAGAAAAAAATTCCACATCAGACCTGGAAAGCAGAGCTGGGAGAAATTTCTGTTAAATACAATGTGATGAGAATCATTTATTCATTCATTCAACAAATTCCTATTGAGTACTAATAGTGTACCAGATTTTTTAGATACTAGAGATGCTGTGGTGAACATAACAGATAAGGTTCCTGTTCTCATGGAGCTTATATTCTAGGATGAGATCCAAACAATAATAATAATTAAAATGCATTGAGCATTTACTATGTGCCAGGCATGGTTCTACACATGTATTATTTACTTCTCACAACAATGTAATTAGATACCTATGAATTAGGTACTATTATTGTCCCCAAAGACAAGGACTGAGGAAACTGAGAGAAAGGTTAGTGACTTGTCCAAAATCATATAGCTAGTAAATGGCAGAGCAGGGATTCATACGCAGGCAATTTGATGCTATACAACCTCCCAGCAAGTAAACAAATAAGAGAATTAATAGACTGTGATAAATGCTATAAATGAAATAAATGGGGTAATGAAATAGATAGTAACCGAGGGAGGTAATTTTAGATTGGGTTTAGGGATTATCTCTTTGAGGGGATGACATTTGAGCTCTGAAGAATGAGAATAAGCCAGAACTGCAATAAGAACATTTCAGGAAGAGAGAATAGCAAGTACAAAAATATGCAGGTGGGGAAGGGTTTGGTGGTTCAAGGAACAGAAAGGATTAAATGGGAAAACACAACAAAATACTAATAACCTGAGGGAAGTCCTTTATATGATCAGGTGGAACATGCTGAGGTATGAGATGAATGAACAGGGCTTACTAGAAAGCCCACTGCCATGGACCAGCAGCACTGGGGCTCAAACCAGTATAGGAGTTTGTATCTAACTATGAAGTCTGTACCTCACATGGTAAGGCAGACAGTGCTGTGGCTGGACAACCCAACACTCGTTCCCATCCTCCTTTTTCCTTCCCAGCTTCCACCAGTGGCTGGAGAAACAAAACACCCCTTTTCCCTGGCGTCCATTATAACATGGTTCTGGACGATCAGAGAGATGTAAGAAGAAATCTGCTAGGAGCTTCTGGGGAAAATTTTATGGTTTCCAGATAAAAGGGACAGATACAGATGGAGCCTCCCTTCTTCCCGCCCTAAGAGAGATGACTCTCAGAGCTGCATTAACTAACCATCTTGCAATTATGAGGGAAAGGCCAGCAGCCACCTACTTCCAGACATAAAAATCCTATTTATATAAGCACTGTCATTCAAGTAATCTGTAAACTGACCAAGCACTTCTAACATTTGTTTGTGGAATGTTACACCAAGTAGGAGAGAGATCAAGTGTAGGGTGGAGTGAGGAAAGAGGCAGCTGAGAGCAGCCCAGTCCTGAGCACTTCCATTCCTAACAGTGCCAGGAAGTGCCTGAGAGGGAAAGCATCTAGATACTGCTCCTGCCCCACTCCCAGGTTATTCAATACACAAACTGGAAACCTAGAGCCACTTTTAAAGCAAATCCTTTTATATAAACCTGATATGAGTACTTATTTGCCTCAGTCTCACTTCCCTACATTCCCACCGATTTGTGAAAAAAATTATTCATTTATTTCCTAAGGATGAAAAATTAAAGAAAATATTAAAAGAATTAAAGAAAAACCAGGGGGACTCTGAGAGTTAACTTTAGAAGCACAGAGAAATGTGGAAGTTTGTGATGTGCTAAGGAACATTTTTGAGCCCCCTTTTTATTTATTTATTTATTTATAGCTGCTTTGGGTCTTCGTTGCTGCACACACAGGGGCTACTCTTCATGGCGGTGCGCGGGCTTCTCACTGCAGTGGCTTCTCTTGTTGCAGAGCATGGGCTCTAGGCGCACGGGCTTCAGTAGTTGTGGCTCACGGGCTTTAGAGCGCAGGCTCAGTAGTTGTGGCGCACAGGCTTAGTTGCTCCACGGCATGTGGGATCTTCCTGGACCAGGGCTCGAACCTGTGTCCCCTGCACTGGCAGGCGGATTCTACACCACGGTGCCACCAGGGAAGTCCTGAGCCCCTTTTATTAATATCCTTAGTTGGCTTGACTAAGGGAAGACCCTCATGTGTATCAGAGCAACCTCTCTAATCCCATCTCCCCTACAAAAAGTGGTACATGGAGATTTAGTTCTGCCAGGAGACACCAAGCTGGGGTGGGGGATGTGTCCTGAAGCCTTGGTCAGATGACAATCTCTCTTGAGGATTTCAAGAGTCTCTAACTAAGAGGGGGGAAAAAGATAATCTTCTAATAAGATACCAAATGAAAAGCTGATGTCTCAGAATACATATAAATATACTTACGTCGTTCTAGTACACAATATATTTATTTATTAATGCAAATATGCTGTACCTTTTCTTCCAAAAACCTGCGTTCCAATCTCCTAAGAGTCTCCTGATGTTTCTGCTCTGTGTTCCTTAAGCCCTCCTTCAGCTAAAATTAAAATAACGAAGAAAAGAATGATCAGTAGGAAATGGGGTGGATTGGGGCATAATCCTGGAAAATTCTCTGTCAAGAAATATTTTCTGTTATACATTACCTCTTAATCCTGAACACACAGAAAAACTCCATGCCCTCCCTCTGAGTACCATACTTCTCATAATCGTCTATAGATTTACAAGATCAGTATTGAGTTTCTAAAAAGCTTTTCATGAATAACAGTTTTCAGAACATTCAGATAAGTTATTATCATATTCATTTCCCCCCCCAAATACCTTCATTTTAAACATGTGGACTTACAGAGTCATAATATTTTAGAATTACCAGGAATCTTAGGAGTCAGACTATACAAATCTCCCACTTAATATAGGAATCTCTTCTATGAGAAAAATATCTAGAGACAGAAGCATCACTAATCAAATCCTATTAATTCACTAGGCTGCCCTTTTAAGAGTTCCCATTTTTAGAAAATTCTTCCTAGTATCAATCTAAAAAGTATCTCCCTGTGATTCCCATAGACAGATCCTTCTATCCTCTAAAACTACATAGAATAAAAAGGACATAAAATTCTTCCAGGCAAAGAGAATTGAGCTAACTTAAAGCTATGATCCTGAAGGCTCTATATACTGGCAAGAACCAATCAGATTGAAATCGGCACACTCAATCTAATATTCATGCCACAAAAAAAGGCAGTAGAGAAGAGCTTTCCATCACACAGAGCAGAGAGTTCAACTGTTACCTCGCTGACTTACCAGCTGTTTGGGCAAATCACTTACCTTCTCTAAGTCTCAAGTCTCCAGGGTAAAAAGAGGATAATAATAGTAGCTATTTTCAGAGAGGTGTGACAAAGATTAAATAACAAATAACACACACAAAATACTTAGAATAGTAACCATTTAATACAGAGGTTAGTTATTTTATGTCTAATATTGTCCTCCCTTATACTTCACAATTTTCCTTACTGTGATCTCTGTCCTAACAGTATTAAATCTCCATTTGATCCATATCATATGATTTCAGATGTTCTTCTTTCTTCCTGTATTTTTTATACAATTAAAAAAAATGGCCTCATATTGTCAAAGACTTTCAAAATTAATGTCAATATATAAATTTGTGGAAATGTCTACCATCCCAGTGGGATGGGGGTGGACCTTTCAATTGCCATTGGGGTCCCCAAAAATCTATAAATTAATAAATAAATCTTTTGGAAGATAATTAGGCAATGCATATGAAAAACCTTAAAAGTTCACGTTCTAATTTAACCTATAAATTTCACTATAACTTCTAGGAAGTTATCCTAAAAACTAATCAAAAATATAGAAAAATACTTTGTTACTTAGATGTTCCTCAGTTTATAATAGTGAAAAATTAGAAAAAAGTCCAAATGTCCAACAACGAGGGACCGATTAGTAAATCACGATATAGCTACCCAATGAAATTCCATGCATCTAGTCAAAAGGTTTTATAGAAAAATACATAATGGCATTGAAAAATGTTCACAATATGTAAAGTGAAAAAATCAGGCTAACAAACAATTTGTACATCATAACCTCATTGTTGTAAAAATAGCATATATCGTAGATACTTTAAAATATATTTATACATAGCAGAGGTGGAAAAAATAAAGACAGTATACCAAAATATTAACAATGGTTATCTTTGAGTAACATAGTTGTGAGGAGAGGGTTTTTCATTTTCTTTTATCAGCTAAATTTGCTGAAATGGGTATCATCACTTTGTCAAAAGAAGAAAGACTAAAACAAATTATTTTAAAAATATTAATTGCAACCTACCAATGTATGCTCCTTTTGTTAATCAGGTAATGGAAATAATTTTTCTTTAAATTTGTGCTTTGAATACCTAAACTTAATTGGCCTCTTTTAAATTTGTATAATGAATCCTATAGCACAGTATAATTAATTTTCCTCCCTTTTTTTAAATTCATGGGCCCCACACCTGCCTTAATTCTTCCATATTTGGGATTCCGCATAACCATCTTATTTTTTCCCATTAGCCAGTATCTTTTGCTTTTGAATTTTAAGTTTTCCTGGCCCACCACCCCTCTTTCAAAGGGCTGAAATTTATTTCTCCACTAGGTGGCAACATTATTCTTTAAAAAAAATCACACCAAGGCCCAAAAGAATATGCACAACTAGTTTTTTTTTTTTTTTAACATCTTTATTGGAGTATAATTGCTTTACAATGTTGTGTTAGTTTCTGCTGTATCACAAAGTGAATCAGCTATATGTATACATATATCCCCATAGCCTCATAACCCCTTCCTCTTGAGCCTCCCTTCCACCCTCCCTATCCCACCCCTCTAGGTGGTCACAAAGCACCGAGCTGATCTCCCTGTGCTATGTGGCTGCTTCCCACTAGCTATCTACCTTACGTTTGGTAGTGTATATATGTCCATGCCTCTCTCTCACTTAGTCACAGTGTACCCTTCCCCCTCCCCATATCCTCAAGTCCATTCTCAAGTAGGTCTGTGTCTTTATTCCTGTTTTACCCCTAGGTCCTTCATGACATTTTTTTTCTTAAATTCCATATATATGTGTTAGCATACGGTATTTGTTTTTCTCTTTCTGACTTACTTCACTCTGTATGACAGACTCTAGGTCCATCCACCTCACTACAAATAACTCAATTTCGTTTCTTTTTATGGCTGAGTAATATTCCATTGTATATATGTGCCACATCTTCTTTATCCATTCATCTGTTGATGCACACTTAGGTTGCTTCCATGTCCTGGCTATTGTAAATAGAGCTGCAATGAACATTTTGGTACATGACTCTTTTTGAATTATAGTTTTCTCAGGGTATATGCCCAGTAGTGGGATTGCTGGATCGTACGGTAGTTCTATTTTTAGTTTTTTAAGGAACCTCCATACTGTTCTCCATAGTGGCTGTATCAATTTACATTCCCACCAACAGTGCAAGAGGGTTCCCTTTTCTCCACACCCTCTCCAGCATTTATTGTTTGTAGATTTTTTGATGATGGCCATTCTGACTGGTGTGAGGTGATACCTCATTGTAGTTTTGATTTGCATTTCTCTAATGATTAGTGATGTTGAGCATCCTTTCATGTGTTTGTTGGCAATCTGTATATCTTCCTTGGAGAAATGTCTATTTAGGTCTTCTGCCCTTTTTCGGATTGGGTTGTTTGTTTTTTTGATATTGAGCTGCATGAGCTGCTTGTAAATTTTGGACATTAATCCTTTGTCAGTTGCTTCGTTTGCAAATATTTTCTCCCATTCTGAAGGTTGTCTTTTCGTCTTGTTTATGGTTTCCTTTGCTGTGCAAAAGCTTTTAAGTTTCATTAGGTCCCATTTGTTTATTTTTGTTTTTATTTTCATGACTCTAGGAGGTGGGTCAAAAAGGATCTTGCTTGCAGAACACATAAGAGTGTTCTGCCTATGTTTTCCTCTAAGAGTTTTATAGTGTCTGGCCTTACATTTAGGTCTTTAATCCATTTTGAGCTTATTTTGGTGTATGGTGTTAGGAATTTCATTCTTTTACATGTAGCTGTCCAGTTTTCCCAGTACCACTTATTGAAGAGGCTGTCTTTTCTCCATTGTATATTCTTGCCTCCTTTATCAAAGATAAGGTGACCATATGTGTGTGGGTTATCTCTGGGTTTTCTATCCTGTTCCATTGATCTATATTTCTGTTTTTGTGCCAGTACCATACTGTCTTGATTACTGTAGCTTTGTAGTATAGTCTGAAGTCAGGGAGCCTGATTCCTCCAGCTCCGTTTTTCTTCCTCAAGATTGCTTTGGCTATTTGGGGTCTTTTGTGTTTCCATACAACTTGTGAAATTTTTTGTTCTAGTTCTGTGAAAAAGGCCATTGGTAGTTTGATAAAGATTGCATTGAATTTGTAGATTGCTTTGGGTAGTATAGTCATTTTCACAATGTTGATTCTTCCAATCCAAGAACATGGTATATCTCTCCATCTGTTGGTGACATCTTTAATTTCTTTCATCAGTGTCTTATAGTTTTCTGAATACAGGTCTTTTGTCTACTTGGGTAGGCTTATCCCTAGGTATTTTATTCTTTTTGTTGCAATGATAAATGGGAGTGTTTCCTTAACAACTAGTTCCTAATTCACTTTGATTCAGAATGTATACCTACACCTAGGATGGCTATTTTAAAGTTCCTGAAAAGTTAGTGAACTTAACTTGATTCATTCTGCAGCATTTTCATATAAAACAAAACTAGATATTCTTCTAGAAACTTTTCAGCTTTATTGAGGAATTGTAGACAAATACAATGTATGATAGTTCAAGTGTACATCATGATGATTTGATATACATATACATTGTGAAAGGATTCTTCCCATTTAGTGGAAAACTTGATATTCCTTCAATTACATTTAATAAAAGACCCACTCAGCATTTAACATAGATTTATTGAGCATTACTGTGTATCTTGTCCTTCAGTGACTACAAAGTACAGTACTGCTCCTGCCTCAAAAAATTTACAATCTAGCAGGGGAGATAAGACAAATAATAAATATAATATCAAGATAGAATGGGCTAAGTTGTATAAAAGAAATACAAAATGCTATGGAAACATACAAAAAATTACTTCTTTGCTAATCATCTTTTTAAAATTTTTTTCTCTTTTTTCTAGCTTAATTGAAATATAATTGATCTATAACATTGTGTAAATTTAAGGTGTACAAAGTGTTACTTTGATACACTATATTGCAAAATGATTACTACCATAGCATTAGCTAACACTTCCATCATGTCACAGAAAACTACCATTTCTTTTTCTGTAGCAAGAACATTTAAGATCTACTCTCTTAGCAACTTTCAAGTATGTCATACAGTATTATTAGTTATAATCACCATACTGTACATTAGATTCCTAAGAACTTGTCAGTCTTATAACTGGCAGTTTGTACCCTTTGACCAACATCTCCCCGTTCCTCCCCCCGCCAGCCCAAGTAACCACTCTGAGTTCAGCATGGTTTTTTTTGGCCGCACCACACTGCCTGTGGGATCCGCAGACCAGGGGTTGAAGCTGCACCACTGCAGTGAAAGTAACAAGTCCTAACCACGGACCACTAGGGAATTCCCAAAGTTCAGCTTTTTAAATTATTTATTTATTTATTTATTTAAATTTATTTATTTAAATAAATTTATTTATTTTATTTTATTTATTTTTGGCTGTGTTGGGTCTTCGTTGCTTTGCTGTGCGCAGGCTTTCTCTAGTTGTAGTGAGTGGGGGCTACTCATTGTTGAGGTGTGCAGGCTTCTCATTGTGCTGGCTTCTCTTGTTGCAGAGCACAGGCTCTAGGCTGTGTGCAGACTTCAGTAGTTGTGGCTCATGGGCTCTAGTGTGCAGGCTCAGTAGTTGTGGCACACAGGCTTAGTTGCTCCACGGCATGTGGGATCTTCCTGGACCAGGGCTTGAACCCGTGTCCCCTGCATTGGCAGGTGGATTCTTAACCACTGTGCCACCAGGGAAGTCCCTCAACTTTTTTTAGATTCCACATATAAGTTGTATTGCACGGTATTTGTCTTTCTCTGTCTGACTTATTTCACTTAGCATAATGCCCTCAAGTTTTGTCCAAATTGTCACAAATGGCAAGAAGAAAATTATTACTTTTAAACTGCACACTGAGGAAGTCCTTATGGAGAATACGCATTTGAGCTGAGCCTCTGAAGAATAGGTAAAATTTTAATGGACAGAGCTCTATCAGTATATTCCAGATAGAAGAAACAGCGTAAACAAAGAAAGGTAGAAAAAACTTCAGGGAATATCCGGGTTGGGTGGATTAAAGGTGGTGTGTATGGGAAAGTGTAGGAAAAGGAAATAATATGTTCCAAAGTAGGTGTAGGGTCTTGATTTTCACACTAAGGTGTCTGGACAATATTCTGTTTACAATAGAGAAGATTGTTTATAATCTTCTTTACTAAAGAAGATTCTTTTTTCCCCCCTTGTTGCTATATTTATTTTAAATATAGCAGTGTGTACACGTCAATCCCAAACTCCCTAACTATCCCTTCCCCCCACCCTTCCCCCCGGTAACCATAAGTTCGTTCTCTAAGTCTGTGAGTCTATTACTAAAGAAGATTCTTTTTTTTTTTTTTTTTTTTTTTTTTTCTTTTTGCGGTATGCGGGCCTCTCACTGTTGTGGCCTCTCCCGTTGCGGAGCACAGGCTCCGGATGCGCAGGCCCAGCGGCCATGGCTCACGGGCCCAGCCGCTCCGCGGCATATGGGATCCTCCCAGACCGGGGCACGAACCCGTATCCCCTGCATCGGCAGGCGGACTCTCAACCACTGCGCCACCAGGGAGGCCCCTAAAGAAGATTCTTGAGGGAAGTGACCAGAACATCATCAGAACTGTGATATTTTAAGATTATTCCTGCAGTAGTGTGTACTTTGTACTGTGATGGTGTGGTGAACTTAAAATACGTCCACATTTGGAATTTCCTGGCGGTCCAGTGGTTAGGACTCAGAGATCTCATTGCCTAGGGCCCAGGTTCAAACCCTGGTCGGGGAACTAAGATCCCACAAGCCCCAGGGACCTGCCAAAAAAAAAAGTTGAACTCAGAGTGGTGGTTACCTGGGCTGGGGGGAGGGGGAAATGGGGAGATATTGGTCAAAGGGTACAAACTACCGGTTATAAGACTGACAATTTCTTAGGAGTCTAATATGCAGTAATAAGAGTAGCAGGATCAGCAATAGCAGGTAATCTTTATCATACAGTGCTAAGCATTTACAGTAAAATGGATTACAGGTATTCCCCGCTTTTCTGAAAGTTCGCTGTACACCACTCTGCTTTTACAAAAAAATCTACATTAGTACCTGTTTTCATTAACCGAAAGTAATCCAGAGAGGATTTTCACTTTTATGAAAAAAAGGTGAAAAGCAAAAACATAGTGTTCAGCAGCGAGCGGTGTACTGAGGCAAAGCACACCCTTAGCAACGAGGGGAGTGGCACCACTAAACTCCTTCTCTGGAACCTATACTCAGCGTCAAGCTGCCATAGCTTTGAACTACATCTGTGAGCATCTGTGCTTTACCTTGATTTTGTGCTTCTGTTAGCAAGGTGTGTCCTATGGTAACTGCTTCTTCAGCTTAGGAAAGGTTTCATAGGAACTACTTTCAGATAGTGAGGGAAACCTGTATTTCATTTAGTCTTCACGATGACCCTTTGAAGTTGGTACTATTGTTCTCACCCCCATGTTACAGATGAGGAAACTTAACAAGATACCCAAGTAGTGAACACAGTATTTACACTCTAGCAGTATGACTTCAAAGCACCAACTTTTAGCCCCTATACTACATGGTGTATGGCTATCTTAGGTGGCAATACTACTTCTGTTACTATTACTAATAATAGCAGCAGTTGCGTGTTAGAGCTGGCTCATACCAGGAATTTTGCTAGCACATTGTAAAAGCATTGGTAGCTTGAAATTGGCCACAACATAAGTATTTACACCAAGGAAATCAGCAAATGCTACAAATGAGGACCTTTTTTTGCAGAGAGCTACACACCACTGTCAATTCTCACTATGTGACATACACTATTTTAAGCACTTTACATATATGAACTCATTTAAGCCTTACAACAACCCTATGAGCCAGTAACTCTTATCACCCCCATTTTACAGATGAGGAAACCTAGGTACAGAGAGGGTAAGTAATTTGCCCAAAACCACAAAGCTGATTTCAGCTACTTGTGCCCAGCCCTCATCTGTGCCATATATTGCATTGTCATTAATGCAATAGAACTATTTTCTGAACTGAGGGCATGGAAAGAGCATGCAAGGTCAGAGAAACTTTCTGAAAGCACTCAGTTTTCCTCACCACATCCACCCGTACCCAGAGTGTCTTAAATTTTTCTAAAATTATCATTCATCAGTCTAAACATATTTTCCTTTAGGACTTCGCTACTTTGCCACTAATGTTTTTCTGGATCTGTAGTTCCAAAGGTTTAACGGCTGATAAATGTGAGCAGGTGTATTGGCTAAGATCTGGTGAATTCACAAAGAAATCAAAGCTTAGAAAAAGAAAAGTCTAACCATCAAGACTTTTTGCGTCCAGTCCTACACTGATATGTCTTCCCTGTTTCTCTCATATAATTTCTAAAATAACAAAGGGAGTCCTTCACAGGAGTAAATTTCTTTGAAGGCCTTTGCAGACATAAGTAGTTAATTCTAATCTCCTTTTAAAAAAAAAAGGAAGAAAGAAAGAAACTTACATCATCTAATTCTTTCTCTACTTGGATTTTTCTCTTCTGGCATTGTTTTATTGTTTTGAGTTCTGTCTGAATCATGCCAATTTCTCTGGCTTTTTGATGGAACTGTCCCTCTAGCTCAGTATATTTTTGTTCCTGTAGGCAAAAAAAAAAAAAGGTAAATGAGTTAGGAAAAAGAACAGAGGTCACACAGAGTCCTGTTCCATATGAAGCCTTAAGCCATTTGTCTATCTTTGAAGAAATTGTTCCCTTTTTATTTTTGCTTTTGCATAAAGTTTTAATTTTTATTAAAAGAGACCAAGTGCCTTGAATAAGTAAAAAATTCTAAAATGAGATGATCTTGTATAGAAGATGTAGATATTTATTTAAAAGAGGTATGAGGAACTTCCCTGGTGGCGCAGTGGTTAAGAATCTGCCTGCCAATGCAGGGGACACAGGTTCGAGCCCTGGGCCGGGAAGATCTTTAACTTGTAAGAAAAATAAATAACATCCCTGATCCTAAATTAAAATTAGTAAGCTAAGAGACAAAGGGAGGGTCAATATCTCTTATAAATAAAGAAGGAAGAAGGTGGGAGAAGAAGGAAGGAAAGGGGGGAGACAGAGAAGGAGAAAAAAAAGAGAGAGGAGGAGAAAGGGAAGAGGAGAAGGTGAGGAGAAAAAAAAAAAGAGGGAAATAGAGGAGAAAAAGGCCCAATAACACAATTAAAACATGAACAAGGGCTATCAAAAGAAATACAAATGGGGCTTCCCTGGTGGTGCAGTGGTTGAGAGTCCGCCTGCCGATGCAGGGGACACGGGTTCGTGCCCCGGTCCGGGAGGATCCCACATGCCGCGGAGCGGCTGGGCCCGTGAGCCATGGCCGTTGAGCCTGCGCGTCCGGAGCCTGTGCTCCGCAATGGGAGAGGCCACAGCAGTGAGAGGCCCGTGTACCGCAAAAAACAAAAAAAAAAGAAATACAAATGACTCTCAACCACATGAAAAAGTGCGGTGGCTACGGTGATGGCCTGGCCTGGGTAGGGCAGAGTTGGAGGTGGTGGTGTTCGCTCTCCCTAGGGGCCGTCAGGAGCTCAGCGGGGACCGAGCCTGGGAGGTCGGTCGGCGGCAGCACATTTTGGCTTCTGGGACAGCGGCGGCAGCATTCAGGTTCTAAATGGCTTCTAAGAAGTTGGGTGCAGATTTTCATGGGACTTTCAGTGACCTTGATGATGTCCCATTTAAGACAGGAGACAAATTCAAAACACCAGCTAAAGTTGGTCTACCTATTGGCTTCTCCTTGCCTGACTGTTTGCAGGTTGTCAGAGAAGTACAGAATGGCTTCTCTTTGGAAAAGAAAACCATTGAGTGGGCTGAAGATATTAAGAAAATCCAAGAAGCCCAGTGGGAAGAAGAACACAAGGCTGAGGAAGCAGAACCTAAAGTGAATTCTAAGAGTGGCCCAGAGGGTGACAGCAAAATGAGCTTCTCCAAGACTCACAGTACAGCCACAATGCCACCTCCTATCAATCCCATCCTTGCCAGCTTACAGCACAACAGCATCCTCACCCCAACTCAGGTCAGCAGCAGTGCCACAAGACAGAAAGTTCTAGCCCACCCCACACAAAGGCAGATTTCAATCCTGCTGACTTTGAGTGTGAAGAAGACCCGTTTGATAATCTGGAGTTAAAAACTATTGATGAGAAGGAAGAGCTGAGAAACATTCTGGTAGGAACCAGTGGACCCATTATGGCCCAGTTATTGGACAGTAACTTGCCTAGAGGTGGCTCTGGGTCTGTGTTACAGGATGAGGAGGTCCTGGCATCCCTGGAGCGGGCAACCCTAGATTTCAAGCCTCTTCACAAACCCAGTGGTTTTATAACCTTACCACAGTTGGGCAACTGTGAAAAGATGTTGCTGTCTTCCAAAGTGTCCCTCCCCCCATCCCTGAAGTAAGCAATATCAAGTCCCTGTCCTTCCCCAAACTTGACTCTGACGACAGCAGTCAGAAGACAGCCAAGATGGCAAGCAGTTTCCACAGCACATCCTGCCTCTGCAGTGGCACGTTCCGGAATTCCCTAAAGCCTTCCACCCAAAGCAGTGCCAGTGAGCTCAATGGGCTATCAGCTTTGAACTTGGACAGTAGCACAGAGGTGCCAACCCTGAACCATTCCCAGATGCCTTCCCTCTCTGTCTTGTATGTGTGCACAGAAGAATCATCACCTCCAAATACCTGTCCCACGGTCACACCTCCTAATTCCTCAATGTCACAAGTGCCCAACACTCCCAGCTGTCCCCGGGCTTATTCTGAACTGCAGACGCTGTCCCCCAGTGAGTGGCAATGTGTGGAGATGGTGATCAACATGGGCTACTCATATGAGTATGTCTTGAAAGCCATGAAGAACAAAGGAGAGAATATTGAGCAGATTCTTGACTATCTCTTTGCACATGGACAGCTCTGTGAGAAGGGCTTTGACCCTCTTTTAGTGGAAGAGGCTCTGGAAATGTAGCAGTGTTCAGAGGAAAAGATGATGGAGTTCCTTCAGTTAATGAGCAAATTTAAGGAAATGGGCTTTGAACTGCAAGATATTAAGGAAGTTCTGTTATTACACAACAATAACGAGGACAATGCTTTGGAAGACCTCATGGCTCAGGCGGAAGCCAGCTGAGACCAGGCCCTGCCTAGGCCCTGCCATGGAGCCCCCGCTGCCAAAGGCCCTGAGGAGACCACCTGTGGGGACGAAGGGGCACACTTCCGGATTTTCTTTTGGGGGTGGAAGGTCAGGTGTAGAGACTGTGCTTGCCAAGTATCTATGAGCCTAGGTCCTGAGCTGGGGAGAAAATGGGGAAGATTTGGGCATGCAAATGCCCCCAGAACTGTCTTGGCTCCTTCCATAGTAAAAGTATTTGTATTCTGAGAAGTGTCCTTCCCACCTTGGCCATCCAGAGAGACTTCTCTGGTCTTTCTGGGGTCTGTATGGCCTCAGCCGAAACCTGGCCCGGCTGCCAAAAGGAATTGGGGAGAAGGAGGTGGGGGGGGCAGACTCAGTGTTGCTTTGGGGCTAGATGTTTCCCTTCTCTGCAAGGGTGGACTGCCCTCTAATCCAAGTTGAGTGCAATTGAAAGGTTCTTCCAGGGTTTTGGTTTTTTCCCCTTTTAACGACGTCACTTAGTGTTACACCGGTTCTGCAATGTCTCTGAGGTGCAAAGAATGCCCATTTCCCCTTGGGGCCCTGAGTTTGCCTTTTCTGCCAAGCAGTTACCATACTTCCCTGCCCCAGCCTGTTTCTTTTGGCCTGGTTTGGACCACAGTCTTCTGTTACCCCAGATTTTAGAGCTCCCTGCTCTAGAAAACAGTTGTCAGTTTAAGAAATCATTGGCCCCTTCCCCGCACATCAAGTGGGGAAGAAAGAGGCTGGGATTTAGTCACCCAGCACTAACTCCCCCTCAGTTCTCCCTGGAGAACAGCCTCTCCCTCCAGCCCCTTGCTCTAGGATGACACAATGAATAACACCTAGTCATAGAAATCAGTCTCTTTGGTTTGTTTTTTTTTTTTTTTTTGCGGTACACGGGCCTCTCACTGTTGTGGCCTCTCCCGCTGCGGAGCACAGGCTCCGGACGCGCAGGCTCAGCGGCCATGGCTCACGGGCCCAGCCGCTCCGCGGCATGTGGGATTCCCCCGGACTGGGGCACGAACCCGTGTCCCCTGCATCGGCAGACGGACTCCCAACCACTGCGCCACCAGGGAAGCCCTTTGGTTTGTTTTGTATTATGTTGTACATCATTAAAGATCAAAATACAAAGGATATACAGTCTTGAGGAATCTAAAGTAATTTGCTAACTATTTTGATTCTTCAGAGAGAACTACTAATAAAAATCTAAAAGGTAAAAAAAAGAAAAAAAAAGAAATGCAAATTGAAGTACACTGAAATATCATTTCTTACCTATGTTGACAAAAATCCATTTTGACAATATACTCTGGTATATTGTGGAGACATGGATAGAAGTTAGATTTCTCAGAATATACCATGTTTGATAGATTTTACTTTGGAACCATATAAATATTTTACATAATTATAATTATATAATTACATAATTGTACGTTAAATTAAACTTTTTTTTTTTTTTTTTTTTGCGGTATGCGGGCCTCTCACTGCTGTGGCCTCTCCCGTTGCGGAGCACAGGCTCCGGACGCGCAGGCTCAGCGGCCATGGCCCACGGGCCCAGCCGCTCCGCGGCATATGGGATCCTCCCGGACCGGGGCACGAACCCGTATCCCCTGCATCGGCAGGCGGACTCTCAACCACTGCGCCACCAGGGAGGCCCAAATTAAACTTTTTAAAGCAACTCCTAAAAATCAGAAGCAAAATGTGTTGTTGAGTTGGTGGCATACCCTCACAGGAAGGAATTATTTCAAATCATTTTTAAACCTTGTTAATTTGATTGTAGATCCCTATCAGTATATATCCTAAGGGGAAAAGTGCCCCCCCAAATCTTAAACTGTATCCACTAATTTATGTTGGTGGTAGTATTAATATTAGTATTCTGTGCCGATTGATATATTAAGGTTTGAAGAAAATACACAGTTATACTGGTATCATTAAGAACCAGGGTTTTTGGTAAGGAAGAAAGGAGACACAGATAAAGTTCAGTAAAAATCCTCTACTCTGAATTTAAAGTATTAGTATGGGCTTATGATATATTTTAATCTTCAAAAACTATATATTTCCTCACTGAAAAGCCCTAGAGCTCAAGATCAGTAAACACCACTACTACCAGATGGTTTTCTACAATAACAAAATTTTATGTTATTTTTGAGCTTCTGTGCAATCAAGTGTGTGGGCCTTAAGGTCACTGAGCTGCTCAGAGGATCTACTCACTTGTTCTCCTTGTGTCTTAAATATCTGAACTTGCCAGAAACCTGACCACCAGTAAGTGACCACCAATGTACATACCAATTTTTCCTTCTCTTCTTGGGCTTTTTCCTTAGTTTCATTCAATTGCTGTTTCAGTTTTTCAATCTGTAGAAAATGGAAATACAGAGGAAGGTAAAGAAATTACTCTGCATCCTAACTTAATTAAGTAGCCTAGTTTTCACATGATATTAAAACCAGTAGGGTTGGAGACATGGAGTAAGGTGGGAAGAAGAGAATAGAGGACATAATCCACACTGTTAACTTGCTATTGCCAGCTTCCAAAACTTGGCTATCATCACAATTGTCTGGGTAACATGTGTGTGTGTGTGTGTGGTAAAAAACACAACATTAAATTTACCATCTTAACCATTTTTAAGTATATATTCACGTTGTTGTGCAGCAGATCTCTGGAAATTTTTCATCTTGCAAAACAGAAACTCTATGTTCATGAGACACTAATTCCTTCTCTTCCCTCCCCTTAGCCTTTCTGCATTGTTTCTATGACTTTGACTACTTCAGATATGCCCACTGAAGAAAAACCACACAACCTGAAAGTTGTGAATTAAGTTTTATTCTAGGATTATACTGAGGGCTATAGCCTGGGAAACAGCCTCTCAGAGAGCTCTGAGGAACTGCTCAGAAGAGGTAAGAGAGGAGCCAGGATATATAGGAGTTTCTTACTGGAAAAAAACATGTAGTCAGACATCAAAAGATTACTACTAATCACAAGGAATGGGCATTTCAAGTTAATGATTTTAGTGCTTTTGTATGTAAGGGAAGATGCAACCTCTGGGCTTGTAATTATTCCTTACATATGCATCTTAACTATCTAGGGTCAGTATCCAAAGCACAGAAGGCTTCCTGTTTTTCTCCATCCTGAATTCCCCTCAGGACACACCATGGGGGGAGGCAGGTGGTGGGTAGGGGTAGGGGCTGCAATGGCTGATGGCTTGATCCTTATAGAACCAGAATAGTGGGCAACGTTCATTGTTTACTGGAATGTCAGGCAACATTCTCTGTCCACATACACTTCATATGAGTGGAATCATACAGTGTTTGTCCTTTTGTAACTGGCTTATTCCACTTAGCATAATGGCCTTGAGGTTCGTCTATGTTGTAGCATATGACAAGATTTCCTTCTTTTTTTAAAACCTGCATAATATTCCATTGTATGTATATAACACATTTTATTCACTCATCCATCAACAGACATTTGGGTTGTTTCCACATCTTGACTATATGAATGTGAATAATGTTTATGTGAATAATGTTTATATGAATAATGTTTCAAAAACATGGGTGTGCAATTGTCTCTTCAAGATCCTGCTTTAAATTCTCTTGGAAAGGTACCCCAAAGTGAGATTGTTGGATCATATGATAATTCTATTTTTAATTTTTTGAGGAACATCTGTACTGTTTTCCATAATGGTTATACCATTTCACACTCCCACCAACGGTGCACAAGGATTCCAATTTATCTACATCCTCAGCAACACTTGCTATTTTGTTTTTCTGTTTTCTGTTTTGGTTTTTTGGCCCTGAGGCACGTGGGATCTTAGCTCCCCGACCAGGGATTGAACCCGCACCCCCTGCATTGGAAGGTGAAGTCTTAACCACTGGATCGCCAGGGAAGTCCCTTGTTTTTCTGATAGTAGCCATCTTAATGGGTGTGAATTGTGAACTTGGAGTTTTGATTTGCACTTCTTTTAAATGAGGAATTTTTTAAAGGAAAGTTTCAAGAACAGTACAAAGAATTCTCATATACTCTCCACCCAACTTTGCCACATTTGCTTTCCCTCTATGATAGGTCTATCTAAATATACGTATATATGATACAGATGTTTGAAACTGTTTTTTCTGGAGCATGTGAAAATAAGTCTAGGACATCATACCCCTGTACCCCTAAATATTTCAGTATGTATTTTCTAAGAAAAAGGACAATCTCTTAGAAGCACAGTACAATGATCAAAACTGGGAAATTTAACATTGATAAAATACTATTATTTAATCTGTAGTCCATGTTCAAATTTTGCCATCAATTGTCCCAATGGTGTCCTTTTATTGTAACTTTTCTTTTCCTGGTCCAGGATGTAATCCCTGATTATGATTACACTTAGTTGTCATATATCCTAGTCTCTTTAATCTGGGGCAGTTTCTCAGTCTTTGTCTTTTATGATATCAAAATTTTTGAAAAATACTGGCCAGGGTTGGAGGTGTCTGATGTTTCTTTATGAGAAGATTCAGGTTATGCCCTTTTGGTAGGCATACACTGCCTAAGTGATGATGTATCCTTGTCACTGCATCACATCATGAGGTGACTGATGTTAATTGTAATCAGCTGGTTAAGATTGTGTCTGCCAGGTTTCTCCACTTAAAAGGTACTATTTTTCCTTTTGTAATTGTTAAGTATTTGGGGGGAAGATATTTTGAGACTATGCAAATATCCTTCTGCTCATCAAAATTTCACCCACTAGTTTTAGCATCCACTGTTTTTCTTGACTGAATCAATTATTACTCTGAAGCCAAATGGTGACTTTTCCAATTCCACCATTCCATGGAAATTTAATAATTTACTGCATTCCACCATAAGGAAAAACTTTCTATTCTCCCTTATTTATTTATTTAAATTTATTTATTTATTTATTTATTTATTTATTTATTTATGGCCGTGTTGGGTCTTCGTTGCTGCGAGCAGGCTTTCTCTAGTTGTGGTGAGCGGGGGCTGCTCTTCATTGCAGTGCACGGCCTTCTCATTGCAGTGGCTTCTCTTGTTGCAGAGCACAGGCTCTAGGTGCACGGGCTCAGTAGTTGTGGCTCGCGGGCTCTAGAGTGCAGGCTCAGTAGTTGTGGCACACGGGATTAGTTACTCCGTGGCATGTGGGGTCTTCCCAGACCAGGGCTTGAAACTGTGTCCTCTGCATTGGCAGGAAGATTCCTAACCACTGCGCCACCAGGGAAGTCCCTCTCCCTTATTTATTAATATATGTGTTTATCTATTAGTTGTATGCACTCGTGGACTCATTTTATTCAGTTATAATTTATTACTGTCATTATTTATTTTGAGTGTTCCAGATTTGGTCAGTGGGAGCCCCTTCAAGCTACCCACCGTGTCCTCTAATTTTTTTTTACTGACTTCCTGTCACAATATAGTCCAAATTCACTTTTTAGTTCAAATTCATTTTTTACTCTCCCTGCTCCAGTCTTAGAATCAATCATTTCTCCAAGGATGCTGGTATGTTTTGGTAGGAAATCTGAGTAGCTTTTTAAACTAAAAATTCCTTGACGTGGTTATAGAATCAGAAGATTCAGAAGTGAAATACTGTTGTAAATCATCTTAGAATAGTTTAAGGAAACCCTGAAAATGTTTAAAAATAAATTGAGACAGTCCTCAGTCATGTAGGACAGGTATAAAATATAATTAGATTTATTTTGTGTTGATTGAACAAAGCCTTAAATTCCAAAACCCATAAGTGAAATCTCCTAATTTTGTCCAAGATATAATAGTTTTCAAAACACACTTCACTTCTACTATTTCTATAATTAACATGAAGTAAGACTATAAACAGTTTAAATAAAGTTTAAGCAAATAACGCATTTCTAGGATATAGTAGAATGAGTAACAAAACTCGAAGAGAGCTAATCGACCAGGGTATATTGCATCTGTTTTACTTCTTCCTCCCAAAGTAGTTTCTTTGGTTTTAATGGGTATCTATGACTGTGAGAAAATTATGTATTTGCTACAGCCAGATGCTGGTCTTTCATACATGAAGGCAGATGAAAATCAGGAAATACCAGTGATACCGATAAATGCAGACCAATATCAATTAGCTAATGCAGACCACAAAGCTTCCATATAATGAATTTTGAAAATTATTTGCATGGCTGGCCTAAAGGCTTATTTTAGAATAATACTTTATAGCAGACAATTTTAATAATGCATACTATTCAAAGAGTAATTTTAAAAATGGAAGTTGCCGGGTTTCCCTGGTGGCGCAGTGGTTGAGAGTCCGCCTGCCGATGCAGGGGACACGGGTTCGTGCCCCGGTCTGGGAGGATCCCACATGCCGCGGAGCGGCTGGGCCCGTGAGCCGTGGCCGCTGAGCCTGCGCGTCGGGAGCCTGTGCTCCGCAACGGGAGAGCCCACAACAGTGAGAGGCCCGCGTACTGCAAAAAAAAAAAAAAAAAAAAAAAAAAGGAAGTTGCCTAGGAAAGAGGGTTAAAAAAAAGTAACGTACACGGGCTTCCCTGGTGGTGCAGTGGTTGAGAGTCCGCCTGCCGATGCAAGGGACACGGGTTCGTGCCCCGGTCCGGGAAGATCCCACATGCCGCGGAGCAGCTGGGCCCGTGAGCCATGGCTGCTGGGCCTGTGCGTCTGGAGCCTGTGCTCCGCAACGGTAGAGGCCACAACAGTGAGAGGCCCGCGTACCGCAAAAAAAAAAAAAAAAAAACATAAGTTGCAAAAGATATGTACAATATGACACTACTAATATAAATTTTAAAACAAGACTATAATATGTATTATTTGTGGATGTATAATGCATAAATAGTAAAAATACAAAAACATACATGGGAATGAAGCATGGTGTAAATTTCCTTGGGTGTCCATGGGACTCATAGAGGCAGATGGGAAAGAGAAGAATTTAAGTCACACCTAAGTTCCACCCACTAGCTGTGAGACTTCAGGCAAGCTACCTGTCCTGAGAGTCAATTTCTTTCTCTGTAAAATGGGAAAGACAATTTGTAGCTACAGGGGGTTATTAAAAGGACTAAATGACATAGCAGAGGTAAAGTACTTAGTATAGTGCCTGGCACAAACAGGGGCCCCAAAATGTTAGCTCCCTTACCTTTTTTTCCCAGATCTAAAATGATAGCTCTACCCCCAACATTTCAACAAAATTCAGTAAGATAAATTCAAGATTCAACAGGCCAAAAAGAAGAGATTCAACTTGCTGGGTTCATAACCATGTGATCACAGATTATTGGTGAATTGCTTTACAGATCATTAATTACTTAGGTAGTTATCAATACCATAAAATATATATATAGGTCATATATCATGCTCTTGTTTTAAAAATAAAGTTGATCATAATGTTCCCTTAGGATCATCAATCTTTGTTTCAGGCAAGAAAACATGGGACAAAGCTGAAAATAAGAAAGAGCTAATTCTGACAGTAAAGCCATTCTGAAATAACATGTTGCTTCAAGGAGAGATGAAGTCAATTGAAGTGTCTTAACTATGTGATGAGATTTCAAGGAATTAAAATCCTTGAAATATATAACACACCAGTATAACCACAGAGGTATTTACTAAGGCTCAGGAGGGTTTCTACCTACCTACCAGATTATCTTTCTCCTGATCCTGTTTCTTCAGGTAGTTCAATACAGACATTGTGTCTTTCTCCATTCTATACTGTTGTTTCTTTAATTCTTCATTACATTTTGCCAGTCTCTGGGAAGTATCACGATACTCAATCCTAGAGAGTTCTGCGACTTCCAGCCTGGCCTCCCAAAGGGAGGCATTGGCCTTGGCTCTCTCCATGGCAGATTCCTCAGCTTTTATCATCTTCCTGCACAGAAAGAGGACATTGACAGCATATAACTATTTCTCTACTACATTAGTATTACACCTTTCTCTTTATTGTTATTTTGTTTTGCTTGGCATTTGCCTAGCACATATGAGCAAATACTGTTGAATAAATGAGTTAATAAGAAATATATATGGTCTATTAGCCTCAGTGTTTCTCATTATTGATATGTGCACTGCAGCTGCATGGTCAAAAACAGAAAACATATGCTAGTGAGTTCCAGGAATGTGATAAGCCCTTGGCACTTCTAAAAAATGCTAGACTAACTACACAGTTATACTTTTTAAAAAATCACACTGTAGGGGCTTCCCTGGTGGCGCAGTGGTTGAGAGTCTGCCTGCCGATGCAGGGGACACGGGTTCGTGCCCCGGTCCAGGAAGATCCCACATGCCGTGGAGCGGCTGGGTCCGTGAGCCATGGCCGCTGGGCCTGCGCGTCCGGAGCCTGTGCTCCGCAACGGGAGAGGCCACAACAGTGAGAGGCCCGCGTACCACACACACACACACACAAATCACACTGTAGAAGAATACTTATATAATACATTGGAGGAAAATGTTACAAATAAATTTGTATATTGGGCTATCATTTTATAAAGAAGAAAAAGAATATTCCAAAACGATAGTAGTGGTTATCTTTGGATGATGGGACTACAAGTGGTTTTGTTTTCTGTTTGAGTTTCCTAAGCTTTCTGTATTAAGCATGCATTACTCTCTTAAACAAGTTACTTTATAAACTTTGCAAGGATTTCCTTGTGGTCCCATATATAGTGTTGTTGGACAACGTGTATGACTCCAGTGTGTCTAGGAACCACTAGGGTCATTCAATAGGTTTAGTGGCAATCTAGCAGCAACTCCAAGCCTGCAAAGCTTTAGCGCTAGCACAATACTATCCACTTCAGAAATTCTGATCAGTTTGCGGAAACATGAATAATTACCTGAATTGGTCAAATCCTTTATGTTTTCCTTTGAACCACAAGGAATCCTTGAAAAAGCCCAAGGAACTACTTCAATCACCCAGAGACCCTTTGGATGTCCACGATCATCTCAACCACATAGCTGAGATCGATCAGGCTACAGGCAAAAAATAATGAACCCAGGGCACCAGAGCATACTTCTTGTGCGGGGGGGAGGGGGAGATCCAAGTTGAAGCATACACAAGCAGACACCTTAATTTGTTTATTTAACAAATATTAAGCATCTGCTATGATCCAGGCTCTCTTCTAGGTGCTGGAGATACCGTGAATAATGCTTAGTGCCTATTCTAGAGAAGCTTAAAGCCTTGAGCAGGGCTTCCCAACTACGATTATTCTGAGCTACACGATTCTTTGTTTAGAGTGGGGCTGGGGGTTGTCCTGTGCAGTGTAAGGTATTTAACAGCATCCTTTGTCTCTTATCCACTAGAGGTCCCCAGATGTGACAACCAAAAATGTCTCCAGATATTAACAAACGTCCCCTGGTAGCCAAAAATCACCCCAGGCTGAGAACCACTGGTCTAGAGCAGTGCCGTCCAACAGAACTTTCTGTGATGCTCTATATCTGGGCTGTCCAATACAGTCACCACTACTAGCCACATGTGCCTACTGAGGACATGCAATGTAGCCAGTACAAATGAGGATCTGAATTTTTAATTTTATTTATTTTTAACTAACTTTAATAACCACACGTGACCGGTGACTACCCTATTGGACAGCACAGGCTTAGAGGATCTTCGATATCCTAAAACATGTTATCCTGACCTTCACTTCTAGGGTCAGAACTAACCCTTCCTCCTCATTCTCAATTCTTTTTCCCTCCACTGGCACTTAACTTCATTCGGTCCTATGTTACTTCTGTTCTTTGGGAACTTATCTGCCTCCTTCTCCTCGTTCGTTAGCGCATTACACATAGGCAGGGACTAAGTTACTTCAGGGTCCCAAGCCTCACACTCTTGTCTTAGTTGAAGTAGTATGGTTTGGCGTGCATTTTGGTAATATCTGAACAATGGGGGCTGTCCTTCTCAGAAGCGGGGAGAGAGGAGGGTCCAGGAGAGGAGGCGAGAGGGCGCCAGTTGCCCCGCCCCTGAGAATCCCGGGAGGGTAGGCCCAGGGAGCAGGGACCCCAGGGTGGCTTCTCCTTACTTCTTCTTCTTGTCTTTGTCTTTGCCTTTGTCTTTGCCTTTACCTTTACCCTTCCCTTTCTTTTCGTCCTTTCCCTTCGATGGCATCTTGGCTTCTCCAGGGGCCCCGCCGCCGTTGGCGCCTCTCTGCGCCGCCCATGCCCGGCTCCGTCTCCAAGGACAACAGGCACACTGAGCCCGTAACTATCCACGCAGGCCGATTCCGGCGTTCAGAGAGCGCACGCGCCCGTGACGTAGCCACGACACCGCCCCGCGGGGCCCAGTCCACTGGCTGGGCGCAGGGGGCGGGGCGGAGATCGCGCCGAGGGCGGCGGGTGGCCGCCCCGTGGAGGCGCGCGTGAGCGGTGAGTGTGCGAGTGAAGACGTGCCAGAGTCAGCCGGCGGCCGGGGCTGGGAGGGCGGGCTTGGAGGCCGGAGCGGGCCAGCCCCGGGCGGCTGCGCCGCGACGGTGGGGGCGCTCTCCTCTAAGGAGGCTTGGCTTCGCGGCGGGTCCGGCCGGCGCGCCGCGGTCGTCAGAGCGCCGCTCTTGCCGGGTTTGCAGCGTTTCGCGTCTCGCCAGTGCGTCCTCTCCTTCCCTCGCGCTGCAGCCACCGTGGCCGTGGCCGCCTCGCTCTCGTCCCTGCTCCGCCTCTCCCGAAGCTGCCCCCGACTCTTTGGGTTTCCTTCTCCCTCTCCTGGGTTTTAACTCTTACTAATTCTGTAAGGGATGGCGCAGCCAACGGGCTTTCCAGACCAGACATTTTTTGGTGAGGCTGTTGAGGACTTCTCTGAGGGGGGCTGGGGGTGAGGCGGGCAGAGCCTGCTGGCGTCGGAGAGCCTGGCGGGGAGAGAAGGGCTGCCCCCTGGGTTGGGAGAGGCTCCGGGACCTCGAGGAGAGTCCTTGAAGAGGATATGTGTTGGGGTCAGGCCCTCGGTCCCGTTCTGTACTGTCGTGGCCGGCGCTGCCTGCCCAGGGCCAGCCCCGGATTCCCATTTGCTAATAGGCTCTTGCGTTCGCAGCCCTCTTTTTTTCTGCGAGTCGCGTAAAGTTGAAAGCTCATGCATTTTGGTGCGTTTTGGTTTTGGTTTGGTGCCCCACTCCCCCCCCCCCCGCCAGCACGCCAGTGAAAAGGAGTAGTACTGAAACGTACTTTTCGCCTTTTTAGGAGGAGGAGCTCTGTGCTTCTGCCTTGATTCAGTGAGTTAGTCCGGGAGTCACTGAGGAAGATAGGGAATTCTAGGTGCCGGGCAACAATTAGAAAACTTGTGATTGGAGCTCTGCTGTGCGTTATTCTCCCTTTTAAAATTGAATTTTAAATTTCTTAAAAAACTTCATTGTACATCTTCCTTCTCCATTTCGCTAAGGAGAACTTAATCCCTACACCCTTTCCAGAGGTCTCTGATGCAACCCCCACACACAGCTTTTTGTTCCACTTACGTCGTTTCTGTTTCTGAATTCAGTGGTTAGGGGGCACATGCTGATTGGTGTTAATATTAATGAGCACTGGAAATCTTTTTAGCCATACCATTTGCTTGCATGATACTGGCTTACCCTCTTCCTGGTGCTTTCCCCCCCTCTATTTGCATGTCACATTTCCGTGAGCCCATGGTGGAATTATCATACATTGAAAAGGTTTATTCTCATATAGAAGCTATAAAGTTATTGATTTTATGTGTCTAAGGTTCTGAACATGCACCCTATTGATAACTTGCAGAAAAGAGAGGGTAGGGCATCTTCTGTCAGAGGCTTTACATTTGGAATTCATTCTAAAAAATTGGTTACTGTGAATATGAAAGTCAGTCCAAAACTTTTGTTGTCTGTATAGACTCATTTATAAACATGAAAATTTGACTGTAACAAGATTATTTCTTAATATATATGCATAATACTTTACTTACATGTACGTTATAGTTATTTTATTATACAGCATATTTTTATTGACTTTAAGTTTGATTTTGTAGTTAAAGCTGTTGTAACTTGAATACGACTAAGAGAAATGCCCAGATTCACACTGTAGTAGATGTAGGTCTAGAATCTGTGGTCTTCTGAACCTCCACATTCTCTGCCAAAGAACTGGATGTTATTATTCAGTCGTATGTTTGTAAAAAACATCCAGTGGTACAGATAATAGAGTAGGAAGTTGCTATTTAGCAATTCATCTGGTAGCATTTCCTCTCATACTTTCTTGTAGGTAGTTTTACTATGAAGTTTATTTCGCTGAATAAATTTGCTTTGTTTTATTTAATTAATTAATTAATTTATTTATTTATTTTTGGCTGTGTTAGGGCTTCGTTGCTGTGTGCAGGCTTTCTCTAGTTGTGGTGAGCGGGGGATACTCTTGTGGTTCGTGGGCTTTTCACTGTGGTGGCTTCTCGTTGCAGAGCACGGGCTCTAGAGCGCAGGCTCAGTAGTTGTGGCGCATGGGCTTAGTTACTCTGCAGCATGTGGGGTCTTCCCAGACCAGGGCTCAAACCCGTGTCCCCTGCATTGGCAGGCAGATTCTTAACCACTGTGCCACCAGGGGAAGTCCCATGCTTTGTTTTATTGTTTAGAATGCTAATGCTTTTAAAACTTGGGATAAGCACTTAGTGTTTTGTTGACTTGGTTTTGTAATTCTTTTTTTGCCCAGTTTGCATGGTTCCTGGTCATCATAGAAATGTGGAGTGTCTCGGCTGAATCCTCATGCAGACAAGATCATTATGGTCCTGGTAGGTAGGGCAAGTATCTGGATGTGAGGTAACATCTCTGCTATCTTTTTTTTTTTTTTAACATCTTTATTGGAGTGTAATTGCTTTCCAATGGTGTGTTAATTTCTGCTTTATAACAAAGCGAATCAGTTATGCATATACATATGTCCCCATATCTCTTCTCTCTTGCATCTCTCTCCCTCCCACCCTCCCTATCCCACCCTTCTAGGTGATCACAAACCACTGAGCTGATCTCCCTGTGCTATGCGGCTGCTTCCCACTAGCTATCTATTTTATGTTTGGTAGTGTATATATGTCCATGCCACTCTCTCACTTTGTCCCAGCTTACCCTTCCCCCTCCCCATATCCTCAAGTCCATTCTCTAGTAGGTCTGTGTCTTTATTCCCGTCTTGCCCCTAGGTTCTTCAAGACTATTTTTTTTGTTTGTTTGTTTTTTAGATTCCATATATATGTGTTAGCATACAGTATTTGTTTTTCTCTTTCTGACTTACTTCACTCTGTATGACAGACTCTAGGTCCATCCACCTCACTACAAATAACTCAATTTCATTTATTTTTATGGCTGAGTAATATTCCATTGTATATATGTGCCACATCTTCTTTATCCATTCATCTGTTGATGGACACTTAGGTTGCTTCCATGTCCTGGCTATTGTAAATAGAGCTGCAATGAACATTTTGGTACATGACTCTTTTTGAATTATGGTTTTCTCAGGGTACATGCCCAGTAGTGGGATTGCTGGGTCGTATGGTAGTTCTAAAGCTGTAAATGTACTTCATTTGCTCCTGGGTTGGTTTTGTTTTGTTTTCCTGGATTTTCTGTCTTTGCCAAAAGATGTTAACTTTTCTCTTGTCCCATTGACTGTAATACCATCAAGTGTGGAGTTGCTCAAAAAGCCAAATAAGAACTTAGGATTATATCTCAAAATACATATTATTTCTAATTTTTTCTTCCAGTAGTTCCAGAATTGGGTTTACTCTCTAAAGTCATCTGTGACTTTATTCTGGTTTAGCTTGGAGACTGAGTTTCTACTCATAAATCATCCTTGAAGTTGCCTGATAGCTGATGCTGTTTTATAAGTAGAAGAGACCAGGTGAACAGTTTTTGGTTTTGTTTTCACACACTCTTTAGAATCTTGGATGCATTTATTGTCATCTGAAGGAGACTGATCAATATTTCTGAATAACATGGAGAGTTACTTTCATCCTACCTTTTCATTACGTGTGGTACAAATATAGAATTCTATTAAATAGCTATCATCTTGTGATATTGTTGCAGGAAGGGGGACGCCTTCCAGGGCCTGAGAGTGGGCTCTTGTCTAACACTCAGAAATGAATTTTCTGAGGAGACACACGTGCTGCCAAAGCAAGAGATTTATTTGGAAGGGGCACCCGGGTGGAGAGCAGGAGGGTAAGAGAACCTAGGAAAACTGCTGTGCCACGTGGCTCGCCGTCTCAGGTTTCATGGTAATGGGGTTAGTTTCTGGGTTGTCTCTGGCCAATCACTCTGACTCAGCGTCCTTCCTGGTGGCACACGCATCACTCAGCCAAGATGGATTCCAGTGAGGAGGATTCTGGGAGGTTGGTAGGACATATGGACTGGTGTCTCCTCTCTTCTTTTGACCTTTCCCGAATTCTTCCAGTTTGTAGTGGCTTGTTAGTTCCGCATTCCTTACCAGGACCTCCTGTCGCAAGATAACTCATATACATATGGTTACTGTGGTGCCTGGCCAGGGTGGGCGGTTTCAGTCAGTGGTTCCCCTAACAATATAATGACTAGTTCACATCCCTACAGAGGATAAGGAATCCTGGAGATAAAGGATATAATCTTATAAATTTTCAAATCAGTTTAACATTCACTGTTTTACTTATATACAGAATCTGTTACCACAGATTATTGTCTATTGGCAATTTATTTGCAAAATATTCAATTTTTATTAGTTGTCCTTTCTGACAAAACCATTACACAGGACTTAGTCAGGTGATTTTTTTTGAATTTTATTTAATTTATTTTTTTCTACAGCAAGTTCTTATTAGTCATCCATTTTATACATGTCAGTGTATACATGTCAATCCCAATCTCCCAATTCATCCCACCACCACCGCCCCCCCACCGCTTTCCCCCCTTAAAGTCAGTTCTTTAAGAAAAGTTATATACCGGAACTTCCCTGGTGGTCCAGTGGTTAGGAATCTGCATTCCAATGCAGGGGACACGGGTTCGATCCCTGGTCGGGGAACTAAGATCCCACGTGCTGCAAGGCAGCTAAGCCCATGTGCCACAACTACTGAGCCCATGTGCTCTGGAGACCCTGTGCTGCAACTAGAGAGAATCCCGCATGCTGCAGCGAAGAGCCTGCGCTGCAGCAAAGGTCCTGCATGCTGCAACTAAGACCTGATGCAGCCAAATAAATAATAAAGAGAAAAAAAAAGTTATATACCCAAATTTCAAGCCTGCTTATCTGCACTTTTCATTTCATGGATCTGTCAAATGTTCATTCATTTAAGAAATGTTTAGTAGGTACAGTACCAACTGAATACCAGGCTCTGATACCTTGAGGGGTACAGTGGGAGACAAGACAGGCCCTGCCTTCAAGTGGCTTACAGTCAGGTGTATAAGGTGCTGACCTGGACATTGACCTCTGAGAATACACAATACACATAGCTTCCTCATTGGAATCTATGTACAAACAGTTAACAATAAAATTCACCACGTAGTGATGGATAAAGCAGAGATGGTGTGGACCCTAAGTGCTACAGGAATTTGGAGGCATGAAAGACTGTCAGAGAGAAAGTTTACAGGAGGAGGTAGGCTGAAAGTAAAAGGGAAGGCTTTCTGGGAAGGTAGAACAAATGAGCAAAATCAGTGTGTGCTTGAGACAAGGAGTAATTTAACTAGAGCAACAGTTCCCGAAGTGTGGTCCACACACCAGTAGTATCAGCATCATCTGGTAACTTGTTAGAAATGCAGATTCTCAGTCCCAACTTGAGACCTATTGAATTGGAAATGCTGACAGTGAAGCCCAGCAATCTATGTGTTTTTTTTTGTTGTTGTTTTTAAATATTTATTTATTTATTTGGCTGTGCCGGGTCTTAGTTGCAGAACGTGGGATCTTCGTTGCGGTGTGCAGAATCTTTACTTGGCGGCATGGGGGATCTAGTTCCCTGACCAGGGATTGAACCTGGGCCCCCTGCGTTGGGAGTGCAGAGTCTTAGCCACTGGACCACCAGGGAAGTCCCCCAGCAATCCATGTTTTAACAAGCCCTCCAGGTGGCTCTGATGTGTGCTTAGAGCAAAGGGTTCTTGTATGAAAGTAGTGGGCAAAAAACTTTGGTTAAGGTAGCCTGGGACTTAGAAGGACTTAGAACATTAGGCAAGAAGTTTGTCTTTTAATCCTACAGAGCAGAGTCACACCAACTTGAAACGAGAGCTGGATTTGGCCCATAGATAATGTTTTGTTTGGCCTGCACGGTGGTTTTTTGAGTTTTGTTTTTGTTTTTTGTTTTTTTAATGGAATTAGTTGTCACTATTTAAAAAACTAGATTCTACGTAGAAATCTGTGCTTTTAGCTTATTTTGAAAAATCAGAAGACCTGACAATACTGAGCCTGTATTTCATCATGGCAGCAATTTGTGGGAACAGCAAGCAACGTACCCTTTAGATGGGACAAGATAGGACATGTGCTTTCCAGTTTACACAGTCCCCACAACTTCCTGTTGATTACACACACCTTTACTTACATTTTCTGCCTGGCCCCAGTAGGTATTTCAGGATTTGAGTTTGTAACTTCTGTTATGGACAGTGGGAAATTGATGAAAGTTTTCAGAAGGAAAGTGATGTGACTTATATATTCATTAATTCATTCAACAAACATTGATGAATTAACTAACCATTGCATATGCCAGGTTATGCAATGTTCTCAAAGATGAATGAATCCCTGCCATGATATGGGTTACAGTCTAGTGAGAAAACGATGAAAGTAGTATTTAGGAAGACAGTAGCATATGGGTTTGAGAAGAGAGACATTGGTGACTGGAAGACCAGTTAAGAGGCTATAGCAGTCCAAGTCTGAAGTAATAAAGGCCAGACTTTAGATATCAGCAAGAAGCTAGGAGGGAAGAAGGAGATGGGAAAGATATTGCAAAGCAAAAATCATCAATCCTTGATAAGAGATTGGGTATGAGAGGAGAATTCAAAGATGATGAAGATTTTGAGTTGTGAATTAGGAAGTTTGTGGTGCCATTAACAAAGACAGGAAATTAGAGAATCCATTTAACCCTCTCTGTATGGGGCGGGGGCATGGAGGAAGGGAGATGTTTGGAGATGCCAGTTTGAGGTGTCTCTTGTTTTGAGTTCAGTGTATTAGCATGTACACAATATGAGTGTTTTTAAAAGGAAGATTTAATAGAAATGTTGTCAAGATTGCATGCTTAGGGGTAGATACCACTCATTCCATCCTAGGATACCAAGGGAATACCTGGAGAAGCATTGAAGTTGTAAACAAAATGTAAGGCCTTTCTTGAAAATGTTTGCTTTGGAGGCCCTATAGTTAGAATTTATAACATTGTTCACATCCTCTCTTAAATGTGTAATTTTCAGGTTTATGTTGCATTGGTAAGTTTAACTTTCTCTTTCTGGGAAAATAGAAGATACTATATAAACTCAGATGCTCAAAGACATTTTCTGAGTATCAGAGTTTAAGTCATAATTGGCTCATGAGGTAGTTCAGGGATGAACATTGTCATAACTGTTGCTCTGTTGAGATAGTAGCCAAAGTTTTTCCTCTTATGATCTTATGTTTGCAGTGCTTGGTTCCCTCTGCTTTTAAAGAAAAAAAATTTTTAACTGTGGTAAAATATATATGACATAACAATTGTCATTTTAACCATTCTAAGTATACAATTCAGTGGTATTAATTATATACTCAGTGTTGTACAACTATCACTACTATCTATTTGCAAAACTTTTTCATCACCCCAAACAAAAACTGTGGACCTGTTAAGCAATAACTTCCATTCTCCCCTCATCCCAACCCCTGGTAAACTCTAGTCTACTTTCTGTCTCTGTGAATTTGCTTATTCTAGATATTTCATGTAAGTGGACTCATATTTTTTGTGTGTGTCTTAGCGTAACATTTTCAAGGTTCATCAGTGTCATAGCATGTATCAGAACTTCTTTTTTGTAGCTAAATAATATTCCATTGTATTTGTGTATACTATATTGTTTATCTATGCATCTGTTGATGGAAACTTGGGCTTTTTCCACTTCTGACTGTTGTGAATAATGCTGCAGTGAACATTGGTATAGAAATATCTGAGTCCCTGTTTTTAATCTTGTGGATATGTACCTAGGACTGGGATTGGCTTAGTCCCTTTTAACCACATACTCATTATGTAGTAGTACCATTCTCGATCACATTGTGGAACACACAACTGGTATTTTGAGTTCTTCACAGCCAAAAAAGGACCTCACAAAGTGCCTAAACTTATGTACTTTGTTTATGAATTAGCTCTTTAATCACTGCCCCCCAATACATGTGCACACATACATTTACACAGTAATGTACTCTAGCTTTCAGAGAGAGTGTGCCTTGCCTCCCCTTGTTATTGCTGATTTTGTAAACAAGTGATTTTATTAGAATGGCTGCAGTTGTAGTTTGAAAAGAAATTGTGAAAGCGGAGAAAGAGCCCAAGAGTACTAGACTACAAGTCAGGAGATTAACTTGGTGATCTGCTTTCCAGAGCCTGAATAGATTGGAAAAAGAAATGCAAAAAGAGATAATTGAATCAAAAATAGGCATACTGACAAGAGAGAAAAAAAGAGAACTTTGGTCTTATGAGTATCCACGTCCATCTTCTATAGGTTGAAAAAGTGATACATTAGTTGAAGGAAACAAAGCGGAAAGCCTAGAAGGAAAAGAAGATATTGGTAAGTAACCTATATAAAGTAATACCCTACTTTTCCATAGGTCAGATTTATGCTTTCTTATTCCTAGCTGAGAGCTCATAGTAAATGGAAAGGTATCAATGAGCTAGTAAAAGCTGTCACAGATTCCACAACCCTTATTTGTTGGAGAGGCCCTCATTTGTGTAAGTTGACATAAAAGTCTAATGATTATGGCTCTCTGGTTCATATCCCACAAAAGATTTTTTAAAATTACATGATGGCAGCTTATTGAAGGAGTCAGGCACATGACAACACTGATCAGCGATAATAGATAGTATGAAGTCAAGGAAAACTAGCTCAAAAAGCGTAGCAATCTGCGACTATTCGTTGGCAGAAGGGCAAACAGTCCTACAGACCGATAGTCCCTGAAGGCATCCGAAGTTTACAGAAAAATATAGCTGATGATCATAATCATAACTCTGAACCATAAATAAAATATGTCACTTTAGAAACATTTTTACCAAACACTATTAAAATAAAAATGTTATGGTATTTAGAGAAGAAATATTGTAAAGACATATTTGAGGGACTTCCCTGGTGATACAGTGGGTAAGACTCAGTGCTCCCAATGCAGGGGGCCCAGGTTCGATCCCTGGTCAGGGAACTAGATCCCACATACACGCCGCAACTAAGAGTCTGCATGCCTCAACTAAAAGATCCCATGTGCAGCAATGAAGATCCTGCACGCCGCAACTAAGACCTGGTGCAGCCAAAATAAATAAATAAATAAATGTTTTTTAAAAAAGACACATTTGAGGAAATGTACTTATATGGCACCCCTATTCCTTGCTTTATACATGAGATATCATTGTAATATTTGCCTTTCTCAAGTTTTTCATACTGATTCAACATGTTTGAAGGAGTAGCTGTTTTTCAGTTGATAACAAGAAAGGGAAGATATGTTTTCACTTCTCTTCCCACAAACTCCAGTATAAACAGTGACACATGGCACTGATCCTTGCAATTCCTCTTCTGCAAATAAGTGCCTCCCATGGTGGATATGGGTTTGGAGGCAGAGATAGTTTATCACCTTAGATTTTCATTATATTTGCTCACTGGGGCAATATTAACCCCTCCTGATTAATAGTATCTTCTTACCTAAAGGACTTTCTACTTTTTTTTTTTTTTGCGGTACGCGGGCCTCTCACTGTTGTGGCCTCTCCCATTGTGGAGCACAGGCTCCGGACGCGCAGGCCCAGCAGCCATGGCCCACGGGCCCAGCCGCTCCGCGGCACATGGGATCCTCCCGGACCGGGGCACGAACTCACGTCCCCTGCATCGGCAGGCGGACCCTCAACCACTGCGCCACCATGGAAGCCCAGGACTTTCTACTTTTAATGAATAGGGAAGAAACGGCCTTGTGACTTGTGAGGAAAGTGAGGCAGCAGTAGCAGCGGCTTCCCTATGTGGTGACGATTGTAGCTGAGTCAAGCCTGAAACAGTGAACAATGAAATCATGCACTGCCTGACCTCATTCCAGTATAAGACTCAGATGGTTCATTGTACAGAGTGGGCCTTCTTGACACATGTCTAATGATGTTTTTATTAAAGTGGAATAAAGTACTGAAAGAAGTAATCTATTTATATTTGTTGGTAACTACCAATTCCAATTCCTTTATTGAGAGAGTATTTGATCTTAGTGTTGAAGGGACCTTGAAAGAAATCTCATTCAACCAGCCTTCTGATTTGTGAATCCACTTGGACAGATCTGATCACAGATCCACTTGTGATCAGATTCGGGCTGAGCCCTTAGGGCAAGAATTCTCCTCTCCCCACCAACATGAGACAACTCATATTATTGGGAAATTCTTGTTCCTATTCTGTCTCTCCCCTGTAGTTTCCATGCTCACAGGTCTTATTATAGCTCCTTGGCAACAATCTAATAAAAGTTGGTTTTTTTAATAAACCTTTTTTTATCTAGTTAATATTTGAAAAATGCTTGTTATAAAATTTTTCAGTGGTTTTTACATCTGTGCCAGTTGTCAGTCTTATCCCTTTCTACCAAATATCTCTTCAGTAGCTAAGTATTAATTATTTTTATTTATTTATTTATTGGCTGCTTTGGGTCTTCATTGCCGTGCGTGGGCTTTCTCTAGTTGCGGCAAGCGGGGGCTACTCTTTGTTGCAGTGTGCAGGCTTCTCATTGCGGTGGCTTCTCTTCGTTGTGGAGCACAGGCTCTAGGCATGCGGGCTGCAGTAGTTGTGGCACGCAGGCTCAGTAGTTGTGGCTTGCAGGCTCTAGAGCGCAGGCTCAGTTGTTGTGGCGCACAAACTTAGTTGCTCCGTGGCATGTGGGATCTTCCCGGACCAGGGCTCGAACCCGTGTCCCCTGCATTGGCAGGCAGATTCCTAAGTATTAATTATTAATACTACCATTGTATTAGAATTTTTCTTCTGTATGTAGCATGAAGAAAGTTGCTATTCTGTTAATAGATTTTCACTCTGTATCTTCCTTGATTTAGTATTTAATTTTTATTATTCAGTTATTAACTGATGTCTGTAATCTGTAATGACTCACTTCTTTTCTTTCTACTCTTTTCTAAAATTATCTGACTTTTATTTGAAGTATTTAAACTCATTTTCACTCTTAGAAACAAGCAGGACATTGTTTGAATTGTAGTTTTTCTGACTTTAATTCTTTTCCTTAAGTAAAATATTGGGACTCTAACAGAAAAAATGAATGGCTTCAAGTGGTGGGATATGATATTTTCAGAGCAGTTAAAAGTCTATGACATTTTTAATTTTTAAGAGTTAATATCATTGGAGGGACTTCCCTGGTGGCACAGTGGTTAAGAATCCGCCTGCCAATGCAAGGAACACGGGTTCGAGCCCTGGTCCAGGAAGATCCCACATGCCACGGAGCAACTAACCCCATGTGCCACAACTACTGAGCCTGCACTCTAGAACCCGTGAGCCACAACTACTGAAGCCTGCACGCCTAGAGCCTGTGCTTTGCATCAAAGAGAAGCCACTGTAATGAGAAACCTGTGCACCACAACGAAGAGTAGCCCTTGCTCACTGCAACTAGAGAAAGCCCGCACACAGCAACGAAGACCCAACACAGGCAAAAATAAAATATAAATAAATAAATAAATTTATAAAAAGTAGTTAATATCATTGGAATAATATATAGTTTCTAAAGCAAGAAGTATGTAAGTTGTGTTAATAGGAATATATATAAACTGGAAAGAAAAAGCTGAATACAAAATACTATACAAATACTGGTTATAACTGGCAGTAGCCAGCCTCCAAGATGGCCCCATTGATCCTCACCTCCTAGTATTTGTGCCCTTGTGTAGTCCTCTTGCACATTTCATCAGCATTGGTCTGTATGACCAGTGGAATATGGGGAAAATGATAGTGTATGACCTGAAGGGTCGTACAAAGCATTGCTGCTTCTGCATTGCTCTCTCTTGGATTGCCCACTCTGGAGGAAGCCAGCCAGCACATTGTGAAGACATTTAAGGCTTTATAGAGAGTCCATGTGGGAAGCAACTGAGACTTTTTTCCAACAACCAAGATCAGCTTGCCAACCATTGAGTGAGCCATCTTGGAGATGGGTCCTCGGCCTTATCCAAGCCTTCAGATGACTGCAGCCCCAGCCTGCATCTTGACTACAGTATCATGAGAGACCCTGAGCCAGAACTGTCAAATTAAGCCACTCCCAAGTTCCTGAACTAGAAACTATGAGATAATAAATGTTTCTTGTCATTCTAAGCAACTAAGTTTGGGGGTTATTTGTTGTGCAGCAATAGATAACTAAGGTACAGGATCCTAAAATATTTATTGATTTGATATGTAGAAGAGAATTTGGACAATGTAAACAGTGTTTACTATCTTATAGATTTCTTTTGGAAAATCACTTTATCACAGTTTTAACAGTTGAATGTGTTTTGTTAGAGAGATTGAATTTAGCTATAGACCTAATAGATTCAGAAAAAGAAAATTATAGCTCCTCCTAAAACAAATTGAATAGGTATTCATTAATCATTCTCTCTTAAAAATTTAACTATTTATGAAAGTATTCTCCCTTTTTATGTCACTTTGCACTTTATTTCTATTGTCACTTCTCATTGAGCACCTTACTGGATGGATACTCTTCTAGGTGCTTGGGCTACATCAAAACAAAAAAGAGGGGCCTCCCTGGTGGCGCAGTGGTTGAGAGTCCGCCTGCCGATGCAGGGGATACGGGTTCGTGCCCGGGTCCGGGAGGATCCCATATGCCGCGGAGCAGCTGGGCCCGTGAGCCATGGCCGCTGAGCCTGCGCGTCCGGAGCCTGTGCTCCGCAACGGGAGAGGCCACAACAGTGAGAGGCCCACGTACCGCAAAAAAAAAAAAAAGAAAAAAAAAAAAAAAAAAGATTTCTCCTCTCAAGGAGCTTATATTCTATCAGAGAAAGGCAGATAGTAAACATAGTAAATAATCTCTCTAGTACGTTAGAATTGATAAGTGGTGTGGAGAAAAAACGTAGACCAGTGTAAGGGGGATTGAGAAAGCAGATGGAGGTAGGGGAGAGTGAGGGAGAGTGGTTAGAGTAGTAAAGATAGGCCCCTATACAGAAGCGGCATCTGAACAATGATTTGAAGGAGTTGCAGGAATTCATCAAGTGGATATATGGGAAAAGATTGTTCCAGACAGTGGGGCCAGCTAGAGCAAAGGCCATAAGGCAGGAGCCTGTGTGACGTTTCAGCACGGAGTGTGGGTGGGGTGAGTGAGGTGCAAACTGTTAGTAGATGAGGTCCGAGAGGTCATGGGGTGGGAGGCGGAGCAGGTGGACCCGTGAAGGCTATTGTTTGGACCTTGCTGCCCTGAGGGAAATGGGAAGTCAGTGCTGGACTTTGCAGAAGAGAGACATGCTCTAACTTATAGTTTAAAGGATGACTTAGTTGCTTGTTAAAGATAGACTCTAGGGGAGTCAGGGTAAAAGGAGAGATCTGTTAGGACAATATTAGAGTAAATCATATGACAGATGATGGCGGCTCTGGCCAAGGCAGTGGTGGTGGAAGTGGTCAGAAACAGTCAGATTCTGGAAATGTAATAAAGGTAGATAGACCAGCGGGAAACAGATCAAAAGCTCCTGGTCATGCACAGGAAAGAGATCAAGCTACTGTAAGACTTTCACATCTGATGCCAGTCTTTGACCATCTTTCTCTGCTCTGCACTGTCTTCCCCACCCCCATAGCTACCTTTCCCTAGTACCACACTGGCTGACCTTTCCTGTGGCCTAGCAGTTAAAACTGTGCGCTCTGGAATTAGTCCATCTGGGTTTGATTTCTGGCTCTTTTCACTTATCTACTGTGTGGTCTTAAATTACTTAAGCCTAGGGCTTCCCTGGTGGCGCGGTGGTTGAGAGTCTGCCTGCCGATGCAGGGGACACGGGTTCGTGCCCCGGTCCGGGAGGATCCCGCATGCCACGGAGCGGCTGGGCCCGTGAGCCGTGGCTGCTGAGCCTGCGCGTCCGGAGCCTGTGCTCTGTAACGGGAGAGGCCACAACAGGGAGAGGCCCGCGTACCGCACAAAAAAAAAAAAATTACTTAAGCCTCAGTTTTCTTATTTCTAGAATGGTGATGTTAATAATAGAACTACCTCACAGGGTGGTATTGTGAGATTAAATGAGATAATCCATGTAAAATACTTCACATAGTGCTTGGCAGATATTAAGATCTCAGTAAATAATAGCTGCTATTATTATTATTACCTCAGATTGTTTTCCTTTGGCCACAGTCTTTCCTCTGCATTAAATGCTAACCTTCTTATACCTCTTCCCCTCTAATCTTCTATTTTTTTGTTTTCATTGTTTCTCAAATCCATATGACAGAAAACTCTTGAGGAAATTTAAAAATGAAATAAGACTATCCATACTTTCCCTGCTATCTGTTTTCATCTTTTTATAGTCTCTCTGCTCTTTGTCCGCATGTCTCTGTTATTTATGTAGGTACTTCTGCTCATTTTTCATAATCAGTTTAAATGTCATCTCAGTGCCTTTCCTAATCCTCTAGGTAGAGTTAGTCATCTGTGCTTTGGGCTCCTTTAGCATTTTTGTTATTAACTTTAAAAGATGTGGTTATTTGTATATGTATCTGTCACCTCTGCCACACTCTGAGCATCTTGAATTTAAAAGTCTGTTTATTCACCTTTAATTCTCTGGCACCTAGTACTTTGTAGGCACCAGTAAACACTTGTAGAATTAGACAAGTGAGTGGAACCTACCAAGGCTCCCCACCCTAATCCTTCTTACATGTAACTGCCAGATTCATATTTGTGACACTCCCTTGCTCAAAATTTTCAATGGCTTCCCATCGCCTGCAAAGTGAAGTCTAAATTCCTTAGCTGAGTATTTGGTGTGTTGTACTATCTGACCTCAGTTTGCCTTTACAATTTTATTTTCTACTACAATTAGTCAAACTGCTCTGTTTACTATCCCTTGGGGTTCCCCCATCCCCTTTCTGCATCCGTGTCTTGATTCATATTATTTCTTTTTCCTGAAAAGCGCTCCTCTTCTGTCCCTAGTTCCCCTCTTCAGTACCCTCCTCAAATGCCACCGCTTTCACAAGGCCTTCTCTGATCATCCCAGCTGGAAGTAATCTCTCCCTGCTTTGAAATCTCAGAGCATGGAACTGTGGTACTTGTCACATTTTAACTTTACAAAGGTAATTAAATGGACATGTATTTTTTTTCCTGTTTACTGTAGTATCTCTTTTGTTTAAATTAATTAATTTATTTTTGGCTGCATTGGGTCTTCATTGCTGCACACAGGCTTTCTTTAGTTGTGACGAGCGGGGGCTACTCTTGGCTGCGGTGTGCAGGCTTCTCACTGTGGTGGCTTCTCTTGTTGCAGAGCACGGGCTCTAGGTGCACGGGCTTCAGTAGTTGTGGCTCGCGGGCTCTAGAGCGCAGGCTCAGTAGTTGTGGCATACGGGCTTAGTTGCTCCGCAGCATGTGGGATCTTCCTGGACCAGGGCTCGAACCCAGGTCCCCTGCATTGACAGGTGGATTCTTAACCACTGCGCCACCAGGGAAGCCCTACAGTAGTCTCTTAAAGGGCAGGTCTAAGATGATTCATCTTTGCCTGCTATACTTTATACTTATAAGTAGCACTAGGCAACTGATGATTTCTGGAATGGCTAAATGAACGAATATGTGAATAAATAGACTTCCTAGAATAGCACTCCTATAGGCTGCTTTGGAGGGGAAATGGGAGTTGTGGATGTGATACATAGCCATAGTAAGACACTGGGAAAGAGGGTGCTCCCTGCTCCAGTGCTCCTGTCTGCAGATACCATTAGCCCAATTGTACCAAGTTCATTTAGGACGTATTTCCTGATGTCTGACATGTTCCCCGCTCAGTACTTGGCTTTAGAAATAAAAAAGATATTATGTACCTTCACCTGTATACCCTTCAAGTAGCAAAGTGTTCCAGGGCTCTGGCCCTTGGTATCAGGTATGTAAGTCCTAAGTTACATCCTCAAATGAGGCATTGCTTACCGTGCTGAAATCTATCTCAGACTTACCTTATTAGACCCACCTTGGTTTTACTTTGCTTGGCTAACTTATGCTCTGGGTGTTTTGGCTAATCCACTCCCATGGTTCAGCTTACTGTTTAAAAATTTCATTCTAGTTACACTTTAAATTTGCTTTATGTTTAATTTTTAACTTTGTTAAAGCCAGCTATGCTGTGGAACTCAGAAGAATTGGCAGTGGGAGCTTTTACATTTCAGTGTTTTCAGATGTTTTGGTAGACCTTTCTAGGCACCTCTCTCATTCCATTATTTTACACTTTTGGGAAATACTGTCATTTTATTCAGATCAGTCAATATTGATATTTGCTTAAGGAGGGAATAGAAAGCCATAAATAACTGTCAGGTGTCACCATGGAACTGTATAAGGGAAACAAGTCCACTCATTTGGAAATCTGATTTGATGCCTCCAGAACAATGGTTTCTCACACCTGTCCTCTTTATTCTGGTACACCTCTACATTCCAGCCATACTGAGCTCTTAATATTTGAAGTTCTCAAGGTTCTCCTGTGTCACTTCCCCAGGGTAATTCCTGTCTGATTCAGGACTCAGGTTATGCCTCTCGTCCCTTAAAAAGCCTCCCACTCCCTTCCAGCTCTATCCTTCTCCTTCTAAGATGAGTAACTTGTCCCTTATGTCCATTGCTGTCATACCCTGTGCATAGTTCTGTCAGAGAACTTGCCGCAGTACATTATAGTGTTGGTTTGTCTGTTTCTTCTGGGCCTATATTTGAATTCTCTTTTGTATCTAGAAGCTAGCACAGTGTCTGGTATATATTAGAAACTCAGTGATGCTTATTAATTAGACAATTCAATGCCAGCCTTCTAAATTCATCTCAAGGATGGAAGCTATTGAGGAGTGCTGTTCACTTCTCTACTATTGGGCTAATGTTGTAAAAACATGAATCAATATTCTTACATGGTTACATATTTTTAATTGTAAACATAGCATTATTAAATAATGTTGTAAAAACATTAATTATAATCTCCTGTGTAAAAACCACACAGAATTCAGTTCCTCAGCAACTTCAGCCCTATAGGCAGTAATTCTGCCAGTTGGCACTTAACTATTATAAAAGTAGATGAACCAGACAATCATGTATACTCAGAAAAAAGGTAGCTAACGGAGGAATGAAGGATACAGAAGGGAGTGAGTTAGCAGAATGCCATGTGTTAGTTGCAAACTAGCACAAAGGTGAATGTGATTCACGAAGCTAGCTTGATTCAGAAAGGCTGAAATAGGAGCAAAGAGCAAAAGGCAACCAACAGTGAAATCAAGGATTCACAGAGATCGGGCAGGCACGAGCAGGTGAGCACACAGGTAGGGCCCGCATCCTGTGGGATTGTGGACTCAAGCTCTGGGTGACATGGAAGAAGGGAATCCAGAGTGTGATGCTTTGGGGAGGCTGAGGGGGAAGGACTGGTGTTTACTACAGAGACAGAGATGCACTGAAAAGACCTTAGAAGGAGATGGGCATAGTGACAAACCCTAGCTGGCACCAAAGTCTCAAAAGAATTGATGAGAGGGCTTTGTTGGGGGTGAATAAGGAGATAGCCAGAGAGATTGAGAAGACCAATTCTGAAAGGAGTGGATTTAAATATACCGATATATACTCTTCAGTCTATGTACATTATTTTGAGTAGCATATAAAACTTTGTAAATAACACATTGGGAGAAACAATCCATCCTTTAAAGTTTGGAATCATGATCTTCCCATGGGTGGGTAGTTACTCTCCTTTTGGAAAGAAGTCAGCTATTCTTATTAAATGGATGAGATACAGTCCCTGAGTCACTGGATCACACTGTTCATCCCTTCAGGGTATATATTCAACACCTACTATGTGCCAGTATTAAATTATGTAGTGTATTAGAAGGTGAGAAGTGCTGTGGAGAAAAATAAACAGGGAATGAAGGTAGAAGACGTACATGTGACCAGGTGGGTTGCAATGTTACAGTAGATAAGGAAGGACTCTCTGAGAAGGGGACATTTGAGCAAGCCTTGTAGGCTGTGTCATGTAAAATAGTGCACCATTATATGTGCTCTAAGTTGTAAGCCTTTCTAATACCATCCTTAAAGTAGCTAATCTTAAAGAAAAATGAGATTGGAAGTGGTGTTAGAAGGTAAGGGTTGAGAGCAGAAGGTGCGTTTTATGTGTTCATCCTTTGCTTTTCCTAAAATCTACTGTTTAGTTTACACTGAACACCTGGTATGACTGCAGTTTTCACTTCATGAAAACAGATAGCTATTATGCATTTTTTTTCTCCTTGAAATTTCTTTTGGAAGAAAACAAATGTTTGCTTAATGGAAACAGAAGCTGGAACAGTTTTTTTTCAGAAACCACAATAACAGAGAAAATATGAGTGAGCCCTGAAGAAGTTGCTGTGGAATCAGTCATAGTGATGGAAGCAGGCTGGTGACTGGAGAGCCCCTAAATACACTTCCTGAGAATGTGGAATATGGTTTGAACTTTGAACAAGGCAATGATCTGTTAATACTCAGAATCTGAAAGGTGGTTTTTTTTCAGTTCTTTAGATTGATCTACATGACCAGCCTAGTTGCTGGAAAAGAAGAATCCACCAAAGGGAGTGATTTAAGATGTGAGTATGAATCTGGCCAAGCAGCTGCCCTGTTGCAGTGGTTGATTTCCTGAGATGAGCTTCCTTTGTTTGAGATTCTAAGTTTTCCTTTCCTTAGCCAGTAGCTCTCATTCTTAACGACAGAAGTTGAGCCTTGAAGAGTGCTCAGACTGATAATTCTAACTCTGCCTTTGAGGTACTTCAGAACAACTCTAGTTATTTTAAATAGTTTTACATTCCAAATGCAATTAACTTTAATTAGCTTTATTTTATATGATATGTCACCTGGGAAGGGAGGCATTTTGATAAAATGAACCCTGGGAGATCCACAAACCTGAGAATGATTAAGGATCCTCAATCTGTACTCCAGATATACCAAGTATTCTATTAGAGATTTGCGGACTGGGAATGGGGACTTTGGAATTAGATCTTGTTTAACTAGTAGCTATGACTCACACAAGGAGAAGTTCAGAGGTGAAAGATGGATCAGAAGACCCAAAACTGTTTTGAGCAAAGTACATAAAGGGCAATTAAGGAAGCCTTAAATCTTAGAGGATAGATAGGGCATTCTTCATTAATACCAGGAGAAGATACAGCCTATGCAGGAGACATTTTCCCATGTATCTTATTCTAGGTTTTCTGCATCATTTGTACCCAACCTACCATGATATACAAATCCAGAACAAACAGTGCTGAGCACTTATAAGTTTCTTGCCTTGCTAAGGACATGTTAAGAAATACAGGCAGTAACTTGCCATAACTCACCACTGACCTGCTTTATGACTTTCAACAAGTCATTGAGCCTTTCTGTCTTAATTTGCCCACCTGCTCTAAGTTCTTATGGAGATAACATGGCCTAACCTGTGAAGGATGTTTTAAAAACCATAATGGTCTAGTTAAGTGTTTTTGAATTAAGTTGATTTATTTCCTTAAAATGTGGTTGAATGTGCAAGCCACTGGCCATATCGTTGTCACAGGTGGCCTGATTTTTAAAGGCTGTGAACACCCCAATACTAGGGACTTTGTAACTTTTTTATAACTTTAATTCAGAAATTGAAGCTTCTGTTTATCAATCAAAAAGAAGAAAGAGGGAATTCCCTGGCAGTCCAGTGGTTAGGACTACACACTTCCACTGCAGGGGACACCAGTTGGATCCCTGGTCAGGGAACTAAGATCCCACAAGCCATGCAGTACGGCCAAAAAAAAAGAAGAAGAAGAAAAAGAAGAAGAAAGAGACGGAAAGAGAGAGGAAGTGTTAGTATATGATCTAAAGACAAAATTGTCAAAATGGAAAGAAAAAAATTAGATTCAACATTAGGAGCAGGGTGGCAGAGAGAGCTTTTGAGTATGTGAGATCCACCCTACAATTAAAAGCAGAGCATGGGAAAATATATTTCAAATCCCAATGTCCTTTTGCAACCAGGTACCCTTCAGAAAAGGTGCTAAGAGCCTATGTCACCCTGGTCTAGCTTGTTGTGCTGGTTATTAGGAATAGAGAAGGAGCAGCTTAGGGAAAGGGGCGGGATTTCTGTAATGGGTGTTTCTTCTTTTACAAGTGTAAACAAAGAGGCCAGTTGGTCTAACCTTGCGTGTCTTTGTCCTATAAGCCACTGCAGGTGTGTTAGCAGCACTGCTTCTGTAACGGAAGACTCACTACATCTTGGAAGAGAATGGCCATTTCCCAGGGGGCAGCCTTTTTCATGCTGGTAGTGTCCTGTGTTTGCAGCACTGTCTTCCACAGAGACCAGCAGACTTGGTTTGAGGGTGTCTTCCTGTCTTCCATGTGTCCCATCAATGTCAGTGCCAGCACCTTGTATGGAATTATGTTTGATGCAGGGAGCACTGGAACTCGAATTCATGTTTACACCTTTGTGCAGAAATTACCAGGTACGTGCAACTGGTACCCTCACCAGAGTCAACAAATCCATACTTTAGCAACTCCTCCCAGAAATAAATGTGCTGAGAGTGTGTGATGTCAGTTACAGAATCTTACAGCGACTGAATGTCTTTCTTCAGAGAACACTTTGGGCTATAACTGAACACATATGGTTTAATTCAGTGTGAAATTAAGAGAGATCTGGACTGCCTGTAGTCTGAAACCCATGTGTCCAAGAAGTACAGCTGTAATGTGTCTTTCCTTTTCTCTAAAGGTGACTATTACTCCAGGGTACAGAATATTGAGAGTGGTCTTGAGAGAAAGATCACTACCATGCTCGGAAAAGGGGATGAGGGGACCCTGAAGATTAACGTTTTCTAAATATTCAGTGTTCTATCCTCAAGTTACACACAGAGTCTAGGGAAAGGAGTAGAAGCTAGGTGTCCACCAGAGAAATGGCAGAGGGACCCTCAGTGATTACTTTTCATCCTCCATCCCCCTACCCAATACTCCTGCAAGCCATTTCTCACAGGTGGGATGACTTGGAATATCTGGGGGAAGTAGCAGGTTAATATGATACAGAGCCCAGAATCAGAAACAGCCTAACTTTTTTTTTTTTAATTTATTTTTGGTTGCCTTGGGTCTTTGTTGCTGTGTGCGGGCTTTCTCTAGTTGCAGGGAGCTGGGGCTGCTCTTCGTTGCGGTGCATGGGCTTCTCATTGCGGTGGCTTCTTTTGTTGCAGAGCACGGGCTGTAGGTGCGCGGGCTTCAGTAGTTGTGGCACGCAGGCTTCAGTAGTTGTGGCTCACGGGCTCAGTAGTTGTGGCTCGCGGGCTGTAGAGCACAGGCTCAGTAGATGTGGTGCACGGGCTTAGTTGCTCCGTGGCATGTGGGATCTTCCTGGACCAGGGCTCAAATCTGTGTCCCCTGCATTGGCAGGTGGGTTCTTAACCACTGCGCCACCAGGGAAGTCCAGAGACAGCCTAACTTTTGATAATCAGCCATCTCTCTTCTGTTTTGCTCCATGGACAACATAGGACAGCTTCCAATTCTGGAAGGGGAAATTTTTGATTCTGTGAATCCAGGACTTTCTGCTTTTGTAGATCAACCTAAGCAGGTGAGTTTTTTACAATTAGATGTTTCAATTCTCAAATGCCTTGATAACTTTACCACACCACTGCTGTTAAATATCTCATGCTGTTCACTACTGATATTGAGGTCATGTGTGAGATCAGTTTTCTGTCCTAGCTAATCTCCTGGATAACAGTAATTGTACACCCCAGGCTCACCAGGGCTTAGGTGGAAGGAGGTGTGAAAATAGATTGTGGCCATGCAGGGATAACACGGTCTTTCAAGAACTACCAAATGTAAAATAGATAGCTAGTGGGAAGCTATCTACTGTGACCACCTAGAGGCGGGGGATAGGGAGGGTGGGAGGGAGACACAAGAGGGAGGGGATATGGGGATATATGTATATGTATAGCTGATTCACTTTGTTATGAAGCAGAAACTAACACACCATTGTAAAGCAATTATACTCCAATAAAGATGTTAAAAAAAGAAAAAAGAAAAAGAAACTGCGCTCTTTGTATTTACTGTTTAAGATTTTGATTTGAAGCCATCAACTGCATCAATTAATGTAGATGGAGAAAATGGTTGTGAAGTTCTATAAGGTAGGAGGTATACACATGGCAATTAAGGGAATATAGATCCAGTGAACTCCACTTCAGAGTGCCCTTATACAGCACAGAACCATGCTTATATTCTAGAAATTGGGCAAAACCCACGACAACAAAAATTTTCAGTAATAGAAGATGAATGTAGAGTTCTGTCATAACTGTATTTCACATTTGAGCTCTCACAACATACAGCACCCCATGTCAGAGGCCACAATGATATAAAATAGAATAAGGCAGAATGTTGAACTTTGGTAGCATATATAAAGGTGTTGTTCAGTGTCACAAGTGTAATCATTAACCAAAGGAACACCTGATGCTAAAAATGGCTTGAACTTGAAGAACCGAGAGGATGTTTATTTTCTTAGCTTGCTGTTATGAAATGGCAAATGTGCTAGAAAATTAGGAGCTGTTGAAAGCAACCACATTATTAGAAACTGATTTGACATTTGGAGAGTAAAACTGTGTTGTGGTTGCTAATAATTATAATGATTAAGAGGCAGCGTGTTGTCAGAACAGATGTTTACTCAGATAAACAATGGCTTTAAAATAACGGTTTTTAACATACCATAATTTGAACATCTGCTGTGTGCCATGCAGGTAGGTGCTGGTAATGCAAAAATGAACCTGATGTGTTCTGTCCTTGTAGAAGTCATAAAAGAGGTAGCATAATAACAGCTGCAGCTGGCATTTTTGTGGCAGCTCCACACAGTCTGCTGCATCTAACGCATGCAACAGTTTTGTATGATGGTATCTCCATCTCACAGCGGAGGAGACCAAGCCCCAGGAGCGCCAAGTGACCTATGTTAGGCCACAGGGCTAGCGAGCAAGTCTTCTAACTCCAGGCCTTGTTTCCTTCACCATACCAACTTTCTGGCCTGAAGCTAATTTTTTAAAAAATATGTTGTTATTAGTGAATGAATATGAAATTCTTTAATATTAGATACCATTTTTCTTTGCTTTGCTTTTTTTTTGGCTGCGCCATGCTGCTTATGAGATCTCAGTTCCTCAACAGGGGATTGAAACTGGGCCACAGCAGTGAGAGCACCGAACCCTAACCACTAGACCACCAGGGAACTCCCCCCGTGAAGCTAATTTTTATTTGAGATAAAATAACAATTAAAATGACCACACTGTAAAAGAATCTTTTTTTTTTTTTTTTTTTTGCGGTACACGGGCCTCTCACTGTTGTGGCCTCTCCCGTTGTGGAGCACAGGCTCCGGACGCTCAGGCTCAGCAGCCATGGCTCATGGGCCCAGCCACTCCGTGACATGTGGGATCTTCCCGGACCGGGGCACGAACCCGTGTCCCCTGCATCGGCAGGCGGACTCTCAAGCACTGCGCCCAAGAATCATTTTTATTATAACTTAATCAGAATGAAATGGCTTCTCCTTCTTCAAAGAAGCCCGCTTCTTTAGGTCTCTGCTCTGTGGAGCAGAGAAGGGTCGGAGCCCTCTGCCACCTCACTCCTGGTACTCTGCCAGAGCATGCTGAGGGAATGGACAAGCTCCACTAAATGAACTGTTCACTGGATACGTGAATCATCTCTTTTGAAGGGTGCTGAGACTGTTCAAGAACTCTTAGAGGTGGCCAAAGACTCAATCCCTCGAAGTCACTGGAAGAGAACGCCAGTGGTCCTGAGGGCAACAGCGGGACTGCGCTTACTGCCAGAAAAGAAAGCCCAGGCTCTGCTCTTTGAGGTAGTTTTTGTTTTTTACAAGAAACCAGTAATTTCTTGCCTAAGTCCTTCTCTAGTTTCTTAAGGAAAAGGAGTGAGTTCTGCTAAAATTTTATCTAGGGAAAATGAAGAGTGTAGTTTTCTAAGCATTATAGGATACAGTCAAAATGCAGAAATCTATTCTATTGCCTTAGGGAATCCAGATTTCTTTCTTTTTTTGCTAGGTAAAAGAGATCTTCAGGAAGTCACCTTTCCTGGTACCAGATGACAGTGTTAGCATCATGGATGGATCCTATGAAGGTGAGAGAGGTGTTGATGTATGTTCTAGGGGGAGAGGGCCAGGGTTAACAAAAGATCTGATTAAAGGAACTGGGAACAGGGATGGGGGTGCTGAAGAAAAAGGAACTAAGTAAGGAGAATAAATAAGGAGAACAAATAAGCAAGGAGGAAGGGGATAGCAGGAAATGGAAAGATGGGGAGAGGGAAATGTATGCTTTAGACATGAAATTTAGAGAGAAAAAGAGTAAAGATGGGGCTAGGGAACGGGGGTAAAAAATGCTCTGGATATAATCTTTGTCTTCTCTCCTTTTTTAGGCATATTAGCTTGGGTTACTGTGAATTTTCTGACAGGTAATATATTCTCAAGTTTATATCTAAGACCTTAACTGGGTTTCACACATGGTCAGGGAGCAGAAACACCTTTTTTTTTTTGTATTGTTCTTTCTTTTGTTTAATAAAAAGGAGGGTGGGGAGGAAAGACAGGAAGTTAGTGTCTGTTACCTGCCTTCAAGGCCTCAGCTGCAGCAAGAGTCCTTCTAGGTTAGCATTTGTTGGCAGCCTTTGGGGCTGGGGAGCAGTGGAGTATTTACAGAATTCCTCCAATATATGACAAGAGCAGGAGAGAAATTGCAGACAGGAGTGTTGGGCTGTCCAGGAAACAGAAGATGTTCAGAGCTGGCTCTCATTCACAGGTCAGCTGCATGGCCACAGCCAGGAGACTGTGGGGACTCTGGACCTGGGGGGTGCCTCCACCCAAATCACGTTCCTGCCGCAGTTTGAGGTGAGTCAGATACATATGAAGATATGGTTACCAGCCCACTTGACAGGCATATCGTGGTGCTAAGAAAGTGGTGCCCCATTTCAGACAGCAGCTCCACCATGAACAGGCTGAGTCAAGTCAATTAATGACAGACCGAACTTCCCCTCACTGTTCAGAGTCCCTTTGATTCCTCAAGCCTTGTGAGATTAGTTGTTTAATCTTCTCCTTCATCTCTTATTTTTTGGGGAGGAGGGATAGGGATGGTGGTGATAACATCTTCAGGTAATTGGGGATCCTGAATAGTCTTTTTGCTTTTTCTGTTTTACAGAAAACCCTGGAACAAACCCCTAGAGGCTACCTCACTTCCTTTGAGATGTTTAACAGCACTTATAAGCTCTATACACATAGGTGAAGAGGGGAACATGGAGGAATAATAATATTTCACATTGTATGATTCTCCTAACTTTTCAAAACATTTTCACATCTATTATTGCATCTGACCAGCCTTACAAAGTCTTTGCCAGTCCCTGAAGGCCTGTTAACTGAAACCTAAGCTACTTACCAAAGCCCAAGGGACCCAAGAGGTTTCTCCATTCTTGTCCTCAAAAACATATAATAGTAATAAAGTAAAAAGTAATGTAAGGTTTTTAAAAATAATGTAAAAGAGTAAAAGATAAGTAATATAAGAGTAAAAGTAATATGAGTCAAGTTTTCTCCAGAGAGAGGATACTCAGAGAAGGTTCAGCCAAAGCTCTGTGTCAGCTCCTTTTAAGCTGACCTTCAGATGTTCAAAATCCAGCCTAGAATTTGATCACAGTTGGGCTGGGAGCTAAGATAATGAGATTTCTTCTGGGGATGGTTCCCAGTGTGGGACCCTAGGAAGTGTCACTGCCCCTGGCCTTTAAAGCATAGCTGTGGGAAGTTCTTACTGCATGGCCTTGATCTGAACTGTGCAAGAATTACTGCTTGTTGTCCACACGAGATGAATAGAGCACAGAGAACAAGGTTTTCTTCCCTCCAGAGTGAGATAGAGAAACCATGTTACTTTTGCAAGAGGGAGCTTTAGGCTAGAGAATTCAGGATCACATGAAATTAGTCAATCCTGTATTTTACAGTTACTTGGGATTTGGATTGAAAGCTGCGAGACTAACAACTCTGGGAGCCCTGGAGACAGAAGGTTCGTCTGGGTGTGCTGGTTGGGGTAGGGTGAGAGTGACACCAGTACTCAGCTTGCCTTTTCCCTACCTTGGCAGTGATTCTATGGCAGAAAGGGTGATGCTGAAGTAAGAGGCCTGTGTTGTATAATAGACATCATAATGGCAAATTCCTTTTCTACTTTATGAGGTCAGATGTTTTGGTATATATATTATTAGCCATTTCCAGCATGAAGTCTCTTGGTATGGGGGGGAACGGTCTGTGGGGCAGACCGTTAAACTTGGTTAAACTTGGCAGGAGCTTGCTCAAGCCCTTAGTTTTACATTTTACATGGGAGGTACAGGTAGCAGCAGTCCACTTACAAGGTGGAATAACTGAACAACTCCATTCCTTTCTTCCTAGGCAGTAGAGGGGTAAAGAGCTCAGCTTTTGGGGTCAGGCAGAACTAGGGTCAGTCCCAGTCTTGTAATTTGGGGCCAGTTAGCTAAACTTTTTGTGCCCGTTTCCTCACCTTAAAAGAGATTTTGCATTTATTTTAATTTTTATGGTGTGTGGTTCACAGTAAGCTATTATTGTGATGAGTATATAGCATTTCAGAGTTTACATTTTCAAGTGTATTTTATTTAAGCCTCACAACAATCAATGAGAAAAGTAGAACAGTATTTTTTCCCTTTTTTAGAAAGGAGGGAACTTATTCCATTGTAGGTTTTACATTTGAGATGTGATGAAAGCCATCAACCCCTCTGCCAAATGGACATAAGGATGAAAGTTTGCCTGTAGTTTCAGGGGGTTCACCAACCCCACAAAGCCCATCTATGAACCCTGAGTTAAGAATTCCCATCGTAGTATGCAGTCGTGGAACTAATTTCATATGATTTTAAGGCCCAGCCACCTTGATTATTCCTTTCAACCTTACTGACTTCTTGCTTTCCTTCCTCTCTCTTTCTCTCTCACACCCTTGCCTCTTTGTGGTCTGGTTTCTTTCAGGAATTGATGGACACACTTTCCGAAGTGCCTGTCTACCAAGATGGTTGGAAGCAGAGTGGATCTTTGCGGGTGTGAAATACCAGTATGGTGGCAACCAAGAAGGCAGGTGATATTTTTTCACTGGTTGAAATTACTTTTGCAGTAGAAGTCTGGAAAAGTCCCATGGGAAACTTTTTCCAGAGCTAGGAGAAGCTTGTCTTTTGCAGGAACTAGTTCCAAATAGATGCTGGTGTGCCTCCAAGGAGTAGTGTAAAGTGACCGTGAACAAGGCAGCTGTCACTCTGTGTTCAGCTCTTTCCCTGCCCAAGTGTTGTGGATCCATTAGAAACCTCTTCTTACCCTGGGTCTAATGTATTGAGGGTCTCTGCCCTCAGCAGGGTGAAGCTGTTTCAGATCCAATTAATGTTTAGCTATTTCAGTTATAGAATTGAGACGATAAGAAGAATAATTGATCTTAGGTATTATAAAAGGCATAGACCTTAAACGCGAGGAAAAAACTTGATTTTTCCCATGAAGGAAGCAGGTGAGCCTCTGCATACTTCTCATAAATGCCATGAAACATAATGCTAAGGGGCAGCTTGAGGTCGGCTGTGGCTTTTTTGGTGAACACAGGTTAGGGAGGGGACCTGCCGTGGAGAAGCAGGTACTGGTTCTCCAGAGGGATGAGGCTGCGAAATTTTGTTCATCTTTGTCTGTAAGCCCTTTGTCCTGAGCCTCAGCTCGCCTTGATCCTCCTGCTGTTCCACTGGCTTCAGCAGCTTGCCTCTCACTTTCTCACCTTGCCCCTGTGCACCTTTTGCCCCACCAGGGGAGGTGGGCTTTGAGCCCTGCTATGCTGAAGTGCTGAGGGTGGTCCAAGGAAAACTTCATCAGCCAGATGAGGTCCAGAGAAGCTCCTTCTACGCTTTTTCTTACTATTATGACCGAGCTGTTGACACAGACATGATTGGTAAGTTCACTCCAGGTGTCAGTGCAGGGGGGAGACTGGGCAGGGCTGTGGTGGGGAAGGGAAAGGGACAAAAGGAGTATTTGCAATGCCTTGTTGAGGTGGTCACCGTACTTTTCTCCGAAGTCACCCAAGTGGAAGAGTGAATATGATTTCGAATCTTTTGGGGCTAGAAGATGGCCTAAACAAATATACATGAAGTCTTTTTTTTCTTTAAGTATTTTTATGGAGGTATAATTGACATAAAATAAAATGCACATATTTGAAGTGTACAATTTGGTAAGTTTTGACATATGTATACACCCATGAAACCATCACCAAATTCAAGTCAATGAACATATTCACCCCAAAAAGTTTCCTCTTTCCCCTTTATAACATTTTTCCTTATAATAGTAACACATTTTGTTTAGCTGTGAGAATGTATATATGTGATCTGTCATGGCCTGAGCTATGAATTAGTTATTTTCTGACGTGTTTAATGGCCCCTTTTTAATGGGCCTATTTTTTAGCTGTAGTTAAATATACATAACATAAAATAAATTATAAGTAAATAAAATAAACTATATATTGTAGGGATATGTCATGTTTGCTTGTCCCATTCTTTAATGTTGGAAATTTTATTTTTAGTTTTTCATTATTATAAATAGGATAATTTCCTAGGATAAATTTCCTTATGTTTCCTGGAAGGCTTTTTGACATCAACTACTGTTCTGTTTCATTTCAGATTATGAAAAGGGGGGTGTTTTAAAAGTTGAAGATTTTGAAAGGAAAGCAAGGGAAGGTAAGTGTCAGTGGAAACCACTGAAGGTGAGCCCATGAGGCTGCCACCCCCAGTGACCTTAAAGTGACCTAATGTGCTTTGGCCAGTAGAAAGCCTCTCAGAAGGTTGGTTTCCTGTCTTTACCAGGAGTTAAAAGCATTAAGTGGCAAAGAAAAATATAAGAATACAAGAGACTTTGGAGAAACGGTGAAAACCTTTTCTTCTTTCCACATTTCTTTCTTCCTTTTTTAAAAAAACAATTGAAAAAGTTTTATCAGTGGTAATGAAACACTGAGCACCAGAATATATGGAAAATAGCCACAGAGGCTTCCTTGAAAGAGTTCATTAAAAATGCAAATGGGGGGCTTCCCTGGTGGCGCAGTGGTTGAGAGTCCGCCTGCCGATGCAGGGGACACGGGTTCGTGCCCCGGTCTGGGAAGATCCCACATGCCGCAGAGCGGCTAGGCCCGTGAGCCATGGCTGCTGAGCCTGCGCGTCCGGAGCCTGTGCTCTGCAAGGGGAGAGGCCACAACAGTGAGAGGCCCGCCTACCGCAAAAAAAAATAAATAAATAAATAAATAAAAATGCAAATGGGGCTTCCCTGGTGGTGCAGTGGTTAAGAATCCGCCTGCCAATGCAGGGCACACAGGTTCGAGCCCTAGTCCGGGAAGATCCCACATGCAGTGGAGCAACTAAGCCTGTGCGCCACAACTACTGAGCTTGCACTCTAGAGCCCGCGAGCCACAACTACTGAGCCCGTGTGCCACAGCTACTGAAGCCCGCGCACCTAGAGCCCGTGCTCTGCAACAAGAGAGGCCACCTCAATGAGAAGCCCACGCACTGCAACGCAGAGTAGCCCCCGCTCACCACAACTATGGAGAGCCCATGCGCAACAACGAAGAGCCAACGCAGCCAAAAATAAATGAATTAAAAAAAACACACCAGAAATACAGCTACACGTGGAACAACTCCTACAGAACACCTGCTGAACGCTGGCAGAAGACCTCAGACCTCCCAAAAGGCAAGAAACTCCCCACGTACCTGGGTAGGGCAAAGCGGAGAGATTCCCGCACAGAGGATCAGTGCCAACTGGCACTCACCAGCCCAAGAGGCTTGTCTGCTCGCCCGCCGGGGCGGGTGGCGCTGGGAGCTGAGGCTCGGGCTTCAGTCGGAGCGCAGGGAGAGGACTGGGGCTGGCAGCATGAACAGCCTAGAGGGGCTAATGCGCCACAGCTAGCTGGGAGGGAGTCTGGGAAAAAGTCTGGACCTGCCGAAGAGGCAAGAGACTTTTTCTTCCCTCTTTGTTTCCTGGTGCGTGAGGAAAGGGGATTAAGAGCGCTGCTTAAAGGAGCTCCAGAGACGGGCGCGAGCCGCGGCTGAAAGCGCGGACCCCAGAGACGTGTGTGGGACGCTGGGGCTGCTGCCGCCGCCACGAGACCTGTGTGCGAGTGCAGGTCACTGTCCACGCCCCCCTTCCGGGGAGCCTGTGCAGCCCGTCACTGCCAGGGTACCGGGATCCAGGGACGGCTTCCCTGGGAGAACGCACGGCGTGCCTCAGGCTGGTGCAACGTCACGCTGGCCTCTGCCGCCGCAGGCTTGCCCCGCACTCCGTGCCCCTCCCTCCCTCCCGGCCTCAGTGAGCCAGAGTCCCCGAAGCGGCTGCTCCTTTAACCCTGTCCTGTCTGAGCGAAGAACAGACGCCCTCCGGGGACCTACACGGAGAGGTGGGGCCAAATCCAAAGCTGAGCCCCGGGAGCTGTGAGAACAAAGGAGAGAAAGGGAAATCTCTCCCAGCAGCTTCAGAAGCAGAGGATTAAAGCTCCACAATCAACTTGATGTACCTTGCATCTGTGGAATACATGAATAGACAACGAATCATCCCAAATTGAGGATCCAGGAGTCAGTGCTGTGCCCTTGAGGTGGGAGAGCCAACTTCAGGACACTGGTCCACAAGAGACCTGCCAGCTCCACATAATATCAAACGGCGAAAATCTTCCAGAGATCTCCATCTCAACACCAGCACCCAGCTTCACTCAATGACCAGCAAGCTACAGTGCTGGACACCCTATGCCAAACAACTAGCAAGACAGGAACACAACACCACCCATTAGCAGAGAGGCTGCCTAAAATCATAAAAAGTCCACAGACACCCCAAAACACCACCAGACGTGGACCTGCCCACCAGAAAGACAAGATCCAGCCTCATCCACCAGAACACAGGCACTAGTCCCCTCCACCAGGAAGCCTACACAACCCACTGAAACAACCTTAGCCACTGGGGACAGACACCAAAAACAACGGGAACTACGAACCTGCAGCCTGCAAAAAGGAGACCCCAAACACAGTAAGATAAGCAAAATGAGAAGACAGAAAAACACACAGCAGGAGAAGGAGCAAGATAAAAACCCACCAGACCTAACAAATGAAGAGGAAATAGGCAGTCTACCTGAAAAAGAATTCAGAATAATGATGGTAAAGATGATCCAAAATCTTGGAAATAGAATAGACAAAATGCAAGAAACAGTTAACAAGGACCTAGAAGAACTAAAGATGAATCAAGCAACGATTAAAAACACAATAAATGAAATGAAAAATACTCTAGATGGGATCAATAGCAGAATAACTGAGGCAGAAGAACGGATAAGTGAGGTGGAAGATAAAATAGTGGAAATAACTACTGCAGAGCAGAAGAAAGAAAGAAGAATGAAAAGAACTGAGGACAGTCTCAGAGACCTTTCGGACAACATTAAACGCACCAACATTCGAATTATAGGGGTTCCAGAAGAAGAAGAGAAAAAGAAAGGAACTGAGAAAATATTTGAAGAGATTATAGTTGAAAACTTCCCTAATATGGGAAAGGAAATACTCAGTCAAGTCCAGGAGGCACAGAGAGTCCCATACAGGATAAATCCGAGGAGAAATACACCAAGACACATATTAATCAAACTGTCAAAAATTAAATACAAAGAAAACATATTAAAAGCAGCAAGGGAAAAACAACAAATAACACACAAGGGAATCCCCATAAGGTTAACAGCTGATCTCTCAGCAGAAACTCTGCAAGCCTGAAGGGACTGGCAGGACATATTTAAAGTGATGAAGGAGAAAAACCTGCAACCAAGATTACTCTACCCAGCAAGGATCTCATTCAGATTTGATGGAGAAATTAAAACGTTTACAGACAAGCAAAAGCTGAGAGAGTTCAGCACCACCAGACCAGCTTTACAACAAATGCTAAAGGAACTTCTCTAGGCAAGAAACACAACAGAAGGAAAAGACCTACAATAACGAACCCAAAACAGTTAAGAAAATGGGAATAGGAACATACATATCGATAATTACCTTAAATGTAGATGGACTAAATGCTCCCACCAAAAGACACAGATTGGCTGAATGGATACAAAAACAAGACCCATATATATGCTGTCTACAAGAGACCCACTTCAGACCTAGAGACACATACAGACTGAAAGTAAGGGGATGGAAAAAGATATTCTATGCAAATGGAAACCAAAAGAAAGCTGGAGTAGCAATTCTCATATCAGACAAAATAGACTTTAAAATAAAGACTATTAGAAGAGACAAAGAAGGACACTACATAATGATCAAGGGATCGATCCAAGAAGAAGATATAACAATTGTAAATATTTATGCACCCAACATAGGAGCACCTCAATACATAAGGCAAATACTAACAGCCATAAAAGGGGAAATCAACAGTAACACATTCATAGTAGGGGACTTTAACACCCCACTTTCACCAATGGACAGATCATCCAAAATGAAAATAAATAAGGAAACACAAGCTTTAAATGATACATTAAACAAGATGGACTTAATTGATATTTATAGGATATGCCATCCAAAAACAACAGAATACACATTTTTCTCAAGTGCTCATGGAACATTCTCCAGGATCATATTTTGGGTCACAAATCAAGCCTTGGTAAATTTAAGAAAATTGAAATTGTATCAAGTATCTTTTCCGACCACAATGCTATGAGACTAGATATCAATTACAGGAAAAGAGCTGTAAAAAATACAAACACATGGAGGCTAAACAATACACTACTTAATAACGAAGTGATCACTGAAGAAATCAATGAGGAAATCAAAAAATACCTAGAAACAAATGACAATGGAGACACGATGACCCAAAACCTATGGGACGCAGCAAAAGCAGTTCGAAGAGGGAAGTTTATAGCAATACAATCCCACCTTAAGAAACAGGAAACATCTCAAATAAACAACCTAACCTTGCACCTAAAGCAATTAGAGAAAGAAGAACAAAAACACCCCAAAGTTAGCAGAAGGAAAGAAATCATAAAGATCAGATCAGAAATAAATGAAAAAGAAATGAAGGAAACGATAGCAAAGATCAATAAAACTAAAAGCTGGTTCTTTGAGAAGATAAACAAAATCGATAAACCATTAGCTAGACTCATCAAGAAAAAAAGGGAGAAGACTCAAATCAATAGAACTAGAAATGAAAACGGAGAAGTAACAACTGACACTGCAGAAATACAAAAGATCATGAGAGATAAATCAACTATATGCCAATAAAATAGACAACCTGAAAGAAATGGACAAATTCTTAGAAATGCACAACCTGCCAGGACTGAATCAGGAAGAAATAGAAAATATGAATAGACCAATCACAAGCACTGAAATTGAAACTGTGATAAAAAATCTTCCGACAAACAAAAGCCCAGGACCAGATGGCTTCACAGGCGAATTCTATCAAGCATTTAGAGAAGAGCTAACGCCTATCCTTCTCAAACTCTTCCAAAATATAGCAGAGGGAGGAACACTCCCAAACTCATTCTACGAGGCCACCATCACCTTGATACCAAAACCAGACAAGGATGTCACAAAGGGCTTCCCTGGTGGCGCAGTAGTTGAGAGTCCGCCTGCCAATGCAGGGGACGCAGGATCGTGCCCCAGTCCGGGAAGATCCCACATGCCGCGGAGCGGCTGGGCCCGTGAGCCATGGCCGCTGAGCCTGCATGTCCAGAGCCTGTGCTCTGCAACGGGAGAGGCCGCAACACTGAGAGGCCCGCGTACTGCAAAAAAAAAAAAAAAAGGATGTCACAAAGAAAGAAAACTACAGGCCAATATCACTGATTAACATAGACGCAAAAATCCTCAAATAAATACTAGCAAACAGAATCCAACAGCACATTAAAAGGATCATACACCATGATCAAGTGGGGTTTATTCCAGGAATGCAAGGATTCTTCAATATATGCAAATCAATCAACGTGATACACCATATTAACAAATTGAAGGAGAAAAACCATATGATCATCTCAATAGATGCAGAGAAAGCTTTCGACAAAATTCAACACCCATTTATGATAAAAACTCTGCAGAAAGTAGGCATAGAGGGAACTTTCCTCAACATAATAAAGGCCATATATGACAAACCCACAGCCAATGTCGTCCTCAATGGTGAAAAACTGAAACCATTTCCACTAAGATCAGGAACAAGACAAGGTTGCCCACTCTCACCACTCTTATTCAACATAGTTTTGGAAGTTTTAGCCACAGCAATCAGAGAAGAAAAGGAAATAAAAGGAATCCAAATCAGAAAAGAAGAAGTAAAGCTGTCACTGTTTGCAGATGACATGATACTATACATAGAGAATCCTAAAGATGCTACCAGAAAACTACTAGAACTAATCAATGAATTTGGTAAAGTAGCAGGATACAAAATTAATGCACAGAAATCTTTGGCATTCCTATACACTAATGATGAAAAATCTGAAAGTGAAATCAAGAAAACACTCCTATTTACCACTGCAACAAAAAGAATAAAATATCTAGGAATAAACCTACCTAAGGAGACAAAAGACCTGTATGCAGAAAATTATAAGACACTGATGAACGAAATTAAAGATGATACAAATAGATGGAGAGATATACCACGTTCTTGGATTGGAAGAATCAACATTGTGAAAATGACTCTACTACCCAAAGCAATCTACAGATTCAATGCAATCCCTATGAAACTACCACTGGCATTTTTCACAGAACTAGAACAAAAAATTTCACAATTTGTATGGAAACACAAAAGACCCCAAATAGCCAAAGCAATCTTGAGAACGAAAAATGGAGCTGGAGGAATCAGGCTCCCTGACTTCAGACCATACTACAAAGCTACAGTAATCAAGACAGTATGGTACTGGCACAAAAACAGAAAGATAGATCAGTGGAACAGGATAGAAAGCCCAGGGATATACCCACACACATATGGTCACCTTATCTTTGATAAAGGATGCAGGAATGTACAGTGGAGAAAGGACAGTCTCTTCAATAAGTGGTGCTGGGAAAACTGGACAGGGACATGTAAAAGTATGAGATTAGGTCACTCCCTAACACCATACACAAAAATAAGCTCAAAATGGATTAAAGACCTAAATGTAAGGTGAGACACTGTCAAACTCTTAGAGGAAAACATAGGCAGAACACTCTATGAAATAAATCACAGCAAGATCCTTTTTTACCCACCTCCTAGAGAAATGGAAATAAAGACAAAAATAAACACATGGGACCTAATGAAACTTCAAAGCTTTTGCACAGCAAAGGAAACCATAAACAAGACCAAAAGACAACCCTTAGCATGGGAGAAAATATTTGCAAATGAAGCAACTGACAAAGGATTAATCTCCAAAATTTATAAGCAGCTCATGCAGCTCAATAACAAAAAAACAACCCAATCCAAAAATGGGCAGAAGACCTAAATAGACATTTCTCCACAGAAGATATACAGACTGCCAACAAACACATGAAAGGATGCTCAACATCTTTAATCATTAGAGAAATGCAAATCAAAACTACAATGAGATATCATCTCACACCAGTCAGAATGGCCATCATCAAGAAATCTAGAAACAGTAAATGCTGGAGAGGGTGTGGAAAAAAGGGAACACTCTTGCACTGCTGGTGGGAATGTGAATTGGTACAGCCACTATGGAGAACAGTATGGAGGTTCCTTAAAAAACTAAAAATAGAACTACCATATGACCCAGCAATCCCACTACTGGGCATATACCCTGAGAAAACCATAATTCAAAAAGAGTCATGTACCAAAATGTTCATAGCAGCCCTATTTACAATAGCCCAGAGATGGAAACAACCTAAGTGTCCATCATCGGATGAATGGATAAAGAAGATGTGGCACATATATACAATGGAATATTATTCAGCCATAAAAAGAAACGAAATTGAGCTATTTGTAATGAGGTGGATGGACCTAGAGTCTGTCATACAGAGTGAAGTAAGTCAGAAAGAGAAAGACAAATACTGTATGCTGACACATATATATGGAATTTAAGAAAAAAATGTCATGAAGAACATAGGGGTAAGACAGGAATAAAGACACAGACCTACTAGAGAATGGACTTGAGGATATGGGGAGGGGGAAGGGTAAGCTGTGACAAAGCGAAAGAGAGGCATGGACGTGTATACACTACCAAACGTAAGGTAGATAGCTAGTGAGAAGCAGCCACATAGCACAGGGAGATCAGCTCGGTGCTTTGTGACTGCCTGGAGGGGTGGGATAGGGAGGGTGAGAGGGAGACGCAAGAGGGATGGGATATGGGAACAGATGTATATGTATAACTGATTCACTTTGTTATAAAGCAGAAACTAACACACCATTGTTAAGCAATTATACTCCAATAAAGATGTAAAAAAAAAAAAAAGCAAATAATTGCTCTTATCCAGTGGCCCTGAAGTAGGGCTAACTGATATTTCCCTGTCTTACTATATAAGGGCCTTAGTTGAATTAAGCCCCAACAATAAGTCATAGAATATATGTCATAGCAAATAAACTAGGACCCGTGTACCTTTGAGTAGATCAGATGTCACATCAGAAACGTGCAGGTTCTTGATGAGCTGGGGTCTTGCAGAGGCTATCAGTGCACAGTTCTAGCCTCCAAGACTCCCAGGCATCTGGGAGAAGGAGAATGGAGGATTCTGCTTTGCTTATTCTCAGTCTGTATTTAGAGAAAATCATACACCTCTCAGTTGGCTGCAAACTTGAATTCCACTTTTCTCTTTCTGTCACCTCCAGTATGTGATAACCTGGAAAACTTCACCTCAGGCAGTCCTTTCCTGTGCATGGATCTCAGTTACATCACAGCCTTGTTGAAGGATGGCTTTGGCTTTGCAGGCAGCACCGTCTTACAGGTAAGAGAGAGGACACTGGCATCACATAACAGTCCTTTTACTTGGGAGTTAGAAAGAAAGTTAAAAACTTGTTTAGGGGACTTCCCTGGTGGCGCAGTGGTTAAGACTCCACGTTCCCAGTGCAGGGGGCCTAGGTTCGATCCCTGGTCAGGGAACTAGATCCCACATGCATGCTGCAACTAAGAGTTCACATGCCACAACTAAGGAGCTGCAACTAAGGAGCCTGCCTGCCACAACTAAGACCTGGCACAACCAAATAAATAAATAAATATTTTTTAAAAAACAAAAAAACTTGTTTAGTAATCAGAGTGGCTGTAGGTGGAGTTTTGAGGTAATTTTATTCAGGCTATGGACAAGGCACTGTGCAAGGCACCATGAATGTGGGAAATTACCTTGATACAATGGCAGCTTCTAAGTACCATTGACCCTTGAATAATAGGTTTGAACTGGGTCCACTTATACATGGATTCTTTTCAATAGTAAATACTACAGTACTTCACAATCTGTGGTTGGTTGAATCCATGGTTATGGAGGGCCAGCTGTAAAGTTATATGTGGATTTTTGACTGCACGGGGGCCGGCACCTATAACCCCCATGTTGTTCAACGGTCAACTGTATATTACTAGGCAAGCTATCCCAGAGGTCACAGAGCCAAAAGGCTTGCAGCCCAGGTTAAGATGCCCAAGTTAAATGGTTTATTAAATCAACTTCAAAAGTCAGGGTGAGGGACTTCCATGGCAGTCCAGTGGTTAAGAATCTGCACTTCCACTGTAGGGGGCATGGGTTTGATCCCTGGTCGGGGAACTAAGATCCCGCATGCTGCGTGGGGTGGCCAAAAGCAAAACAAAGAAACCCCACAAAAGTCAGGGTGAAAAGCAAGGGGAAAGAAATGGGATAGGTGAACACACAGGATAGGGTACATACAAGCTGGAGGTGCTGTACTTCCTGAATCCTAGGTTCATATGTCCTGCCTCTCTCTGCCGATGATAGTGTGGTTACAGGTACTGTAGCTGAAGTTTGATCAAGGGGGCACAAGGACAGAAGGTGCCGGGGCCGTCACACAAACTTGCTCTGTTTGGAGGGGCACAGAGGCAAGTGCACTGGCCAGTAGCATTAGCTCACTCATTAGCCCATTAGATGGTTTGATGGTTCTGTTTGGCAGAGGACATGAGGGACCTCTGCCAAAGAGCATCACCAGTGAGTGGCTTATTTAAGACCTTGTGAGTATTGAATGCCTTGTGTAGTATGTCGTATGTATTTTGTGTGTGCCTCATGTATTTAGTGCCTCTTGAGTCTCGGGTCCCTCTCTGTCTTCCTAAGTTTATCTGCAGTAACTTATTTATTCCAAACACATCTTATGACTTTCATCCATCCCATATATAATATTTTTTATCTTCCATACCATAGTTGAATAATTGCACATTATAGTTACAAAGATGATTAAGATGTAATCTTTGTCCTCAAATAGCATAGTCTATTAGAGGAGATGTGACAAAAATATAGTTGTGGCACAGGGCAACTTTGAACTTTCGGGGTCAAGGAAGTAGGGATTGTACTTTGTTTATGAAGCTCCTTCCTTCTTTTGTGTCACTTCCCCTTCCTGTTTCCTCATTTCCAGATGAGTTTATATTGCCCCATTTCTTGTGTTATACAGATTTCATAAATTCATTTGTACAAAGGTATTTGGATTTAATGTGTTGTTATACCTGCTGAGAATATTGGCATTTAAAGAGTTACTTGCCAGTAGAGTCAGTATAGTGTAGTGTTTAAAGTTTGGGCTCTGTTATCCATCAGATCTGGGTTCAAGTTCTGATTCTGCAAGCTTACTAGCTCTGTGACGTTAGATGATTTACTTCCCCTCTTAACTTTTAGGTTCCTCACTCAAAACACAGGGATCCTTAGAGTACCTATTTCTTAGGGCTGTTATAAAAATGGAGATAAAGCACAGTGCCTGGCACATAAGAAGTTATTAATATTGGTTTAATTGTTAGTATAGGTATTTCACACCAGTTGGAGCTAGATTTGTGGATAAGAGAGGTCATCCTGAGCCCTCAATACATACCAGGTTAACAACTGCCTCTACTTAAGCATCAACAATAACCAAATCATTTAAGGACAGTTTTCTGCCGTTTCCATTTCTGCATCCTTTTAGTCTTTATTTCAATGGCAGCAGAATTTGTATCAGGGGTGAACAGCCCTCTGTCCCAGAGATCACTTCACTTTGGCATCTATATCCCTAGACTGTCGGTCCTAAGGACAGAGGAAGAACATTTTGGGGGGGTGGGGGGCACTCCCAGTTTGACTCAGGGGTCACAGACTAAATCTCAAGATAATGATTCACATGCCATTCTTCTCAGTTTTTGGCACAGTGACTATAGACTAAATTTCATCAGGTTAACACAGAAGTATTGTGTCCTAAGAAGTTAGTACTACAAGGAAAGACTAAAACCAGTTTGCTGATTTATAAACCTGGGTATGGGTATGGTGGTGACATCTTTATTCAACAGTGGCTTATGGAGAATTCCAGTAAAACTGATGAAAATGAAGCTATCTGGTTGAATCAGAGCTCGGGGATCTGGAACTCCTTCACCGTTTTGCCTCCCTTTCTCCTTTGAAGCACTGTCAAGGAACCCCTAGGATTCTGAAGAAAACAATTTGATATATTGACTAATCTAATCCACTTGTTATGTAGTTGACAAAATCGAGTCTAAACTTTTGCCCAAGGTCACTGAACTAATTGAGGTACAACCTGGCCTAGAATGCCTCAAGTGCCTTGGTTTGTCATTAACTAGTGCTTAAGAAGATGCACTTGCTTACAAAGTATGAATTGAGAAGCTTAGTATTTTCTTTCCTACCCCTGAATCTATTGCTAACTCCTGTTGTGTTTAGTTTAGGATTAGGGAGAGAGTTCAGAAGCCTGTCTGTCTAAAAGGTCCTCTCTAGAAGTCCTGGGTTGAGACCACTTCTTGGGCCCAGAGATTCAAGGATCAGATTGGCAGGTGTAGGGGCAATGGCCGGATGGGAACCTACAGAGAGGGTTGGGAGAAGCCTCCAGAGACTGGCTACTCCCAGTTCTGCCTTGGTTTGGCCATGTGGATGATCTTTGCAGATATTCTCTGCTTGTTGTGCTTGCTAGAGTTGAAAATTGAATGAAAATATTAAGACTTTTTTTTTCTCCTTCCCAACAGCTCACAAAGAAAGTGAACAACATAGAGACAGGCTGGGCCTTGGGGGCCACCTTTCACCTGCTGCAGTCTCTGGGCATCTCCCACTGAGGCCAAGCCGTTCCTCTGAGGCCTGCATTTGTCAACAACCTTGTTAAAGGGAGAAGGAGAGAGGAGAGGACTCAGTTGTATTCTGAGCTAGTCTGGGGACAGCCTAGACTGAAGCCCAGCAGCTGATTTTTTCTGGAGGAAGGGGCTTCTGTAGACAGGTCTTGCCCTTGAGTCTATAGAGATCTGGATTTAATTACTTTTACACCTCAAATGTGAACTATTTCCTAACCACTCTTCGTGCACAGCTGGTACCAGAGTCTAAATCTTCGAGGTTCCTTGTGTGTCACAGAGAGCCAAAGGAATAGCTTTGGAACTTAACCTTGGGGAACCCAGGGATGGAACCCTGGGAACCAAAGAAGAATCTCATTTCAACCCTTTCAGTGCCTCATTCCTTTGAACATTTTAATTTTCCTCTTACATGTTAAACTCAGCTGATTGATTGCAATCCCATGACCTATAAACAGCAGTGTTTTCTTTTCCCTGCACATTGCCCTGTCCCACCTTTATCTCCACTCACCTACCCTAAAAAAAAAGAAAGAAAAAAATACCTGGTTTTACTTTCCATGTGTAGTTTGAAGAGGAAAAAAAGAAAAAGCCATATCTGGGGAATTCCCTGGAGGTCCGGTGGTTAGGACTACGAGCTTTCACTGCCAAGGGCATGGGTTCGATCCCTGGTCGGAGAACTAAGGTCCTGGAAGCCGTACATGTGGTGTGGCCAAAAAAAAAAAAAAGGTACCATATCTGAAGTTATGTGATCCGGCTTTGTGTCAGCACCAATCAGCCAGCTGAGACCATTTTAAATCTCAGAAGGATGGAGAGCAACTCACAGCTAGGCAGAAGGGAGGCCATCCAGTTTCTAGGGACATGCTTTGGGAGGGTGTGGCTGCCTCCTACAGACTACCTTCTTTTAATCAACTTCTCATCGGTAAGCCCTGGGGTAACGAACATATCCAACTTTATAGGAATGTGTGTGTGTGTGTTTTCAGTGCTAGTACCTCTTTTCTCAGGCTACTGTGTTTACAGTAATTTGTCATCCTCAACTTGTTTTCTTTGTATTTCTAAGAAGTACATCTATACCCTAGCTTTTGGTCTGCGGTGAGAGGCCTGTGGCTGTGCTTTTCAAGGATCTGGATTTTGGTAATAGCCCCTTTCAGTTTGTCCTTTTATTCTGTTTACAGCAGTGTCTCTTTCTGCCCTGGCCCCTGATCATTTTAGCTAGCATCCTCTACATTATTTGTCTAGTTCTAGGGTTTCTGAACCCTCCTTGATGATACCTAACATTTGATTTACTTGGCCATTTTGGCCCACATCCATACAGTGGATGCTCACTTTGAGTTTGAATGTTCAGAGCTCTTGACTTTGTGAATTACTTCCCCTAAACTTCATGATCTTGTACTTTCCCACATAACCACCATTTCCTTGTCTACCCATGCTGCTCTTGGACGTGAAAGATCTTCCAGTAGTCTGGCTTCTACACCTTGGCTCTTTACCTCCAGCTTCTTTCCAGCAGAGTATCTCCCCAGACTTGTACTTTTCACATTCACAGTAGACTGTCTTTCAGCTTTTTCACAAAAGATGTTAAATATACCTGGCCCTCACACCAGTCCCTGGGGAACCTTATTTTTAAAAGTATTCCATTGAGTCAATAAATATTTAACATCTGATATGTGCAAATAACTAGGCAAATTTCTATACCCTCATCCCCCCAAATTTTAGTTTTTCAATTCAATGTGGAATTTTTTCTTCTTCACAGTGATTTTTTTTTTTTTAAGTTTTATTATTTTGGGCTGTGTTGGGTCTTCACTGCTGCGCACAGGCTCCCTCTAGTTGTGGCAAGCAGGGGGCTACTCTTTGTTGCGGTGCGCGGGCTTCTCGTTGCGGTGGCTTCTCTTGTTGCGGGCCACCGGCTCTAGGCGCATGGGCTCAGTAGTTGTGGCTCGTGGGCTCTAGAGCGCAGGCTCAGTGGTTGTGGCTCATGGGCTTAGTTGCTCTGTGGCATGTGGGATCCTCCCAGACCAGGGCTCGAACCTATGTCCCCTGCATTGGCAGGCGGACTCCTAAACACTGTGCCACCAGGGAAGCCCTTCACAGTGATTTTTAATTATACTAAGGTCACCTTTATACCTACTGTCTCTTCCTCCAAAAATGCTAATACAGAGTGAAATAACAGAATCTTTAGAGTTGGAAACAGCCCAAAGATACAATCAATCCAATCTTCTACCCATTGCAGAACTCCCCTAACACTTCTAACTGGTTGTCATTCAGCTTCTGTGTAGGCATGTTTCCAGACACCTCATTCCACTTTGGGATTTTGCACTGATGTTAAAACCCCTCCTTCTCAGTGGTCTTAGTTCTGCTCTAATCCCTCCTTCCACAGCCTTTCGGTCTGAAGAAAACTTCTCCCAAGTCCTTCACATTCTTCTTAATATTATCACTTGACTTCTAGGCCCCCTTCCCATCTTTGTCACGAGTATGGTGTTAGAACCAGTCATCATACACGAAATGCTGTTCTACAAGATTAGGGGGAGACAATTCTCTATTAGAAACCAAGTTTTCCCAAGAGATGATAAGCTGTGTTCACTAAAGACTCCTCCAGCTTGATGGGTTCAGAGAGGTAAGAGTTCCTGGTCTTTATCACCACAGCTTGTCTCCGAAGCTTTTCTTGTAAAGGCCACATATTGTTCAGCAGACACCTTCGGTCATCCCAAATACTTTCAGAATTGTTAGGTAGGTGCATTATAACTCCAGAAATGTATCTACATATTTTCTGATAATCTTGATTAGACTATCTGGAGAATTAACCAGTCTATCCATTATAGGAGCAATTTGGAATGAGACTTTTTATTTCTTAGAAAAAACAATTTGTAATGTCCTTTTTGCCCCTAGCATACCTTTTGGGCCTCTTATTAAGAGTCCTACAAGGCCTAATCTTGATGGTTAGGTTTTCTTTCTGTAAATGTGTTATATATTTCAAATACTAGGACATGGCCTGGCACATAGTGGATTTTGTGTGTTTGTTATCATCATCATATGAAAAACACTGTGGGTTATGGAGGTCCTTGCAAGCTGTGCCTTAAAATTCTTCATGTCTTGCCTGATTCTGTTTGCATACTTCCGGAGAGTCCATGTTCTTCATACCTGGGCTACCTTTCCATTTTTTTATGAAAGATGACCTTTTTTCCCCTTCCTCTGCCAGTCATCACACAGCTTTTTCCAGTAGCTGCCATCTTTCATTCTGGACACATTTTATTCCTGAGACTCCAGGAAGGTTTGTGACATTCACACTTTTTTAGTATCTTATAAATTTTCCGCATTTACCTGAAAAGCTCCCCTGTGGTAACAAATTTTCCATTCCCTAAAATTTCCCAAGAATAGCTTAGGTTGGGTCAAAAGCAGACTGTTATCTTCTCCTTTCATCTGCAAATCAGACTTCTGGGCAAGATGTTGTTTGTGGTATACAAATCTAATGGATCCAAAACTCTCTTCGGCAGGTATCTCTGGTACTGTGAGGTAACCGCTTCTAAAGTGCACAGTAAAACAACCCACCCCCACCCGGGCTGGCACCAGCCTGCAACCAAACATGAATAAATTCTGCTGCTAGTCAGATTTTTCCTTTTGACCTGGTTCCTGAGGTCTTTAAACCTGTGCAATGAAATTATTTATTGTTTTATTACAGAATACTGGTGTCCCACAGAGGAACCATAAATGAAATACGGTGCTGTGATGAGGAGATAATAACTAGCATTTTAAGATTTGGTTTTCTTTTCAGAAAGTCTAATATACCTAAAATAAAGGTTAAAGCAATTTGTGTTTATTTTGCATTCTAGTGTTACTAATTTTAAAACAGCAATTCTAACAAAAATGCATCAATTGACTATTTCTAATTCTTATCTTTATCAAAAAACAACTGTATAAATTTACAACCAGCATTCTTTTTAAATTGTATAAATCCTCTCTTTAGAAAGGACTGCTAACAAGTGAAAATGAATGAGACAGCACCTTAGCCATCTTTTAGTAATAAAAAGTTCTTTTCAATCAAAGTCTTCCTTTGGGGTTTTTTTCTTGGCTTGGTTGATATGCCCTCCTCACAGCAAATTATCACTCACTATTTGAGCTCCACAGGTCCATTAAGCAGAGGAGAAAAAGAGACTGCAGAATTCTAATGTAAATTTATTAAATTAAATCTTGAAAATACGTGATGGTCTTGGGAAAAGATCCAGAAGAGGAAAATTCATTTGCTTGCAAAGGCCATAATCTGTTCCTGGAGGAAAAAATGAAACAAAGTGAGTGATGCTCTGACATTGTAAAGTATGTGGGCAGGTGAAGATAATACTTTAAAATATCTAAAGTGATTAAAGCAAAAATTTGGCAAAAGTCCCAGATAGATTCTCCTCCTGAGTCCCTCCAAAGTGTCTTTTAATGCAAGTTTCCCAGGAAAGAAGCTGGCCAAGCAGCAAAAGGAGTTTAAGCATCTTTATCTTTACAAGTCCCTATTCACTATTTTAAGCCCTTATATAAGGTTACTGCTTAGATGTGGGCCCTAGCACCAAAAACCCCGGAAGGGATATTTCTGCTCATAACCACTGGGGAAGGTACTCAGATAAAGATGGTAATTTTACAGCCAAGAAAATTCAAAGAAACCAAGTCATTGGCGAAGTCATTCCTCAGTGAGCAAGACTCTTGGAGATCTGGGAGAAAGAACTCTCTTACTTTGAGCGGAGATACTGCATTTGTAGCCTGCAAGCCCCACGTCCTGAGCAGCACCAGTGGGGTGGCACTGGTAGAATACAGCCGTTTTAGTAGGTCAGTAGCAGCCAGAAGAGCAGTGTTGTGACGCTGTCTGTCTGTTTCATAAGCTGTGAGGTGACTCATGGAGCCTGAAGGGAAAAGGAAAGGTTAAATCCCTAATTCAGTAGTGAAGTTTTCCTTCCTAGCAAACCAGATGCATTATGTCCACTACATCTAGCTACTGAGGGCCATTTTCCTGATCTTCCCGTATTATAGGACCTTGGGATACCTCTCTAAGGTACTTGAATCCTTACCTAAGTCTTTCCCATTGAAGGCTGCAGTCCTGAGGTGATGGAGCAAGCTGGAGATATCCCCAAAGCCCATGTTGGCACCTTGTCCTGCAAGTGGATGGACTCTGTGGGCTGCATCCCTAAGGATAAAGCAGAGTTCAGGTGTAGCCTCCAGCCTAGAGTGAAAAGGAGTGGCCCTGCTCTGTTATTATCTTACCCAATGAGTGCCAGCCGAGGCCGGACGTACTCTGCAGCATGTCCCAACCCAAGAGGAAACAGTACTCGGCTTTTGGCATCCACCCTGGCTACACTTGGGGGCAGCTGGCGAGCTGAGATCTTAGTGGGCTTCAGAAAGGCAACCGCATACTGCAGCATGGAGCCAGCCGAGTCGATGAAGTCTGTGTGGTTGGCATCACTCCACTGAGTAGCACCAGCCACAAAACAAAGTGAAATTTCATGAGCGACTCCAGCAGGGAATTAACAATCCAACAAGGCAACCATTTTATAACCACAGCCAAGGGTAGTGGGACCTAACACACCTAAACTGATTTGTGTCACTAAAGTGACAAGCCCCTCAAACAAATGCAAAATGCAACTTCCCATCACTTCCCACAGGCTTTAGGATCAAGCCAAACTACTCATGAGCTGCCCCTACCTACCTCTGAGCTTCACCTTCCACTAAGCCTACCCTCAAAATGCACATGCCAGCCACAAAGTAGCTCACTCTACAACATGCCTCCACACACCCCTCTACTTAGAACGTCCTCCCACTTCTAGTTCACCAGGATAACACCTCAGAGCATGCAGAAGCTGTCACCCCTTTTTGTAAACCTCCCTCCGAACCTTCTTCTGTGTGTGTCTTTCTCCTCCATGCTCCCACAGTATCCTATGCATACTCTACCAACTGTACCCAAACTGTCATTTCTGTATCTTTCTCCCTCACTTGACTGTGAGCTTCCTGAAAGCAGGGACTATGTCTCATTTGTCCAACTCCAGAGCCTTCTATATACAAGCACTCATAACTCTTGCTGAATGAATGTACTGCAAAGGCCTATGCCAGGAATATATACTAAATGACCCATAAAGGGTCACCATTTATCTTGGAAGTGACTTCAGTGTGTTCAGTTCTTTTTATCCTTGAGGTTACTGCAGAGCAGCGGAGCTTACGTTCTTCACTGTAAACCAGTGTGAAGTCATTGGCGAGGCAGTAGGGTTTGGCGGTTAAAAGCATAGGCTCAAGGGCCGGCCTGATTTCAGGACCCAGCTTTGCCACCAGCTGCATGACCTCAGGCAAGTTACCTGTCTCTACGTGAGCAGGATAATAGTACCTACCTCAGTGGTTCACTGAATTAAATACATAAATACATGTAAAAAAAACTCTTCACCTGTACCTGGCACATAGTAAGTGCTGGAGAAATGTTATCGATCAGTATCATTAGTGAATTTAGATAATATGACATCTGAACTCCAAAAATATTGGTGTCTGTATTATCTAAAGGCTATGTCTACTCCAGTAATAATTATCATTTGTTGAGTACCCTATAATGTACTAGGTATGTTCCAAGCATTTTACATAAATTCTCTTTCTAAGTCTTTAGACTTTTATTACTATTAAACCCTAAGAGGTTGGTGATACTATTTCCATTTTTCAGGAGATTAACAGGTAGAACCAATATTGAACCCACATCTCTCTACAAAGCTTACTCTTAAGCTCACTATGGAAGTGTGCTCAGCCCCTCCCCAGAAACATTTCTGATGAATCAGGCTTCAATGGTTCAGGCACTTGGCATCTGTTAAAAATTATCAAAGTATTACAGCTTCAAAAAAAGTTACTTATCCAAGTAACTACCACCCAGGCAGCTGTTTCAGTCAGCATAGCAGCAGCCCACAACCCTCAGAAGAGCACACAAATTAATTTCTTTGTTTTACATTTTCCTGAGTCCCCTCCTCCACATAATCCACATCAAGTGTTACAGGTTCAAAGGGGCAGCTGGTTGGTTGGTCCTCTTTTCTTACTCAAAACCACCTTTCTGTATCTATCCCAGCAACATATCGTCAGCTGGTGATACTCACAAAGGCAGAGTTAACGGCATCCACAAACTTTTCCTCATCCATGCTGACCAGCTCTGCTGCATGTTCATGGGATGTGGACCAAACCAAGGAACTCAAAGTGTCTGAGAGCTGTGTCAAAAGAACATCAATACCAAGGGCTAAAACTTCTGTTCTTAAGAGCTCTCAAGCACGAAGGAAGACAAAAAGGGGTAACAAAGCTAGCCTGGGCATATTCCCTTGAAACCAGAAAAAGGCTGAGAGAAAATGAAGTTCTATAAGAGGAAGGCTTGATATGTTCAAGCAGACTAGCCAGAAGGACTTCTTACCGGAAGCAGAGCAATGGGCCCGGAGGGGAGGAATCTCTGCCAAGCTACGTTGTTTTCTGTGGCCTACAACGGAGAGGAGAAGAGTTCTTGTGAGAAGTACCCAGTACCAATTATTATTGGTTTTTTTCCTAGGTCATAAGATATCTATATGTATTTTATTTTTTATTTTTTTAACATCTTTATTGGAGTGTAATTGCCTTACAATGGTGTGTTAGTTTCTGCTTTATAACACAGTGACTCAGCTATAGATATACATATATCCCCATATCTCCCCAGTACCAATTAAACCCGAGCAAGGCCCCCAGATAGTGGGCTCAAGATCTTACCTCCAATAAATGCAGAGTAGCCACAACAGCGGACTGGTCATAGTTCCAGCTAACATTTTGGATTCCAGCGGCCTGCCGTACTCCTGAGTTGTGGCCATCTGCACCAATCTGCATGGAGACAAGAGCCTGCTGAGTCTTAAAACCTTTTAATTAACGAAACTGTTCCAGAAGTTTGTCTCTGCCTCCTAAGAGTTTTCTCTACTTCCCACTGGTGGCAAGCCCATCTGTGGCAGGTAACTCTTTATCATGCCTGCCTCACTCCCAGCCCCTAGAAGGGTAGCCATACATATGCGATCCCAGCTTCAATTAACAGACCAAAGCTGGACATCTGATCCAAGAGGTGCCAGCTGTAGGTTAAACTGAGCCAAAGTCTCTTGATATTTGAACTAGAAAGCAATAAGGCAGGCGCTGGAGCTGAAGAATCCTGAAGTAAGGTTGGCAACGGCTGCCATGGAAAAGGGGAAGCTGATGGGCAGAAAGAGAAAAAAATGGGAGACGCAAGGAGATGAACGACTACAGGACTCCTGAGAGGGAATGAACAGCCTCAATTTCTGACCCTCTGATTCCTGTCCCTGTAAGGCCAGCTATCCTTTATTTCAAGACCTATGATGGTCCAAGAGATTGCTTCCTGTACAGGATTTACAACAGAACCATCTTAACTGGAGCTGGCTTGAGTGGGTATGGGTCCTTATAACCAAAAGCTTTGCCTAAAATTAACTTTAACTATAGCTTAGATCTAAAACTAGAGATGCTAGAATCTAACAAGATGTGGATATGCGAGACCCCTGGCAAAATAAGAATCTTCAACTACCAACAATTTGGTCTGGAGGATGCTGCCATCACCTAGGGTAATATGAACCCAAGGGCTGGAGTCTGTCATGGAAAATGGATAAGGCCAGGTATAGCAGACTGCTTTGCTCTTGTAGAGAACGGTCACTCGGTCTAGGGAGGTCAAAAGAGAAAAAACAAAACATTAGACAGTTGGCCCACAGGCTGAGGAAAAAACTAAAGCAAAGTCCCAAGACAGCTTATATTTATCTTATCATTTACTCCTAAACAAGAAAAGTAAAGATCTCAAAAATAACTCATGTGATATATGCTATGGTCTAAGAGCTAATAAATGACAGAGGCCACAGGGATGAATCAGTGTGAGGAAAACAAGGACAAAAAAAAGTAAGCTCTCACTGAACTGTCACCTGCATGAGGCACTCTTCCCATCTTCATGATCCTGCTCCAGTTTCACTCTATGCCTACATGAACCCACATGTGTTTTCAAAGCAAATAGGGTGGGGAATACCACAGACTCAAACAAGTTCTAGATTTCATAAGATTTTTCTTCCCACTGGAAGTCATTTTACTTTTCTGATCATAAAAAGTATATGCTTACTACTTTTACTTTGTGTATAAGTCTGAACCACAAAGAAAGGTTTAAAAAGGGGGAAGAAATCACCTTTACTCATACCACTCAGAGACAGCTAGTTAAAGCTTTGTTGTATAGCTTTCCAAACAACTTCCTATGTGTGTATATGCACACACACCCCACACACACACTCACATACACAAGTGGGATCATATGACACACTTTTTTTCACCAATATATTATGGGACATGTTTCTAAGTGACTATTAGATCTAAATTATCTTTAGGACCTCCCTGGTGGCGCAGTGGTTAAGAATCCGCCTGCCAATGCAGGGGACACGGGTTCAATCCCTGGTCCGGGAAGATCCCACATGCCGCAGAGCTGCTAAGCCCGTGCACCACAACTACTGAGCCTGTGCTCTAGAGCTCGCACGCCACAACTACTGAAGCCTGCGCACCTAGAGCCCGTGCTCCGCAACAAGAAAAGCCACGACAATGAGAAGTCCACGGACTGCAATGAACAGTAGCTCCCGCTCGCTGCAACCAGAGAAAGCCCGGGCGCAGCAACAAAGACCCAACACAGCCAAAAAAATTTTTTAAACAAATAAATAAATTTTAAAAAGACAGATAATCTAGTTTTAAAATGAGCAAAAGATTTTAAATAGACACTTCTCCAAAGAAGATATACAAATAGGGACTTCCCTTGTGGTCCAGTGTTTAAGAATCCACCTTCCAATGCAGGGGACGCAGGTTCTATCTCTGGTAGGGGAACTAAGATCCCACATGCCACGGGGCAGCTAAGCCCACACACCACAACTAGAGAGAAGCCTGAGCACCGCAGCGAAAGATCCCACATGCCACAACTAAGACCCAATATAGCCAAAAGAAAAAAAGAAAGATATACAAATAGCCAACAAGTACATGAAAAGACACTCAACATTATTAGTCATCAGGTAAATACAATCAAAACTACGAGATGGGACTGCCCTGGCAGTACAGCGGTTAAGATTCTGTGCTCCCAGTGCAGGCGGCACAGGTTCACTCCCTGGTCGGGGAACTGAGATCCCACATGCTGTGCGGTGTGGCCAAAAAAAATAAACAAAAAAACTACAATGAGATACCACTTCAGTTACTAGGACGGCTATTAAAAAAAAAAAAAAAAAAAGGTTGAGGGGAATAAAGTGTTGGTGGAGAAATTGGAACCCTTATATATTGTTGGTGGGAAAGGGACATGGTACAGCCTCTTTAAAGTTTGGCAGTTTATGAAAATGTTAAACATAGAATTATTACATGACCCAGCAATTCTACTCCTAAGTATCCACCCAGAAGAAATGAAACATGTCCACACAAAACCTCGTCCATAAATGTTCACAGCTTTATTCACAATCACCAAAAAGTAGAAACAACCCAAAATGTCCATCAGCTGACGAATGGATAAACAAAATGTGATATATCCACACAATGAAATAATACTGGGCAGTAAAAAAGACTGGAGTACTGATACATACTACAACGTGAATGAATCTCAAAAATGCATTTAGGGCTTCCCTGGTGGCACAGTGGTTGAGAGTCCGCCTGCCGATGCAGGGGACATGGGTTCGTGCCCCGGTCCGGGAGGATCCCACATGCCGCGGAGCGGCTGGGCCCGTGAGCCATGGCCGCTGAGCCTGCGCGTCCGGAGCCTGTGCTCCGCAACGGGAGAGGCCACAGCAGTGAGAGGCCCGCATACCGCAAAAAAAAAAAGGAAAAAAAAATGCATTTAGTGAGAGAAGTCAGACATTAAAAAATACATATTGTATGATTCTATCTACATGAAATGTCCAGAATAGGCAAATCTCAAAAAACAGAAAGTAGATTAGTGGTGCCAGGGGCTAGGAGTGGGAATGGGGAATGACTGTAAACAGGTATGCGGTTTACTTTTGAGTAATAGGAATGTTCTATAATCATATTGTGGTGATGGTGGCACAACTCTATAAATATATTGAAAAATCACTGAATTGTACACTTAAAATCAGTGAATTATTGGTATGTAAGTTATACCTGAATAAAGCTGTTTAAAAAAAAGAGAGGGAGGGCTTCCCTGGTGGCGCAGTGGTTGGGAGTCCGCCTGCCGATGCAGGGGACACGGGTTCGTGTCCCGGTCTGGGAGGATCCCACGTGCCGCGGAGTGGCTGGGTCCGTGAGCCATGGCCGCTGAGCCTTGCACGTCCGGAGCCTGTGCTCCGCAACGGGAGAGGCCACAACAGTGAGAGGCCCGCGTACCACCAAAAAAAAAAAAAAAAAAAAAAGAGAGAGGGAGAAAGAACATCCCTGAGATAACTGTTAGAGGGCTTCTTTATGGTGGACATCAATATCTGTAGAAGGGATCCTTCCAGTAAGTCCCAGAATAACTCTAAGATAGTTCATCTTCCAGAAAGAGAGTGGAAGATGGAAGAGATAGATACCTCACCTGACACAGCCTCCAGCTGCTTAGTGAGAGCATGCATGATGACATCGTTCTCCACTATATAGCCCATGTCATCTAAATTATCCTTATCGAACACTATCAGGGCTTCTGAGCAGGCATCCCACACCTGGAAACACAAAGGGAAAGTCTGTATTACAACCCAAGGAAAAGGAAATATTACTCCAGTCAAACTGAGCACTGACTGAAGCAGAAAAACCACAGTTTGTCAGTCCCTCTGGCAGTAAGTATAAGGTGGGAGGAAAATTCTCTCATGAATGCTTCCCTCCTACTTCCTTCGACTGAGTGTAAACTCTGTCTGAATTCCTCCCACATTTACAGAAAACCTGTAATGAGAGAATATGAACTCCAATATCTTAACTCAAGATAGACCAAGATAAGCCAAAGGTGATAAAGGAGGCACCTGCATTCGCCGAAAGGCTCTGTATCTCATGTTGCAGATGTGGTCCCAGGCACCAAAACCTACAAAAGAAAGGAGTTATATATAGACCAGAGCAACCTGATGGGACCGGCATCCCTCCTGGGTTCCCCTTTCTCTCTCCTTCCTGTTAAGTAAGAGGTTGTTTTCAGTGTTCTCCAATAATAGGGAAATACTCTTCACTTCTATCCTGTTTGATGCTAGGAGCTAAGCTACTCTGTTCCCCAGTTCAGATTATACAGCATGAAAAAGACCCAGCTTTCATGATCAAAGGTCAAATCACATTAAAGTAGGGGAAATAATACAGTGGGGGAAATAAACCAAATCTGTATTTTCTTTTCCTTCATCATCCTATTGAGGATACAAACTCCCTGGATAAAGACTATTTTTTGCTTAATTCCAGAGCACTAAACCGATTCATTCATTGAGGAAATATTTATTGAGCACTTACTATGTGCCAGATACACTTCTAGGTACTGAGCATAAAGCGGGAAACCAAACAGACAAATCTCTGCCCTTCAGCAGCTGACATTCTAGTTGGAGAGATAGACAATTAAAAAAAAATTCATAGGGCTTCCCTGGTGGCGCAATGGTTGAGAGTCCGCCTGCCGAAGCAGGGGACACGGGTTTGTGCCCCGGTCCGGGAAGATCCCACATGCCGCAGAGCGGCTGGGCCCGTGAGCCATGGCCGCTGGGCCTGCGCGTCCGGAGCCTGTGCTCCGCAACGGGAGAGGCCACAACAGTGAGAGGCCCGCGTACGGCAAAAAAAAAAAAAATTCATAATAAAATGTCAGGTAGTGTTATAAAGAAAAACAAAGCAGTATAAGGAGCTAGAGAGTCATGCAAGAGTTTAATTTTAGATGGGGTGTTTCTAGATAGGATGGCTTGAGGGAGTAACATTTGACAAAGACCTTAAGACAATTTGCTAACTGGTTCCATGTGTACACATCCATCTACACCCTACAAGCACTTAGCATTCAGGCTCCCCAGCCCCCTATAGGGCTGACTCTGGAAATGGAGAGTATGCTGTTACTAGAAGCGAATGATCGTAATTAGTTCATATAGTTTCAATTCCACCAATTCATAATGACCCAACATCACAAATGATGTCTACATGGACCCACATGTCCCAGAGGTGTCCTCCTCAGACTGCGAGTTGACACGTGAACAATTCCAGGGGTCCTCATCTTCGACTATGTACTAGACTTACCAACCCCACCCTCCTCTTCCCACCCATCTCAGTGAGCTCCCTCCTCGCCAGATGCTCTGCTGACTCTGCTCTATGGGACACACTGGAAAGTCAAGAGAGACAGGAGATTGGTTCTACGACAGAGGATCTTCTACTCACTACTGAGAAGGGTTGCGGAGCCAGGGGAAATGGAGCTGACCCTGTTGCTGTAAGTTTCTGGCAATTTCCCCAGTACTTTCTTTGGACCTGCTTCTAGCAACAGGATTTTCTTGTCACAAAAGTGAATATCATATCCTAAAAAAAAAAAAAAAAGAATAAAATGTTGTATCATTTTAGGAAAATCAGAATTTATTCTCTTTCTCATTTCCAAGAGAAGCAACATATTAACTAATCCCTTAGCCCTCAGGATACAAATTTCTTACACACATAAAAAGGAAAACATCATGTGGCATCCTAAGCAATAACGTATACTACCATTTCAGTCACGCAAAGCACCCTGCCCATGGTGGTAAGGCCTCTCCAGACAGTCTAACACCCGCCATGTGCAAAGACACAAATAATGGCAAAACCCATAGCAAGGTGAACAGACTGCCCTAGAAAGGAAAAATGAAGAAAGGAAGGCTGTAGTGTTTAGACACCAGATATTTACAATCTACAAAGTATTAAGTCACTAAAAATTACAAATCCTGTTCAATGGAAAAATGGGGTTAATAAGCAAAATTCATTGCGGCCTCAAGATTAAGTCAAAGATAAAGAGCTTGTGAAATAAAAGGGGACCAAAAAATAACATCAACTGTGCCTAAAAATCTGGTCCTAAAACATCTGTATAGGGCTTCCCTGGTGGCGCAGTGGTTGAGAGTCCGCCTGCCGATGTAGGGGACACGGGTTCGTGCCCCGGTCCGGGAAGATCCCACATGCTGTGGAGCGGCTGGGCCCGTGAGCCTTGGCCGCTGAGCCTGCGCATCCGGAGCCTGTGCTCCACAACGGGAGAGGCCACGACAGTGAGAGGCCCGCGTACCAAAAACAAACAAACAAACAAAAAAACATCTGTATAGTGAAGTAAAAAGAGGACTTGGAGACTCTGTTACTGGGTCACTGCAGCACAAACACAAGTCCTTCCACAGTGTCTCAGAGAAAGGTGCAGGGAAAAGATAAACAGTGAGTTGCATGTGACAGAATTTACCAGAGAAGAAACACTGCAGGTTTTACTTAGTAACGGTGAGAGAAACCCCACAGACCTTGACCCCTCTTTTTATTTTGGAATCTAAATGAGAAGAAAGGCACTATTATTACATACGACAAAGAAAGTGTGAAAATCAAGGCTGGCTCCAGTCAAAAAGGAGTGAACTGCGCTGAACCCACCAGGTCAGCACGGCGCTCCCGGTCGTACGGCAGCACCTGAGCAGCAGTTCTGCCATGGAGGATGGGAGAGGGGCCCTGCCCACAGACAGGGCTACTTTCTGGCCCATCACATCTCTAGGCTTTGATCTAACAGTAGCCACGGCAACCGAATGCTGCCGGCCACCTGCTCCCTACGGCTCCTACTCCCTGAAGCCTCACCTCCCCAGCAGTGTTCTCTGTACCACACCCGCACACCTCCACCCCCAGGAGAGGTCAGCTGCTTGCTCCTCTAGGGTAGCTTTCATTTCATTCTTCCTTCTGTTAGTATTTACAAATCTTTCTCCTTTGTTAGATTTTAAATTCTGTGGAGGCCAGGAATCATTTCTTTTCCTATCGTTGTACGTCCCCAGCAGCAAATTGCTGTTATCTCCTCAATCCATAAAATAGATAATGTCTTAACAGACATTTTTGTTAAATGAGAAACCAGGAAATATATAGGAAAACAGTTAGATTTCCATCCCATATTTGCCCTGGTGAGTAGAAATAGAAAAATTATAAAAATATCTATTTTAGGCTATAATACCATTACAGTTAAAGGCACAAACATACATATGACTTAGCTATTGATTGAATTAAATGAAATTATAAATTGTAGGTGACTATCTAAATTTTAACCTTGAAATCACTTCACTCTATATAGAATCTAAGTTAATTCTGATTTATCAAATAACAACCCAGTGCCATAAATTAATAACCTGCTACACTTTTATGAATAACAGTAGGTTATTATATTAATAATGTTTACTTTTTTCCTGTATATCTATAAGCAAAATTCCATAGAATCACTATTATCATTATCACCATCACTGCTAATGTTTATTAACACCTATATGCCAGGTACAATTATATATGATTTACTGTAGTATCATCTGATATAATCCATACCACAATTTTATGAAGAAAGAAAAGCTATTTTGCTCTAATTATAGAGATGAGAAAAACCAATGTACAGAAATTGTGAGTAATTTATATAATTCCACCCAAATAGAACGTACTGGAGACAAGACTAAGGATTCAAATACATGTAATCTTATACGGACACTTGTTTCTTTACCATTTCACTTCCTTTAAAGGAAAGTTCCTTCTTATTTAAGAAAATCAGAAAAACAATCAGGAGGGAGATTGGCTCAAGATGGCGGAGTTAGAAGGACGTGCTCTCACTCCCTCTTGTGAGAACACCAGAATCACAACTAACTGCTGAACAATCATCGACAGGAAGACACTGGAACTCACCAGAAAAGATACCCCACATCCAAAGACAAAGGAGAAACCGGAATGAGACAGTCGCAGGGGCGCAATCACAATAAAATCAAATCCCATAACTGCTGGGTGGGTGACTCACAAACTGGAGAACACTTATACCACACAAGTCCACCCACTGGAGTGAAGGTTCTGAGACCCATGTCAGGCTTCCCAACCTGGGGGTCCAGCAATGGGAGGAGGAATTCCTAGAGAATCAGCCTTTGAAGGCTAGCGGGATTTGACTGCAGGACTTCAACAGGACTGGATGAAACAGAGACTCCACTCTTGGAGGGCACACACAAAGTAGTGTGCCCATCAGGACCAAGGGGAAGGAGCAGTGACCCCATAGGTAGGTCTGGAGACTGAACCAGACCTACCTGCTAGTGTTGGAAGGTCTCCTGCAGAGGCGGGGGGCGGCTGTGTCTCACTGTGAGGACTAGGACACCGGCAGCAGAAGTTCTGGGAAGTACTCCTTGGCGTGAGCCCTCCCAGAGTCTGCCATTAGCCCCACCAAAGAGCCGGGGTAGGCTCCACTGTTGGGTCACCTCAGGCCAAACAACCAGCAGGGAGGGAACCCAGCCCCACCCATGAGCAGACAAGCGGATTGAAGTTTTACTGAGCTCTGCCCACCAAAGCAACAGCCAGCTCTACCCACCACCAGTCCCTCCCATCAGGAAACTTCACAAGCCTCTTAGATAGCCTCATCCACCAGAGGGCAGAGAGCAGAAGCAAGAAGAACTATAATCCTGCAGCCTGTGGAACAAAAACCACATTCACAGAAAGATAGACACGATGAAAAGGCAGAGGGCTATGTACCAGATGAAGGAACAAGATAAAACCCCAGAAAAACTACTAAATGAAGTGGAGATAGGCAACCTTCCAGAAAAAGAATTCAGAATAATGACAGTGAAGATGATCCAGGACCTCGGAAAAAGAATGGAGGCAAAGGTCGAAAAGATGCAAGAAATGTTTAACAAAGATCTAGAAGAATTAAAGAACAAACAAACAGAGATGAACAACACAATAACCGAAATGAAAAATACACTAGGAGGAATCAATAGCAGAATAACTGAGGCAGAAGAATGGATAAGTGACCTGGAAGACAAAATGGTGGAATTCACTTCTGCGGAACAGAATAAAGAAAAAAGAATGAAAAGAAATGCAGACAGCCTAAGAGACCTCTGGGACAATATTAAGTGCAGCAACATTCGCATTATAGGGGTCCCAGAAGGAGGAGAGAGAGAAAGGACCTGAGAAAATATTTGAAGAGATTATAGTCGAAAACTTCCCTAACATGGGAAAGGAAGGAGCCACCCAAGTCCAGGAAGTGCAGAGAGTCCCATACAGGATAAACCCAAGGAGAAGCACACCGAGTCACATAGTAATCAAACTGACAAAAATTAAAAAGAAAGAAAAATTATTGAAAGCAGCAACGGAAAAACAACAAATAACATACAAGGGAACTCCCATAAGGTTAACAGCTGATTTTTCAGCAGAAACTCTATAAGCCAGAAGGGAGTGGCATGATATACTTAAAGTGATGAAAGGGAAGAACCTACAACCAAGATTACTCTACCCCACAAGGATCTCATTCAGATTTGAGGGAGAAATCAAAAGCTTTACAGACAAGCAAAAGCTTTACAGACAAGCAAAAGCTAAGAGAATTCAGCACCACCAAACCAACAAATGCTAAAGGAACTTCTCTAAATGGGCAACACAAGAGAAGAAAAGGACCTACAGAAACAAACCCAAAACAATAAAGAAAATGATAATAGGAACATATATATCAATAATTACCTTAAACGTGAATGAATTAAATGCTCCAATCAAAAGACACAGGCTTACTGAATGCATACAAAAACAAGACACATAAATATGCTGTCTACAAAAGACCCACTTCAGACCTAGGGACACATTCAGACTGAAAGTGAGGGGATGGAGAAAGATATTCCATGCAAATAGAAATCAAAAGAAAGCTGGAGGGGGCTTCCCTGGTGGCGCAGTGGTTGAGAGTCCGCCTGCCAATGCAGGGCACACGGGTTCGTGCCCCAGTCCGGGAAGATCCCACATGCCATGGAGCAGCTAGACCTGTGAGCCATGGCCGCTGAGCCTGCGCATCCAGAGCCTGTGCTCCGCAACGGGAGAGGCCACAACAGTGAGAGGCCCGCATACGGCAAAGAAAAAAAAATCTTAAAATTTGTATGGAGACAGAAAAGACCCCAAATAGCCAAAGCAGTCTTGAGGGGAAAAAAAGGAGCTGGAGGAATCAGACTCCCTGACTTCAGACTATACTACAAAGCTACAGTAATCAAGACAATATGGTACTGGCACAAAAACAGAAACATAGATCAATGGAACAAGATAGAAAGACCAGAGATAAACCCACACACCTATGGTCAAATAATCTATGACGGGGCTTCCCTGGTGGTGCAGTGGTTGAGAGTCCGCCTGCCAATGCAGGGGACACGGGTTCGTGCCCCGGTCCGGAAGGATCCCACATGCCGCGGAGTGGATGGGCCCGTGAGCCATGGCCGCTGAGCCTGAGCATCCAGAGCCTGTGCTCCACAACGGGAGAGGCCACAACACTGAGAGGCCCACGTACTGCAAAAAAAAAAAAAAAAAAAAAAATCTATGACAAAGGAGGCAAGGATATACAGTGGAGAAAAGACAGTCTCTTCAATTAGCAGTGCTGGGAAAACTGGACAGCTACATGTAAAAGAATGAAATTAGAACATTCCCTAACACCATACACAAAAATAAACTCAAAATGGATTAGAGACCTAAATGTAAGATTGGACACTATAAAACTATTAGAGGAAAACATAGGAAGAACACTCTGTGACATAAATCACAGCAAGATCTTCTTTGATCCACCTCCTAGAGTAATGGAAATAAAAACAATAATAAATGGGACCTAATGAAACTTAAAAGCTTTTGCAAAGCAAAGGAAACTACAAACAAGACAAAAAGACAACCCTCAGAATGGGAGAAAATATTTGCAAACAAAGCAATGGACAAAGGATTAATCTGCAAAATATATAAACAGCTCATGCAGCTTAATATTAAAAAAAAAAACAACCTAATCCAAAAATGGGCAGAAGACCTAAATAGACATTTCTCCAAAGAGGACATACAGATGGCCAAGAAGCACATGAAAAGCTGCTCAACATCACTAATTATTAGGGAAATGCAAATCAAAACTACAGTGAGGTATCACCTCACACCAGTTAGAATGGGCATCATCAGAAAATCTACAGACAACAAATGCTGGAGAGGGTGTGGAGAAAAGGGAACCCTCTTGCACTGTTGGTGGGAATGTAAATTGATACAGCCACTATGGAGAACAGTATGGAGGTTCCTTAAAAAACTAAAAATAGAATTACCATATGACCCAGCAATCCCACTACTGGGCATATAGCCAGAGAAAACCATAATTCAAAAATACACATGCACCCCAATGCTCATTGCAGCACTATTTACAATAGCCAGGTCATGGAAGCAACCTAAATGCCCATCAACAGACGAATAGATAAAGAAGGTGGTACATACATACAATGGAATATTACTCAGCCATAGAAAGGAATGAAATTGGGTCATTTGTAGAGATGTGGATGAATCTAGAGACTGTCATACAGAGTGAAGTAAGTCAGAAAGAGAAAAACAAATATCGTATATTAACGCATATATGTGGAACCTAAAAGAATGATACAGATGAACCGGTTTGCAGGGCAGAAACTGAGACACAGATGTAGAGAACAAACCTATGGACACCAAGGGGGGAAAGCAGCGTCAGGTGGGGGTGGGGGTGTGATGAACTGGGAGATTGGGACTGACCTGTATACACTAATGTGTATAAAATGGATGACTAATAAGAACCTGCTGTATAAAAAAATAAGTAGGGCTTCCCTGGTGGCGCAGTGGTTGAGAGTCTGCCTGCTGATGCAGGAGACACGGGTTCGTGCCCCGGTCCGGGAGGATCCCACGTGCCGCGGAGCGGCTGGGCCCGTGAGCCATGGCCGCTGGGCCTGCGCGTCCGGAGCCTGTGCTCCGCAATGGGAGAGGCCACAGCAGTGAGAGGCCCGCGTGCCGCAAAAAAAAAAAAAAAAAAAAAAAAAAAAAAAAAAAATAAGTAAAATAAAATTCAAAAATATAAGAATAAAAACAAACAAACAAAGCAATCAGGAGAAAATCTGGTGAGAGAATATTCAGAAGAGACAACAACTAAAAAGAAAAAGAAAAGTTTCTGAAATGGAAGTAAGTTTAGTCTGTTCTAGAAATATCCTTTCCACTAGAAATAACAGAGTATGCAAAATAATAAAAATAATGTGACACATAATTTTAAATTTTCTAGAAGCCACATTTAAAAAGTAAAAATAGGGCTTCCCTGGTGGCGCAGTGGTTAAGAACCTGCCTGCCAATTCAGGGGACACGGGTTCGAGCCCTCGTCTGGGAAGATCCCACATGCTGCGGAGCAACTAAGCCCGCGCGCCACAACTACAGAGCCTGCGCTCTAGAGCCCGTGAGCCACAACTACTGAAGCCCATGCGCCTAGAGCCTGTGCTCTGCAACAGGAGAAGCCACTGCAATGGGGGGCCCGCGAACTGCAACGAAGAGTAGCCACCACTCACCGCAACTAGAGAAAGCCCGCATGCGGCAACAGTGACCCAACGCAGCCAATAAATAAATTAATTAATTAATTAATTTAAAAAAAAAAGTAAAAATAAAGTGGTTAATTACATTAGTTAATTTTGCTTTAGTTTATCTAATATATCCAAAATAATAGCATTATGAATATTAACAATGACAAAATTGAGATATTTTACATTAATTTTTATACTGCCTTTAAAATGTGGTATGTATTTTACACTTACAGAACAAATGCATTTAGATTAGAATATGGTAAATACGGTATCATATTTTAAGTGATCGGTAGTCACGTGTGACTGGTAGCTACCATATTGGACAATACAGCTCTAGAGACTGAAGGGTGACCACTGTCTCTGACGGTGCCTACGGAAGAGAATGGATCAAGGTGAATTTGGAGCGAGAGATAATATACAGATCAAATAGTGCCTTCTAGACAGTGGCAGGAAATATGGACCATATCCTAACTACAGTAGGAGTCACTGGAGGGTTTTCAGTAGATTGAGATGATGTGAGCACTGCCTGTTCTAGTCCAGCTGGGCTATTATATCAAAACACCACAGGAAAAAAAAAAAGAAAATCAGAAACTCTGGATTTTAATCCCAGCTCTCACTGTTTCTAGCTTTACGACATAGTACTAATCAGCTCATCACATACAAATGCATGTATAACAATATATATGTTATAAATTTCCTTTAGTCAAAAAAAATTAGGGACTTCCCTGGTGGCGCAGTGGTTAAGAATCTGCCTGTCAATGCAGGGGACACAGGTTCAAGCCCTGGTCCAGAAAGATCCCACATGCCACTGAGCCACAACTACTGAAGCCCACGTGCTCTAGGGCCTGTGCTTTGCAACAAGAGAAGCCACTGCAATGAGAAGTAGGCGCACCTCAAAGAAGAGTAGTCCCCGCTCGCCACAACTAGAGAAAGCCCACGTGCAGAAACGAAGACCCAACACAGCCAAAAATAAATAAGTTAAATAAATAAATTAAAAAAAAATTAGATTTCCAAGCACATAAAATATAGCCAGGTCAATATTTTATTTTATTTTTTAATATTTTATTTTTTAGCTATTTAGTATAACATTTTAGGGGTTTCCTGGTCGTGCAGTGGTTAAGAATCCGCCTGCCAATGCAGGGGACACGGTTTCAACCCCTGGTCCGGGAAGATCCCACAGGCTGCAGAGCAACTAAGCCCATTCGCCACAACTACTGAGCCTGAGCTCTAGAGCCTGTGAGCCACAACTACTGAGCCCATGTGCCACAACTACTGAAGCCCGCGTGCCTAGAGCCTGTGCTCCACAAGAGAAGCCACCCCAATGAGAAGCCCGTGCACTGCAACGATGAGTATCCCCTGCTCGCCGCAACTAGAGGAAGCCCGCACGCAGCAATGAAGACCCAACACAGGCAAAAATAAATAAATATTTTTAAAATTTATAAAAAAATAATATGACATTTTAGAAAACTAGCTTGGAGAAAAATATTAGAAAATATCACTTACAAATAACAATGTGAGAGGGAAATATAGGTATTTCAAGCGTAAAACATAAACTAATGTGAGTCTGAAGAAGAAAAGAATCAAGGAAAACATAAAAACTGACCTATACGGAAATATGAAGAGCCAGGTGGAAATTTTTCACTTTTAAAGCAGCTGCCTAAAATTAAGTGGATGTTGAATTATAAAGGTTGACCAGCATATAAACTACTGACAAAGAATATTCTTTGGGATACATGCCATGATGATCAAGGGTAGACAGTAGCGTGCACAAAATCCCAAGCAGGTAGTGTACTTGACTCCACAGGCACCTGCTCAAGGACAGAGTCTCCTCACAGTGTTCAGCTCCATCTATTTTATAGGAAAAAAGCAGAGGCTTGCTCACTGAATAAATTGCATGAAAGATTTCCAAACCTCCCCGCCGCCCCCGAGAGCTTCAACTTTCATGTTTTAACATTCAGTATTTTCTCTGAGCTTTTTAAATAGGAAATTAGCTGGTGTGTGAATGTTTCTTTTGTAAACCTACGCTTGGTAGTTTTGACTGACTTAGAGTCGGTGATTCTTACATCCTGGTGTACTTGGCCCATGACCTTTTACACAGAGAATTCTGTATTGCCAGTATCTGTTTAAAGTCAGCCCTGACTTTAAGAATTTATACTTTTGGGAAAGAATTTATACTTTTGGGACTTCCCTGGTGGCACAGTGGTTAAGTATCTGCCTGCCAATGCTGGGGACACAGGTTCGATTCCTGGTCCAGGAAGATCCCACAGGCTGCGGAGCAACTAAGCCCGTGCGCCACAACTATTGAGCCCGCGTGCTGCAACTACTGAAGCCCACGCAGCTAGAACCTGCGCTCTGCAACAAGAGAAGCCACCGCAGTGAGAAGCCCGCGCACCACAATGAAGAGTAGCCCCCACTCGCCACAACTAGAGAAAGCCCGTGTGCAGCAACGAAGACCCAATGCAGGCAAAAAAAAAAAAAATTTACACTTCTAAGGAAAAGACAGAAAAATAAACAATTAAAATACAGAATTCTGTAAGTTTATAAAAGAATTGCTGCTTTCCCTCCTTGAAATGTGGGTAAATGGGGGTGAGAAAAAGAACAATATAGGAAGGGAAAAAAGTTATACAAAGAAGATAGCAAAACACCAAATTTTAACAAAATTAACAAAAATTTAGTAAAACTAAAAAATTTTTCAGGCACATATCATACACAATTGTATAAAAAGTTAGGAGATGAAGTCACTACGAGACAATTAAGCCTTCCCAGTGTTTTTCATTCTCAAAGTGTGGTCTTCAGATCTCCTGCATCCATCTCTGGAGATTATTTGTTAAAAATACAGGCTCCTGGGCCCCACCTGGACAAACTGAGTCAGAGTCACTGGAAGTGGAACCTGGAATCCTCATTTTAAAAATATGCTCCACAGACTGGTAACAACGATTGCCTTTGAGGAGAATTGGATGGCTAACAAGTAGAAATGGAAGTTTTACTATACATTCTTTATACTATATATCCTATGCACTTTTGTATTTCAAAATTCTTATGTGTTATGTCCCTGTCTTAGTTACTCAAAGCCCAAAACCAAAACCAAACCAAAAAACCCAGATGATTCTTAAACATGCTCAAGCTTGAGAAGCACCATTATAGTCCATTTACCGATAGGTAAAACCAAAATGGCTGTCAGGGAGCAAGGGTATATATGTCAGAAAGTCTTGTCAGTCTCAAAAAGGATTTGTATTTCCTAATTACCAACTTTTGAGAGCAAGTTACTTAACCTTTCTGAGCTTTAACTTTCTTATCTGCACAATCTAAAATCAAGAGTATTATGACAATTAAATAAAATATAGGGAATTCCCTGGCAGTCCAGTGGTTAGGACTCGGCACTCTCACTGCTGGGCCCAGGTTCAATCCCTGGTCGGGATCTAAGATCCTGAAAGCCACTTGGCACAGAAAAGAAAAAAGTATATATATGTACGTGTATATATGTATGTATATATATATATATATACATACATATACATGTATGTATATATATATGCAAAATACTTTAAAAGATGCCTATCTATAGCAAGTGCTCAATAACTGATAACTATGTTTTACAAAATTACTTTGAGACTCAAGCCCATTAGCTCATACAAAGCACTGCTTCCCACCAGTTTCCTAGAAGAGGAACTTCCTAGGGAAGATGTGACTAACACCCCAGAACTGAAATCAGAAAAGACTTTCTCACTGTTAGTGACCTTTAATTTGTGAAGCCAGAATACTCAAATCCAATTTCTGAAAGTCACCATACAGTTGTTAAAAGCAAAAGAATTTGGTTGCCTGGGTTCAAATTCTGACTCTGCCTGGTGTGAGACTGTGGTCCTTACTTAACCTTGTTTCTTCATATAAAAGATGAAACTATCTACCCCACAAGGTAGTGGAGCAGCCTAAACTATACATGTAAAAGCAAAGTCCTTACCTTAACTTGCATACAAAGTTTAACTCAAAGTGGATCATAGCCTTAAATGTAAGAGCTAAAACTATAAAACTCTTAGAAGAAAACACAGGAGCGAAACTTCGTGACTTTGGGTTAGATAATGATTTCTTAGATATGACACCATAGCACAAGTGGTAAGAGACTGATAAGCTGGACTTCATCAAAATTAAAAATTTCTGTGCTTCAAAGGACACCATCAAGAAAGTGAAAAAAACCACCCACAAAATGGGAGAACATATTTGCAAATCATTTATCTGATAAGGGGCTTGTACCCAGAATACATTAAAAAACTCTTACAACTCAATAATAAAAAGACAAATAGCCCAGTTTAAAAATGGGCAAAGGTTCTGAATAGACATTTCTCCAAAGAAGACATACAAATGACCAATAAACATATGAAAGAATATTCAACATCATTAGTCATTAGGGAAATGCAAATCAAAACCAGGAGATATCACCTCACACTGACGAGTATAACCGGGAACAAAAAGACAGTAACACTGCTGTCCAGGACGTGGAGAAATTAGACCCCTTGGAACTTCCCTGGTGGCGCAGTGGTTAAGAATCCGCCTGCCAATGCAGGGGACACGGTTTCGAGCTCTGGTCTGGGAAGATCCCACATGCTGAGGAGCAACTAAGCCTGTGCGCCACAACTACTGAGCCTGCGCTCTAGAGCCTGCGAGCCACAACTACTCAGGCCTGCGCGCCTAGAGCCCGTGCTCCGCAACAAGAGAAGCCACTGCAATGAGAAGCCCGCGCACCACAACGAAGAGTAGCCCCTGCTCGCTGCAACTAGAGAAAGCCCGCGTGCAGCAACGAAGACCCAATGCAGCCAAAAATGAATGAATGAATGAATGAATGAATGAATGAAAAAAAATTAAGGAATGCCTTTCTTTCCAAAAAAAAAAAAGAAAGAAAGAAATTAGACCCCTCATTTATTGCTGGTGGGAATGTAAAATAGTGCAGCCACTCTGGAACACTGGCAGTTCTTCAAAATGTTAAACAGAGTTTACCATGTGACCCTGTAAATCCACTCCTAGGAATATATCCAAGATAACCAAAAATATATGCTTACACAAAAGCTTGTACAGAAAATGACAGTAGCGTTGTTATAGCCCCAAAGTGAAAACGACTCAAGCGTCCATCACCTGATGAATTAATAAACAAAATGTGCTATATCCACACAAAATATTACTTAGCCATAAAAAGGAACGAAGTACTGGCACATGCTACAACCTGGATGAACTTTGAAAACATTAAGCAGATTCCATGTCTATGGAAATGTCCAGAAAAAGCCAATCTATAGAGATAAAAAGTACATGAGTGGTTGCCAGGAGCTGAGGAGATTGGGGGGACATGGGCAGTGATTACTAATGGGTTTGGGTTTCTTTCGGGGGTGATAAAAATGTTCTAAAATTTATTGTGGCAATGGCTACACAACTCTGTGACTATACTAAAAATCATTAAATTCTATGCTTTAAATGGGTAAACTTTATGGTATGCAAATTATATCTCAATGAAGCTGTTTAAAAAACAACATCAACAAAAAACTGCCTAGCCTACCTAGCTAAACAGACAATGCCGGATTACTTCCAACTGTGTCCAGAACTAAATAACCTTGGGCGGGTCTGTTTCCCCACGCTTTGGAAGGACTCCTAAGGAGTCCCTCCCACTTTTGACCCTTCGGAATCCTGAAGGAACAAACGTTTGCCCCCGGGGTTCTGGGGTTCCTCTGGGCAGGGAATGGACCACAAGATCTACAACGCTTAGACCTTGGGCAAACAGTGCCAGGGCTCACACGGTCCTCATCGTTCCTCTACGGCCCCGCTCCCCGCCGCTATCGGCCAGGAGATGCGCTTACCCAAGGCACAAGCCATAGCGGCGCCCACCAGGCCTCCCCCGGACACCACCACATCATACACGGTGTCTGACGAGGCGCCGGCCCACCTCCGGCAGGAGACCAGCGGGCCCCTCCGGGCAGCGGCAGGGGCAGTCCCCCACCGGATCCTAGCCAGCCGGGCCGCCATGGTCCTGACCTGCACCGTAGTTGGCGTCCCGCTGGGCCCGCCTGGGGTTAGCACTTCCGGAGCAGAGCTCTCCAGTCACAGGCCGCTTGAGCCGCCACCTCAAACCGGAAGTGTAACCTGCAAAGAGAATAGGCCAATCAGAAAACGAACTTTGCCTGCTTGGGCGGGATAGATTAGAGGCTGCCTGGGAAGGGGACTGGTTCGTGTATCCGCCTGGGAGCCAATCAGAGGCCCAAGCTAGAAAGAGGAGGAACCTGACCCGCTTAGCTTGCACCTCCATTGCCGCTGTCACCCCCGCTGTCTCCGCTGCCTCTGTCTCTTCCCCGCTGAGAAGATGACCGTGGGGAGGTCTGCGGGAGCCTCCGGCGGCGCTCAGTGGAGCCGTCAGGTGAGGGGAGAAAAAGAAGGGGAGTGATCGTGTCTGCGCCCCGGAAAGAAATCCCTGAGAGGAAACTGTTTGAAGTTGCCTTGGAGACAGACGGCAAGGGCGTGTCACAGGGCCGTGGGATTAAAACGGGCGGTGTTTACGGATGCGGAGGCGGACTCTTATCTCCAGGACCTGAGCCCCTTGAGCACTTACGTCAGGTTCTTTATAGAACCATAGCAATGGCCCCCAGTTTCCGCTTATCCTCTCAACCACCCCAGGACTAATAGCACAATTGTTGTCTCCATTTTGTAGAAGAGAAAAATGAGGCACAGAGAGATTAAGAAATTTGCCCCCAGATTCATAGAGACAAAGTAAATTGGTGGTCGCTTAGGGGTTGGGGAATGGGGAGGGTTAGGGAAAATAGGGAGTGACTGCTAAATGGAATGGGGTCTTTTGGGGGGTTATTAAAATTGATTGTGGTGATGGTTGCACAACTCTGAGTATACTGAAACCCACTGAATTGTACACTTGTATGAATTGTGTAGTAGGTGTGAATTATATCAATAAAGTCGTTTTTTAAAAAAGGAATTTTCCTAAAATCACACGCTCTTTAGTAGCAGAGCGAGGGCTAGAGCATATACATACCTTTGACTCAGAATCCAGTGTTCTTTTCAGTATTAGAGCTGGACCCAGTTCAACCATCACCAAGTGTCACTTGGAGGCCTGCAGCGGCCCTTCCCAACTGGTTTCCAGCTGCAACCAACCAGTCACCCTGTGCGGTCCCATCATGGCCCCAGCCTGCTTCTTTCAGGATATCTCTTGCTACTATCCTCCAACCACACTGGCCCTCTTTCTACCTCTCCAAAAGTCCAAAATTTCGTCCCTGCCTCAAGGCCTTTGTATTTGTTTTTCTTCGAACCCCAAACCCTCTTACCCCAGATCTTAGCAAGGCTGGAGTTTTTCTCATCAATCAGGTGTCAGTCTAAAAGTCCTCCACAGTGAGAAAGTAAAAATCATCCCAGGACTGGGAAAGTAAAACTCAGACTGTAATAGACCCAGATGAGGCCAGCAGCAAGATCAGCAGAAATCAGTATTTCTCACAGGGCCACACTGTACCTGCAAAACGACTAATACCCCATGCTTCTAAATGATTATGCTTACTTATCAATGACTTATTCAGCCCTACTTTGCTCTTGTCACCTTTTGAATAAAAATTGCTCATTCACCCACTTACTAAACTCTGCCCTCTTTCTGACGGCATCCATCCATCCTTGCTTCCCCTAACCCTCCTCAGAATCATTCAGGACAAGCCAACCCTAGAAAAAGCCCCCACCCCGTGCCAAGTTCCCTATACTTTCCCATGGTACGCTGTAGCAAATTAATAAACCTAGTTCTGATTACAGGTACATTCCTAGTGGTCTTTATCTGATGGGCTTTTATCAGCAGAAAAGCGTCCTATAGCCACTCCATCACTCTATAATCTCACAGTTTCATGGCTTTTATTGAATTTATTACCATCTTACATTATCTTTCTCCCTTCACTAGGATGTAAGCCTCATGAGAGTAGGGACCTTGTTTGTCTTGTTCACAGCCAAATACTCAATGCACGTTAGGCACCCAATAAATATTTTCTGAATGAATGGAGTATTTAAGCCCAGTTGGATTTCCCACTTTCTAGGACTCTTTCAGCTAGACCACACTGTCTCTCCTGTTAATTACTCATTCCTAGTAACAAGGTAGGAATTAGCTAGAATATGAGGAAAGCAGCGGTATAGACAAGGGAAGCGGGAAAAGGAAGATTGGCAACAAGCAGGTAAAACCCAAGTAGGGCAGACCCCAGAACGTGGCCAAAGTTACAGGTAGGATTCCTGGAGAGCAGGGGTGCATGGCGAAGGTAGGTTCTCCATAGATGCTCACCGGACTGCATGAACCAACTTCAGCTCTCTGCTTCCCTTTCCCGCCCTTCAACCAAGCACACCTCATATACCAATATGTGAAATTTCTTTAAAGCAAGGAACACATTTTCCTTTGTCCCCCGCCCCAGTCCCTAAGGTATACTTATTTAAAACGAAATTAGTAGTTACATTTTTAAATCACAGTTTGACCCACAGTCTTACTCTATTTCATTTCAGATATTTCCCCCCAAATCCTCCTCAGACACAGAGGCAGAAGAGGAACTGTGTGGGGATGGGCTGGTTTTGCCCAGGGCTGGCAAACTCAGTGAGTTCATCAGCCCAGAGGAGGAGACAGATTCTACTTCTGACTCAACTGCGAGTTTTTACGAGACCCTGCAGGCACTAAGGCAGAAAGGCAGGTGGTGCCTGTTGGAATCCCTTTATCTGTCTGACCCAGACAGTGATGAAAGCCTCTCTGAAGATGATGAGGACCTGGAGAGTTTCTTCCAAGACAAAGGCAGGGGGAAGCCACAGGTGCAGTCCCCCGCGTCTCCGAGGTAAGGCAGTGCAGTTCAACAGCTGCCTCACTGCACAACTCTGGCCAAGTCACATCATGACTCGGGGCCTCATCTTCCTCCTCAGTAAAACAAAGACCACTCCTGTAAGTGCCACCTACCCAGGCTTCAGCCCAGAATCAGCCAAACGTGTTCTGATTCCTACCCAGCAGTCCTGAATCACTTTGGGTAACCTTGAGTCACCTGAAGGTTTGGAATCGATTAAAGAGATGCCTTTCCCAAATAGACTACCTCCCTGAGAATGGCAACAAGGTCCATTTCCCTTGGCCAAGCCCTGCTATATGCACATATACTTTATCTCATTTAATATTTACTTTCTCCTCCCAATCACCCTGTAAGTAGATACTATTTTTGCCATTCTACAGATGAAGAAATTGAGGTTCCAAGAGAACCTTGATCAAGGTCACACAGCTGGTCATGTTTGAAGCAAGATTGGAACCTGGGCCTGACTCTAAAGGCTTCCTGTGCACCAATGCACTCTTCTCTCTACCGAATGAAAATATTAAGAGTGTGAAGTGGCAATTCTTGGGTCCATTCTAAGGAGAGCCTTTCTACTAGGGCTGCTGCTAGGAGGGCCTGTGGGAAGGAGAGAAGCCTGGTTGAGAAAGGTGCAGGCCTAGAGGCCTGTGGGGCTGCAATGTGAGGCTGAGAAACTGTGACCTGCTGGAAGGGAGGGGGAAGGAGGAGGATCTTGGAGGAGCCGGGCCTCCTGGCGCCCCCGTCCTCCACGCACAGAGCTGCTCTCTTCCCACAGGTGTGGCTCCATGAGGCGCTGCAGCTCCTTGAGCAACCTGCCCTCCAATCTTCCCAAGGCTCAGCCTCAGCCACCCTCCAGCTCCAGGCCTCCCTCCCAGCACAGAAGCATCAGCTCCTGGGCATCATCCATCACCGTCCCTCAGCCGTTCGGCATGACGCTGCGCGAGGCCAGGAAGCAGGCCCGGTGGCTGGCCTCCCCCGCCTCCTTTGAGCATGAGACGCAGCAGGCCCAGAAGCAGGGCCAGGAGGAGGCCGAGCGCCCCCGGCGGTTCCGGGCACAGCCTGTGCCTGCGCACGTCTACCTGCCCCTCTACCAGCAGATCATGGAGCGCAACGAGGCACGCAGGCGGGCGGGGATCCAGAAGAGGAAGGAACTGCTGCTCTCCTCCTTGAAGCCCTTCAGCTTCCTGGGGAAGGACGAGCAGCGAAAGAAAGCCATTCAACAGAGGGACCTGGTCGCCACAGCTAAGGCCAAAGTCCCCAAGCAGAAGCCCACCAGGAGGATCCCCACGTCCATTCTGGAGCCAGCCCTCGGGGACAAACTCCAGGGTAAAGACATCCTTGCCTCCTGCCTGGGGGTACCAAACGGTGCTGTGGGGATTTAGTCGGGCTCAGGGGTCACCCTGGCTCAGAGATGGGCTGTTCGGGCGGACCCGCTAGAGGCCTTGCTCAGTGCAGGCCACGGGGTAGGGTTGGATCTGCCCGTACAACGGGGGCGCCTAGTCGGGAGAGGAGTAGGAGGCCCCGGGTTCATCCTGTTGACCTCACCTGGCTCAGTGAGTGGATACGAAGGCCTCTGCAGCAGCATGGGTGCTGGAGCAGAGAACCAATGAGATATCTGAGTACCAGCCTAGGCCCGCGCCACCACTAGCCAGCTGCCCTGAGGAAAGCCCCCCACATCCTGTGAGGTACTCATTTCAAGACGCATAGCTCAGTTAAAGGACTCTGGCTTTATCTGCTCATTCCGTAGCATGCGCCACGTCCCAGGCATGAATAAATAGATGTGGAGTTTGCAGACATGGGAGGGAGACAGACAAATAATTACAAATGTGATAAGTCACTTGCAGGAGTTAAAGGGGGGAAGCCTAGGGGTCCAATGTCACCTATAACAGAGGGACCTGACTGAGTGTGGTGAGCTGTGGGAACAGGGAAAGTCCCGAGGGAAAGTGAGCGCTGACCCTGAAGGAGGAGCCATGGTGAATTCAATGAAGAGGGAAGAAGAGTGTCCCAGACAAAGGTAATAGCATGGAGGTAAGAAAGCTGAGCACACTCAAGGCATGGAAAGGTAGAGGGGAGACAGAAGAGGAGTGGGGGGCGAGACAGACAGGCACAGGCCAGACCTGGGGCCTTGTAGGCCATGGGAGGGAGTTTGGACTTCATCCCAAGGGCAGGGGGAGCCACTGAAGGGTTTTAAGTAGGGTGGCTCATGATCAGATACGAAGTTCAGAAAGCTCACTCTGCTGTGGAGAGAATTATAGGGGGACGGGCAAGTCCAGAGGGATGTTCATCTGTAGGAGCCTATTTCAGTGATTCAACTGAGAAATTATGAAACTAGTAGCAGGGAGGATGAAAAGAGGCTGGACCGGAGAGCGGTTCAAGAGGAGGTGGCGACAGGACTGATGAGCGAGGAGGAGGTGAGAACAGTGTGGGCAGTGGGCTTGGGCAGTTGGGTGGACGGTGGGGCCTCTTCCTGAGAAGGGAGAGCTGGGAGAGGAGCACGTCACTGGCCCATCCCTCCTGCTCCATCTCTGAAGAAGGAACTGTAGAAAATGCTCAGTAAGTGTAAACGGTAGCTGCTTCTGCAGCCTGACTGGCACACAGCAGCGGTGTCCTAGTCAACATTCATTAAGGCACTCTCCAGGAAAAAAAAAAGGAAGTTGATTTGCAGTGTTTGCCATTTTCATGGTATAAATACTCCTATCCTGGCCAATTTCAAGCTTTCCACACGATGCCAACTAGCTCGGAAAATTCCTGAAAAGTTAATGCTGAGTTCCGGCACACTAACTGCGAGTATTTAAGAGGGAAAGCTCACCACCACACCTTTTGGTTTGAGGCTTGGTCCCTTCTCACCCCTCGCTCCCCTGACTTCTTCTCCACAGAAGCTGAGCTCTTGAGGAAAATTCGCATCCAGATGAGAGCGCTGGACATGCTCCAGATGGCCTCCTCCCCCATTGCCTCCTCCAGTGGCCGGGCTGACTCACAGCCTCGAATAGCCACCCGGACCCGGGAGGAGAAGCTTGGGTTTCTGCACACTGACTTCGGATTCCAGCCTCGGGTGAATCCTGCCGTCCCCGACTATGAAGAACTTTACAAGGCCTTCCAGAAAAGAGCTGCCAAGAGGAGAGACACCCAGGAGGCGACTCGCAACAAGCCCTTCTTGCTGAGAACCGCCAGTCTGCGTCGTGCTCCTCGGCCCTGTGATACTGCCGCCTCTGAAGGGAGGAGGGTGAGAGCCCAGGCCACTGCAGGAGGGTCAGGGCTGCGGCCCTAAACACAGGAGGGGCCAGGTCTCAATGGAAGGCACTTCTCATGACCCTTTTCTATCTTAATTTTTTTTTAAACACCGGCTCAGCTGTAAGCAGATCCACGGTTCCTAAAAATTTAAGACCGCAAGAATACTTCCCTTCCTTCCCTCTCTGTAGAGGGATTTTGCAGAAGTAAGTGCAAGCAAGTCTGGAAGGCAGGGAGTTGGGGTCAATTGCCATGTCCCAATACCAATTCCAAAGAACTCTTCTCATTTAATTAAAAGCTTTGGGATTGATATCCAAGTCTTGCCCTGTTTAACTAAACTCAAGATCTCATTACCCTTGCCTTAATCCCAAGAAAGAACTGAGCATTCTCTCTGACCAGTCCTTCGCTAAAATCGAATCCTAGTTCAGATAGAAACTAATTGCACGTGCTGTCCTACCAATATTAGCCTTCGTTTCTTCTAGGAATCTCCACAGCCACCCGGCACACCCGTGCCAAGGAGTCGTTCTCTGAGTGGCCTTGCTTCCCTCTCTGCCCACACCCTCCCCGTGCACATCACAGACGCCACCAGGAGGAGGGAATCTGCAGTCAGGTGAGTGGTCAGGCTGCATGAGACCCACAGTGCTCAGATCTCAGCCCCAATGCTGGAAAGCCCTCTACTGCTGGGCCTTCTCTCCTGTTATCAGAGAGACCGAAAGGGGTGGGAGGGGAGTCTTGATCAGGACAGGAATTCATGGGACTCTCCACACTTAGTGCCGGAGAACACTTAGCCGTCGCTCAGCCAGTATTCTCGGGGGACTGACTTTGTGCCAAGCACAGCCGTAGGGCTGGAGATACCTTATAGAACCTATAGTTTAATATCTAGTCTGAAAGGCGAAGAAGCAACTGTCATATCTGGGGAGTACCACAGTGATGGGGAAACGCATGCAGGGGACTGTGCGGAGCGGGGGCACTGGGCAGTCTGGGTCTTTTGTAATAGATGCCTAAGGTGAAACCTGAAGAATGAGAAGTCACCCAGACAGAGGCTGGAAAGAAACAAGTTTCCAAACAGAATAACATGCGTAAAGACCCGCTGGTGAAAGAGGAAGGAAGCATTAGGAACAGGAATCCAGAGAAGCCTGAAGCTGTGTGTGTGACCCGGCCACAAAGAACATGAGGCATCCATCGCACAGATTGGAGATCCTCTGAGATTCATCTTGGGGAACTATTAGAAGTCGGTTGGGAAGCAGGAGGCTCCTTATTTTTAACTCTTTAACTGACCTGACTCTGTCATGGTAGTCGCATCCAGCCAGCACCCCAGCAGGAGTTCCTCCACTAGGCCTCTGAGCTGAAGTCAGCAGGAGAGGTCATGCTGTAACTGGTGGCTTAGCTCTGGGAGAGGACTGGCATCTCAGCGCCCTCCTGTGGGGCTCACAGAGGAGTACATGGAATCTACCTGGCTCTTTAAGACCCACAACAGGGATTTTAGAAATGTATTTAGAATCCAAGGGATACTCCCTCCTTCCTCAAATTTCACAGTCAAGAGTTACTAAATCAAGGCTAAATGCATCAGAATCCTGAGGTCCCACTACGATAGGTCTCATGAACCACACGGTGGCCCACCTGCAGAGAATGTCCATATCTGCGTCCTGGCAATAGGGAGTTTGACATATTAGCAGAGTAAACTGCCATGCCTTCCTTCCTAATAAGTCCATTTGAATATAAACACCCTACTGGGCTTCCCTGGTGGCGCAGTGGTTGAGAGTCCGCCTGCCAATGCAGGGGACGCGGGTTCGTGTCCCGGTCCAGGAAGATCCCACATGCCGCGGAGCGGCTGGGCCCGTGAGCCATGGCTGCTGAGCCTGCGCGTCCGGAGCCTGTGCTCCACAACGGGAGAGGCCACAACAGTGAGAGGCCCAAGTACCGCAAAAAAAACAAAACAAAAAAAAAACACCCTACTGCAGGAGTCTTGACTTTTTTCTTTTGTTAGAACTCTCCATAGTACCTTGTAGAATGATATTTGTACAAACTAAGTGCTGCTGGTTGACCCCAAATTGTGCATTGAGGGAGGCCCATTTCCAGTTCTCTGTGGAAATGCAGGTTTGTATTCCCAAAGGACCATGAACCCAGGCACCTTCCAGCCCACCATTTACAGCACAGTCGTCAAGGGCAGAGGCTTGGGAGTCAGACATCCTGGTTCTAACGTTGGCTTTTCCACTGGCATGCTGGGTAGCTTCAAGCAAGTGGTTTACCCTCCCTGAGGCTCAATCTTGTTGGCTATAAAGAGGGAGACTTACAGTCCTTACCTCACAGGGCAGCTAGGAGAATTTACAAAAGCTAACGGCTATAAAGCACTTATTGGTGCCTGTCTGCACGTGGTTCGGTGTAGGTAGCTCAGCAAATGGTAGCGATTAGTATTATTTTGTTTCCAGATGGCAGGACACCTGAGTGTAAGAATATTTTAACTCATGTTTTTCAGTTCAATTAATGAACTTCTCCTGGGGTAGAAACTCACTGTCCATAGCGCTGGGAAGGCTTCATCTGCCAGTGCATTTAATCCAGAATCTTATTCTTTCTGAAATGCCAGTGTGGTAAATTACTCACCCATTCATAGAAAAAACCAACTGACTTTCCAGAGAGGTTACTAAGATTGCTTTTAAGTATACCCAGGTTGGTCATTTGTATTCTTTTTTTGTCTCTTCCCTTTAGAAGTTCACTTGAGAAAAAGGACAAAGCAGATCAAAGTACTCAGTGGTCAGAGATGCACAAAAAGAAGTGTCAGGCGATATCTAAGTCTGTGACCTTGCGTGCAAAAGCCATGGATCCCCATAAAAGCCTGGAGGAGGTGTTCAAAGCAAAGCTGAAAGAGAATCGGTCGGTGTCCTCCATGTGTCTAAGGGATAACTATCTTGGGAGCCATTTGCCTTGAAAATGGCAAAATGGGGTTATTACAGTAGACTCCTGTAACCATAGAGTCAAGGATTTTGCCAGGCACAGCTAGGAATGTACAATGTCTGTGGGAGTTATTCCACTTAACTGAAATTAAAGGTATTCCGGATTGGAAAAACCTGGAATTCATTCTAAAAATCTTGTTAATTCCAGGAACAATGACCGTAAAAGAGCAAAAGAGTATAAGAAAGAATTGGAGGAAATGAAGAAGAGAATACAAATAAGGCCCTATCTCTTCGAACAAGTTACCAAGGTAAATCTAAACCATCATTCACTTTCTTTCTGTCTTAGATGAAAGGGCTCTTAGAAATTATGAAACAGCTTAATATCTGGGTATTAAACACTTCCTTTAGGCTCAGAAAGATTCTAAATTTGGCTCATTTTATTACTACCATCTTTCCCCAAAGTAAGTAGTGCACTGGTGAACATTGGACTGATTTCATCCAAGACTGGATTCCAAAGGCATCTATAAAGGGATATTTCACTTCCTGGGGTTTTCTCTATAGTCTAGCCTTCAGCTTGAATCAGAGTGGAGGTTAGATCCCAGGCATACAATTGACAGTTTGGCTGTGTTGGAGTATCTTTAACTTGCTAATGTCATCTCTCCTCCTGTAGTGCTGGTGCCCTGGGCACCCCCAGCCTCTACAGCTGTGGCATATTTATAGGTCTTCAGGGGTTGAGATGCTCACAAGCGCCCCACAAGGCCTCTTCCAGATTAAGTGGCTTTCTGGCTGGAAGAGTCACTTTAAGATGTTCTCTAGACTCCTAGGGAAGTTGGACACAGTTGAGATCTCCCTAAGGAAGCTCTGGGGCTACTTGAACAGTCTTAGAAAGGCCACCATCCCAGATAGCTTTGAGCTGCATCAAGCTCTGTAGATCTCTCTCCTCTCCAGAGTTTCAAACAAAAGTTGGCATTCCCTAGTGACCTGGTTCCAAATGTTGGGCATTATCTGTCTTATAGCCAGTGCATTATTTAGGCATTTCCTGGGCCCAGTCCTCCCCAATCCCCTACATATTACACACACGCTGGACTGTCTTGGATTTACTTAGCAACCTGCATTGCTAAGTAAAAATTTCTCATAATGATGTTTGCTCTTCATGTTAGCTTTCTCCTAGCAAGCTCACTCTCAGATCTCAAAAGATCTTTCACCACTCTAGGAAAAATACAAAGTACTCTATATGACTTTGCTCTTCAACACTTAAACAAACAAAAAACCACCTTTTTCTGGTCTACATGCATACCATCCATCCTGTTAAGAATGTACAAGTGCAGCTTATTTTCAATTTGTTATATTTCAGTGTTCCTGATGATGGTTTGGTTGCTTTTAAATGTTAAAAATGTTTTTAGTCCATCTTTTTCATCTGGGTCTCACTTGGTCTTCCAAAAATCTAAATCCTTGCCTCACAAAGGGGTGGTTCCCAAAACAACAGTTGGCATCTCCTGAGAGTATTAGAAATACAGAATTGCAAGCCCCATCTGAGAACTACCTAATAAGAATCTGCATTTTAACCCAAACTTCAGGTAGTTCCTATGTACTTTAAAGCTTGAAAATAAGGCTCTAAGTAATTTTCATACAAATCTGTGTCCAGCACTACTTGGGGGTGGTGGGGTGGAAAAGCAGTATTATAAGCATACAGATTAAGCAAGCAATTTAGAATTATCTGGTAATTCAGCTACAGCAGATTAATTTCCATTCCACAGGACCTTGCCAGGAAGGAAGCAGAACAACGGTATCGAGACACCCTGAAGCATGCTGGGCTGGATGAAGACTTTGTGAGGAACAAGGGTCAGGGCGACCGGGCTTTACAATGGAAGGAGCAATCAGAAGTCCGTGACTGTCCCAGGTACTCGGAGATACTGCTATCATCCTGCAGCTCTCAAGTTGCATCTCTAGTAATGCCACCGGGAGGAAGCTTTAGAACAGTCACTCTATTTTGAGATCACAATCCTGTATTTATAGAATACTAATCTAGAGATCTCCAAGTAACACATTTAAATGTGGTGAGGAGTGCAGTTGTGAATAAAATATAGCTATTGTGTCCTTCAATTTGAAACAGATCATTTTTCCAATCCCAGTCCAATGCCATCAGTCAGAAGTACTTCTACTTCAATTCCGAAGAAAAATCATGTATATTTTTACTTCCTATAAAATGATAAACTACACTCTTCATTTATTTACTTATTGAATAAGTGAAAGTAAAGACCGTTATAGGGCCACAATAAAAGCTGTAAATATCCTGTACAATCAAAGCCTTTCATTCCCCTCAGCTTGGTCACCATGGCTTGTTCAAATGTAGCTCTTTATTTTATTTATTTATTTATTTATTTACGGCTGCGTCAGGTCTTCTTCGTTGCTGCGCGCGGGCTTTCTCAAGTTGTGGTGAGCGGGGGCTGCTCTTCATTGCTGCGCACAGGCTTCTGACTGCGGTGGCTTCTCTTGTTGTGGAGCACAGGCTCTAGGCACGTGGGCTTTAGTAGCTGTGGCTTGTGGACTGTAGAGCACAGGCTTAGTAGTTGTGGCGCACAGGCTTAGTTGCTCTGTGGCATGTGGGATCTTCCCAGAGCAGGGCTCGAACCTGTCTCCCCTGCATTGGCAGGCAGATTCTTAACCACTGCGCCACCAGGGAAGTCCCGAATCTAGCATTTTTAAAAAGCAACTCATTAGCACCACCTCCTCCATTGGTATCATATAAGTCAAAGGGAGAAAAGCACAGTATTTCTATTACTCACAATTTTGTTTCAAGTCCTAGTAGCCCTTCCCCTAATTCCTATCTCAGTTTTCCCCCTAGAAATTTGCCTTTATACCCCATACAAAATAATGATAATGTTGAAACCATGCTTAAGCCTACATGATGCTTCTTTTGATTTAAAATTTTATAATTCTTTAATTTATTCTGCAGCACAGCACTCATGAAACTACAAAACTCGGCATCAGGAATCCACGGCAGGATTTAGAAGAATCTCTAGAACAGCCTACAAGCCCCGAGAAAGAACTAGAGGAGCTGTCTTATGAATTACCAGATAATCTCAAATCATTTGGTTAATCAGTATACTTAAAACTACTGCTTTCGAATAATATCAAGCAGCTTACCTTGGGGTTGAGTCAAGGCAGGCAAAACTTGGGTTTTGAGTCATGGTTACTTTTGGAGAATGGGGGAAAGAAAAGTAGATAACAGAGAATGGTCCAAGTAAATCAAAGTGGAGAAGTTCAGGGTAGAGGGATCAAAGCTAATTAAGGGTTCTTGCTTTGTGCCTCACACTTAAGCATACAGGTACAGAAAAAAGGGCATAAGCCCAAATGCCTACAGAGGCTAGTCAGGAAACAAATGGGTCAAATGGGCTGGCTGTCAGATTAGTAGGAGATAGTAGAGACTAGAGAATATCAACCCTGATGGAATACAGGCCCAGAATTGCCAGATAAACCACATTTTCAACAGAAACCAGAAATGTGCATGTCGGCAACTAATTTAAAACTTACTGGGAATTCCCTGGCCATCCAGTGGTTAGGACTCCACGCTTTCACTGCCAAGGGCGTGGGCTTCAATCCCTGATCGGGGAACTAAGATCCCACAAGCAGCGCAGCCGGGCCAAAAAAAAAAAAAAAAAATTTATTTGGAAATAGTATGTGGGAAAAACAAAACATGTTTGTATATCAGATTAGCCCATGGGGGACGACAAGTTTGCAACCCCAAATACGGGGTTTCTCAGCCTCAGCACTATTGACATTTTGGGCCAGATGAGTCTGTGTCGGGTGAGGGAGCTATACATTGTAGGATGGTTAGCAGTACCCCTGGCCTTTATTTACTAGATGCCAATAGCACCGCTCTCCTCAGTTATGACAACCAAAAATGTCTCCAGATATTATGAAAAGTCCCCTGGGTGGCAAAATGTCCTTGGTTGAAAACCACTGTTCTAGTATAAAAGTAAGGCTACTGGAAGCCAAAACTGGCATTTTAAGAATACAGGTAATTGATATGAACTCAGTCTATCTAGCACAGAATAATTATGCATGTCATTAACAAATTAAGAACTATAATTACTTTATTTAAAACAGCAGTTAATTCTTTGCTGTTATCTGCTTAGAATGTGTCACTGTGTGCATGTGTGTACTATGTTAGCATGAGGTTCATTTTAATAAATTTGAAACTTCTGACAGCCATGATTTTCTAGTAGGTGATCTCTGGATACTTTTCTTCTCACCAATAATAATGAAATATTCTCTCTCAGTAACTCTAAAGACAGGATGGTGGCAGCAAGAGTGCCTACTCTGACAGAAGAACCTTTCTCATGTTTTTTAAAGTATCTTTCTGGAAATATTCAAAAATATGTTATTATTGCCATTTTTCCAGACTCAAACATGGTCCTTTTTTTGGTGATGACAAGAATGATACTCTGATAACTACCACGTGGGTTTGCTAGTTGGAGATGAAGATGCTCATGTCATCTTCCCCAAGACTTCTGAGCTCAGTTTTACCTGCATGGACTCCTGAGGGTAAATCAGTGCCCCATCCTAAAGGGAAAGACTGAATTATTTTCTTAATCTCCTCTCAAAAGGAAACAAATTTTGTTTAAAACAAGGAGCCAAAGAACTGACTGGCTGTTTTGTTTATTTAAAGGAAAAACAATTGAAGCTCTGAATCAGGTGATTTTTAACTTAAAAAAAAAACAGAAAACAAAAACAAACAACCTCTTAACATGCTACTGTATGTTCCATAAACAAAGAAAGCAAAGTGGCCAAGTAGAGGTGTATAGGACAAGATAGTACCTCAGCCTGGGCCAAGCAGGGATTCAAGTAATTTACTTTTTGGAGACCAGTGGCAGAGAGTCTCTCTTACTCAGGTTGCTAAAGGGAGAATGTCACAACAGAACTGACATCACTCCCTTCTCGAAAGCAACAAGGCATCTTGAAAGCTTAACTTCTTGGTGAAGTTTTATGGTTGGTGGCAGGATTTAGTTCACCCATGTGAAAAGACAGCTCAGTATGGGATGAAAACTCTTCAAAGGAAAACCTCCCCTCAACAGTCTTACTGAGAAACTTCAGCCAACAAATAATCAAATTCACTTTTGGGAGAAGTCTATCCCAAAATTGTGCAGTGGGAAGAGAGGTAGGTACAGTTACCCAGCCCACATTCACTGCTTTCTTTCTTGTCTGAATCAGATGGTAGTTGAAGAGAAGCTCTCCTACAGTCATCTTCTAGGCCAGGAAAGATGAACAGAGGCAAAAGTGGGGTCGTGTCCTTCACAGATTCATTTTGGTTCTGGCAAACTGTGAGCCATAAGCATCCTGTTCCCACTACATGCACTCTGGGATCAGGTAGAGCTCATCTTCCAGGAGTCAGCACCCAGGCTCATGTCCGTCCTTCAGTTAATTCTCCTTGGTTTAGTAACTGTAAGAGATTAAAAACAAATCTGTAATAGTTACCAGTGAATAACAGGAAAAATAATTCATACTAAGTGAAAGGTTTACAATTGGGGGTGGGGAATGATTGCAGGGGTGAGTCAGGGACAGCTAGTTCCAAATCAGAAGATATGCACAGACTGATAGATCTCATTTATATATTGATTGGCCTTGGGACAGCACTTTGACCATCTGATGATGCTGGCATTCCTACTATAGCAGTAAAATATCCTGATAATAATAATTATAATATCCTATAAGCCAAACTATTATTTGTGTAATCACATACTCACTAGTCAGTGATGGAGGAATCTATAACCACAGGGAAATCAGAACTGGTGGAACCAAAAATCTTACATCAGTCAGTTAGCCAAAGTACAGGCTGAAGGCTCAAGAAGAAGTAAAAGGAATGGAGTTCTACGTGAGAGCTACAACTCACTCATGAAAAATCCAGGGATTTCCTGGGCTTAAAATACCTTTCCTGTGATGAGGGAAGACAAGCCTGAGAGTCTCCAATAGGGTGGCAGCTACCGTGGACATTCTACTCTACATTCAAGGTTCCTGTTGAAAGGTGTTTTTGTATAATAATTGATGAAATTGGGTTCCATTTTATTATGAAAAGAAAATGAGATGGGAATAATACAGTGAAAACAGAATAAACATTGTTTGTTAAAATCTAATCAGATAGAAATTCTAGAGCTGGAGATATATTTATTTGGTGATCTTAATTTAGATGAAGGTAATTTACATAGTAGAATTCAATGGTATGGAATTTAAAGAAAAATTTTAAACTTAGAGAAAGAAACCACAGATTTCATTTGATACTGTGTGGTAGAGATTAGGAATGGTATATTCTTAATCTAGACCAAGATCCAGATGTTTACACTGAAACTTAGCAATGGCACTTTATGAGAAATGTTAAAGAATTTGTAATTTCTGTTTTCCTCCTTGTTTTATTTGGGAAATATTCTAAGATATAGTCAAAGTTAACTGGCAATCACTTATACCGGTTCTTGAATTCAAGAATGTGAAGTCAGTGTGGCTATGGAACCCCATCTGGGATGACCTTTAGTCCACAGAAGGTCAAAAGCCCTGGGGTCTCAGCTGGGTCTGCACAATGAGTCCTCTGTCTGATTCTCAGAAGACCTGGCCACACTGAGGAAAAATCAGAATTGTCCAATTTGAACCATCTGAGTGAGAGTTAACTTGTAGTTTTTCATATATTTTCCATGATAATTTCTGATACTTGATAAGTTATTTTTATTTTTAGAGCATATTTACAGGAGTCCAATTAGAAGTGCATCAGCAGATTCTTACAGGTCTGATCTACAATGCATGGTGATCTTTAAAAAACAATTTGGAATGGGCATGTGTTGTTTTAAGGGTTGCTATTGCCTTCTCCTTCTCTGGCATCTGAGAATAATCCCTAAGGAGTCAATACTCCTCACTCACTGGAGGAACAGTCAGTTAGTACCTAGACCCCGGATGAGGAAGAGGATGAAGCCTGGAGCCTTTAGGGGCTTATAGCTTGAAAAAAAAATGAAGGTATTGGAGGATGTGATAAGCCCACCTTCAGAAGGAAAAGGAGGGGATGAGCAATGAAAATGCCTTGATGAGAGGAAGGTAATAATGGTGTAGTAAAGGAAAGACAAAAGAAGTGAGGCTCAGACGGAAGCTGTATTTGTAAATACAGAAGGATCCACGAGGAGAAAGTGACAGTGAAGGATTTTCAACTACACCTAAGGGCACCACCTTCCTCTTGCGGTGTTAATATTTTTCTATTAAGCGTCTGAGGCTTCCATTCTGAAACTGGGTACACAGGACTTAAAGGCCCTTTGTGTTCTCCTGGAGGGAAGGCCAAGTTTTCCTTTGTTTTTTGTTTGTTTGTTTGTTTGTTTGTTTTTTTGCGGTACGCAGGCCTCTCACTGCTGTGGCCTCTCCCATTGCGGAGCACAGGCTCCGGACGCGCAGGCTCAGCAGCCATGGCTCACGGGCCCAGCCACTCCGCGGCATGTGGGATCCTCCCAGACCGGGGCACGAACCCGTGTCCCCTGCATCGGCAGGCAGACTCTCAACCACTGCGCCACCAGGGAAGCCCTCCTTTGTTTTTTTTTTTAGGTAGTCTGTGTTATTGTGTCTGCCTGAGGCTGTGAGTGAGCATCTCCCAGACAAGGACACTCGGAAGCCAGCTACAGGTTCAAGAGAACAAATGTGCTATTACTGGACTTTCTGCATACACAAATCTGACCATGTCATACCCCATTTAAAACCATGCGGTGGCTCCCCAGTGCTCCCAGGATAAAATCATGTCCTATAAGGCCCTTAAAGAGAAGAACCAGCTTGTCTTTCCTGCTCTCATTTTTCCATCCCACACCAGTCTCTCCATTCCATGTCCATCACACTCAACCCTTTGTGGTTCCATAATCGAGCGTGCTCCCTCTTCTTTGTACACATTGCTACCTTGACGCCTGTTAAATTTCTTCAAATCCCTTCCACTTCTCCATCAAGATGATTGCTATTCATCCCTCAGGTCTCAACTTAAACTCTAAAACTTATTCCCTGACTTCCCCCAAGACTAACATTACTACCCTGTATAAAAATTGCCAGTTCATTGACCTGTTGCCCTTCCCATTCTAAACTCTCTGTACAGCACAACTCCAAGGGCACCATTTACATAGCTATGGAGTTATAAAAGGCAGAGGTCCTAACTCTGACTCTAAGCTCTTTGAGAGAGAGATTATATTTTGTTTACTACTGTATAACTAGTACCCAGCAGAGTGCCTTGTACACATCAGGTACATAATATCTGTTGAATGAATTATCTTAATTCATCTGGCATTTATTTGGGGTAATCTGGAGTGCTTCAATTAAAAAAGGTATTTAGCAGTATGGGAGAGAAAGACTCCAAAGTTTCAAATATAAAAAAAGAAAACGTTGGGGGCTTCCCTGGTGGCGCAGTGGTTGAGAGTTCACCTGCTGATGCAGGGGACACGGGTTCGTGCCCCGGTCCGGGAAGATCCCACATGCCGCGGAACGGCTGGGCCCGTGAGCCATGGCCTCTGAGCCTGCGTGTCCGGAGCCTGTGCTCCGCAACGGGAGAGGCCACAGCAGTGAGAGGCCCGCGTACCACAAAAAAAGAAAACGTTGAGTGTTGTGGATTGGTATATCAGGACAATAATTTGTACTAGGTACAAAAAGAAGGGGATGACTTTCCTGAACTATTTCAGAGCAACCCAGTAGTTAATGAAAGTATTTCTTTTATAGAAGAATCACAGTTAATACAAGAGAATAAGGTATCACTGTTTTGCAAGCCCTAATGAAAAAACAGATCTAGGCCATGATCAGTAATGGTTGCCAAAACTTTTACATAACCCACTGGTCAATCTTGAGATTAGTAAGAGGAGAACAACCAAATATCACGTGTCTCCTGATGAGATGTAGTAGGAAGCAAGAGTACCACCTATAAAATATTCTTGCCAAGAGGAAAAACAAACGGTAATCTAATCAAGCCTGTAAACGTAATTACCAGTTTCCAGGAAGTCTGTGGATAGAGAAATATATCAAACAACAAAAGGAGTCAGTCAACCAAAATCAGAATGTGGGAAATGCTATAAGACAAACAACCCAATTCCTTAAATAGATAGCCATACTGAAAAAAAGAGGGGGAGGACTATTAGAGATAAAGAGAATTATTAACCAAATGCAATGTATAGGCTTTGTTTAAATTCTAATTCAAACCAACCAACCATAAAAAGATTCTTTCTGAGAAAAAATTCAGAAGGCTAAGAATCAGAGGACATCAATAAATTATTGTTAGTTTTGTTGGGTATGATAAAGATATAGTTATGAAAAAATATCTGTTAGAGAAATATTTACAGATGAAATGTCTATGATTTGACTTAAAATACTGCAGTACAAATAAAACATCAACAACAAACAGTAGGAAGGAAGTGATAAGAACAGTAGACAGTTAATTGTTGAAGATGGGTGACAAGTACATGGATTGACTATACTATTCTCGTTCTCAGTATTTATACTCTTTGAAAACTTCCACAATAAAACATTTTAAATAGATAAACGAAGATGGGAACAAATAAAGGAAGACTCCACAGGTGAGACATGTTCCAAAGCAGTTACCAGGAGAAGGTGACTTAGGAAAGAACCAATGATACCAAATAGCAAAAACTTTCAATATAACATAAGCAAGACTGAGACAATGGGTCGCAATGATGAATACAAGGAAAAGTCCTGGAAGAAACATTAACATGCATGCCCAGAGCCTTCTGATCCCGGATAGCCTCAGAAATATTACAGAAAAATTGAGACCATTCAATATAGGAGGCAGAGTCATCTGAATGCTGTAACAGCGGACTGTGGTCTACAGGCTATAATGAAAGGAAAAGTGAAAGATACTATAACACCAAAGCCAGAATATACAGGCTTTGGCAAAAGCTTATGCATATGAAACGAGCTCATGAGGAAGTCATCTACCTCCACGACACAAGGCCAATAAAATATCCTAAGATTCTAGAAGCCCAACTGGTTTTCATTCTGTTTTCCGGGTCAGAGCCAAAAAAAGAGTAAGGGGTGCTTAGAATCAATCTAAAAGCCCTCTTAGATTTAGATGATGGTTCTCACTCAACAAGCAAGTGGACACATTCCCATATGCCCAGCTGGTTCAGCCTGGTATCTCTGAGACAACTGGCCCTAGCAAAATGAATGATAATTATTTCTAATGATTTTGTCACTATCTTTTTTGCTCAAGGACTACTTTGTCCCAGGATGTTATTTTCTTTATAAAATAAAAGCAGCATCTTCATCACAAGTGAGGCAAGAACAGGAGGGGCCGATCTCATTAATTAGGGCATGTGTATCAAGGAAACTAGAGCTCAGAGTCCCAGTTGTGAATGACCAATCTCCCAATTCAGCAGACCCTAATACTCAGGTTCCTTTCAAACCTGGACTCATGCTTAGCTTAAGGTAAGATATTCTAATCTAAGTCTCCAGGAAAGGGAAACTGGAGACTTTTTTCAGATCCTCTGAAATAGATTCCCAATCATTCTCCACATTAATCTCCACAAAAACAAAGTAAGGGCAAGAGACAGTTTTACCTCCTGTGGATTTACGGCAGTTAAGACAGACACCTCATATGACTGCCTCCCTGACTGCATGGTCACCAAATGATGCGTCACATCAGGCACTGAAGACAGAGGACGTGGGGATCCTTCAGCAAGCACCTCTGAAACAGCAGAAAAATGTTTCAATGCAAAGTGAATCCACAGATCTACCTACCTACCTTCATTATCAAGTCTCTCATTAAGAACACTTAAAACTGTTCCCTGAAAAACTGAATCCCACATTCCTGTGTTTCTTCCAAATTAATTCCTGCCTGATAATCACTATCAGTGAATTTGGAAAGTACTACAAAAGGGGGATGGGAAGAAAAGGCAAGAAATCTTGATATAACAGCTGACCATTTTTCAGTATGCCAATTTAGAGTAATATGGCTTTAGCACTACTAACTGGATTAAAATTGCTTATGAATCAGGGAACCAGAGCCAACCCTTAAAGCAGTCACCAGTGATGGAAATAGTGCAATACGTGCTAGTCAAGAGCTTAAACCTGGCTCCAAAGTTCCTTCTCACTGTCTCTTCCTCCCTTGAGACTTTCCTCCTTAGTATCATTTATGAAACAGAAGAGGCTTATTGTGGAAGCACACTCTGGGCCTTGTAGGCTCCATACATAAGTTACACAAACATGGTCTTTATACCCAAAACTGACTGACTGGGATATGAGTAACGAAAACAAAGGATCTCAGACTTATTAAATGTTCATCAGCAGAATCACCATGAAGATCTTCTGGAAGTTGCTTACACATAAACCACTTAGCTCTCAAATAAATTAAGAGTATCTTCTAGGGGCTTTCTAGCTTCTATTGCTCTTCCAGGATACCACATAACTTAACATTTGCTTATACACTATCTTCTACTCACTCAATGTTGTTTCCCATATGTAAGTTTTGACTTCTCAACTAGATTTTAAGGTCCCTGTCTTCTACTTTTCTTTCCCATGGTGCCAGGTACACAGTAGGCACTGAATAAATGCATGCTGACCTCACCTGTTAAGTTTTTCAGAGAAGAGGGCCTGGCCTGTGTAACTTGGGTGAAATTTCTATACCAGAGAGGAGCAACTGTTTCCTAGAAAGCCCTTTCTTTTCTCCAGAAGGTATGGCTTTTGAAGGTATGGAGAAATTGCTTTAATTCTCCTCTGTAAAACCTGGTTATGTTCTGCTTAAATATTTTAAAAGTTAAGTTCTTCCATAACTGCAATAGGAAAGATAGAAATAGTTGGGCTAGGATGCTAGGATTATGGATAACTTTCTTCTTAAAACTTTTTCTCTTTATTCTTTTGTAACATTATCTTTTCAATGAAAAAACTTTTAAAAATATTCACTTATCCACTCCAGAGACAACACAAATGCTACTCAATCATACCATTTCTACTCACAAGAAATGAAATTAATTAAAAGCTCAATTTTGGAGACAACCCCATTCCTTAGTCCCTAGTTGCAGCCCATTTTCCCCAAATAAAGGAGAGTTGAAAGTCTTACCATCATCAACTCCTAGGATAGAATTGGTATTTGGTAGGTTCAAGGACTCTCCACCAAGGCTGGGCTGAGAATTCATAGACACCAGGTTTTTACTGGTTACTGAAGCCTCTTCAAGCAAACTACTGCCCATTAGTGGCTCAGCTGCACAGAGAATAGGATGTGAGAGACATACAGCAGTCAAGGCTGTGCCTGGTCCCCATTTTCCTTCACGAGAAGCTGGCTTTTTTTTTTCAGAACTAAAAGTTAACCTGTATCTTGGATGCCACCTCCTCTATTTCACTTACTTTTGGGAAGCAAAAATAAACCTAGAAGGGAAGAGTTTGAGCCTCATGGATAGATACCCTTGCTTGTGATCAGCATCTGGATAACAAACATATAAAATGGGATGGGTGCATCCTTAGAAAGGAGTATTTAGAATATAGTAATTGATTAAGGAAAGACATGGAAAGGAATAATAATAAAAACGTATTATCAAATTTAAGCTAGGGTAAAAAGGGAGTCATGACTGATAAGTAAAAAATGCTTAAACTCTTGCCATACAGAAATCTTCATCACAGTGACACTCAAATGATGGTTCATGGATCAGCACTAGTTACCATCAAACTCACTGGAGGAACTTTCAAAACTATAGACTCTGGGATTTTACTACCAAGTAATCTCATTTATAAGGTTGTTTTGTTTTGCTGGGGGGGAGGGGTGGACAAGCAATACACAATATATGTTTTAAAAGCTTGCAAACGATTTTACTGTACAGCTACATTTGGAAACCACTAGTCCATCAAATGAGACCTATCTCTCTACCCAAAATAGAATCAGAAAACTTCCACATCAGACAGGCCAGTTATTTGGCTTTTTTAACCCCCAAAATATAGCCCCCCACTATACCCTCTTCTCCTTACCAGTTTGTTCCTGCTCTTGACTCCCAGCTGCTCCCATCTGCAAGTGATGCTTTCTCATGTGCACATTCCTGCTCCCACTCTGAGAGAAGGTCTTCCCACAGACTTGACACTGATGTGGCTTCTCTCCTGAAACACAGACCTGGTTAAGACAGGGGAGCCAAAAAGACAGGGTACATTTCTGACAGCAAGAGAATGGACTCAAGCCCTAGATGGAGAAGCCCAGAGGATGTTAAGCTAAACATTAAGAGGCTACTCCTTCTCCCATTCCGCACCTTCCCCCAGCCTCTCAACCTTCAGTACACAGGGGAAGGCTGGAAAGTACACCAGGAGGGCTTAGCACACTCACTGCTCCCAGCCTCCAGTACTCTCCAGAACCACTGTACTGCTGCTTCCACAAAACAACTTCTCTGGTATAAGATCATGGTAGACACAGAATAATATTTACTTCCCTTTTCAGATAGAGTCTTCCATGGACCTCAAGGACATGCACTAGCCTCAAGGATTCCAACCCTGGATTCATAATATACCTTTATCCCGTTTCCTGCCACAACTCCCAGTCTTCATCGTTCACACTGGTGGTTCTTCTACACAGTGATCTGAACTATCCCTTAGGTCCTCAAGTCTGAAACCCTCAACTTCTATCCCACCTACCCAGACAACCACACTTAGAGCGGGGTCAAAAACTTATGCCAAAGAACAAGAACGAAAAAAACCCTTATGCCTACAGAGGACTAGTAGATAGCAAAACTAAGTGAAATGACCAGAAAGTTTCCAGAAGAGGCAGAATATATAGAGACAGAAGGCTGGTCAATGACTGCCTGGATCTGGGGGTGGGAGTAGGAACTGGCAGCAAAGGGGCACAAAGGAGCTTTTGGTGCGATGCAGTGTTCTAAAAGTGGACTGTGGTGGTGACTGTACAATCCTATATGCTTTCTAAAAATCACTCATGTGTACACTTACAATGGGTGAACTTTAAGGTTATGTGCATTAATAGGTCCAAAAGCTGTTAAAAAATAACTACAATGGATTGAAATACAGTGAATATGTAGAAACACATGAATTCAAGGTAATACTAATGAGAGAGAGAAAAAAACAGCAGTGAAAATGACACTACTAGAAGTAACCAGAGTACCAATTTCTTATTCTGAAAACTCACAGTTAAAAGAATTACACATTTATCCTGCCTTTTGCGTACAAATTACCAAAGAGCCCTAGTTGATAGAGACCCATTATACAGAAGAATTCTGGCTAACAAATGTGAATGAATAATAGAATGAGAAAAATAACATTTTACATCCCTGCTGAAATAACGAATTCAGGCACCATTCAGAGATGAAACCATAAGGCTGCTAGGGAACATTACAATGTGGGGATCAGGGTGTCACCACCTGAACCAACTGATCAATTTTGACAACTAAGCTCTGTATGCCTCCTGATGTGATGCAAAATGAAACACAACCACCTATAACATAACCTTGCCAAAATCTTTGAACCTTTGAAGCTTTTAGGAAATACAGGGGAACAAGTTAAGTGACAGAAAAGGAGGCAAACCAACAAATCCAGAACGTGGGATGAGCTACAGAAAAGTACAGATAGATCTAGATTCAAGAAGACTTACTAGCCAAGTGCAACGAGTGGACCTTGTTGGATCCTGATTTAAACAAAGCCACTTTAAAAGACATTTTTGAGGCAATTGGAAAAAAATTAAACATGGAGTGAATCTCAGATAAAACCAAGGAGTTATTGTTAATTTTGACAGATATGATAACAGCATTATTGTTATGTAAACAAGTATTTTTCTCTACTTTTATGTATGTTTGACAAAATCTTACATAATAAAATAAAGAACAGTAAAATGAAAACACTCCACAAGCCAAGCAAAACACATCTGGAAGTCCACATCTAACCCACAGGCTATCAGTTTGCTATCTCTGCTTAGAATCTGTCATCGTATTAAAAAACTGCTCTACCCCTAGGATCTCAGCTCTGAAATTCACATCCCTGACTGATTATACCTCTCCAACTCCCTTGCTCCCGCTGAACTGTTTTGCTGTCTTCATGATAAATAACTTCTAGTTCCTTCTCCCCACTCCTCCCATTCTGGCTTCCCTTTGCTTCCCATGGCTAGCCATTTGAACAATTACCAGATTCCATTTTAGAATCTCTCTCCACTTCGAGTTCACTTCTGCCTTGGCAAGTCTCTGCTCTGAATAACTCCATGGAGCATATCTGATGTAACTTATAAAGTACCCAGTGTGGTGCCAAATAAATTTGTTGATTCCCTCAGAAAAAGGTCTCAATTAGAAAGCAGTTCAATGGCTCAGCTGAAAATAATAATAATTAGATGTTTTCGCCTTGATTATATGACCCTTTGAATGCAAGCATCAAGGGCCTTGATTTCTGATTCTGTCAGGATAGGGAGGAAACTTTATGGTGAACAGTTTGTTTCTCTTTAGATTGCTTTATACCACTACCCTAACCTTTTATCCTTTTGACTCTCCATCTTCCCTGAAATCTACGAATGGCACAGGTTCTAGTACCTGAGTGAACCACCAAATGTTTTCGAAGACTAGAATACTCAGCAAAGGAACGGCCACATCCTTGGGCTTCACAAAGGAAAGGCTTCTCTCCTAGAGACAGAAAATAAGATAAAGACTCAGTCTCCTGATGAATTATTATTCTCTTTTCCCATCAATCTTTTCCTGTTTCCAACAACTTACTCTGATTTCCTGAATTCACGCTATATAATTTCAACCGGACTATCCAGCAGGTGTCACCTCTCAGTGATCTCCTAGTACACAGCCCTGCAGACAGCCCTGCCCTTTTCTTTAGAGTAGCTGCCTCTGAGCATAATACTTCCTTCTCCCTCCTCACGGGCTGAGCCCCAGCTGCACTGAGCTACCTTCTTTGGTGATCCCATCCCTTCTGAGGATATCAGGAAAAACAGTGTACACGCTCTCAGGATTTTTACCTTACATCAATTCTCTTTAAGATTGAGTTTCTAGATCCATTTAAGAGTACAGATTTTTAAAGGTTATAAAATAGGTATTATATAATCCCATCTTATAAAAGCAAACAAATAAAAACAGCTGTTTAGTGAGAGGTACACAGAAAAATCTCACAATGTGTTAACACTAGTTATAACCTGATAGTGGTATTATGATTTATTTTCTTCTTGTGCTTTTCCATAATTTTCATTTTCTACAGTATTACTTTGTTATTTTAAAAATCAAAGATGCATGGTGAAAACTGAATGAGGTCTGTAGACTGACAGTACTGTTGACTTTCTGGTTTTGATACTGTACTATGGCTACATAAGATGTCACTTCTGAGTGGAAGCTGGGTGAAGCACATACAGAACTCTTTGTACTCTTTTTGTGACTTCTCATGAGTCTATAATTGTTTCAAAATAAAAAGTGAAAAAAAATCAGAGATGCAGTCCGTATCTCCCAAGGGTCACAACCTAGTGAGAGATAAACATATTCATAAATGACTTTAATTCTGGTATAAAAAAATGCTATATGCAATTATAAAGGGGAGGAATTCTTACTGTGGTAACTTTTTTTTTTTTTGGTAACTTCTCTTTTTAAAGAAGCTGAATTTAAGCTGCTCTTTAAAGATGACAAGGATGAAAGGAAATTTCAGGCATAAGGACTAGTATGAGCACAGCCTTGCCCAAGGCAAGTTCAGAGAACGACAAGTGTGAAATAAGTATATATTGGTCTTTGCCCCAGTTTCCTGACACACAGCTTCAAAACCCTTGTACACAGGGGTGCTAGGAGAATTTTTTGTTCTAACATTTAATCTTGGATCCTAGCTCCTGATGCAGACCTCCTGAACCCCTTGTAATTTTTTAAGTGATATGAGCACTAGGATCATCTGTTGTTCTAATATTTGGTCTTTGACAGTGATTCCTGACACAGAGTTCCTAACCCCTTAGAATTTACTGGGTGACAGCAGTGTCTCTTCTAATGAGGTGACTCTTGGTGGGCTCCTGGATGGGGGCGAGTCACCAGAAAGACCAAGCCATGATTAGAAGCTTGAGATTTTCAGCCCTACCCCCATTTTCCAGAGAGGAGAGAGGGCCTGGAAATGGATTAATCATCAATCATGCCTGCGTGATGAAACCTCCATAAAAATTCCAAAAGTACAGGGTTCAGAGAGCCTCTGGGCTGGTGAACATGTCTATGTGCCAAGAGAGTGGCACACCCCAACTCCACAGGGACAGAAGCTCCCGTGCTTGGGACTATTCCAGACTTCACCCTGTGTATCTCTTCGTCTGGCTGCTCATCTGTATCCTTTATCATATCCTTTATTACATAATAAACTGTGTTTATTATTATTATAAAAGTGTTTCCCTGAGTTCTGTGAGCTGTTCTAGCAAATAATTGAATCGGGGCAAGGGGGGCCGGGGGGGCGGTCATAGGAACTCCAATTGGTAGCCAAGTCAGACAGAGGTTGTGAGTAACCTGGGGACTTGCTACTTGCAATAGACATCTGAAGTAGGTGGCAGTCTTGTGGGGCTGAGCCTTTAACCTGTGGGATCTGACGTTGTTTCCAGATAGTGTCAGAATTCAGTTAAATTACAGACACCCACCTGGTGTCACAGAGACTTGCTTGGTGTGGGAAAACACATTTGGTGTCAGAACTGTTATGAGTGTGACAGTGTGAGAGAGTAAAGGAGAAAAACAGAAACTCAGCAAGTAAGGCTGGCATGGTGAAAATACAGGAGCTGGGGCTTGAAGGAGGGAGGAGCACAGCTCTAGATTATACTGTTCTTTCAGACTGTACCACACAGTTTAATGTTTGTGATTTTCCAGTGGTCTGTAACTTTTTAGAAAGCATATCTGTATACTCACACTAACCCCAGAATGCCAGGCACTCCAAAAGTCGCCGAATGAATGAACAATATATTCATACATATGATAGAATAAATATCAGAAAAACAGAAAATTGCAGTTAATAAATAAGGTTAAATGTTTAACAAGATGTACTCAAGGACCTCAGAAAAAGATTTCAAAAAAGATTCATCAGAATCTAGTGGCAGGAATCTCATCAAGCTGCCTTAAGTTAGATGGCCTTCCTATTTGGAAACTGAGAGGATGGTGATTTTGCTGCGATAAAGAGGAGGAGGTTCAAGAGGCAATGCTGCATAATGGTTGAGCATGAGCCAGTTAGCCCTGAGTTCAAATCTTGGCACTACCACTTAACCAGTATGGGGAAGATATTTAAAACCTATGAGAATCAGTTTTTTATCTATAAATTAACATAATACAACCTCAAAAGATTATTTTGAGAATTAGATGAAATGATACAAGTTAAATATATTTAAGCATAGTGCCTGGCACACAGTAAGTCCTCATAGTAAGCCACTAAAGTTGGCAGCTTCAATTACTACCACTACTACTAATAAAGATCTGAGGTCAATTTTGACATTTGCGATAAAATGAGTTGTCAGCACTTGAAAATAAAATCCTTGCAAGAGCTCTGGAGTCAGATCAGAATTCAAATGCCAGTCCTACCATTTCCTAGCTGCATAATGTTGGGCAAGTTACTTAACCCTCTAACCTTCTGTTTCTCCATCAATAAACTCAGTTACCTTGAAGATTAAATGAGATAATGTATATGTTCTTGGTACATATTAAATTGCCTTAATAAATGCTAACTTTTTATTATTATTATTTTTACTTTATTTATTTTGGGCTGCGTTGGGTCTTTGTTGCTGCACGCGGGCTTTCTCTAGTTGTGGCAAGCGGGGGCTACTCTTAGTTGCGGTGTGTGGGCTTCTCACTGCGGTGGCTTCTCTTGTTCTGGAGCACGGGCTCTAGGTGTGTGGGCTTCAGTAGTTGTGGCTCACGGGCTCTAGAGCGCAGGCTCAATAGTTGTGGTGCACAGGATTAGCTGCTCCGCGCCATGTGGGATCCTCCCGGACCAGGGCTCGAACCCGTGTCCTCTACATTGGCAGGTGGATTCTCAACCACTGCACCACCAGGGAAGTCCTAACTTTTATTATTATATTAATTATTGAGATTCAGATCTGTGAGACATCCAGGAGGAAATGATTAAATTGAAGCCTGAGACTGCAATGAGACAGCACATTGAGTAAAATGGGAGAAACCCAAAATTCTGAAATTGGCCAACAATTAGATTAACAAGGCAGAGCTAGAAAGAGAATGAAGAGAGAAAATCAGGTCACACTCTGAATAAAAGAAAGCATTTTAAAATATGTTCACTTTTATCAAATGCTACAAAGGTGACAAGTAGCACAAGGATGAAGAGGTTACTGAAGTTAATAAGGCACAGTGAATTCTACTACTTTCCTTAACTATTCAGCTAGATGTTTTTCCTGTTCTTTTATTCAAACTGCTTTCTTCGAGCAAGAATACTCTTTCAAGAAAGAGCTGAGGGGCTTCCCTGGTGGCACACTGGTTGAGAATCCGCCTGCCAAGGCAGGGGACACAGGTTTGAGCCCTGGTCTGGGAAGATCCCACATGCTGAGGAGCAACTGGGCCCACGAGCCACAACTACTGAAGCCCACGCACCTAGAGCCCATGCTCTGCAACAAGAGAAGCCACCGCAGTGAGAAGCCCGCGCACCACAAGAGTAGCCCCCGCTCGCCACAACTAAAGAAAGCCCGCGTGCAGCAACAAAGACCCAACACAGCCAAAAATTAAATAAATAAATAAATAGAAAGAAAGAAACAAACGAAGAGCTGAGAAGAGAGCTATTCTGCCCTAAAATATATCCAGTGGTAATGTCAATCTAGAGGGAATCATAGGGACATGTGCAGAACAAAGGTGGCTTCAGCTTGGGTTTCACTTTTTAAATGCCATTTATTTGTACCTGCTATCATTTTAGCATGCAAGAATAAACAAGGAAGAGAAAGAGAAAGTGGGAAGAATAGTTACACATCCTACGGTAGTAGTCTGGGTTCAGTGATTAAGCTCTGGCAAGAGACTTAGCACAGCTGGGCCAAGTGGCTTGGAAAGTCACCCTTAAGCTTTTAGATTAAGAAATCAGGATATCTTTCTTTTGCTCCGTTGATATTAACATGCTGTTTGACTCAGGACAAGTCACTTCTCCATTCTGTTTCTCAGGTTGTGAGGCTCTAACAAGAAAGTAAACTCAAAGTCAGGGATTAATCTTAGCTTTTGTATTTCCCCTCACCTTACCCCACATTTAGTGCCTAGAACAGAATCTGTGTGGTGTAACTCAATAAATGTTAATGACCAAAACTACCACTGTGTTAAGTTCGAAGATATTTGGAAAGGCTCATTTCTGTCCATATATGATCGTATCATTGTTATCACTGACGGTCTTATATCCCTTCCTACTTAAGGCTACCAGAGACAGAAATCAAACTGTCCGTTCTCACACAGAGGTGACAATAAATGTGACTGAAAGAACTGAAAAGTGCCATGAGGCATTTGAAAAAAAGAAATTTCATCCTCAGAGTTCTAGCAACAACCCCAACCTTCGTCTCCTAAGGACAGCCAGCAGGCCCTAAGCCAAGCAGTAGACGGCCTGCGGGAATGCTGGGGTGGCACACACCTGTGTGGATGCGCAGGTGGTTCTTCAGGTTTCCAGCTGTAGTGAACTGCTTACCACAGTTAGACTCGGGGCACATAAAGGGCTTCTCCCCATTGTGGGTCCTCATGTGCACCTTCAGCCTCTGCAGTACATAGAAGCTTTTCCCACAACCTGCTGCAGGGCAGATAAAGGAGCGGTCGTTTCTGTTGAAGAAAAAAAAAAAAAATCACATACACAACAATGCCTGAAAATGCTCTTTGCTAGAGAGGACAAGTCAAAGCTCCTACTGACTCTCAAGGCAGACAGTAAATCCCAAATCTAGATGCATCAGAATCACCTGAAGTTTGTTAAAACTACAGATGCCCTACTTCTTGAAATACTGATTTCACAGGTTTAGAGTGGGGCTTAAGCTTATATATAATTTTTAAGTTCTCCAAGTCATTATGTTTTATGATGAGATTTGAGAACTCTTGTTCTAAGATATTTAGGTGCCAAATGTTTGAACAAGGTAAATGAGACAATGTAGATGTTTCTATTAAAGAACAAAAGACATCTTAACCACAAGTGAGCTGGAGCCCCTGCTTTCCTTTAATCTGTCAAGTGGGGGGGACTTCTGTCAAGTTCCTTCAGAAGCATCAACTTTCTTAAGCTCCAAGTATGGAATCTCAGGTTTGCTCACCGATGAGTTTTGAGGTGGTACTTAAAGTGAGCTGGCCACACAAATGTCCGGTCACAGCCTTCAACTGTACACTTGAGCTTCTTCTCCATTTGAGGAAGGGGCCCAGAATCTTTCGGTTGCCCATCACCAGAACCAAGGTGCACATTTTCTCCTGTAACAGAGTCACATATTTATAATCTAGGGAAGGATTCCACTCAGATACTTTGGTCCAAACAATAAAGCCACTCCTAGTGATCACTAATCACATAACGATCTTCATCTTCCCCAGCTCGCTTTGCATTCATTTAACAGAAGTGAGAGGGCTCTATATCCCCATCCCCTTACTTAATCCACAGAACTACAAAAAGCCACAAGACTAGGCCTCTTTGGCAAATGTAAGAAATATCCAAAATGGTTTCATATCAAAAAGCAGAGTTCAACCTATTTTGCATTACAGATTGGTAAGGAAGCAGGTATGTCAACACCAGGAGTGGGGTCCTACAGAAGATGACTTAAAGCTCTAGGTAATAAAAACTTGTATTTTAAGGAGAAGTTCTGTGAACTTACAGTAATAATTTCTTTTGTAGATGGCCATTCTTAGATTTCTATCTTCTGAAGTCAATTTGGCTGTTTCTATCATTCTAGAGAACAAGAATCACCTTCTAATATCCTGTACCACCCCTCCTTGGTTACAAAATATCTAAGAATGCAAAAACTCAGCTCATTTTCAAATTCCTTACCACATTTTTAAAAGTTAGAGATAATACCTGCTCAAGTTTTTTGTTCAATAGAATAAAAGGAGAAGAGGAGAGGAGCACATGGTGCAGTGACTTTCTTAAATTTAAACGAAATCAGTTAACTGAATCTTTAAATAAATTCCGGATTAGCAAGTGGTGCACCCTTTCTTTCGTTTTCTTCAATTCATCGTTGGACATCAATAGAGAAAAACATTCACAACCACTTAATTCTGTTATAAACATATGGAGTTTATCTTTCCACTACATATACCTTAGGAATAAGATTCGTATTTCCAAATTTCCCTCTCAAGAGCCAAGAGTAGGATAATATGTTATACCTATCACACTCCCGGGAACCTGACAGTTGATCAAAGGCAGTTTCTGTCCCATCTATTAACCTTACTTTCTTCCTGCCCTACATTCTCCTTGCTGTACTTCACCAAACGCTCATCATAAAACTAATTGCTCCAAGGTCAGAGCGGAACCTAAGATGCCTTTTGCTAGTTAATATTAATTAACTTGTTCTTTTAAAATATTGTCCCACATAGTTTTTCTGTTTGTTTAACTGAAACATGGGTAAATTTTAAACAGCACAGAAGTGCATATACTGTAAGGAAAATTTCCCACTAACTCAAGAGCTCCAGCTAATTAACTTCTAATGAAAGGTCTGTAGAAACCCATGCTAATCCAGAGATTTAAAGCAGTGACAAGACTTCCCTGGTGGCGCAGTGGTTAAGAATACACCTGCCAATGTGGGGGACACGGGTTCGAGCCCTGGTCTGGGAAGATCCCACATGCCACAGAACAACTAAGCCTGTGTGCCACAACTACTGGGCCTGCACTCTAGGACCCGCATGCCGCAACTACTGAGCCCATGTGCTGCAACTACTGAAGCCCGTGCACCTAGAGCCCATGCTCTGCAACAAGAGAAGCCACCGCAATAAGAAGCCCGCACACCGCAACGAAGAGTAGCCCCCGCTCGCCGCAACTAGAGAAAGCCTGCACGCAGCAACCGAGACCCAATGCAGCCAAAAAATAAATTAAATTAAAAAAAAAAACAACAAAGTATAAACTGGTGACAGTTGGGGCTTCATGCATTCAATTTTGTAGGTATCAATACAATGAGAACATTGATATAATCATATAACAGGGGGAAAAAATCCTTCAGAAAAGAGTGAGCTGTCTTGTATTTTGAGTCATTATAGAATTTCTCAAAGTGCTCCCTAAATTACTTTGTTTTTGAAAATAAAGCACTGTTTGCAGAAGACAGATTAGCTTAAAATGACCTCAGCCAATGACAGTTTTGGATATTTAGAGGTCATCTAATGAAATGGTTCCCCCTCCCTCACCCCCCAGAAAAGAGAGAGCAAGAGAGACAAAGAAAACTCAACACCTTATATGGTATATGTTGAATAACACTGTAAACATGTTAAAGATCCTACAGTTATGTGGGCAAGGTCTTTGCATTTGGGATATAATTTCCAGTGAAGGCAGTACTGTATAGAGCAGGTCAGTAACCTTTTCCTGCAAAGGGCCAAGCAGCAGATATTTTTGGCTTTGAGGGCTATATGGTCTCTGTCACTACTACTCAACTTTGCCACAGTATCAGCCATAGACAATTAGTAATTAAAGGGCATGCCTGTGTTCCAATGTAACTTTATTGGCAAAACAGGTGGTTATTTGGCCCTTTGCTGACTCCTGATATACAGCATCACACACACAAAATTAAAGTCGCTCTGTATTTCAACTCAGATGGAATTGATAGTGTGCTTGTGGCAATGACGGTAGGCACCTTATCGCAATACTTTTTTGCATTACCTTAATTGTCACAGGTTAATGAGAAAATGCAGAGACGGATCTAAAACAGAAAATATTACGGCATGCTACACAAGCAAAGGTTCTGCAGTGGTTTAGGAGTGGTGTGAATAGAGCGACAGTCCCCAAGCTTTAACATGCATCATAACCACAATGAGGGCTTACTACAAACTTCCAAGTTTCTGATTCAGTAAGATGAGACCTGATAATTTGCATTTCTAAATTACTGGTGATGCTGATGATCCAGGGACCACACTTTGAAAATTACTGGATAGAAAAAAAGTGGCACAGAGTAAATAGTACAGGCATGCTGAACTCAAAAGAAACCACACTATACCCTATTCGGATATTCAGGTCTTCTGGTGAATTGGTTCCACCCTCCCTGCCCTGCCCTGCCCACCCCCCAACCCCCCAAAAAGCAGCACTATGGTAGCTGCTAATTGCTAAATCGCCATGAGCAGCAATTTAGCTTCGGCAAAACATTATCATCTGCCACACTGACTTAAAATTAATTTTATTTTTATTAGTTTTGTAGTTTTATTTCTATTAATTGATAAGCTGTTTTAATTTCATAATGGTGTAAAAGCTCTAAGTATAAGGACCATCACAATAAAAACAATTCAAGATAACACCAAGATGTGCGAAAAATTTTTTTCCTTTAAAAGGGGTTCAGTATATTATTTAAAGCTGACAATTGAGAATGCTAGTTCAGTCGATTCTGCACACGAATCTGGCATGGCTGAGTTATTTTTTAGAAAATAAGAAAAACAATTTACACATTTCTAGCCTTCTGCTCTTACCAATAAAGTAATTTGGATTATATGCAACTCAAAATATAGCCCTTGTATTACCAAAATCTCTGCAAAAAATACTGGAAAGGAAAACACCACAGGGGTCTCACCATTGCTGCTGGTTTTCGCATTCTTTGCCAGTTGTGCACGAGTAGCAGCAATCAAACTGTCATGGGCCAACTCCTGAACCCGGAGGAACCATGGAATGCTACTGTCTGTGCTCTCACTGGAGAGGAAATCATTCCCTGAATCCTCTGCCTCATCTTGTACAAATACTAAGTGTTCGGCTGAAGAGCCCAGACCTGGAAGAAACAAGAGGATATATGAAAGTCAGCCATCAAGTAATCCTTTGATTGGCCCTGGCTCAGAAACTCTGTGTCCTGATCAGCTATTCCAGACTTTCACCTCTCACCTCAAGCTTCTGTTCTCATACAAGATTAGGTTATCACCTTTCCACTCCCAGCTGACAGGCTGGTCTTTATCTAACCTACTCCTGTTTCAGAGGCAAAACGGTCTTTCCTAGCAACCCAGGCTAACCCTCACCTCTAGGATCCCAATCCTATCTTTTAGTTTTCTCCTCTCCCAACTTCAACCCATTCCTCCTTGGTGGCCACCTTACAGCTTCCCTTTCAGCCTTTCAATCTGTCCAAGCTCAAGTCTCTCCCATCTTTTTTTTTTAAGAATAGAAAATCCCAAGTATGTCTCTAAATATCATCTTCTCACCTGTTTCTTCCAAGTCATGTTTCTTGAAGTTTCTTAACTTCTTATTTGTGTATCTACTTTCTCACCTGCTGTCCATTCCCTATCTCTTTAACCCTAAGCTCCACCTCTACTACCTCAATAACAATTGCTCTTGCTAAGTTTGCTGGACATACACTTCCCAGTCCTCATCTCACTGGCCCAGTATGTGGTATTTGGCATGATTCTGTACCTTTTCTTCTTTACGTTTCCTTCCTTGGCTCCCCCCACATCATTCTCATTTTGTTTTCTTGAGATCCCTCTCTCTAGAAGCTGCTTCCCATTCTTCTGTTACCCTCTTAAAATTTTTTTTCCGGGTCCCAGATTTGCCTTCTTTTCTGTTTATGCTCCAGACTACTTCTGAATCAAAGAATCCATGCTCATTGTTTCATACACTTCCTGAATGCTGATAAGCACTAAAACTACTTATTTCACAACAGACCTCTCTAGAACTCTGGATTCCTGTTTCTAACTCTCTAAAGGACACCTCCTCCTAAATGTCCCTGTGAAATCTCAATATCAACAGGCACAAATTGCAACTAATCATTCTCCCGCAGCCCTGTTCTTCCTGTGTGCACTATCTTGGTGAATGACACCACTTAATTTCCCAAACAAAAAATTTTTGAGTCGTCTTAGAGTCTGCCTTCTGCCTCTACATACCCAGTTGATCACCAAATGACACCAATTCTCAAAAATAATAAAATAATAGTTTCTTTCCACTTTAAGTATGACTAAGTTAACTATTCCCTGCTCCCAGGTTTTTTTCTTAAGCATGAGCAGAAGTCAGAAAAGGGTAAAGAATACCTGCTCTTGTTAGGTTAAGAAGAATAAAAGAAGTGCTATCACTTGGCTGTAGATCTTGCAACAAGCTAGGAGACTCTGGAGTGGACAAAAACTCCGGAGACTTCTGTACGGTCTGAGCCCTCGTCTCTTCTCCGTCTGGACCCACATTCACCTGAAGGCTTCTCAACACAGCCGAGGAAGGAACCTCCTTGGAGGAGTTAGTATGATTTGGAGTATCATCTAGTAAAGGGAAAATACCACAGCTTTATGTAGCACCTATCTCCAAGGAGTTCACCATTTTGATATACGGTACCTACCACCCTTGTAACATCCCTTAGTGGTACCTAACACCCTTGTAACATCCCTTAGTATCTAACGTCCTTACAGGAGCGGACAGCATTTTTATTTTATAAATACAAAATCTGCCTCAGAAAAGAAGAGAGAGTGAAAGGCAGCTAAAGGGTGTCAACCAAAATGTGAGGGGCAGACTCCTCTGATGGTCGGTGGTAACTAATACGAACCATCCACATTTGGACATTATAGACCTTTGTCCTTCTGAGGGCCCAAATCAATATATTTCCCTTGAAAAATATAGGTACACGATGAATATGAACTCAAGAACAGGATCTAAATTTTAAACTATTCTTCTTGGGAAAAGATACCTCTCTTGAATTTTTATAACATGTATGTGACAGTTCTGGTGAGTCATTAGGGCAAAAATCACAGCCTGGGATATAATTGAAATTGTATAGAATCACGAGTATGTTTCATTATGGTTCTGGGTTTACACCAGATGTAAAGAAATAATTCGGAAGACTTACTTCTAGAACTTTATTCTAAGGGAGGGGATGAATTTCCAAAGGTTTTAGTTGCAATATAATGAAGAACTGCCAACAGTGCTAAAGCATCCGATGTTTTCAGGGGTTTCATTCATCTTTACAGAAGGCAGGTTACGTTATTTTCTTCTTTCAAGGAGATAACAGGTAAGATTATAGAAATTAAGTGGAAGCCTAGGGACAGCACTGCCATTCCAAAGCCTAATGAAGTTGTACAACAAAGTGAATGAATTTAATGCCACACAACTGGTTAAATGGTAGATTTAACTGGTTAAAACAGTAAATTTTATATACACTTTACCACAAAAAAACTGTTCTTAAAGTTCATAGCAGAACTGTTTGTTAAAATACAACACTGGCAAATAACTACATATTCATCAGCTGTGGCATGGAAAAAGAAGTTGTACACTCATATAACAGAATACTATACAGCAATGAAACCAAACAAACCAGAGCTACACACAAGGATGAATCTCACAAACATAAAAGGTACATGATACATTCATATGATTCCACTCATTTAAAGTCCAAAATCAGCTAAAATTAGACTTGGGTGATTAAACTTGGAAAACAAAGAACGGATTTTCAAAAAATTGAGGGCAGTGGTGACCTATGGAAGAACAGAGGTTGCTTTTATCATGGAGGAACCCATGGAGGGCCTGGAAGCTGGCAACGTTCTACTTCTTGATTGGGTGGTGCTATCTCCTTTATAATAATTCTTCAAAAGGTATATCCATATAGCTTTGTGCTTTTCTGTGTCTATCACATATCCCAACTAAAAAGAAAACATGTAGGTCATGCATGGAATGATTCACACATATTTGGGAGGAAGGGGAATGAGGTTAGGGAGGTACGTACAGACACATTTGTGTTTGTAATACTACGTTTCATGAGCTGGGAAGTGAGTACATGGGTTTTCATTTACTATTATCTATAACTGGTTGTCTAAAATATTTTAAATCAAAATTAAAACTAAAAGAAGATGATGTAGAAAAGAAGATGGATGCTTTTGTTCCTGTTTTCATTTCCTTTATTATTGTCAAAATATTTATTCAATATATTAAAATTGGGAGAGAAAATTCAGGAAAAAAAGCCTAATGAAGATCAAATTTTATTCGCACATGGAAGTTTTCACATATTGAAAATCCATGGATTTGGAAACACTCCCAACACACCAGTAGAAAAATGACACTTGAGAGATGGAAGATGTGGGAAAGACAGGAGCTAGATAGAGAAACCTTAAATCAACACTGGTTGGTTGAATATATCTGCCCTTAAGTCACTTCAAAAATCAAAACAGAACACCACTAGAGGATAGTAACCAGAAGACTTTATAACAAATAAGTTGTCACCAACAGGTGACCCTCCCCTGATTTAACATTAATATTCCAAATTTTAAATATCTCAATTTCCAGAAAATAAAGAATCCATTGCATCCAAAAATAATGTTTTCCTTCCTAATAGTCAAGTGATAGGATCTCCTTCTTCTCATCCAAAGCTAATCTCACTACCCATGCTCAGCATTCTACTTCCTTCTACCTCTCCTGGAGCCTCCTCACCAATTACCTACTCTTTGTGTTTGCAGCTTCTCTAATGGGCTCTAACTCTTAGTATAAAACCAACCCCTAATATTTCAGATCTTAAAAAAGAAATCTTTAATGTACTTTATGGCCTTCTCTTTTTCCTTCCCATAGCAAGACAGCCTTTAGAAAGTATAGTTACTTCCTCAACTTGCACTGATACCTCAACCCACTGCAGCCCAGCTTTCCACTCCCTCTCCAAGGAGCAGGTCCTGCCTAGGTCAACAATGACCTCATTGACCCTATCTCATTGGGACAGTCCCTGTCTCAGTGGGCCTCTTAGAAGCACGTGTCACACTTGACTATTCCCTTGGGTTCCATGCCTGCACTCTATGCCAGTATTCCCCCTTTTGCTCTAGCCTTTCTTTCTTCCTTCCTTCGCAGGCTCTCCTGCCTCACCCCATACCTTGAATAGGGAGTTCCATGCAGTTCTGCCTTGGCCTCCTTTTCTTCTCACTCTCACTCTATGGGTGTTCATATCCATTCCTATGACTTAAACTACCAATGCAGGGAATTCCCTGGCAGTCCAGTGGTTGGGACTCCACACTCTCACTGCCAAGGGCCCGGGTTCAATCCCTGGTCAGGGAACTAAGATCCCACAAGCTGCACGGTATGGCAAAAAAAAAAAATTTTTTTTAATAAATAAATAAACTAACAATGCACTTATGACTCCCATGGTTGCTTTTTCTCCACAAGTCCTAATTTTTACAGTTTCTACCAGTCAGTTATAAAGTCAGTTATCACATTCCACCAGTACCACAGAGAAGGCTAAGCTCTTAAGACGTGTTTATCTTATCTCTGGTGATCTTAATTTTTACCTGGTAACATTAGCCGACTGCATTCTGAGGCCTCAGTCACTGGAAGGAGGGACAAGCAAGTAATGTCTTTAGCTTCTGATTCTACTAGCCCCTGTCCCAGTGGGATGGACGTATTCTGAACAAATTGTACCAGCAGCTGAAGGGGAAAGGGGGGATGTGGAGACAACAAATAATACAGGTTATTATGAATGGATCTAAACCTCTGAATTTACCAAAATGCAATGATGTAATTAAGTCTTGATTGCTCACTATTCTCAACCTTATTCATAGAAAAACTAGATTAACTACAAAATAATATTTTAACTTATTTTTATCAAGTGTTCTAGATAAAAATTGAATCGTATAATTAACTTCTATAAAACAGAGAAATGATAAAAATAATTATATTTTTAAATGGTGGCTATTACAAATTCAACTGCATTGTACTGATTAAATTTTATAAAGCACTCTTCTGTGTATTGACTCTTTTAATCCTCACTGTAACTTAGTAAGATTAAACATGTATTTTAAAGACAAGGAATCAAGTTGAAGACACTAAATGACTAGTCCAAGGTCACATCACTAGTTAGGAGCAATGTCAGTCTTCATACTTAGGTAACATGATTCCAAATTCAGTGATCTTTCCACTAAGCAACACAAATGTTCTAAAATTAAAATGAGAAAAATGAATAAAAATTTTAAATGTTTAAAGCCCCTAATCACATTTAAAAAGAAAACACTTTTAGATATATACAAAATTAATAAAAAATGGTTTGTGGTAGTAAATATTACATATATGTCATATACATAAATTTTGTCATTATGTAACTATGTAAATGTATAATAATTTACTTATTTAAATAACAAGTATACAAAGTTACAAAAGGTAAGAATTGAGTTTTTTAATTTTTGAGAAAGTACTTAGTAACAGAAAAATAATAAACTAGTAGTTACAACCAAAACCATATGGCCCACAAAACCTAAAATATTTATCACCTGGCACCATTACAGAAAAAGCTTGCTTACTCCTGAACTAAGAACAAACTCTGGAATACAGCCCACCAAAAGAAAAGGAAACCAGTTGCCTGGGCTCACCTCTGGTTTGGATTCTAACTCATCTGATAACATTGATTCAGCTTCCAAATCCTGTAGCTGTTCAGGGGACAGGTTAAGTTTTTAATTCAGAGTCAATGACACCTTCCTGTTATGCTCATACTCCTCTAGGAAGTGCTATGCTTTTCCTGTAAGATGCTGTGCTGGGTGGGTAATTAATTTAGCCTAAAAAAGGAAAAAAGAAAGAGAGAGAGAATTCAGAGCAGTAGGAAAATGTAGCTAAAAAAACAAAGCCACTTCTTTACATATCCAAAAATCACAACAAGCAAGCAAATAAAGAATTCAGCCCAAAACACTTGTTTTAAAATAGAACAAGCCCAACAGATATCAAAACCCATAAAAAGTTGTACTTCAATGTAGAATTTCTAACAATCTATTCTAAGAACATAGAGAACAGACTTGTGGCTGCCAAGGGGGAAGGGGGTGGGGGAGAAATGGATTGGGAGTTTGGGATTAGCAGATGCAAACTATTATATATAGAATGGATAAACAAGGTCCTACTGTATAGCACAGGGAACTATATTTGATATCCTGTAATAAAGTACAATGGAAAAGAATATGAAAAAGTATACACATACATATATATGTAATGATATAGCTGAATCATTTTGCTGTACAGCAGAAACACAACACTGTAAATCAACTATACTTCAATAAATTTAAAAATAAATAAATAAAATAAAAAATAAGAAAAGATCTTAAGTATGGAAAAAGCTATATGCCCAAAGAATTTCACCTTATCATCTGTGATAATAAATAACTGTAAGCAACATATAAATATACATATATATTCAATTAGGTAATGGTTGATTATAGTAGGACACTGTATGACTTAAAATACCGTTATGAAGGGCTTCCCTGGTGGTGCAGTGGTTGAGAGTCCCCCTGCCAATGCAGGGGACGCGGGTTAGTGCCCCGGTCCGGGAGGATCCCGCGTGCCGCGGAGCGGCTGGGCCCGTGAGCCATGGCCGCTGGGCCTGTGCGTCCGGAGCCTGTGCTCCGCAACGAGAGAGGCCACAACAGTGAGAGGCCCACGTACCGCAAAAAAAAAAAAAAAAAATACAGTTATGAAAACAATGCAACAAAAATGCTAATGACATTAAATTACAAAAACAAAACACAAAATTATACACTTGCGGTTATTAAAACTAGTTAAGATAAACACAGGAAAAAGTAAAAGGAAATCCACACAGCCATGATAGTCACTGTACTGGGTGGGTGGTAGGCTGGTGTGACGTTTTTCTTTTCTTAATTTCCCAATTTTTTTTTTTTTTTTTTTTTTTTTTTTTTTGGCGGTATGTGGGCCTCTCACTGTTGAGGCCTCTCCCGTTGCAGAGCACAGGCTCCAGACGCACAGGCTCAGCGGCCATGGCTCACGGGCCCAGCCGCTCCGCGGCATGTGGGATCCTCCCGGACCGGGGCACGAACCCACGTCCCCTGCATCGGCAGGCGGACTCTCAACCACTGCGCCACCAGGGAAGCCCCCCAATTTTTTATTAAAGGTAATTACACAGTCAAAATTTGAACAGTGTTTCCCCAAAGTAGTATTCTCGGGACACTCATGAAGCTGTTTTCCCCCCTTACTTTAAATTCTCACTTTCTTGATGACTATCCTTAGTGTTGTGTTTGGATTCCTTTTTCTTTTTTGTGTGTATTTATCTATTATAGATTTTTGGTTTGCGGTTACCATGAAATTTTGGTATAGTAGTCTGTATACACAATTGTTTTAAGCTGCTGATCTCTTAATTTCAAATGCATTTTAAATATCCTGCATTTTCACTCTCCTCCTCTCATGATTACTGGTTTTGATATCATATTTTACATCTAATTGTTTTGCACATCCCTCAATTGCTCTTGTGGATGGAGATGATTTTATTACTTTTGCTTTTTAACCTCCCTACTAGTTTGTGTGTGGATGATTTCCTACCTTGACTGTATGTTTGCCTTTACCAGTGAGCTTTCCCATTTTGTAATTTTCTTGTTTCTAGTTGTGGCCTTTTCTTTCCCACCTAGAGAAGTTTCTTTAGCATTTGTTGTAAAGCTGGTTTGATGGTGCTGAATCCTTTTAGCTTTTGCTTCTCTGTAAAGGTTTTGATTTCTCCATCAAATCTGAATGAGAGGGCTTCCCTGGTGGTGCAGTGGTTGAGAGTCCGCCTGCCGGTGCAGGGGACACGGGTTCGTGCCCCAGTCTGGGAGGATCCCACGTGCCGCGGAGCCGCTGGGCCCGTGAGTCATGGCCGCTGGGCCTGAGCGTCCGGAGCCTGTGCTCCGCAGTGGGAGAGGCCACAACAGTGAGAGGCCCACGTAACACACACACACACACAAAAAATCTGAATGAGAGCCTTGCAGGGTAGAGGATTCTTGGTTGTAGGTTTTTCCCTTTTGTCACTTAAAATGTACTCACTCTCTTCTGGCCTGCAGAGTCTGCTGAAAAATCAGCTGATAACCTTATGGGAGTTCCCTTATATGTTATTTGTTGTTTTGCCCTTGTTGCTTTTAGTATTTTCTCTTTATCTTTGTCAATTTGATTACTATGTGTCTCAGCATGTTTTCCCTTGGGTTAATCCTGTATGGGACTCTCTGCACTTCCTGGACTTGGGTAACTGTTTCCTTTCCCACGTTAGGGAAGTTTTCAGCTATTACCTCTTCAAATATTTTCTCAGGCCCTTTCTCTCTCTCTTTTCCTTCTGGGACCCCTATAATGCAAATGTTAGTGTGTTTGATGTCCCAGAGGTCTCTTAAACTGTCTTTTCATTCTTTTTTCTTCATTCTGTTCCGTGGCAGTGCTTTCCACTATTCTTTCTTCCAGCTCACCAATCCGTTCTGCCTCAATTATTCTGCTACTGATTCCTTCCAGTGTATTTTTCATTTTAGTTTTTGTATTCTTCAACTCTGTTTGGTCACTCTTTATATTTTCTAACTCTTTGTTAAAAACTTCTTGTAACTTCTCACTCTGTGCATCCATTCTTTTCCTGAGTTCTTGGTTCATCTTTATGATCATTACTCTGTACTCTTTCTTGGGTAGACTGCCTATCTCCACCTCACTTAGTTGTTGTTTGGGGGTTTTATCTTGTTCCTTTGTCTGGAACATATTCCTCTGCCATCTCATTTTGTCTAAATTTCTATTTGTATTTTTATGTATGTGGTAGGTTAGTTACATTTCTCACCCTTGGAGAAGTGGCCCTCTGTAGGGGATGTCCAGGTGTCCCAGCAGTACACTCTCCTCTCATCACCCAAGGGCCAGGGACCATCTGGTCACAGGGTAGGTTCTGACTTGTGTTTGCAGACTCAGTTCCACAGGCTGCAGGACTGTAGTTTTCTTGCTTCTGGTGTCTGCCCCCTGGTAGGTGAGGCTGGGTCTTGGCCCTCTGGTGGGCAAGGCCAAGTCAAGGGGCATGTCTAGAGGTGGCTGTGGGATCAGGAAGTCTTTAGGCAGCCTGTCTGCTGATGGGTGCGGTTGTGTTCTTGCCCTGTTGGCTGTTTGGCCTGAGGCATCCCAGCACTACAGGCTGTTGGGTAGGGCCAGGTCTTGGTGATAATGACCCAAGCAAGATGTCAGCCTCCAGCCAGAGTTCACACTGATGAATACTCCCCGATATCTCTGCCACCAGTGTCAATGTCCTCAAGGGGAGCCACAGCCACCCCTATCCTCCCCAGGAGACCCTCCAAGACCAGCAAGTTGGTCTGGCCCAGGCTCCTATGAAGTCATCACGGCTTTTGCCCTGGGTTCCATTGCGTGCAAGACCTTGTATGCACCCTCCAAGAGTAGAGCTCCTGTAATTAAGCCCCACTGGCCCTCAAAGCCAAATGCTCTGAGGGCTCCTCCTCCAGATGTCAGACCCCCAGGCTGGGGAGCCCGATATGGGGCTCAGAATGCTCACTCCCATGGGAGAACTTCTGCAATATAACTGTTCTTCAGTTTGTGGGTTACCCACGTGGGGAGTATAGGATTTGATTATATCACAAGTGTGCCCCTCCTACCGTCTCGTTGTGGTTTCTTCTTTATGTCTTTGGATGTAGATTATCTTTTTGATAGGTTCCAGTCTTTTTCATCAATGGTTGTTCAGCAGTTAGCTGTGATTTTGCTGTGCTTGTGAGAGGAGGTGAGCTCAAGGTCCTTCTACTCTGCCATCTTGTCCTCCCATCCTCTAAATTCTTAGTTTCTTAAAGTTTTTCTTTCAGGATTTTGGCAAATGAGTCCACTTTATTTCGCACAATTTTTGCTTAAATTGGAAGCACTATTATATACAAAGTAAGCATACAGTGTAAAATATACCCAGGATGGGAGTTTTCAATACATACCAAGGTACAGTGGAAAGTTAGAATAAGAAAGACTTACTCTACAAAAAGGGCATTTAGAAGTATGTGAATAAATGTTTATTCTCCTGTTGATTAAACCTCTCCCCACTGCTAGCTTCCAGAAATCCTCACTTTCATCATAAAAAAAATGTATAAGATGTAAATGAAAAGGCTCATTTTAAGTTTACCACATAAAGCTGTCATAAATCCCTGACTTGCCCTTTCACATACGTTTTTCTTATTCAAGCACTATGCTCAATGTAGTTTACCCATCCCTCTTTTCAGAGAGGAAGGAACCAAGGCTTAGTACAGTTACTTGCTCAAGTTATTAAGCTGCAGAGCCAGCATTCCCACCCACAGAGCAGGCTGGCATGAATAGTAATTACATCTCTCTAGGTCTGATCTTGAATCATCAGGATTCAAGAATTAAGAATTCCTTTTCCCCAATTCCAGCTCATTTCAAGCAGCCAAGAAATTACCAAATGTTTGTTTAGGTTAACCTTAGGGTTCCTCCAACTTGAAGATGCCAGGACTGTAAAATCTCTAAGAAACTAGACAACTATTTACTGTCCTTTATATTTGTTAGTTTTCTTAGAAACTGATGGCAGTGGCTCCATTTCTGATATCCTTACGTAATGAAAATTTTAAAAAATTAAGTATATGAACATGTGTACCAAACAAGGGAAAAAATCAGATATACTATATTTTAGACATTTTTGCAAATCTGTAATAACAATTTAGAGAAGGGAGATGCCACCTCTCTTACAGTTTAATAGATACCTCTAGATCACCATTTCTCATGCTCATGGTTATCTGTGACGTTTCATTTTAGTCATTTCAATGATAATTTTTAAAAAATTAACACATGCATTTTCTGGAACAAATCAGTATCCATATTATAACTGAGTTCTACCACACAATTTTGGTGCCCAGTTTGTGGTTTGTATGTTTGCTGTATAAACAAAAGAGAGATGAGTAGGATGCAGCAGAATAGGCAGGATGACCTCAAGAGAATCTGTATTGGAGCACTCAGTACCATACCGAGTGTATTGGGTGGATCTCATCTTTAACACAGCAACTTACTATGTACATTAGCTGGAAATGTGAAGGCATATATGCAATTAAAAATTTCTATTCCCAATTCAAGTTACCCACTTAACAGATTTCAAAAACTATAATTCAAATATTTTTTTTACATTAACAGCTTCACTGAGATGTAATTCACATACCATACGGTTCACTCACTTCAAAAGTACAACTAAATTTTTTTAGTATGTTCACAGTTATGCGACCATAACCACAATCAATTTTACAACAATTTCATCACCCCAAAACAGAAACCTATTAGTAATCACTCCCCATTTCCTCCCAAACCGTCCCCTGACCAAGCCTAGGCAACCACTAATCTATTTTTTGTCTCTATGGATTTCCCTATTCTGGACATTTCATATAAATGGAATTATATATGTAATCTTTTGTGTTTGGCTGCTTTCACATAGCACACTGTTTCCAATGTTCATCCTTGTTATAGCATGTACCAGTACTTAATTTCTTTTTATTGTCAAATAATATTCTATTGCATGGATATACATTTTATTTGTCCATTTATCAGTTGACGGTCATTTGGGTTGTTTCCACAATTTGGCTATCATGAAAAATGCTGCTATAACATTCATGTACAATTTTTTTAATTAATTTATTTATTTATTTTTGGCTGTGTTGGGTCTTCGTTGCTGTGTGCGGGCTTTCTCTAGTTGCGGTGAGTGGGGGTTACTCTTTCATCGTGGTGCGCAGGCTTCTCACTGCAGTGGCTTCTCTTGTTGCGGAGCATGGGCTCTAGGCACGCGGGCTACAGTAGTTGTGGCATGCAGGCTCAGTAGTTGTGGCTCACGGGCTTAGATGCTCCGCGGCATGTGGGATCTTCCCGGACCAGGGCTCGAACCCATGTCCCCTGCACTGGCAGGCGGATTCTTAACCACTGCGCCACCAGGGAAGCCCCATGTACAAATTTTTGTGTGGACATATGTTTTCACTCTTTAGGGTATACATCTAGGAGTGGAAATGATAGGTGATACAGTAACTGTGTTTAACCTCTTGAGGAATTACCAGGCTATTTTCCAAAGTGGCTGCACCATTTTACAATCTCACCAGTAGTGCATGAGGGATCCAATTCCTCCCTATCCTCTCCTTTTAAAATACACCTTTTTTTTAAATTACAGCCATCCTAGTGAGTGTGAAGTGGTAACTCATTGTAGTTTTGAGTTGCATTACCTGATAGCTAATGATGTTGAGCATCTTTTCATGTGCTTATATGCCACTTGCACATCTTTTTTGGAGAAATGCTTATTCAGATCGTTGGCCCATTTTTAAATTGAGTTGTCTTTTTATTATTGAGTTGTAAGAATTCTTTATATATTCTAGATATGAGTCCCTTACCAGATATAAGATTTGCCCAAACTTTCTCCCTTTCTGTGTTATCTTTTTATTTGCAACACAAATCTTATCTTTTTCTGAATAAGGCAACTCTAACTCTACAAAGTTATCAAACAATACCTCACTGAAGCTGGCATTCAAGGACTTCTGGCCAGTTTTGGTTGAATATGATCTGATTATCATAAACTGCTTCACAATGCCTTCACATCACAAATACTACCTTGTATGATATTCTCTACATTGCTATTACTAAAGTTAAAATATAGAAACAGATTATATATATTAGTGAATCCAAAGCTAAATCTTTCCACTATTCAGATCAACATTAAGCATTTCATTTCAGTAAAACAACATCTCTACAACATAATATGAATGTTAATTTGGATCTTCTTGGGTTTTGGTATGGTTTACATCTATATACTTACTCATAAAGATATAAATCCATGGTAACAATGGACATAACACTGATAACCTAAATTGTACTATATACATGGTTCCTATGGCCATCAAAACATATCAGATTGCTTAAGAAAACAACCTTGCTTCAGCATATATTATATATTTTTAAAAATTCCACTGACCCTACCATTGCTAGTACTAAATTATTTGTAAATTTGTTTTGATTTTATAGTTGATTAAAAGGTATAGGGGTTCAACACAGGAGGGATAAGGATTACCTAGCTTTTTTTTTTTTTTTTTTGCTGCACGAGGGCCTCTCACTGCTGTGGCCTCTCCCGTTGCGGAGCACAGGCTCCGGACGCACAGGCTCAGCGGCCATGGCTCACGGGCCCAGCCGCTCCGCGGCATGTGGGATCTTCCCAGACCAGGGCACGAACCCATGTCCCCTGCATCGGCAGGCGGACTCTCAACCACTGCACCACCAGGGAAGCCCGATTACCTAGCTTTTCGTTTGAGTATATTTAAAGTATCTATGATAAAAATAATTTACCAGTATGGGGTTGCGGGGGAGTGTCCAATGCAAGGTCTTTCCTTCAAATGCAATTTACATGACACTGGAGTGAAAGGCACTGCTTTACTCAAACAGAAGCTATTTTCAAGATAATTATGGGTCTCAGAGGAAATTTCTTCCTAGGCTTTCTTATATTAATTAAGATAAGAGATTAGAGATGCAATACCAAGCAGTCGTCTACATCACCCAAAGTCCTTGAAGTGGACAGTAATATTTGCTCATGTTTATTTTGTATCTTTACCCAGACAGACAAAATTTGTATTCTTATTTCCTTCTAAATAGAAAAATTACTAATTTAGCTCCATAAAAAATAAAAGAGATAATGATATTTAACTATCAGCAACAAAGGCCAGGCACATCAAATCCTATTTTCCACAAATCATAACATAAATAAGGAATCTTGGCTCCGGATGAAGAGTTCATAACAAAACTAACTGATCTCAGAAACCCAAGGATTGGTCTAAGTATACTGTTCAGACCTTTCCTCCCTCTACCCTTGGCAACAACTAAATTTTACTGTGTGCATGGTTCCCCATGGCCACGAAAGCATATTAGACTGCTTAAAGGAACAATCTTGGTCTAGCACATATTATATTTTTTAGAAATCCACTGACTCTGCCACTGCTATTATTGAATATATTACCCCACAGTCAGCCTAAGGGTTAAAAAAAATGCAGGCAACACAAACCTTTGCAATGAACCAAAGCAAAGAACACAAGAAGCCCTGAAAAGTTCTGGGAATAAGTAACGAGAGAACACCTAACAACAGCAAAGTAGATTTAGGACAACAGCAATCTCTATGACCATCCTGAGAACAACTCTCTTTCTGTTTTTAGCCAAATAAATAAATCCTGGGAACTGAAGTTTGATGAACTGTATTCTTTTTTTTACAGTACACTCAACATCATCCAGCAAATCATGCATTAACACTAAGGAGCTGAACAAGTTTAATAAAGAAGTTGAGATGTTTAAAAAAAATATCCAAGGTCTCTAAAGTAGGAATCTAAATTCTGCCTCTGACTCATTGGTTGAGACCTGGGCAAGCTATTCATCTTCTTGGCCCTGGGAAACTTATCTGAAATACAGAAATGAAATAGGTCTACCCTAAGATTATTTATATATTAGGCAATAGAAATAATTACAAAATTCTTCAGAAACAAAGTTCTGCATAAGTGCTTAAGAAACAAGTAAATCTATCAAACGATTAATGTACTATAAAAGGTTAAGAAATCTGCTTTTTGTTACTGAGTCCAAATTTCCTATACAGCAGTGGTTTTCAAACTTTTTCTGACTGCAACGCACAGTAAGATACATTTTCCATCATAACCCAGAGAATGAAACACACACAGATACACACAAATAACACTTTCATAAAACAATAAAATACTAACATATACTAATCTCATGCACTTTGAATTTATTTTTAAATGATAAGATCCACGAAAATGTTCTCACAGCTATTAACAGGTTATGTCCCACAGATTGAAAAACACTGTAAAGTATTTTCAAGTGTCTAAAATGCGTATGTTTAACACAGAATCAGTCTTAAAATATAAAGCCATAGATATAAACCTGCTGTAAGTACAAACAATCAGCAATTACCATTGATAAAGTCTTGGTGAAATTGAGATTACTTAAACCTCAAATCTCCTTGAGGTCTGCAAAGGAAAATACTACACACTAGGCAAAGAAAGACAAAGTAGTTTTTCTAATTAACCAGTCTTTGGTCCCACACCCTAATGAAGAACTCTCATATACTAGACAGGAATTAGTGGTAACACCATTTCCCTAGAGTAGGTATGGCCTAAAACCAATGCAGGCTACATGGAGAAATACTGGGAGGGAAAAACCAATCCAAAGTAAACTAAGCAAGCAACAGGGGAACAGAGCTGATACAGGTCTCTTGCCTTAGTCCTGACTGCCATACAGAAGGGAGTGTATTCCAAACAGAAAGATGACCAGGGGCTTTTAATACTCTGCATCATGAAAGAAACAGAACAGCATTGTGTCAACCTCCAAAAAGCAATGTGATTCCACCCTAGAATACAAAGCCCAGAATACCAGTATTGCTCTTATCCTCTTGAGGGAGGTAGAAAATGCCTTGACCTTGACCTGCTTTTGGAAAGAAGGCGAAGGCTGAGGGAGGCTTGAGAAAAAAGAGGGAAGAAACTGAGAAACACTGTGCTCCCCCAATTGGTCACTATTCATAAAGGTTAAAATAAAGCACATAATTTCAATCAAGAGGACTAGTCTCTCTTACCATGGGCCAATCTGCTTCTCAGCTCCCCCGAAACCTGTGGCTGACCACAGATACAGACAGGAACAAAACTCAGTAATACTTAAAAAACGAAAACAAAATTCTACTAATGTTAGTGAATTCCAAAGACCAAAAATTTAAATTTAAAAAAGAGCAGTTTAAGTTTTGGCATAAAATGGTAGTGAAAGGAACAGAAAAACCAAGAAACTTTTTAATATCATATCTAGTATATGATATAGCATGAGAGTTAATTAAATTCTAATGATAAAGTGGTAACGGGTACTGATAAAAGACATTTGGAATATAGAACTGTGAAGCCAGAACGAATCTCAGAAACCGTAGCATTCATCCTGCGCCTTCCCTCTTCTCTTCCCAGGATCTTCTGGGATGCTCCATTCCTACAGCCCTGATTTTTATTCCGGTCACCTCCCCATTTCTCTGCAATCCTTCAGAGACAAATTTAAGCCAATGATCTTCATGCTGCCAAATTTAGGGGATACTTTGCTGCCCTCATCTTACTTGACCTTTGCAAGGGACAGCTATTATTTTTGACTGTTCCACATTCATTCCCCCGTTTGGGTGACAGGATCCACATTTTGTTTGGGGATCTATCCCTCCCCCACTGGATACATTCTTAGTGCGATTATAGATTAAAGTGTTCTTTTCTATCCTGACCAACTGTTGGACACTCAACCCATGATGAACAAATCAGATACTTTTCCTCAGACTGTGAATTCTAAAAGAAGTAACTAAGGTGAAAACTGCTGTAGCAGCCCATTCACTCCAGTACTGCAATTAGCAGCCTCCCCCTGGGGCTGCTCAGATTCCTGTCCTTTTCAAAGCCAGGCCTTCAGTATTTCCTTTGATCCTGTCAGCTGCCCACATCCTTGTCATAAATTCCTCTTCTCCTCAAGTAAGTTGGTCATTTGCAACCAGTCATAACTGATGTTTTCCCTTAGAAGTACTGCCTCCTTCCTCAAACACTTTACTCACTCTCTTTTGCTTCTAAGATACTTCTTCCTTATTTTAATCCTACCTCATTGGCCATTCCTCCAGTTTCCTTCGATAACTCCTATTATATTCCTCCTCCACTCATCCTCTAAATATTAATGTTCTTCAGGATAGTTTGCAGGCCAGGCCCTCTTCTCTTGCTAGACTCTCTTCCTAGTGTGAACTCATGGCTTTAAATGATACGGTCTCCAAAATTTTTATCTATAGCCCAGATGTCTCCTCTGAGCTGCAAACTTGTACATAAGATTGCTTATTTGACATCTCTACCTCATGTTTTGATATCTCAGATTTAACATGTTCAAAATGAATTCTCTCCCAAGCCTATTTCCCATCCTCCCCTGCCAGCCCCTCTGACCACAACCCTCCGCTCAAGGGAGGATCACCATTCACCCCATTTAGAAGCCACTTTTATTACTTTCTTTCCTTTGTTCCCAGTATCCAGTCCAGCTGCAAGTCTGGACTTGATTCTATCTCCAAAAGGGATCGCAAATCCACCTACTTCTACCTCTACTGCCACTACTCCACTCCAGGCCACCAGCAACCTTGCCTTAAAGTACTGTTACTGTCTCCTAACTGGTCTCCCTGCTTCTATACTTTGCCTCCCTCCATTCTGTTCTCTTCACATCACTTAATATCATCTTAAAATGTGAATTTTCACATTTTTTTCACGTGGCTTCCCAATGCATCTAGAAAAAATCCAAACTCCTTATCCTGACCTATAAGGACCTATGTGATCCATTCCTGCCTCGATTCAAGCTCCAGCCAGATGACTCTCCCTTAGTTCCTTGAACACATTAAGCTCTTTCCTATGTTAGGGATTTGCACACATCATTTCCTCTACTTAGGAATGTTTTCTCTTCCATTGCTCTTTTTCATTCTTCAGGGCTCTACTTAACTATCAACTCATGCAGAAACGCTCTGCCTGATAACCTTATCCAAGGAAGGTTCCTCATACCCCCACTTTTATTTTCTATCTCTGCTGTCTCCATTACAGCACTTACCACAATTTCTAATTCTTTTGTTTTGATACAGTATTCACTTTTTGTCTGGCTACCCCCTAAATTGTAAGCTCCATAAACAAGGGCAAGAACTAGCCTGTCTGGTTCACTACTATACCTCCCAGAACCCATCACCTAGTGCCTGGCAAAGTATTGTAGGTAATTCATAAGGAATTTAGGTCTCCAAGAGTCATTTCTGATACTGTGAAGCTCTGAGATTGTCTTTACTATGAGTTTAAAGGGCTTTTATACAAACTTCCTGTAAGCAGCTAGTAGGCACTGAACAAATATTTGTATAACGAATGAATGACTCCGTGAATGATACACAAATTTTTGTCTCTATTTCTGACCTCTCTCTGTACTCTAAACTTTCATTTCTAACTGCTTGCTAGGTATCCCCATGTGGATATCTAACTCAATTTTAACAATGTCCAAAATCTAGACTGTCACCTTCCCTACCAAACCTGTTCTTCTTCCTGTATTATCCATTTCAGTTATTGCCCAATTGTTCTCCCACTCAGCTACAAATTCTAGGTCTTGAACAATCGCTCTCATCCTCCATATTTAAGTAATCCCAGTGGTTCTGATTCCTCCAAATTTACTCCTACCATAATGCCCTGTTTAGGTTTTTCATTATCTTTCAACTACACTATGAATATAGGCTTCTAACTGGCCACCTTGCCCTTAAAATTCCCCTTTCCATTCCATCTTTTATGCAGCCACTCGAGTTATCCTTCCAAAACACAGAAATGCTTACCTCACTTCCGTTACCCAAAGTTCAGTGCTTCAGAATTAACAGTCAAATCCCTAAGCATGGCATTTTAAATATTCAACAATATGTCCTCAAATACTGTTCCAACTGCAGCATCCACTATATTCCTCAATGAACCCTTTTCTCCAGTACACACTGGATTGGCTACTAAATGAACACTCCAACCTATTTTAGTGCTCAAGGTCCCTTTCCCTTGTGATAGTTCTTCAGTAATAAGACCCTCCAGTAATAAAACCCTCCAATCCAGCTGTGAGCTTTTGAAATCCTTTCCAGTCTTTAAAATCCAACTCATACACCATCCTCCATGAAGACCCCTTTCCCTCCAGTTAGAACAAATCTGTCCTTCCCTTGGTGTTCTCACAACACAGTTTAACCTCTCTTTAGCAATTATTTCAGCCTGCCTTGGGAGTTAGTTGTCTACCTGCATATTTTTCTCACTGGTTAAGGTTCATTGAATTTATCATCCTTCTCCCATCCTTCTCCCTTCTCCACTGATGCTTTGCACAAACTAAGCATTCAGGAAATATTTGCTGAATGAATAGGTAACCCCCTTCATTTACAGAAGGAAAAAAAAGTCCAAAGCTACAGATTAACTTGCCAAAAATTAGACCTCTACTTAGATGTAAAACTTAAAAAACTAGAACCTAAATCTTTTGACTGCAAGTTTAGTTGACCTTGTCTCACACGAAGATAACACAAAGCGGAATTTCTCACTCCCTAACAATAACAAAATGTCCCTGGCTTTATTTTAAAATGTTTCTTTTATTCTCTTTGCGAATACGCTGTGTTGGTCCTTGTGCAAAACTGAGGAAGAAATACAAATTAAGTTCCAAGTTAATAATATTTAACTTTCAAATCGCTCTTAAATGCATTTCAGAGCCTCATGAGCAAGTGAGATAAACTTTAATAAACTAACTGAACTCTTTTCTCTGAAGAAACTTCAACCTGCGAAATGCATAAGGCTGTAGACTCTCACAGCCCACACCCTCGCCTTGAAATGACACGCAAATGAGAAACCAGTGGCCCAGACCCTCCGAGTCAGCAGCCTTCCTTCTTCTAGACCGAGAAAGTAAGTGGACGTACGAAAGAAGAGGGTAGATCTAGGCTAAAATGTCCAGGGCAGAGTCGCCTTGACATCCTCGTTCCCCCATTACAACAGCCTAGTGAAGGGCCCCAAGGTCCGCACGCAGGCCTCGCGGAGGGTGCAGTCCGGGAGCCCCCGCCGGGGGGACTCGCTGACTCTAGCTTTCTCCAGGTTGGTCTTGTCCCCATGCCCCTGGCCCCGAAACCAAGCGAAGGAGCCGAAACATCTGCCCCAAAAAGCCCGCGAGAAGAGCCGAAGCCGTAGGGCTTCAGACCGGCCGCTCCAGATCCGGGTGGGGTGCCCCGGGGCGGTTTCCCTGTCCTCTCCGGGGGCAAACTCGGCCCGAGCCCCCGAGGAGCCAGCACTGGCTCCCTCCCTCTCGGGGACCACCTAGCCGAGCGGGTCGGTCAGGCTCACCCCGTAGCTCACCTCTCCGTCCCGGGCAGCCGTCCGTCCGTCAGTCGGTCCCGAATTCTGTCCACACAGAGCGTCTTCCGGCTCCCGCCGGAAGCAGCTCGAGCGCGGGACAGGAAGTTTGGCCGCCCCCCCGCCCCACACACCCACTCGCTCGCCTCCGAGCCAGGCTGCTGCAGCCCCGCAGGAGGTTCCGCCCCGCGGGCCGCTGGCCTGCGCGGGCCAGGCAGGCTTGGCTCGGAGAGGGAAGGCACTGCAGTCTCCTGCCTCCCACTCGTTCCCTCTCGGCCTTTGTAGCTCCGTGGTCTGCGAAGCCCGAAAAACGGGGTCAGTCAATTCTAGGCGTGACGTCACTGCTTCCCTGCTGCAGCGGATGGGGTAGTTATCTCCTGTCAGCTGAGATCAGTACATGTTGCAATGGAGGCAAGCGAGAAAGAAAAGATCACTACTTAAAACATTTATCAAAGTTCTTAGTGAAGAGGACCTCGAAGCTTCACTGCCCGAGAAGGGAACTTGCAGAATCTAGTTCTGCACTGCATACCAGGTGGGGTAAGAATTGAGACTCCGGTGTAGAACTTTTTTTTGGAAGGTGAAGTCCCTACAGTCTGGGTTCCGTCAGTACAGTAGGATGTAAAGAGCTCTCCGATGTCCACACCGGTGCTAGAACACTTGAGTTTCAGGCCAGATGCCGCAACTTGTTAGAGCTTTATGTGTTTGACTGACTTTGTGAAATTACTAATTTTTGAATACTTGCTGCGTGCCAAAGGATGAAGGAGGGACTGAGCTAAGATAGTGGCAGTGGGAATTAAAGGTGTTTTCTAAGAAGGGCATTTTCAAGGACAGAGACGAGGTTGAAGAAACCAGGGGAGTAGTTTAGTACACCAACGATGGTGATTTGAAAACAAAAAAGCAACATGTTTCAGAGGAAGATAATTCCTCTTTAGATAAGCCGAGTTTATCTATTCCAGATGCCTATGGGATATTTACTTGGAGGTAAAGTTCCCTACCTAGCTCAAGAGGTCAGAAATAAGATACAGATTTGGGAGTTATCAACACACAGACAAGAGATGCAGCTCTCTCTGGAAAAGTTTATAAAACAAGAAAGAAGCGAAGGCCACTGAGGTCAACTGGAGTGACTGATTACTAACACAGTTCGAATCTACACAAAAGTATATTGCAGTTTGTAAACAGCTGACCATAAGCCAGCACAACACTCAGAAAATACCCTCAATTTTACTGTATTAAAGGGTTGATTACAATTAATAAAACAAATACTCTTATTTAGAGGTACATTAATAGGTCTTGAACATCCATGTTTATGACCATTTGTTACTTTGCTCAGTCAGTTCTGTCATTTTCTGAAGCTGTATTTGTTTAAATTTTTTTCATCACTTAAAACTTGAATTGATGTCTGTTATAACTATTTGCCCTCGAAATCTTTGTAACTATTTGACAGTATGTGCCTGCTAACCTAAAATAAACATAGGCTTTTATCAATATATATTTGAGTTTTTAGGCTGTACTGTGAACTACCTGGCAAAACACATATCTTCTGTAGTAAATCTAGTCCCTCCACAACCTAACCAACCTCAGTTATTTAACTTCTCATACTACTCCCAACACAAAGCCTCGGCTCTCCTACCCCAAAAACTGTTCCACAAGCTCTGAATTCCCCCAAACCCCTACACACACACAGACCCGGCAATTAAGTCCCTCTTCCATCTACAATATGGAAAGACCATCCCAATTTATTCTTCACCAAGCTTCAGTTCAAGAATTACGTAAAGCATGTCCAGTTCAATATTTACTAAGTGCCTTCTCAAGTATTCTAAATACAACTTATGAAGTTAATAAAAGTTATTAATTTAAAAAATATTTTGTATGATCTATTAAACAGTTACATCAAATCTCCAGTGGTTTCAGAATATCTGATATAAATTTCATGTAATATTAGTTTTAGCAAAAGAAGGAAAAATAGGTCAGTCATGTTGACTTCAATCTATTATTGTAAATAATCATATTGGATGAAGAATACATATATGATATTGAAGACATAGGAAAGAATTACGTTATGCAGCTAAGAAAATATCACCTATGATCACATTTAAATCAAAAGGTATCTGTACTCTTAAGGGTTTTTTTTAATGTATCTTGAAATCTTTGTGCAAAACGGAAAGCAATCCGTGTATTTCCTTAATGAAGATGTTTACAGAGGTAACAAAGAGGTTTCTTCTGAAATGCAAACTATCTGCTTTCCGATGTTACCTCCTGTCATCATGGACTGGAATGCAGCTGGAAAGAAAAAAAAAACTAGGTTATCTGAAAACATAAATGTCACCATCATACATGTTTATCAGTAGGTCAGACACATACAATTAATTTGAATAATTTCTTCAATGATTTTAAGTACAGAAGGAAATTGTCATGAAAAGAAACCTCAGGTAAAACACTGGCAAAGTTACAGGACAAACTAACCCAATTAACATCTTAAAAATGTGTTTTTACCCAAACTAGAAATAATTAATTGGTGTCTACATCCATGTTCACTGTTACAGCGTCTGAAGATGAGAGGCAAATAAATATGAGGATAAATGTCAGCAATAACAATTTTTAAATAACTTTAAAATATTAGAAATCTAGTCATGAAGTTTTACTAAGTGAAATATACATCTCCAAATATATTAAATTTTTTTCTCAAAAAGGAAAAATTATCAGTTTTATTCAATCCTCTTTATTTAAAACAAAAGAGAGTGTGGAAATCTGTGTATGTTAGTAAAAAAAAAAAAACCCCAATATTGAAAATTTGCTTCATGTAATCTTATGATGGCTTAGAACCATTCAATCAGAAAAAGTTACCTAGAGGCTAAATGACTTTCACAATTCTTACATTTTTTTTTCATAAGTTATTTACAAAACCAAAGAAACACTTACTTTACAATTTGAAATGTGAAAACAATGGCTCTTAAATACCACTAAGTTGAACTTCATGAAGTTTGATCAAGACTTTACAGGAAAGAAATGATTTAAAAAGAAAAAAACAGGGCTTCCCTGGTGGCGCAGTGGTTGAGAGTCCGCCTGCCGATGCAGGGGACACGGGTTCGTGCCCCGGTCTGGGAAGATCCCACATACCGCAGAGCGGCTAGGCCCGTGAGCCATGGCTGCTGAGCCTGCGCCTCCGGAGCCTGTGCTCTGCAAGGGGAGAGGCCACAACAGTGAGAGGCCCGCCTACCGCAAAAAAAAAAAAAAAAAGAAAAAAAAAAAGAAAAAAACAACAGAGAAGTAGAATTAAAAGAAAAAAGAGAGTATCTGTGCTGAACTCATGTGTATAATAAATAAATCTACATTCATCTTACCTCCCATGTTTTCCAATCCATTTATCATAGTCTCTTTGATCTGTAAATCAAAATAGGTATATTTTATATTCTTTAGACTTAAGTGTTTCTATTTAATAACAGTTTTTAGTTTTGCAAAAGGCAGCAATACTATTTAGCATTTTCTGTCTAAAAAGAGATATTCTTCATTTTGTGTAGGTAGTCCAGAAAAGTTTCCTATCAATTCATTTTTTTTAAGTAGAATCCTGTTTTCCCATTGTCTAATCTTCAGTTTGTAATATCACATGCTATACACCTTCTTTTCAAAAAACGAAGTATATAAGCACACACACATACAACTTTGCCTATCATTTTCACATTTCAAGAACATCCTAGGTCAGGGTCTCTGGACCCCAGATCAATAATTCCTGATTTTCAGCCACAGCCAAGAGATCTATTAGAATGTCCAGGGAGGGCAGGAAAGATGTATGGTGGTGGAGAGGTACTAGGAGGTGCTTATAAGACTTTCGAGAAAGCACAGCTTCTAACTCATAGTAGCATTCCATAAATATTTGTTAATGAATATTACAATTTGGAAAAAACAAAAACCTACTGATTTTGTAATATAGTCTAAGAAAAGTAAACATTAATAAAATTTTAGATAAAGGGAATAATGAGAGGGTTTCTCAATCAGAAGAGTTACCCTCACTCAGGCGGTAAAGTTAATTTATAATGTTCAGTATACTTTTCTTCTGTAGAAATATTTATTACAAAACTAATATTAAATTCAAATAATACAAAAGTATATCAAGTAGCAGGAAGAATAATACTGATAAAGAACAGAAGCAAGTTCTACCTTTAGCTTTCCTTCTTTAAACCACTGACTCAGCTGGAGAATACCAGACTCAAATTTGTCCTTAAAATTTAACACCAGAAATCTTTCTCTGTAGTGGGGAAGAAAAGGATAATGATCAGAGACTAGGGAGGGAGTGAGAAAGCCCAAATCAAATCATTCCAGAACTCTAAAATTTGTTAATCTTTCAAACATTAGGACTTAATCACACAGAGTCTGGTCAGATACAGCTTTAGGTGTAGTTACAAGCCTAAGTATAATGGACTTCTATTGTATTGTCTGCCCAGCATCTATAATCCCATTTGGTAGTAACACTGTGATTTTACTTTGTGGATGACATCCTTTCCCCACCCTCATGTGACAAAAGCCAGGCCAGTCTGAGCCATTAAGTATCAGCTTGGAGATGTGATAAAACTGCAAGAAGAGAGCTGTTCTCTTTTTTGCTTGGATTGCTAATCTGGTAAAATGTAAGAGTAAAGATAACAGTCATCCTCCCGCTGCTGCAAGAGAAGAGCCTGCGAGGGAGCCAAGACAATCCAGAAGAAAGCACAGCCCAGGGGTGAAGAAAAACTGAGTCATGGGACCTCCCTGGTGGTGCACTGGTTAAGACTCCACCTGCCAATGCGGGGGACATGGGTTCGAGCCCTGGTCCGGGAGGATCCCACATGCCGTGGAGCAACTAAGCCCGTGCGCCACAACTACTGAACCTGTGCTCTAGAGCCCACGAGCCACAACTACTGAAGCCTGTGCACCTAGAGCCCATGCTCCGTAACAAGAGAAGCCACCGCAATGAGAGGCCCATGCACCGCAACGAAGAGTAGCCCCCACTCGCCACAACTAGAGAAAGCCCGTGCGCAGCAACGAAGACCCAACACAGCCAAAAGTAAGAATTAATTAATTAAAAAAAAAAAACTTGAGTCATGACACCACTATGCAAACCTTTTATCCAGCCAAATCTAAGCCAGTACTAATATTGAACTTCTTAGATACATGAGCCAATAAATTTCCTTCACACTTAAGCCAATATGAGTTGAATTTCTAACACTCGCAAAAAAGATTTGCAAAAGATTGATTGAACAGATGCATTTTTCAAAAAGTTTTCTGCCAGGGACCTAGTTAACCAAAACCTAAATGACCACCTTAAAATGTATATTTTCAAGTTTTATTTAATAAGAAAAATTATATATGAAGAACAACATATTTTGTATACATCCATGATCTTTAAACCCCTTGAATCTGGTAATAAGGGGAAAGCGTAGAACACACCTTGTGATGTTTCTTTCTTTCAGGATTGCTTCTACAGCAGAGGGTAGTGGAGGAGGATAAGGCACATCTTTGTTGTACTGAGAAATTTGACCACATAGGATGATGTGGCTGTTCTGATTCATCTGTTCAGAGAAAATTGATGATTATAACCTAAGATATACACCTTCCCTATGTTTACTAATTTTATGGCCGCCTCAATGAAAGCCTCCTTGACTGTAATATTTAATCCTTTTTTTCTTTTTTCAAATGGCCGCACCACTCGGTTTGTGGTATCTTAGTTCCCTGACCAGGGATTGAACCTGCGCCCTGGGCAGTGAAAGCATACAGTCCAAACAACTGGACCACCTCCAGAGAATTCCCTATAGTATTCAATACTATAATGCCAGTTATAATTGGCATTATAGTATTATATAATTAGTATTATATAATTATAATGCCAATTAATTGATTTTGTTTTGAAGACTTACCCGTTATGTGTATTAGAGAGCTTTAATTAGCTAGAAAATAAGTCTACTCCAAAGGAACACAGCGGGAAATAAGAGTTTGGTAATCAGCAAAAGAATTGCATTAGTTCTCACTGTCATCATTGTTGCTACTTTTGTTATTATTGGTAGAGTATTTCTTAGAATTTAAATAATTTAACCTCAATTGAAAACAATTTTACATAGAGTAAAGGACAATGCAGTGTTAACAGCTAATGTTGATAAATTGTAACACTGTCAATTAAAATATGTAAATACCTGCAAGCTATGAAAATCCTTTCCTTACCCAAAGTCATGGCTGTAAGTTGGCTGATGTAAGTTGGTTGATGGTTAGAAGTGAGTTAAAGGTTAGAATTTCATTTGAATAATACAACTGTATTTTTTCACAAAAATAAATTACAGGTGAAAATATAACATTGCTAGCAAAGAACTGAAATTGACGCTCACAGTGCAAATCCACAAACAAATGGAAGTAGCTTCAGCAAGCCCTTCTGTATCACTTAATTACAGTACTGACCATCATGTTTTTCACCATAAACCCTACAATTTTATAAAGTTTTTTATTCTCTCTCAGTATCAGGTAAAAAGATATCACATCAAATAAACCGTAGTATTCAAATTTATAACAAACAAATCAGAAAACAACCTGACTTATCACTGTATCACTGATGTCACCGCCAACATTGTCAAAGTAAACATCCACTCCAGAGGGGCATAATTCACGGAGTTGTTCTGCCACACTCCCCTCTTTATAATTAATTGCAGCATCAAAGCCCAGTTCTGAGGTCAAAAGGAGGCACTTCGCAGGTGTTCCACAAATTCCCACAACTCTGGAACAGCCCATCAAATGGCCAATCTAGGGGGGAAATTTTTGAAAATTAAACAACTTTCTACTGTCACAATTTAAATGTAAAAATGTGAAAGTATGAAAGTTAATACAAGTACATATATGAAAGTGTTCATCACAACTGAGGTTACATTATAAGGCTTTTAGCTGAAAGTAATTTGAAACCAAAAGAACTGAGAACAGATATAATGGCATTCTTTTAAAAATTAAGATTGAATAAAATTAGAGTTAGTTTGAATGTTAAAATCTCGCAATTTAAAGATGATGTCATAAAAGGAATAGTCAGACCCAAAACATCTCTATCTTGCAATTCAATAATTTTCAGGCCTGTGAGCAACTAAAATCACTATTAAGATAAAATGTTTTGTTTCGATGGTTTCACACTATAAAGGCTATTATTCATAAAACAATGTACTTTATAAATTTCTATCATAATATTTACTATACTTCTAGAACCCAGTAAGTGCTTTCTTTTTTTTTTTTTTTTTTTTTTGCGGTACGCGGGCCTCTCACTATTGTGGCCTCTCCCGTTGCGGAGCACAGGCTCTGGACGCACAGGCTCAGCGGCCATGGCTCACGGGCCTAGCCGCTCCGCAGCATGTGGGATCTTCCTGGACCGGGGCACGAACTCATGTCCCCTGCATCGGCATGCGGACTCTCAACCACTGCGCCACCAGGGAAGCACCCTCAATAAGTGCTTTCTTATTTGAAGATGATTTTTTTTAATATAAATTTGTTTTTTAATTCATGTAACTCCAGACAGGTACTCTGTGATTTTCTTCTTCATATTGATTAGAGCAATGCTCTAGCATTTACCATGTCATTTTTGGCTAAAAGAGAACAAAATACAGGACTTCCCTGGTGGTGCAGCGGTTGAGAGTCCGCCTGCCGATGCAGGGGACACGGGTTCGTGCCCCAGTCCGGGAGGATCCCACATGCCACGGAGCGGCTGGGCCCGTGGGCCATGACCGCTGAGCCTGCGCGTCCAGAGCTCCGCAACGGAGAGGCCACAACAGTGAGAGGCCCACGTACCGCAAAAAATATATAAAAATAAAAATAAAAAAAAGAGAACAAAATACAAAAATCTATAACATTTTTCATATTGTTAAGAAGAGAGTCTAAGCATGCTATAACATCATTTCTACCAAAAATGTGTAAAATAATCATATTATAAATTTGTTCAATTTTATATTTTAAATTATATACACATATCCAGAGATTCAGTTATGACTAGTTTTTTAGAAAATCAGATTATTCTCCAAAAATTTACCTGCCCAGCTAAGGATCCACAAGCACCAGCAGCCCCACTAACAACCATTGTCTGATTAGATTCAGCAGTTATATGACCTTTTTCCTGGATCCCAATCAAGGAAGTCAAACCAGGCATCCCTATAGCTCCAAGAAAGTATGAAAGGTGTCCATCCACAAGCTGTGGGTCTACCTAAAAAATATATACATACCTTTTAAAAATAATACTAGTAATTTCCATTTTAAGTCAACAGGGTAGAGACAACCTGTTAAGTACTGTATTGTGTCCCCCCCAAATTCATATAGTGAAGACCTAACTCTTAGTGTGAGTATATTTGGAGATAGGGCCTTTAAGGAGATAAGGTTAAATGAGGTCATAAAGGTGGGGCCCTAATCTGATAGTACTTATGTCCTTAAAAGAGGAAGAGGCACCAGAGATCTCTTTCTATGCAGGTGCACAGAGGAAAGGCTGGATGCTGTGTGAGGACACAGTGAGAAGGCAGCCATCTTTAAGCCAGGAAGAGAGGCTTCACCTGAAACCAAATGTTCCAGCACCTTGACCTCAGACTTCTAGACTCCAGAACTGTGAGAAAATAAATTTCAGTCTATGGTATTTTGTAATGGCAGTTAAAGTGGACTAATAAACAACCCAACATAGTTTCAAGAACAATAAACCATTCTTCAGTCTTGTTAAAATTCTATAATTTACTTGTACAAAGTAAAAAAAATAATAATATTACTTCTCTTTATAGTAAAAAAACCCTACAAAACCTTTAAAAAAGAATTGCCACATAAGAGATACCAAACATTCTTTCTTGCAATGTCCCAAATATCTCAAAAGAGAGGAAACACTTAACAGGAAAACACTAGGCAAAACTGGAAGGTTTAAAAATCTCTGAGCAATTCCAGAGTAAACATTTATTTATATAAAAATGAGCTCAGGGCTTCCCTGGTGGCGCAGTGGTTGAGAGTCCGCCTGCCGATGCAGAGGACACGGGTTCGTGCCCCGGTCCGGGAAGATCCCACATGCTGCGGAGCGGCTAGGCCCGTGAGCCATGGCCGCTGAGCCTGTGCGTCCAGAGCCTGTGCTCCGCAATGGGAGAGGCCACAACAGTGAGAAGCCCAAGTACCGCAAAAAAAAAAAAAAAAAAAAAAAGAGCTCAAACTCTAACAGTTCTCATTACTGATGCTTAAAATGGTCCATGGAAATGTAAGGAAGGTGTGATACAATTTCTTCTAGCTTAATTACAGAATAAAATGAGGTCTCTGTCAGCTTTTTAGCATTTTACGTTTATATGTTTACCAGGCCCAATCAATAGTTAATTATACTTCTCTCACATTTTCTGTGCCTGTTTTCTTATCTGTAACATTAGGGATAATTGAAAAAAAATTATATAGAAAGACTCCCTACCATAAAGGTTTTATAATAGTTTTTAAGGAATTGAATAATTTTGGTAAAAACTCAATAAACCACCAAAAGTAATCAAGATTCGCTACCTTGGTCTGCCACAAAGAAAGAAAGTGGCGGTTTGTAATCAGCAGTTTTAAATGGCTATCAGGTAAGTCTGATGTGTGAATAAAGGTAATGGAGATATTAAAGTCTATAATATACAGAAAGGTCTACCGTACACTACACAGAAATGTATCCTGTAGTTAATAGTCATTTATTAGTAAAGCCAGTATAAAAACATTGTGAGATAAGTTTGCTTTTAGCAAAGATCATTTTTCTATCCCTTCTGAATTCCTCTTCCTCATTTCTAATACCTACTCCCCAAACATTTTTAAGCTCTCTCCAGTTGCCCAATTTCCCACTATAGCACAATGACAGGGAAAACTAGAAAGTGCTGAATGTTTCTCTTTCACTTCCTGCTATGAAATTTCTAGTTAAATATATTTTACTAGTACCATTAAGCTGCCAAATGATTGTGTAATGTCTCCCGCACCTCATTTTATCTTAACAGCCATCTTTAACTGATTATAATAATTTGTAATCATAAAAAATACTAAAATTTTATAAAGCTTTTTACAAAGCCTTAATCACATTTCTCATAGCTAAATTTAATTTAATTTTCACATTCACTTGTGAGGTAGCTATTGTTTTCATTTTGCACATGAGGAAACTGAGGTTCAGAGATATAAGGTAACTTCCTTGATGACAAATATTAGGCTGAATTACATGAGGCTGCCAGTTTTTGTAGGTCAAAAAAGACAAATATTGGTAATTCCACATGGTTCAGCCTAACAGTAGAAACCGAACTCAAGATTTCTGACACAAGATGGAATTAAGCACAAACCAAATGAATTTCTTAAGTCAAGTGGTAATTTCTCAGGAAACTTTAAAGCATACAACTATAAGGGGCCTTCTAGTTCTTAGTATAAAACATTTATGTAAAATTTGAGAAATTAAATATGGAAAACATCATCACTCATTGGCAATCTAAGAACTGTCATACATAGTTACAACCAACAGTGGAAGAGGAATAAAAGGCTTTCCATATTCTGACAGCTATCTAAAAAGAAAACATGTGCTTTTATTTTTTCCCTGATAACAAAAAGAACTGAGCACCAAATGCATAAAAAAGGAATTACAGGGGGGAAAAATCAGATACTTTATATTATACATCACCTTTTCAAGGATATTTCCATCTAGAATAACCTTGGTTTGCCAGGGCCAATAGAAAGAAGTCACAAAATCGCCTTTAGTAAAATGTGTGTGTTTGCTTTCTTCTATAATCCCAATACCTCCACCATCAACCACCTGAGACAGCTGCCAAGGTGATATATAGTCACTGCCAGTGTCTTCATTCATTCTACAACGCTAAGAAAAGAAAACATAGATTAGGATAATTCTCTCTGATAATACTGAAACAGTTTACTAATTTACCCAGTGACTAAAAGAAAGTTTGTAATAAGTAAAGTACAGTGTTAGCCAAACAAAACTTACCTTAATTTCTCTCTTCCTTTCAGTTATTTTTTATCCTGAAAAAAAAGTATCCCTTCTATAACAGGTAAAGAAGTGAAATTAAAAAGGAATTTAAGTATGTTCTAAAATTAGATTGTGGTGATAGTTCCACAACTTTGTGAATAGACTAAAAACCACTGAATTGTACACTTTAAATGTGTAAACTGTATGAAATGTGGATTATAGTTCAATATAAAGCTGTTAAAATTCTTAATTACTTAAAGAAATTTATATAATATTACATACATTATGCTAGCAAAAATAATACAAGATACTGTGTCAATGGTTTCAATGGATTGTAGCAAATTAGGTACACTTACTGTTGCTGATAATATTATAAAACTGTCAATTTTTTTATAGAAAACAAACTAGTAACATATAGACCATAATACTGCTCATTTCTTCAGCCAAGCAATACTGCTTCCTCAATGGAAATAACCCAAAAGAGAAATGAAACAATTTTTATACAGTTATTCATCACAACTTCAGACCAAGCACTAAAACATTCCTCCTAACCTCAGCTGGATGTTCTCTTTCTTCCTCAAAGACATAATGTCACAATAGCACCACACCTTTCCATAGGACTAGGGCTAAAGACTTCTCCCAGAGGTAATCAGGCTTTCTTCCTCTCTGTGGCTCACTCTTGCCTCTCTCATGAAGGCCAAGATGTACAAGCCTACAGTGTGGTCCAGGAGATGGAATAGATGGAAGGCTGCTTGATCAAGGGGCCCCCCATGGTCTGGTTCAGTTCACCAGGGGAAAAGACCACATAGGGAATTGAGGCAGAAGCTTCTATGGGAATACCCTACACTTCTGCTTGTGTGCCCCTCCCATATATTCTTGAAAAGCAAGTGCAGCAGCCATTGGATACTGGCCACACCAAGAACCTGATTCTTAAGGCTAATAGAAAAAGTGGGAACGAGTAATTCCCCATAGGTAAGCGAATGATGTCAACACAATAAAATGTTATACAACCACCAAAATAATAATAATATCTGGACTAGTTTTTCATATGAAGGTATGAATATAAAATCACAAATATGAAATCAAAATAGTATATACATATTAAATATAACCATGTAAAATACAGTACATAGTGATTAAAATTACTTGTGAATTTGGAATGATATAAAATTTCAATAATTTAATGTTCATCAGATTTCTTTTTTCCCCTTTAAAGATGCTTATGTCCTTTTTTTTTTTTAGAACAGTGTCAAGTGAAAGCAACCAAAGTAATTTTCTTCCTTCCTTCCTTTAATACTTAATAAGCACTTATGCTTGTCACTGGAGATACAGTGATAAATAAGATCTTTGTCATAATAAGATTTTATTAGCGAAAATATCTAATAAAAACACAAATAATTATTAATTACAACTGGGATATAGGCTGAAGGTCAAGGTACTGTTTTGAGAAAATATAACAGAAAGGACTAGTCTGAGGGTTCAGAGTGATTTTTTTTTATAAATTATTTATTCATTTATGTATTTTTGGCTGCGTTGGGTCTTCGTTGCTGCACGCAGGCTTTCTCTAGTTGTGGCGAGCGGGGACTACTCTTCGTTTCGGTGCGCAGGCTTCTCATTGCAGTGGCTTCTCTTGTTGCCAAGCACGGGCTCTAGGCGTGCAGGCTCCAGTAGTTGCGGCACGCGGGCTCAGTAGTTGTGGCTCGTGGGCTCTAGAGGACAGGCTCGGTAGTTGTGGTCCACAGGCTTAGTTGCTCCACAGCATGTGGGATCTTCCCGGACCAGGGCTCAAGCCCATGTCCCCTGCACTGGCAGGCGAATTCTTAACCACTGCGCCACCAGGGAAGTCCCTCAAATATTTATTAATCATGAGGCTTGCACAATGAAATTCAGATGCAACATGAAAAAATATGAAAATAAAATTATTTTCACTAAGTCACAAAATCCTGATTCTTACCATGTAAGGATCCACAGAAAGGTAAAGAGTTCTGACTTGTACTTGTCCTTCATTGATATTATCTGGTAAGTTTACTTCTTCTACTCGAAAATTTTCCGCCACTGGATTACCATTTTTTCCTAGAATATTAGGCAAAAATATAAATAAAAAAGTCACTTTCCCATAGAATTATTTATTATTTTTAAAAGGTCACTCTAAGATTTAGAGCACTCCTGGAATACACACATGAAGAAATCTATATTGTTTTGTAATTTTTCTGTAACTCAGCATAAATTCTTCAAATAGTTTCACTTGCTCTTGGTTTTCTCCAAGAATTTCCTTTGGCATATTGCTGTCAATGTAAAAATTTCTTTTTTAAGGTGATTACAGGTAAATCACCTCATCTGTTATAAAATTATAGAAGGATTTCAAAAAGTGAAAAAGCATAGCCAGTTTTTTTTTTAACTATGAAAATTAAAATTTACAAGGTAGCAGAAATACCGCATTAGCCAAAGTAAACAGGTAAACTATCCTTCCTCATTTTAAGATGAAAAGAGAAACTAAATGAATATAATTAAAACTTCATATTCATTGAATCATCAAGTTTATAAGGTGAAAATAGAATGTAGACATTTTAATCTAATTGCTCACTTTACTAAAACTGAGAAAAGGTTAAGTGTCTTTCCCAGGCCACATGCTAGGTAAGCACCAAAACCAAGGCAGCATGGGCCCAAATCTCTCAGGTTACTTCCATACCTACGCTTCTATGATTCAGGTTAGATGTCAGGTTAGATGACCTAGGATGACATAGGTCAGTGCTTTTCACATAAAACAGAAAAGCACATCTTAAGAATCAATGATACACATTATAAAGAAAAAACAAAAGCCACATATATTTGTAATATAACCTTCTAAAAATTATAATAATTTTAAAATACCTTATTTCCCCAACAAGTGGCCTTGATAAGTTATCATTTAAATAAATGAATATTGGGACTTCCCTGGTGGTGCAGTGGTCAAGAATCTGCCTGCCAATGCAGGAAACACAGGTTAGAGCCCTGGTCCGGGAAGATCCCACGGAGCAACTAAGCCCATGCACCACAACTACTGAAGCCCACACACTTAGAACCCGTGCTCTGCAACAAGAGAAGCCACAGCAATGAGAAGCCTGCACACCACAACAGAGTGGCCCCCGCTCACCTCAACTAGAGAAAGCTTGCGCACAGAAATGAAGACCCAACGCAGCCAAGAATGAATGAATGAATGAATAAATAAATAAAAATTTAAAATGAATATTATATTGTTTAAAGAGTTTCTTCTAATATCTCTACTAGTGTTAATATCTTCCTACCTAATTTACCACATTTACATCATATTATTACTTTTTGTTCCTCCATTTGCATTAATAATTATTAAAGACCACAGCTGTTCCTTCATCACAGACAAATACATACCAGGTCGGGAATTCAATACCACTCTTTGTACAATCATCACCTTGTTTGCACAGTGGTCTCACAAGACTTCTGTATAAAATAACTCCTATAAACAGAAACGTTTTAAATCACAAGTAAGTTATGAAATATTCAACAATTTAAAAGTTAAAAAAAAGTACATTTGTGTTTCTGAACAAGGAGAGGAAAAATCATATTTAGGATCCAAAAAAGATGTAGTCTCCTGTTAGAGTTTGCCTCCAAAAGCAAATATATGAAGAAAGACTAAATCTAATTAGAATATTTAGCTAATAAGAACAAATTCACTGAAGATTGAGTGGAACAAAATGTTTTTGGCCTCATAATTCAAGCACATTCATCTTCAAGCCATCATGATTAAGGCTCCTACTGTAGCTTGATTAAAAGAAAACAACATGATATATTCCTCCAGAATTAGCCAGTTAGTCTAGTAGCAAATAAAACACTAGCCATTTGAGATGTAACCAAATTTTCAAAAATTTTTATTCATTTATCAAAATGGAAATTTCTTAATAGTTCTGCTGATTATAAAAGTAATACATCAAAAGCATTTTAAAATCCTCATCTTCTAGGAAATTATGTAATATAGAATGGCCAAGTGAGTAAAAAAGGATCAGTTTATTCTGGGTTTACAATCTGAGCTAATGAAAGAAGCAAAATGAAGTTCCAATGCTAGCACTATCTGACTTGGGCATGCTTACTTTATCCATCACTAAACATGAGGACAGACCATTAGTGTTATTCTGTACCAAGGACTGTTGTGCTATGAAACATATATATATATATATGCACATATATATCCATGTGGTATTTAATAATATTTAATATATATTTCATTTAATCTAACAATCCTATTAAATATTTTATTATTATCCCCAATTTATAGATGAGGAAATGTGCCTTAAAGGGTTTAAGCACTTTCTTAAGGTGGTGGAGTTGAGATCCAAACCCAAGCTGTCTGACATTCCAATCACTTAACTACTACATAAATATTTCCATCCTATATGTCTAAGTGGTTTGATCTTTAAGTTACTAAGCAAATATTATCCTTTTTAAATTATTTACTAGTTGTCTTCTCTCATTAGATATTTTATTTCATCCTCTTTAGTACCTAATAACATTGAGAAGCCCAAGAACAACAATTATATCAATGACTTATTTTTTTACAATTGCAACATATTTTTTATTAAATTATAGTTGATTTACATTATTATATTAGTTTCAGGTGTAGAGCACAGTGATTCAACATTTTTACAGCTTATACTCCACTAAAAGTTATTACAAGATAGTGGCTATAAGGCCCCATGCTATACAATATATCCTTGTTGCTTATCAACAGTTGCAATCTATTTAGCTCTTAGCATCATTTCTAAGTTTATACAGCAGCACACTTAGACATCTGACAACCATATGTAGATCCATTTGATATTTAATAATGCTTGCCTTGTATCACTGGGTAATTTCATTTACCCATGACTCTACTAATCTAAATTTCTAAATTTGCAGGACTCTTGAATTTCTTCATATTTCTCTATATCCCATATAGCACCTGAGTTTCTTATATAGACCTGAGATTTATGTATACTTCTCAGAAAAATGTTAAATAATCATCACGGGGTATTTTTCAAATCTTGCTTAACATAGTATTTATATGGAGATAACTTATGGAGAACTTTCACACAGATTTATTTATTTCTTAAAACAAAGTATATAGTTAATTCCTTATTTTACAATGGAAATTGAGGTACAGTTTGTACCCAAGATCACATAGCAGTTAAGCAGAGGAGTTAGGACTGAAACATAAATCTCCTCATCCCAGATCTCACTTGTCCTCACTCTTTCCACTACTGCCCCCCAATCACCTCCAAACAAGGTTTTCACATATATAGTCACATAATAATGTTCAACTCTTCTGTAGGTACCCTTTTCAAGAGGAGAGGAATTCTGCTCCTAATTAAGAACTAAATGTCTGATGTTAGTGGCATTCCATAAAATAGAATGAAGAACATGGATATTCATCCTATTTGCTTCCTTTCTTTTTATAATGTATATATTTATAATCTCACTGGTTGTGACCTTAATGGCTGGTTGCTCTCAATATCCACTCTCTCCTTTCGGACACAATGTTGCCAGCTAAGGACTGCGTTCCCCAGCTTCCCACTAAAACAAAATCCCAGATATCATGCTATTTCATTCAAAAGTCCCTCAGTTATGCATCTCTAATAACAGGTTGTTTTAAACATAAACATTATGCCATTAACATAACAGAATTAATAGTCCAGGTAATTCCTTGACATTATCTAATACCTAGTGCACATTCAAATTCCATCTTTTTACAGTTGGTTCATTAGAATCAAGGTCCATATACTGTATTTTTGAGTCTCCCCTTTTTTATTTCATGTCACTGATTGTTGAAAAAACATGTTTCTTCATTCCTTTGTCTGTTGAATGACCTTTGATTGCATCCTCATAGTGTCTTTTTTTCTTTTTTTTTGGCTGAGCAGCATGCAGGATCTTAGTTCCCTGACCAGGGATGGAATCCGTGGCCCCGGCAGTGGAAGCGTGGAGTCTTAACCACTGGACCGCCAGGGAAGTCCCTATTTTTATTATTTTATTTTATTTTTTCTCATAATGTCATTTACTTCATTCTTCTATATCCCCTCTTATCCTTGACAGGTAGTTAGATCTAGAGGTTTGATTTATATGCAGGTTCAGACTTTTTAGACAAGAATCTTTAAAGGTGGTGCTGTGTGCATCCTATTTCATCACAGCGAGAAGTTCATAATGTCTTGTAGGGCTAAATGTATTTTTTTAAAGAAAACCTCCTATTGAATCACCATGTGTGTAAATTACATAGGGTTAAAAGGCAAAGTTTTCCAAATTGCTATTGGATCCAAAGATAACTGACCTTAAGTGGTGATTAACAGCACCAAGATGGCTAAATTTTCAAAGGAGTCTTTCCAAATGAAGTTTCATATTTGCCACTCTTTTCCCTAATTACTTTCAATGTATGTTTTATTACTTGAAATTATGCACACTGTAGATTTGTCCAAATACTGCTTATCAGCATGAAAAGTACACTATTAAAGTTTTCTCCCTCTGTATTAAATTAGAAAGTTTTCAAGTATCAAACACTACAATTAACTAATGTAGGATGATCGTGCAATATCCCTCCATAGCACAACAAACAACACATTTAAAACATAAAGAAATTTAGTCACAAAATTAAAATATACAATAGGATACACCAGCTCTAGATCTGAAAGGAGGTGTGGTGGTGGTGGTGTTATTCATCCCAAATGGGAGGGAAAAAAAAACTCAAGTCCTTATTGACTGACATCAAGCAGACCATATTTGCCCGTAGGTTCCTAACTGGTGGTAAACAATATTCCAAAATAATACCAGATCAATGATCAACTGAAAAATTCTAGTGCCAGTCAAAAAGACTGTATTATCTGTATATCTACCTTGCAGCCTATTATAAGGGGTAGGGCACCCAACTAGGAAAAGCAGAGTACATGTCCTGTTTCTAATCACGCGGGATCTTGGGAAAGTTCCTTCTCTCAGCCTGTTTCCTGAATGCTCCTAAGTGCCAGGAACTGGGCTAAAGACTTAATAGCCATTGTCTCCTTTAACCCCTCCACCCAACAACACTCTGAGGATGGTACTGTCACTGTTCCCATTTTATAGAGGAGGAAAACGAGGCACAGAGAGTTTGAATAACTTGCCCATGGTCGCACAACTGGTAGTGACTGCACTAGAACCCACAGGCAAACACAACACACACCACTGCCATAACATGAGCTTCCTAACATCTTTAAAAAAAAAACAAAAAAACTTCTCTACCCTGATCTTGCTCAATTATTCTGCCACAAATGACTGTTGCCCACGGCCTTATTACAAAACGTGTAAATCTCTGGGATTTCCTCCATTTTTTCTGGACGGTCGCTCTCCTTTCCTTTGAGACTTCTTTTTTCCTTCCTTTCCCCTAGTATGTGGGGATTCCTGCATGGCTCTTCCGTTTCTCAGTGGCTTCACCTTCTATGGGTCCTACTACCAACCACTCATACGTAAATTACTAAAAATCTGCGTCTACAACTCAGAATTTCAGACTGACTTCCCAGAATGTATACACCAAGATAGGGACTCGCGCCTGTTTAGTTCAGTGATTTATGTTCACCCCCTATGCCTGGCACATGGTAAGTGCCCATTAAATATGTGTTAAATGAACATCCCAAGGACACCTTAAACACAATTATGTCCAAACTTGAGGTTTTTTTCTAAAAAAAAAAAAAAAAAAAAAAATCCCTGCTTCTGCTTCTTCTCGAGCATTCCCTATCCCAGTGACGTAGGCAATAATGCTAGCGTCGCCAGCAGCTCCGGGAGGAAGCCGGGAGGTCACCCTGGTTCCTTGAGCCTCCCTCACCTGAAGGGCCCGACCCAGCTTCGGGTTCCCCAGCCCTAACAGGCCCGGCCGGCGGAGCCCAGCGCTTCACTCACCGCCAAGGAGCTCGGGAGAAAATCTCGCGCAGTTTGCAGAGCTTGCGAGGGGTTCGCCGCGCGACCTCGGCCCTCCGACCTCAGTACGCAGGCGCACGACTAGACCTCGGCTCCTCACCCCCTCCCCTCCCAGGGGCGGGCTTTTGAAGTGTAGGCTACAGACCTGCCTGGGTCACAGCGTTTCCGTGGAAGGTTGCGAAGGTGCGGAGATTTAAAGACTAGTCACATGTATGGGCAAAGTGTATTAATAAATTAACTGGGATTGGTGGCCTATGGCTGCCCCTGCTACCTGGACCCAAAGAACAAATCGTTCAACCTTGACCCGTGAGTTCACTTCTAGCAGTACTTTGAAGGAATTTTGTTTTATGGATTTCTCCCCGAGCCTCAGGTTGGAAAGTTACACTTAGTTAGGGGCCCGACAAGCCTACCCTTCGTTTTATAGCCGAGGAAACTGAGGCTTGGAGAACTGCTGTGATTGGACCATCTACCTTTCAGCTGGTTAGGGGAAGTGCTGGGGTTACATAGTCTCTCCAGACTGCTGGCCCAGGACTCCCTCCCTTACAACAGGGCTGTCTTTTCTTTCGCGAAGAATCCCAACTTCCTCAAAGATGGATTACCCAGTGTGACCTGGCATCTCAATTTCATAATTGTTAATTGCCTCCTTTTGTGTTGAACTAGGTTGAGCAAGGCTTATTCCTAGGATAGCTGGGATTCCCCAGGGACTTCAAACCCAAAGGGAGACCATTCTGAATTAGGCAGGTGAAATAATTGCTATTTATATTATATTCATGTCAGAGCTAATAGCTCAGCGTAAATCATAGTATTCAGTAGCTGAAAGACGACTGGGATTGTGAGCAAGTGGGTAAGAATCATTAAACAGCCTGGAGCTCCTGGTAACTTCACCTCTGAAATTTTTACTTCTTAGGAAAAGCTTCAGGAAAGGACTTGAAGAATTATACTATTGTGCAAACTTCTTCACGCAGGAGGAGAAACTTAACTTCTTTTATCTATCTTGTACAGGTAGACCTTTGATAACGTTTTGTTGTAATAAATTGAACCAACTAATGGAAAAGAAAATACTCTAACAGACTAAAAATAATAGCATAAAATATAGTCTAGAACTTGATTTTAAAAGGCTCTCTCAAAGTAGAAAAGAAACCCTGCAATATTAAATTAGTTTTGACTCTCTTGATAGAGAGTCTGTGAACTCCTTGTAACAAGTGTGATTTTTCTCTCCAGAATGAGTTCCTATTTCCAAAAATTCAAGAAATGAGTGTATTAATTGTGTCCTCATGAGAGGAGAGAAATTTTTCCAGAACTACCTAGTTAAAACTCTCCCCAAATCCTAAACCTCAGAAACTGTGTTAGATAATAATTGTTCATTGTTTTAAGCTGCTAAGTTTTGGGGTATTTGGTTATGCAGCAGTAGATAACCTAATATGTCCACTAAGGGAGTTCCCCGGTGGCCTAGTGGTTGGGATTCCAGGCTTTTACTGCTGTGCCCCGGGGTTCGATCCCTGGTTGGGGAATTGAGATCAAGCTGCATGGTGTGGCCAAAAAAAAAAAAAAAAAGGAGAGAAATGGCAGACTCCAGGGCTGGGTCAGGGTAAGCCCGAACCAGATGAGCCTGAACATCTTTTTGTTTGGCTGCACTGCATGGCATGTGGAATCTTAGTTCCCCAGCCAGGGAGCAAACCCATGCCCCCTGCAGTGGAAGCACAGAGTCTTAACCACTGAATGGCGAAGGAAGTCCAGTGAACATCTTTTTGCCACCAAAAATGATGAAGTATGTCACAGGGACACAGAAGCCAGCTTGAAGGGGATCCTACTGGCCAAATCTGGGACAACTTGAGCACCAATATAATTAATTACAATAATAACAAAAGATACCTTGACTCCCTCATCACTTTTGAAGTTCCAAGGGTTTTAGGAGCTTAGTGCCAGAAACGGGTAAAGACCAAATAGGTATTTGTTATTATAAATCACAATATACAGGGATATTGTGTTGAGGAGCAGGATACTTGCACTGAAATAAAGTGCAAGTGAGGAAAAAAAGTGGTGATGATCTCAGGTGGCCTCAGCCTGCAGTGGCTTGAGGCAGGATTTCGGTTCCCAGCTAGAGACTGAGGTCAGGCCGTGGCAGTGAGAGTGCTGAATCCTAGCCACTAGACCACAAGGGACCAGTGGCCAGTGACAAGGCTCTGGCCCATGAGCTGTGTAGAAATGAATTTACACATAGAGACAGAAAGTAATGAAACAAGTAAAATATTTATTAGGAGGAAGAAGGGTATGTGTGGATAGACACATGGGCGGACTTAGAGAGAGAGTCATGCCCTTGTGGTAGTTTGAATCACTATTATGGGGCATTTCTTCTGGGTTTCCTTTAGCCAATCATCTTGTTCTGAGTCCATATTTGGTATATCTCAGGGTCCTCCCATGTGTGCATGTGCATCTCTTAGCCAAGATGGATTCTAGTAAAGAGGCCTATGGGTAGGCCTCTACATCACCTACTCTGCGGTGGCGCCCCCTCCCTTTTTGACCTTCAAGGAGCCTTTCTGCCTGTGTGTAGTCGGGAAGGTCTCCTTGACTCTGAGAATGAGAAATATGTGGTCTTTTATCTCTTATCTGGGCGGGGCTCAGATCCTCTCTAGCTCCTGCTACTTTTAAGTACCTGTCCACAAGGGAGAAACACCAGCTGTTCAGACCGGGGCCCATCTATCTCCTGCCTCAGTGATTATACAGTAGAAAAATCTGAAAGATCTTAATATTCCCTTAGTGAGCTTTGTGGATGTGTGGATTAATGTCATTCATCAAATTTAAGAAGTTTTCAGCCATTATTTCTTCAAAATTTTTTCTGCCCCTTTCTCTCTCCCTTCTCCTTCTGGAATCACGGTTACATGTATGTTAGTATCTTAATGTTATCCTACAGGTCTCTGAAGTTCTGTTCATTTTTCTTGGGTCTTTTTTCTCTCTGTTTTCAGATTGAGTTATTGATCTATCTTCCAGTTCATTTCTGCCACCTCAAACCTGTTGTTGAGCCCCTCTAGTGAATTTTTCAGTTATTTTACTCTTCCATTTCAGAATCCTCATTTGGTTCTGTTTTTAAAATTTTCTGTATCCTTATGGAGAACCTGTATTTGTTGATGCATTGTTGTCATGCTCTTTAAATAAGCTTTTCTGTAGTTCTTTGCACATGTTTATAAAAGCTGATTTAAAGTTTTTGTCTGCTAACTTCAACCTCTGGGAACACTGAGAGGCCATTTCTATTAACTGCTTTTTTCCCTTAAGTATGGGTTACACCTTCCTGTTTCTTCGCACATCCCATAATTTTCTGTTGAAAATTTGACATGTTAGAGAATATATTGTAACAAACATGGATTCTGAAAGTTTCTGCCCTGGGGTTGTTGTTTCTGCCGTTTTTATTTCTTTGTTTCATCCCTTCTCTTTTTCTTCTTTCTTTCTCTCCCGTTTTTCCTTTTTTTCCTGCCTCCTTTCCTTCCTTCTTGCTCACTCTGGCTTTCTTCCTGCCTGAGCTAAATTTGGTCTCCACTCTGCGTGTATGCAGCCTCAATTAGGACTATGCTTTGCTCCAACCACAGCTGCAGCCTCAGGCTAGTGGGGCCAAGCTGTTGACCTTCTCCTGCTCACCTGCACTGGAGATGTCACTTCCACTGGCAGTACCTCTGAGTGTGGACCAGATAAAGCTCCAGATAAAACATCTCCCTGGACTTCCCTGGTGGCGTAGTGGTTAAGAATCCGCCTGCCAATGCAGGAGACAAGGGTTTGAGCCCTGGTCCGGGAAGATCCCACATGCTGCGGATCAACTAAGCCCATGCGCCACAACTACTGAGCCTGCACTCTAGAGCCCGTGAGCCACAACTACTGAAGCCCGCGCGCCTAGAGCCCGTGCTCCGCAACAAGAGAAGCCACCGCAATGAGAAGCCCGCGCACCGCCATGAAGAGTAGCCCCCACTTGCCGCAACTAGAGAAAGCCCGAGCGCAGCAACGAAGACCCAAAGTAGCCAAAAATAAATAAATAAATAAAATAAATTTAAAAACAAACAAACAAACAAAAAGTCTCCCTTTGGCCACAGCAGAAAAGCTGCTCATGGCCTGCCCCATCCTAGCAGAACCTCCATGTATTGAGCTTTGGGCGGGGGGGCGGGGGGGCGGGGGGGGTGAGTAGCTCCAGGCCAAAACATCTCAAATTCCCTTTGTTCTTACCAGAAATTCAGCAGTTCATGTCAAGCGTAAATGCTTCTCAGGTTGTTGTTCCAGAGTGTAAAATGTTTGTTTATTGTCCCTCTTTATAGTTTGGTTTTGGGGGGAGTGGATTTGCCAGTCTCCTTACTTGGCCATTACTGGAAGTCTCTTTAGTTTATTTTTTAGTTCCAAATAATTTTAGAGAAGGACTTGAGATTTTTGTGCGCATCAAAAGAGGCATGGGAAAAAAAACCCAAAAAAAAACCTTTTGAGGAACTCTCATCTAACTCAGCTCCCTCATTGTACAGAAGAAGAAGAAAAACTATATGATTTTCCCAAGATCGAATAACTTGGTTAGTTTTTAAAATAGTAGTAAATTAAGCTACCATTTATTTAAATAGTAGTGTATAAAGTTACCTTTCCTAGAACATTTTTTTGAAATTCTTTAAAATACTGCCATCAGTTGATCACCTCTGTCCTTTCCATGTACTGTTTCTATGCCTATATGACCAGGACTTTTATAATAATGAATAATGGATCAGAATTATACCTGGTTCCCATTCCTGTTCCCAACCAAGCACTCGTTTCTAAGCCATCATTTTTAACAAAAATAATATCAAATCTGAAATCTCAGAAACATAATGTTGAACAGAAAAAACAAGTTACAGAGGAAACAACAGTATGATTCCATTTATATAAAGTTTAAAAACATGCAAAACAATGCTGTGTGTTATTTATGGATACAACTTCTGCTGTAAAAAGCATAAAAACATGCAAGGGAATGATAAACTGCCAATCCACATTGAGAATGATTACTTCTGAAGGGAGAGAAATAAGATCCAGGAAGTGGGAAAATACAAATGTATTTCTCAAACTGAGTGGTATCTGGATGTTTCTTTTTTTTTTTTTTTTCTTTTTGGCCACCCCTCTCAGCTTGCCAGATCTTAGCTCCCAGACCCAGGCCCTCAGCAGTGAGAGCTCGGAGTCCTAACCACTGGACCACCAGGGAATTCCCTGGACGTTTCTTATATTATACTATAAATTTTTTGTATTCATAAAATAGTTCCTGATAACAAAAAAGTTAAATGCCAGTTATATTATTTTAGGAGGACATGAGAGTTACATTCACCCCTAAAAAGATCAGGTCGGCTTTTGGAACACACAAGCATCTATATAGAACTGAGAATTTTTTTTTTTTTTTTTTTTTTTTTTTTTTTTTTTTGCGGTACGCTGGCCTCTCACTGTTGTGGCCTCTCCCGTTGCGGAGCACAGCCTCCGGACGCGCAGGCCCAGTGGCCATGGCTCACGGGGGGGCCCAGCTGCTCTGCGGCATGTGGGATCCTCCCGGACCGGGGCACGAACCCGTGTCCCCTGCATCGGCAGGCGGACTCTTAACCACTGCACCACCAGGGAAGCCCTAGAACTGAGATTTTTATTCCACTCAATGGTTTTATCCGTGTAGCCCAGAGATTTTAGCTTCCTATGGTTAATCTTTAAAAACCCTTTATTTTTCTGAAATCTTTTTAGAGGAACACTAAGCCTTCACACAGTGAAGCCTTATGTTGGAGGACAAGTTGCAGGCTTTATTAGTGTCGGGAAAAATTGTGAAAGACTTGGAACTTGATGGGAAAGATTACTAGGTGCTCAGTCTAGCAGAATATCTCCACCTTTCATTGTCTTTGAGCTAATTTACAACTTTGTGTTGCAAAGAAACTGATAGCAGTGCAAATGATCCTTGTCCATAGAAATATAAATGCAAGTTGTTCCTGGAGTACAGTTGATCTCTCTCCCACTCACCTAAGAAACCAGTGCTGTGTCTATTAAGCAAATTAATTTCGCGTTGCTGAAATATATATGTGTCTACTCTCCAGATTATCTTTTGAATCAGCTGTAGTATCTTACTGGTACCCTCATTAATTAATGAGTTAAATAAATCTTGGACACAGGCTAATTTTCCATTTGTATGAGTCATGATTTTACTTTTTAAAACTATTTATCCTTTAACAGGAGGGAAGAGGACGCTTTCATCTCATCTCTGCCAAACCACACATATTACAGAATACATGAGGCAGCTCCTCCCTTGCTAAGACTCTGGTCCCTTGGAATTATTTGGTCATATTATTTCTCTCCTGCTCTCTTCTTTTTGCTCCTCCATGTTAGATGCTTTTCAAAAATCTTTTTTTTTTTTTTTTTTTTTTTTTTAGGCTCTGGATGCGCAGGCTCAGCAGCCATGGCTCACAGGCCCAGCCGCTCCACGGCATGTGGGATCTTCCCAGACCGGGGCACGAACCCGTGTCCCCTGCATCAGCAGGCGGACTCTCAACCACTGAGCCACCAGGGAAGCCCCAAAAATCTATTTTTAAACGTTGATTCTTTGCTCCCTTAGCAACTGGAAATATAACAAACATCTTTTACTAAGCAGGTAATATATAAATTTTTTTCTCTGTGATTAAGGCCACATCTACACCCACTGTATGATAAAAAAAAATTTAAATAGTTAGGGGGTTTCAATCAGACTCATTTCTAGCTTCCTCCTCTCCAACTTCCCTTCTCCCAAACTCCACATTGATCTTCCTCATTGTAAACACACTATATACACTTGTCAAATTAAAAAGCGAGTGAATGGATGCCTATTGTGTGTTTAACACAAGAGTAGGTGCTAAGTGGTATATTATATGTAAGTGAGAGTTCCTGACCCAGCAAGTTTATAATCCAGTTTGGAAGACAGGGAAGTAACAGTATATGCAGTATATGGTAAGTATCAAAAGGAGTGAGATTGGTGATAAATGCTTCATTCATTCATTCACTGAGCAAATACTTCTTTATTGTCCATTACATGCAGGTGTTGCGGTATACATGGCGAAAAAGACCCGCACAAATTTTCCCTTTACCAAGCTTAGTCTAGAAGGGGCTAGGACAAGTAATCAGGCAGATACAGTACTGCGTTGTCAGGGCTACATATATAGGGGAAGTACAGGATGTTATGGGAGTATATAGGAGGACAACCTATCCTTGACTTGGGTGGGGGGACGTATCTAGAAAGATCTCCTGGAGGCAGGGCTATCTCAACTGAAATCAGAAAGACCTTAGGCCAAATTAGGCCAGGAGTGGGGGTAGGGTGAGCAGATGGGTGTAGTGACGATTATTTGCATGTTTCTCCCACTACTAGACTTGAGTTTCTTGAACCTAAGAATTGTATCTTATTCATATTTAGAAGCCCAGTGGCTAGCACAATCTTTGACATATGTAAAGAGTGAGAGTGCAACATATATTTATGATTTAGCAGAAAGTCTAGGGGCTCTTTTCCCAATTCAGTTTGTCTACAGTGTCTCAGTCAAACCTCCTAACTCTGTGGTCAGAATTTGCAGCATTAGATAAGCAGCTGAGGCTAGGAGCTGAAACCAGGAATTCAGTATCTGCATCCTTTCTGCGACTTCTCATTCATCCTGAACCAGTCACAGAGACCCTTGTCTTAATTTTCTCATCTGTGAAGTGACTGCCTTTATATTTACCACCAGAGATACTGAGAACCTTACTTAACATTTAGGACAGAATTTGTAATCCTCACAACATGAGACCCATAACTGAAAGACCATACCATTATCATGGCCCATTTCATTTTATCTGGACGTTTTCTTAACTGGATTTGTTTCACATTTCAACGTGAATTAGTATGAGATGCTATTGTTAAATTAAGTGTTGAATTTCACTCCCCAGAGAGTTTTCTCCTTCAGTAATGCAAAAATGATGCATACATTATTGCAGTAATAACATCCTCACTGTCATCTTGTCATTTCACAAGAATCTTTTTATTTTATTTTATTTTATTTTTTACATCTTTATTGGAGTATAATTGCTTTACAATGGTGTGTTGGTTTCTGCTTTATAACAAAGTGAATCAGTTATACATGTACATATGTTCCCATATCTCTTCCCTCTTGCGTCTCCCTCCCTCCCACCCTCCCTATCCCATCCCTCTAGGTGGTCACAAAGCACCGAGCTGATCTCCCTGTACTATGTGGCTGCTTCCCACTAGCTAACTACCTTACGTTTGGTAGTGTATATATGTCCATGTCTCTCTCTCGCTTTGTCACAGCTTACCCTTCCCCCTCCCCATATCCTCAAGTCCATTCTCAAGTAGGTCTGTGTCTTTTTCTTTCACAAGAATCTTAAAACAAGAGTTTGGCTGAATTATTGCTTAGAGGAGAGAACTTCAGAGAAAAAGCATGTGCCACAGTAACATCTTTAAATGCTGTCGTTTTGCTTTTTCCTTTTTCCTCTTCTTTTCCACATTCAATATGTGAGAATTCAGGAGAAGAGGAAGCCCAGCATCATTTAACCTCAAACATTTCTTTTTTTTATTTTAATTTATTTTATTGAAGTACAGTTGATTTACAATGTAGTGGTAATTTCTACTGTACAGCAAAGTGATTCAGTTATACACACACACACACACACACGTATGCATATACATTCTTCTTCATATTTTTTTCCATTACGGTTTATCACAGGATATTGAATATAGTTCCCTGTGCCATACAGTAGGACCTTGTTTTTTTAATCCATTCTATATATAATAGTTTGCACCTGCTAATCGCAAATTCCCACTCCATCCCTCCCCCACGCCCCCCAACTTGGCAACCACAAGTCTGTTCTCTGTGTCTGTGAATCTGTTTCTGTTTCATACATAAGTTCATTTGTCAAACACTTCTTTTAAATAGTTCTCGTTTCTCCCCCAGCTGCTCCACCAATCCTGTGAGGCTCCTCTCATGGACCTTCTGATACTCTGGAGAGGACTGCCCAGCTACTCCTCCTGGCAGCTGGGAAAATAGTGGGCAAGAGCTGGTGGATTAAGAGCTGCCAATCCACACCTCAGCATGTATTCTCATCAGAACCAGACTCAGTGGTGAGGCAATCAACAGCTGCTTCAGCGTTTATCATGGCAAGAGACAGTGTCATAAAAGATGTAGAGATGTACAGATTATATAGAAATACAAATAGCTAAAGACTGTATTTACGGTACCAGTTAGGTGTCTTTATGCTCCACATGGTGCTGTACTGGAAGCAGGAGATGCTCACTGGTGTGCACGTGAATAACACACATGTCACCTGAGCAGCAAACTCAGGTTTTTAATCAGTTATCCCTTCACAACTACAGCCGTTCTCCATTTTTTTCTGATATCACTAATAAAAACATTGTTATAAACAAACATCCTTTAGTGGAGTTCATCAACCTGAACACAAAATCATTAAACCAACATTACAATAGTATCTTCTGACAGCACAATGCCACTGAGTACATGTGCGGGGCATGGGGGGTGTGGAGCATGCACCTAGGGAAGGGCAGGGGGAAGAGGTATGTATAATAAAATCAGGAATTAAACTGAAAGGGGTGTCAAGTGTAACTAGTCTAAAACACAGTGTGCAGCCAAATCCTTGACAATGGTATGAAATTACTCTCGGAGAGAACATTCAGTTAAGCAACTATTTTCAGAAACTAGCTGGAAAAGGATGGCTAAGCAGCAGACTGCTGAACTTCACCCTGAGAAACAGCTAAATGACGGCTATGTAGTCAAAGTGGATAGATGGGGCTTCCCTGGTGGCGCAGTGGTTGAGAGTCCGCCTGCTGATGCAGGGGACACAGGTTTGTGCCCCGGTCTGGGAAGATCCCACATGCCGCGGAGCGGCTGGGCCCGTGAGCCATGGCCGCTGAGCCTGCGCGTCCGGAGCCTGTGCTCCGCAATGGGAGAGGCCCCAACAGTGAGAGGCCCGCGTACAGCAAAAAAAAAAAAAACCCAAAAACAAAAAAACAAAGTGGATAGATGAACATATGAATGAAGATGTAAGCATTTTTGTGTGTTGGAAGTTATATTGCTCTGAGTAAATTATTAAGAATTTTAGGGACGGGCTTCCCTGGTGGCGCAGTGGTTGAGAGTCCGCCTGCCGATGCAGGGGACACTGGTTTGTGCCCCGGTCCAGGAAGATCCCACATGCCACGGAGCGGCTAGGCCCGTGAGCCATGGCCGCTGAGCCCGCGCGTCCGGAGCCTGTGCTCTGCAACGGGAGAGGCCACAACAGTGAGAGGCCCGCATACCGCAAAAAAAAAAAAAAAGTATTTTAGGGACTTCCCTGGTGGTCCAGTGATTGGGACTCCGTGCTCCCAGTGCAGGGGCCCAGGTTCGATCCCTGGTCAGGGAATAGACCCCACATGCTGCAACTAAGAGCCCACATGCTGCAACTAAGAGCCCACATGCTGCAGCGAAGATCCTGAGTGCTGCAACTAAGACCTGGTGCAGCCAAATTAATTAGTTAATTAATTAAAACAAGAATTTTATAGTTTAAGCCTCAGCCAGAAGAAACTCTCGTTAAGTAGCTCTTCAGTGACAGATGTTTCAATAGGTGATGGAATCACGCAACTCTGTTCTCTGTGCTCTGTGGTGCATGCAATGCTACAGAGGTCCCCAGTGCACACACAGCCTCCATATACCACATATGTATGTATGTACATACAATGCATCACTTCTTACTGTAAAGAACAGCTTCTTACTGTAAGGCCCAGCTCACTGCATATCAACATCATTGGAATGCTTGAAACTTGCTGCTTTTTTCCCCTGGAGGCCTCCCTGCACTAACTTTAATTCTGCAGCTTTAACTGAGACCCACAGGTCTGTCTAGACTTATATCCAGCTGCTTTGATGGTTCCCAGGGCTTGGCCTGTGTGGGTCAGGCATCCAGGTAGCCACATTTATGAGATCCAGTGAGATGGGCTTTTTCCTTTAATTCATTTTAAAAAATCTCTATGCTTCTGTCAGTTATCATGTGAAAGTGTGTTTCATTTAGCAGTTCTTGCTTCTTTCAAGCCCTGCGATGGTGGCTGACTGAGCGGCAGCATTTTCTTTGCTGGGGGGAATATAAAACAAGGTGATCAGCAGTTTTCACTGCGGGGTCACGGGAACAGGCCGGCTTGCCAGGCCCAGAGAAACCAGGAGCAGTGCTGCTGGCAGCAAGATGCATCATTTCCTCAACAGCATGTGTCTCTCAGTCGCTCAGGGTCAGTGTGTCCAGGAGTCGCCTACCCACTGCAGGCCTCACTCTGATGCCACTCCCTTCCCAGTGCATTGCCTCAGCACAACCAGGAGAACAGTCCTGAGCTGGGGGCAAGGCAGAGAGGGTGGTGACAGCCAAGGGGAACACTGGCTTCCAGCTCCAGCTGCTGTTACCACTTAAGTGTCCTTGTCCGGACACAGAAGAAGAGCCACCACAGCCCCAGGTGCTTGGATACCATTTTAAAAGATGAATTTTTTCTCCCTGGGTATTCTCTTTCCCATCCAGCAGGGAGCTTGATGCTTTATTACCTCAGAGAAGGTGTATGAAAGGGCAGAAGGCAGAGTCTTTCGTTTTACAGTGGAATGTCTTTAACAAGAAAGTTGAAGGGAACTGATCCCCTTTAGTCCTGGCTTCCGGGTAGGGCCCCCAGGGAGGTGGCAAAGCCCCGGAGAGGAAAGGCACTGGGGCCCTTAGCCGTGCAAACAAGTCCCATGTCCTAAGTGGGTCATGGGAACAAAGCTGTCACCAGATCTGAAGGGTCCTGGGAAAGGCACAATGTCTGTCTCCGTGTTAACCTTCAACTGTCACTGACTGGAATTGGGGCAGATCATGGAATCTTCACCTCATGTGGAACCTGTGGATGCTGAGGACTGACTGTACTAGCCATTTTATAAGAGGGACTTGAGCATCCACAGAGTTTTTGTTCCGCGGTGGGGTCCTGGAACCAATCCCCCGAGGATACCTAGGGATGACTGTATTTTGCCTGTCTGTCAGAATGGGGCTCAGAGGCAGAAACTCAACTGATATGGAAAACAAAGAAAATGCTGTTCTTCAAGTCAGAATTTGTGGACTCAGAACCGTATCCTCTTTCCAGTCACTGGGAGAACTGTGGAGGGTTTTGTACCCTGTCAACATAGCTCAGCTGGAGCTACATTTTCCAGAATCCCCTCCCCTGTATTGTACACGTTAGGCTTGGCCATGACAGAAAAATCGCAAGAGATTTGGAAGGCAAAAGAGAAGCAGTGGCCAAGATGCTCTGGAGGTCGGCTTAGGGCTCTGGGTGCCGCTGGGCGCACACCCGCCATCGCTGGCCTCCTTGGCTCACCTCACTGGTGAGGGGCGGCAGCCGGGCCCACACTTCCTCTAGTGCCCACTGGGCTTCCCAGGAGGCTTCCTAAATAAAGGACTTGCCCTCACATTCTCATCTCAGGGGTGGCTTCTGAGAAAAACCAACCTAAAATAGACCTCATTGGTTGGAACGATGGACTGAATCTGATAAGGCTCAATGCAAAGTTCTGTCCTAAGGTTTCAGAAACAATTCACATGTGTATGGGGGACCCACAGGTCTAATCGTTGCTGCAGCATGGGTGCCAGCAAGGCAGCTGCAGGTTTCAGAGCTGGAGCAGACTTCTGGCTGTGCCTGTGGGGAAGTCCAGGGGGGCCCATGGGTCCCAGTTTCCAAGAACTTTACATCCTGTCCAGCCGTACCAGAAGAATGCATGCTGTTTGTGTAGAGGATCTGCTGGTGCGGTTAAAGGGAGGCACGTGAGTATGACCCAGATACATTTGAGCCTCCGTTTCCTTCCTTAAGTCCTGCCTTAGCACCACATCCTGGTCAAAAGAAACCCAAGGGACTTCCCATGCGGTCCAGTTGTTGACTCTGCGCTTCCACTGCAGGGGGCACAGGTTCGATCCCTGGTAGGGGAACTAAGATCCTGCATGGCGTGGAGTGTGGCCAAAAAAAAAAAGCTTATTTAAAAAAAAAGATGACTCTAGACAGCCTTGAAAGTAACAAAACCTTTATTATATATCTCTGAGGTCAGCAAAGCCTTTACTAAACCTCCTCAGAGAGGTCAGCTGAGGAAGGACTAACATTGTCCATATGGCCTGAAAGACAGCAAGTTCTCCAGTCTCGAAGTAGATCTCCAAGGCGGCAGCCTGTGGTGGCCTCTCTCCACTCTCCCCCACCCCACAGTCTGCACTGGGTTTCCAGGTCACGTAAACCAAGACTTGTCCTCAAGAGTTTGGGGTGAGAGAAGGGGTAATGTTGTAGAGGAGTAAGGGGTGGGGGGCTGATGAATTACACTTCAAAAATTTTTGTCCCTGTCACGTGTGAAAATTAATGATTTAAACTGACCATAAATTCAGGATCTACCACATACTCCTCACCAGAAAGTCAGGCCTCCTCTCAGGGAGAATTAGCATAGAATAATAGTACATCTACCACTCAAGTACCTCTCACTTCTCTGGAAGCCAGTTTCCAAGTTCAAATAGGTATCGCAGGGAGGGTTGCTAATGACCTCCTAGCCCATTAGTAACATTCTCTATGTCAGCTTCACAGGCTGATGCAGGTAATGTGACCCATTGCCCCTTGGCAAGGTGTAAGCGCCTCGATCCACCCTGGCACAGCCGTGCTCACTGTTCTCAGGTAGCGTTTCCTATTGTCCAAACAGTAAAATCCAGGCCAGTACAAAGGGCTTCAGAAATTGGCCGACTTCTAAGTCCTTTCCTATTTTATTCTCTTTGGCACTGATGTACGAAGTAAAGGATTATGCGGTGCAGACAGTGCCAAAACTTCATTTTCTCTGCTAATGGAAAGAGAGTTGGAGGAAAGAAAACACGAAACAGGGCTCACATTGTTATTCTCACAGGGGTCACTTGCTTCCTGGGCAGCTTGCCTCTGGAAGGGACAGCAGAGCCACTGGTTGTGGGAACAGGAACCCTAAGTTGCCTCAGAAATGGCAGCCACTGCCCATGAAGGCTGAGCAAACTCCCTGAGGCACCCAAGCAGTAGGCAAAGGAATTCAGAGGCAGCAAACACTTGCTGCCTCTGTCCCTCCCACCTAGAAAAATACAGGCAACGAGTCACCGAATGGGAAAAGATATTTTCAACTAGCAGAAATATTTAAAATATACATATTCCAATCAATCAATAAGAAAAAGACAAATAACCCAATAGAAAAAAATGGGCAAAAGACTTGAATAGGCATTTCACAAAAGACAAAAAAATATATCAAAAAAGCTGTGACAAAGCGAGAGAGCGGCATGGACATATATACACTACCAAACGTAAAATAGATAGCTAGTGGGAAGCAGCCGCAGAGCACAGGGAGATCAGCTCGGTGCTTTGTGACTGCCTGGAGGGGTGGGTTAGGGAGGGTGGGAGGGAGGGAGACGCAAGAGGGGAGAGATATGGGAACATATGTATAACTGATTCACTTCGTTATAAAGCAGAAACTAACACACCATTGTAAAGCAAGTATACTCCAATAAAGATGTAAATATATATATATATATCAAAAAGATGCTCAAGTACATTAATTTCTAGAATAAAGCGACTTCAGACAATAATGAGATACCTATAAACATCTTACAAAAGAAATAAAAATTTTAAAATTGACAATATCAAATGATAGTGAAGATGCGAAACAATGGGAACTCTTGGCTGGTGAGAGAATAAATTGGTTAAATCATTTTGGAAAACTGTTTGGCAGTATCTAGTGCAGTTGAATATCCACAGATGCTAAGTACAGAGCCTTCTGCCACCTGTCCCAAAGCCAACCACTTTTTTTTTTTGCTGTACGCGGGCCTCCCACTGCTGTGGCCTCTCCCGTTGCGGAGCACAGGCTCCGGATGCACAGGCTCAGTGGCCATGGCTCACGGGCCCAGCCGTTCCGCAGCATGTGGAATCTTCCCGGACCAGGGCACGAACCCGTGTCCCCTGCACCGGCAGGCAGACTCTCAACCACTGCGCCACCAGGGAAGCCCCCGACCACTTCTTTTCCAGGTCTCCTAGAATCTGTCTGGATTAGCTATACAAAGAAATGAGGTCTGCTTTGAGGGGCTGGCTTTCCTGCACTTCCTCCCTCCCTCCCTTTCCTCCTTCCTTCCTTTCTTCTTGTTTTTCAAAAGAGGGAGATAAAACAGTTTACTAATAGTCATCCCTTGGTATCTGCTGGGGATTGGTTCCAGGACTCACCACGGATACCAGAATCTGTGGATGCACAAGTCCCTTATATAAAATGGTGTAGTATAGTACAGTCAGCTCTCTGGATCGTGGTTCCGCATCCATGGACACTGGAGGGCTGACTATAACTGTAAAGCAATTCTCTGCATAACCAACAGTCAGTTCAAGAAATAGTAACTATAAGCATCCAAGAAGCCCCTGTGTGTCCCCTGAGTAGTCACGACCCCCTCCCTCCCCATTAGAATTGATTACTATTATCCTGACATTCATGATAGTAATGTCCCTCTTATTCTTCATAATCTTGCCACCTATCTTTAAGCTCTACATGTATGGATTTCTACTGAATACATACTTCTGGGTCAACATTCTTTCCCTCAACATTATGTCTGTGAGATTCAAACAAGTCACTGGCCTTGTAGCTGTAGGTCACTCATTTTCATTGCTGTATTGTATTCCCTCGTATGAATACACTACAATGCATTTTTCCATTCTATTCTTGATGGATAGGGTTGTTTCCAGTTTGAGACTATTAGGAGCAAAGCTGCCAAGAACATTCTTGCATGTAAACCCTGGTGCACAGGTGCAAGAGCTTTTCTAGGGTGATGACCTAGTGCGGCTTCCTTTTACCCCAGGCTTAGTGCATTCATGTTTCTTCCCTATCTCCTCTTTCAAAACTAGCTCTCAGAAAAGGTCATAAATTCACTCATGCTAAGGTAGGAATGGCTGAGAAGTATTATTCCCTATCCTCTCCCATAGAACTGTGTGCTGACATCAAATGAATAAATTTCTAATTGTAGAATTTCAGGTATCTGGAGGCTGGGGGAGAAATCCATTAGGGCTGGCCCTGGGAAGAAAGTATCACATGGTGGTAACACCATGAACCAAGAGAACAAAAAACAAACAAAAATCAAAACAAAACAAATAAGAAAAAATGGCCAAGCTGTTATATTGATTATTTTAAAAAAATATCACTTCACACTTTCAACAATCTTGTGAGGGGGGAAAAAAAGGAACCGTATAGACAGTTCTATTTGAAAAGTCAAAAACCAGGCAAAGGAAGTGAAGTCCCTTCTCCCAGTGTCAGTTGGAAGTTAATGGCTGAGCTAACTGAGTGGTCAAAAAGAAATCCTCAAGGCCAGATGTCCACACTTGAGGACTATCACCATCAGCTAGGTAAGTCATCTTCTCCAAGGTAGCTTCCTTGTCTGTGAAATTAACATGACGATAGTACTTATTTCATGAGATTGTTGTTGTGAAGATAAAATAAGGAAATGACTAAATTGCATTTCACACAGTGCTTGCTACTTAGTAAGTGCTCAAATAATATTAGACCTTGTTCTGTTTATTTTTATTATTTGAAGCTGAGTATGGGCACTTTCTGTGAGAGGATGTAAGCAAATGATCTGAGTAGGGTTCACTGATGCTACTGGGGATCCTGGCAGGCTTACAGTGTAAAAGGGGAGAGAGGAGGGAAAGAAAGTAAAAGTGAAGTCGGAGAGAGAAATGAAAAGGGCACATCTGCTGGGCGGGAGGACAGTGCCAAATTTTCAGAGGGGTCTGCTGAAGGCCAGACAGTGGGGTGAGCAGAAGGCCTGAAGCCAGGGAGGCAGGGGGAATGCTGTAATAGGTCCAGCCCAGGGAGAGGTTTGAGGGGGTCTTGCTGGGTCAGGACAGAGAGGTAAGATGTAGTCAATACATGAATAGCAAGTGCAGGGAAAGAAGTGGGTCAGAGAGCAGCTGGCAGACAAAGACGTGCACACCCACAGGGCAGCTGAAAGTCAAGGCTCCTGTGAACGCTGATGGCCTCCCGTCTCAAGCACCAGCGAGTCATTTCAGCTTTGCTCCTAGCTTGGAAGCTTGCTCAGTCTACTCGCAGGCACGGCCACAGCAGGAAAGTGTGTGTGTGTGTGTGTCTGTCTGTCTGTCTGTCTGTCTGTCCCAAGGGGCAACTCTCAGCCAGTGGAGAATGAAGGTTAATGGATAAATGTCCCAACCTCCCATTCTTCAGAGGGACAATTCTAGGTGGTTTTTATATGGTTCTTCAAAGTGTCTCCAGGGAGATTGTGCAATTGTCCACAGTGATAACCAGCTCAGTAATGCATCTTTCATTGGCTTTCTCTTCTCCCTTGTATCACTCGCCCCTCTTCCTCATTGTCTTCCTGGAATATCCTCCCAAACAAACTATTGTCACCAAAGTCCTTGTTTCACTTTTGCCTTAGGAGGGACCCAAACCAAGTCACATTATTATCATCTAACACAAATCAAAAAAACAAGACAAACACCTCCCTACCCCAAACCCTAGCTCAAACAATGTCAAAGAAAAAATCAAAATGGAAATTAAGAATGTTTTTTGCCAAAAGAAAATTTCAAGAATGAATCGAGTCAAGATCATAGCAAAAGCTAAATGTGCTCAGACAGACTAACCAAATGTGGATGAACATGTGAATAGAAGAAAAAAATAAATAAAAATGTATTAGAATAAAAGGTAAGCATTCTGGAAATACACCCTAGAAAACTTCTCACATAGGACCAACCATACATGAGGTTGTCCCTTGCAGGGCTGTTTGTGCTAATGGGATCTGAAGGCTCCAGGGGCTCACTACTGGGGGAAGGGATGAGTAGAGCAATTACGAGCAAGAAATTGCATGTATCACAGCCATGTGGATAGCCTGCAACACAGCGCTGAAGGAAAGTAGTAAGAAACAGAATAAGGTCTATGGCACAATATCATTTATTTAAATATTCCATATATATACTACATATTTTATAAGGAAACATACAAACACTATTATAACTATTAAACACATCAGAAGTATTGTCTAGGGTGGGCAGGGGGAATGGGAGTGGAAAATGGGGATAAAAGGGAATTTTTAAAAAATGTCTTATATGGACTAATGACAACTATGTGGAGTATGAACTGAAGAGGTGAAGAATATAATGAACTCAACTCTGCACCTGAGGTCCAAAATGAAAAAAAAAAAAGAAAGAAAAGGAAATATAGGAAGACACAATGCAACCTTAAAGTAGGTGAGGCCTCTTAAACAAGATATAGGGCTTCCCTGGTGGCGCAGTGGTTGAGAGTCCGCCTGCCGATGCAGGGGACACGGGTTCATGCCCTGGTCCGGGAAGATTCCACGTGCCGCGGAGCGGCTGGGCCCGTGAGCCATGGCCACTGAGCCTGTACATCTGGAGCCTGTGCTCCGCAACAGGAGAGGCCACAACAGTGAGAGGCCCGCGTACCGCAAAAAAAAAAAAAAAAAACAAGATATAAAATACATAAAGTAAAAAATTATAACTTTGACTATATCCACAAGGAGGCATCTATAAGGATTTCAACATAGTATTTCAGTAATAGCTAAAAATTGGAAATGACCTAAAGGTTCATCAAGAGGGAAATGGTTAATAATGGCCTATTCATACCATAGAATACTATTTAGGGGTCAAAAAGAGTGAAGCTGGCCTGCATGTACTGACAAAGGGCACAAAATGTGGAAGCCATTATCAGGGTCATACAGGTCTCTGTTGCTTCACCCTAGTCCTGACCCTGCCAGGATATACTGATAGGTGAAAAGAGCAAGTCAAAGAATAAAAGTACAGGGCTTCCCTGGTGGCGCAGTGGTTGGGAGTCCGCCTGCCGATGCAGGGGACACGGGTTCGTGCCCTGGTCTGGGAGGATCCCACATGCCGCGGAGCGGCTGGGCCCGTGAGCCATGGCCGCTGGGCCTGCGCGTCCGGAGCCTGTGCTCCGCAACGGGAGAGGCCACAACAGTGAGAGGCCCGCGTACCGCAAAAAAAAAAAAAAAAAAAGAATAAAAGTACATACAATACAATTTATACTATAAAATAGAGCATGGCACAAAAACAAATCTAAGTTCTATGCACATGTAAATACTTAGAATGAGGTTTGGGACATTTAAAAAATAAATATATGTGTTAAAAAAGGAGGGAAGGAGCATGAATGGGTTGCTACATGATTAGTTTCCCCGTGGCAAGACCTTCCAGAATAGTTTTGAGGAAGGAGACCAGTTTTTCCAAGTGTCACTGGGCTCTTAAACATTCATCTCTCCATGGCCTTAGCCCTGGAGAAACTCCCTAGACCTGAGACTGCTCTTTCCTAAGTTATCCAGCAGGGGGCAGAAGCACCATGAGCCAGCTGCCCTGGCAATCTGCCCTGTGACCTGGAATTTAGGGCTGGGCCCTGCCTGCTTGAGCAGCAGACATTTGGCTTGGTTCTCCACCATTAAAGGCTGATTATTTTTAAGTTTTCCTGCAGAGTAGCAGATTCGAATATGTAATCTTTGCCACATGTTTTAAAAATTCTGAACATGCATTTGAGTTCAGGGTAAGACCTATTTTTCTAAAAAAATAGATTTAGTCCAATTATTTTTTTTATTATGGAAGTAAAATGTATTCATTACAATTTTTCTTTGAAGTATAAAGTGGAAAACTTGTAGTTTATCTGGAGAAAATACTTTAATGCATCTCTTTTCTAGACTTTTAAAAACATATATAAACACTTTACCAAAAGGGCCATCGTATATACATACCATTTTATAGCTGCTCCTTTAAACTAGATCAATAATATCTCATAGGTATCTTTTAAGGGCTCAATATTAAATGATATTTACAGGCATGTTATTAACCCAGTTATCTCTATTAAAGAACATCTTGATGCCGAGTGAGAAGGGACAAGATTCCATACTATAGTTTGGGATTCGGGTCTGGTTCTGTTCTGACCAGGAGTGCCTGGCATTTCTAGGAGCAAATCAACAGCAGAGGAAGCCAAGCCCATCTTTGGATCCACACCCCGAAATGGCATGGAGTTTTGACAGCCAAGAGCTTATGTGTCCTGTGATCTATTGTAGGTTTCCCCACATGTGGCTTCCTGGGTGATGGATGTTATTTCCATTTATTGGGTAACAGAAGATAATCACAGATCAGCTTCAAAATCTCTCTTGGAAGAATGACCAAGCTGTCTGTCTGCATATTGTGTGGGCTGGCTTACTAGAAAGTGAAGACTTTGGTTGGCCAGGTTTTAGCTGCTTCTCCATAGGGAAGGTAATTATCTCATTGTAGAAATTTATAAATGTAGCCCTTGCTAATTACATTGTTTGGGGAAGGTTTGATTCAAAAAAGGGTAAAGTAAAGATATGTTGGATTTAAAGTGTCTTTATTTTTGGCACTATTCTTCCGGTTGTGCTAAATCTAAATCCCAGGAAATTTAACCAGATGAAAAGTAGAGTTTGATTTTTTTTAATGAATTTGTTTCTTGTTTCAGAAGGGATTCAAATAAATAATAAGTTGAAGGATTTGCTGACAAATAGGGGAACAAACATACCATTTGAAGAAGATCAACAACCATACAAAACCAACGTCCAAGGAAACTAAGACTAATTTTGTCACCAACTGTCAAAGAGCAACGAATGCAAGGTTTGAGAGAAAATGTGCTATCATTTGCTCAGAGGCATAATGAGGGATATCCAAAGCCAAACATCTTGGCAGACAATGGCTCAGATAATGGCTGAATTGAATAATCAAAACCACTGGAACAATGAGCCCCAGACGCAGAAAGGGCCTTGGGTGGTCGGGCTTGTGGTGAGGTAACAGCTTGCCAAGCATCAAGCCCCCCACTGAAGAGTTCTGCACTTATATTCCTTCTTCCTCTGGATTGAGGTCACAGGAGATTATCTGTCCTGGTTTAACCTACCAAGCTTCCAACTTCCTCCAAAGTTTTCAATGTCTAGGATGTCTCCGGTCTTGTTCTGTGGCAGATTGGAGTCTGGAAAACATATTTTATTACATATGTGTTTGTTTTTGACATAATGGAAGCCAAAGGTTGTTGAAGGTAAGTGTCAGTTTCACAGAACAACTAAATATGAATAACCTTATTAAGGAAGTGTCCCATCACAGTATAAAGGCAACAGATGATGCAGAGACTATTACACCAAACGAATGTGCTGTAAAATGCATTTATCCTTGGGAGATGATAAACCAATGAAGGGAGGGGATCATGAATCTAAATGTTAGAGCTAAAAACTATAAAACCCCTAGAAAACAGAGAAGTAAATCTTCATGACTGAGGATTAGGCAATAGTTTGTCAGATATCACATCAAAAGCACAAGTGACAAAAGAAAAAAATTAATAAATTGGATTTCATTAAAATTAAAACTTTTGTGCTTCAAAGAACATCACAAAAGTGAAAAGACAACCCACAGAATGGAAGGAAATATTTGCAAATCATATATCTGATAAGGGACTTGTAGCCAGAATATATAAAAACTCTTTAAAAAAATTTATTTACTTATTTATTTATTTGGCTGTGCCAGATCTTAGTTGCAGCACACAGGATCTTGGGATCTTCATTGTGGCATTCAGGATCTTTAGTTGAGGCATGTGGGATCTAGTTGCCTGACCAGGGATCGAACCCGGGCCCCCTGCATTGGGAGCATGGAGTCTTAGCCACTGGACCACCAGGGAAGTCCCTAAAAATTCTTACAATTCAACAATAAAAAAACAAATAACTCAATTTTTAAAGTAGGCAAAGGAATTAAATAGACATATCCATAAGCACATGAAAAGATACTCCACATCATTAGCCATCAGGGAAATGCAAATCAAAACCACAATGAGATAGTACTTCGTACCACTAGAATGGTTAAAATAATACAGATAATCACAAGTACTGGCAAGGATATGGAGAAACTGGACCCTCATATATTGTTAGTGGGACTGTGAAATGGTACAGCCTCTAGAAAACAGGCTAGCAGTTCCTCAAAAAGTTGAAGAAAATGTTACTTTGTTACCCAGCAATTCCACTCCTAGGTATATACCCAAGAGAATTGAAAACATACGTTTACATAAAAACTTGTAGGTGAATGTTCATAGTAGCATTATTCAAATAGCCAAAAAGTGGAAACAACTCAAATGTCCACCAACTAATGAATGAATAAACAAAAATGTGTTGTGCCTCTACAGTGGAATATTATTCATCTCTAAAAAGGAATGAACTACTGATAAATATTATGGTAAGTGAACCTTGAAAACATTATGCTTATTGAGAGAAGCCAGATATAAAAGGCCACGTATTATATGATTCCATTTATATGACATAGCTAGTCTAGAATAGGCAAATCCATAGAGATAGAAAATAGATTAGTGGTTGCCAAGGCCTTGCGGGGGCGGGAATGGGAAGGGGATGGGTTTGGGGATTCTTTTCAGGGTTGATGAAAATATCCTGGAATTAGGTAGTGGTGATAGTTGCACAATTCTGTGAATAGATTGAAACTGCTGAATTGCACACTTTAAAGGGGTGGATTTTATGGTTATGTGAATTATATCTCAATAAAGCTGTTATAGTAAATACATAAATAAATTAGGAGAGACATAAATAAATGAATGAATAGGTGAATGGAGGTCACTGACAGCCCGATACCCTCTCCCTGACAAGCAGGGGCCCGAGGCCCCGGGTACTGACCTGGGTGGGGTGGCCAGGCTTGGCCCACATACGAGCTGCAAGGGAGGAGTGAGGGGCGAGCAGGAGGAGACATTCATGGGCAGAGGTGTCACCAGTGCCTTTCAAGACAGTCACTTCTCAGTGGGAAGATCCTCGTAGGTGGCAACCCATGGAAACTGAGGAAACCTGAATTGAGCAAGAGGGCTTGGCAGGAAGGAAGGAGGAGGAGCCAGGGTATTTCCTGAGTTTAAGAGCACAGCCAATTTTACAGCTGCTTGGAACCAGGTGTGAGCAGACAGGGAGAGGTTAAGGGCACCAAGGAGAAACTGTGTGGTTTTTGAGGAGGCTGGCTTGTGGAAGTAGTCATCCGCTGCCCACAAAGTGATTTGTGACTCTCATTTTATTCAGTAAGATTGTGTGCCTACCTGGGACTAATTGTAGGCAATAAAAGGAATGTAAGAGCCAGGAGCTTGCAGCCTGGGAAGAGAGACAGTCAGTCTATAGCACAATAGGTGCCATGGTGAAAGTGAGTTCCAGAGTACAGAGAAGGGTCACCAGATTCAGACTAGATGGTAAAGGAGGGCTGCCTGGGGGAAGAGGCACTTGAGAGGAATCCGTGCCTTTCAGGAGATACTGCTACTTCAGGAAACCGCAGCCTAGGGAAGCTGACAATCCAGGATAGAGGCTTCATAAGAGCCCATTCCCTGCTCACAAACCAGCCATCTCTTCTGTGCTGAGACCTCCATCATCCGTGAGGAAGGACTCCAACCTGGAGAAGAAGACTGTGGTCATGGGTTCTAGCTCTGATCCTGGACCAGGCACTGGGCTGCTTTGTCATCTTAGACACCTTAGATCTATTCTACCTGTGAACAATTTCCTCCCCTAAGGAATTAGAACTGTGGTCATTCTTCATGGAGGTGATATAATTTAGGTCAGTTCTTTCCTTTTATTCAGTTGAGTCAGGTGTTCATGCATATGAGGAAAAAGTCTATAGAGACACCAAATGAAGATCCACTGATGGGGGGAATGGTGGTGGTGGAGTCAGAATCCTTCCTCTAGGGTGACATCTGAGTACAATTGTCTAGACCCAGGCTTCCCTCCCAGTGTCCATGAGTAGCTAGGTGACAGGTGGCCTGAGGTGGTGATCTCTTTAGTCTTTAGAAAGCTGGGCAGGGCCTGCGGTGGCTAGAGGGGCCCTGTCCCTTTCCCCAGGCTTTATAAATCCTACCTTCCCCCCCCACCCCTACTGTGTGTCATGATGTAAATAAAAATGGGAAACATTGATATAGCATCAGTGGCATTGCCAACCCTGGAACTCAAACTATTTCTTACCACAAAGGGCCAGAAATTGACAGGTACATGACTTTTTTGCCTTAGTGGTGCATCTTTGATCATAGAGTTTCTGCTCAGGAAGAAAAGGCAGAGAAATATTGTCTCCCAGAAGTGAGTGACCCACAGTTAGCATGACCCTGGGGTTAGAGTTCTAAAAACCAGCAGGCCAGAAAGGTTTGGCCAATCAGGCTTGGCTAATATACTGGGAAATTGGATCAACTGGAGCCTGATGATTTGTATTGACTTTCAGAAGGTAGTGGCCAAGCAGGTAATAATTTGATTCTCTGGGTCATTTGGGTCACTGAATCCTGTTTTACTTGTACCATGTTCCAAAAATGCCTCTGTTAGGAACTGTGTTATGTTCCCCACAAAAACATATGTTGAAATCTTAACTCCAGCACTTCAGAATTTGACCTTATTTAGAAAGAGGTCATTGCAGATGTGATTAGTTAAGTTGTAATAGCCGAGTAGGAAGGACCCCTAATCCAATATGACTGGTGTCCTTATAAGAGGATGGTCATGTGAAGACAGACACACCGGGAGAAGGCAATGTGAAGATGAAGACAGAGATCGGAGAGATGCAGCAGCAAGCCAAGGAGTGCCAGGGATTGCCAGAAAACCACGAGAAGCTAGGAAGAGACAAGGAGGGGTTTTCCTGCATGTTTCAGAGGGACTGTGGCTCTTCTGAGACCTTGATTTTGGACTTCTAGACTCTGGAACTGTAAGACAATAAATTTCTGTTGTTTTAAGCCATCAAATTTGTGGTACTTGGTTACAGCAACCCTAGGAAACTAATACAACCTCCCAAGGCTGAGGTTTTATCAGCGTGCACAAAAAACAGTTTGTAGTCTTTATTTGAAGGGCAGAATTTTGGCATTTTTTTCCCTAAATTTTTTTTTCAAATCCACTAGGACTCTGGTGCTGTTTTTGAAAGTGCTGGAGTGTCCGGATAGAGTCAGGTGCTGGCTCTAATCCTCTTACTCCTGTAGTATGGCTTCCTGGAGAAGCACCTGGAAATGCCATTTTCAGGTTCAACGTGAGACCAAATGAATGAAAAACTTGGGCTTCTTTTTTCCAGTTTTTCACACACGTTGCCCAGCTTACACTTCCATATGCATTGTTAGTCTTTCTCAGTCATTCATTCATTCATCAAACCCTTACTGCATACCTGCTGCATGTCAGTGATGGACAGATAGGACTTTGCTCCTGTCCAGGGGCAGCCTCACATGGCTCCACTGCTGCTGACCCTTCCAGGCTTCCTCACTGAGTCACACCTACCTAACTCATAGCATATCCTCTGTGGTGACAAACCTCTATCCTTGAAGGAAGAGATGAGATTTTGGACAACCCAGAGTCCTCACAGCCATGTCTGGGGAATGAGGTGTATGATTAAACTGAAAAAAAAAAAAAAAAAGTCTAGGTCTTTATTTTTCCCCTGAAAACCTCAGAAAAAAAATTTTTTTTGCTAACAATACCAATGGGATATTTTCATAACTCAGAAGGTGATGGTGTGGAAGAACAATGTTATTTGGATATTTTTTTTAATGCTTATGACGTCATGGTCGTATAGGGAGACCCTTTTATCTCAAGCTTAAGGTCCACACTCAATAGCCTTTCCCTTATCTTTTTTCTTTGTCTTTCCTTTGCCCTCTATAAAGGGGCAGGTAAAGGAGCAGAGTGTTCTTTCTCTTCTTTCTCCTTATCTCTTCTTTCTTTCTCTTGATATTACTCTTGAGTAAATAGATGGTGACTAGTTCAGGGCTCAGAACTTTCAAAACAGTCAGTACTTCTCAGAGTGAGAACTTGTCCAGGGATCTTCTTCCAAGGTTGTCATCTACTTGTGATGTGAGCCTCATCACAGCTGACATAACACGTCACAAGACATATATACAGCAAACGCTCAGAGTTGAAGATGCAAGTGAAAACAGGAAGCAAGCTGGGCTTTTCATCACTGAGAAAAATATCTCAACATGTCTGGGAGAATGTCCTGAGCTTCTGCCTCGGTGAGCTGACCCTTATCTCTCAGTTTAAAATATTCCTTTATGGGACTTCCCTGGTGGTCCAGTGGTAAAGAATCCACATTCCAATGCAAGGGACGTGGGTTCGATCCCTGGTCTGGGAACTAAGATCCCACATGCTGCAGGGCAACTAAGCCCGCGTGCCACAACTAGAGAGAGAAAACCCACACACCACAACTAGATAGAAACCCAAGCGCTGGAACAAAGAGATCCCGCGTGCCTCAACGAAGATCCCATGTGCCGCAACTAAGACCCGATGCAGCTCCCCCACCAAAAAAAAGAGGAAGATAAATAAATTTTAAAAAAAGAATAAATATTATTATAAAAAATAAAATATTCCTTTATGATGTATAGAAATGGAAAAGATTAAATTCAGTGTTTCATGAAGCAATTTATCTATTAACCACATTTTGGTATGTCAGAAGAAGACAACCGTCTCTGCAAAGGGTGAAGGGGGATTCAGTCATTCATTCATTCATTCATTCATTCATTCACCAGATATGTATGAAATGACAGGCACTTTGACAGGCAGTGGGAAAGCCAAAGCTGGAAACACAGTCTCTGCCCTTGAGGGGCTCATGGTAGGGAAAGAGATAGAAACAGAACCTGGTGCGATATGGCCTGAATGTAACCAGGAATTTGAGCCACGCTGCTATACCTTGAAGACCTAGCCCAGCATCCAAATCACCGTGCTCCAAAGGTCTTCCACAAGCAGGCCAAGGAGGGGCATAAACCACTCATCACCAATAAAACTTCCTGATCACCCCCTCTTTAAAGCATCTCTGCTCGTTTCCCAAACTGTCTCTCACCTCATCTCACCCCCAAAGCACGATCTTAGCTTTTTCTCTCCTCCCCACATGACCCTTCCTCTTGCAACCTGGCTTAGTAAAACAAGACTTGATCTCAAGTGTCTCAAGATTGCTTCTGTTGCCTTGATTCAGTGTGTCTGGTGCTGCCGGACTGTAAAGTGTAAGGCAGGGGACGTGAGACCAGAGACCAAGCCGGGAGTCAGAGTAATGTGGACTTCATAAGCCAGATCATTTTTATAGTGGCTGCACCTACCCTACATTTTTGAATCAGAATCCAATAAACTTCTCTCCTGCCTCCCTCCTTCCTCCCCCTTTCTCCCTTATTTGTTGAAAGCCTATATGTTGAAAGAAATTGGGCAGTCTGTCCTCACTGTCTGCATATGGCTGATGACACTGCCGTGGTGGTGTCCTTTAACATATTTCACCATCTCATCATGTTTCCTGGTAGTTAGATTTTGAGGCTTAATCAGATTTAGACTTTTTTGGCTAGACTACTTTTAGTGTTGCCAGGCTTGGCAAATAAAAATACAGGATTCCCAGTTAAATTTGAATTTCAGATAAATAATGAATAATTTTTAGTATATCTCATGGACTATTTGATACCTAATTATATTATAAACATTATTTGTTATTTATCTGAAGTTCATCTCTAACTACTTTATAAGAGGCAGGGTGCCCATCTAACAGGAGGCATATAATACTTCCTGGCTCTGGTTCTGCAACGTTAGCAGCTGTTGATGATCATGGCCTAGATTGATTATTTCCCTAGAGCTTGTAAAATTGTGATGTTCTAATTCTATTTTTTTCTTTGTTTCTTAGATGGAATATGTATATAAAGAGAAACTTTCCCTTACCAACTATTTACCTGGTCATATAGGAAACCAACTATTTACCTGGTCATTTACCTTTCATATAGGAAAGGCAGTTCTTTCATTTACCAGTTTCATTTACTAGTTTTCAGAATAATTGGTTCCCTAGCATCTCCCAGAGGTAACCAATGAGTTGTGCTCTTTCCTTTCAAAGCATCATTATGGACTCAGGGATTTTAACGCATATGTATCTTGATCCATTGCTATCATTATTCTTTTTTTTTTTTTTTTTTTAGAAAAGATTAACACAATTTAATGCCAACATGTTTGTATCTTCCATATATGAAGTACTCAGGAAAACAGATAAGCAGAACACAAGACTCTATAGATAAATGAGCAAAGGACATGTCCAGACATTTAAAAAGAAACAGAACAGACTAAAAGTTGGACTTCAGTGAACTAACACTGAGTGCGTCGTATGTGTGTGAGGTGCTGGCATATATGACAAGTACAGGGCTGCTATTCAGACACAGGAACTGTTATGTCTGTGGCCAGAATCCATTCTTGTTTGGTGCTTCTGTTCTGATTGGTTGGTGCCTGTATTGCAGTGGTTGCATGTCGCAACTAAAGATCCCACATGCCGCAGCGAAGATCCCAAGTTCCACATCTAAGACCTCAGTTTTGTACTCTACTTTTTTCCATTTTTCCCAGGCATATGACCATCTGAAATAAAAGCTATATTTTTCATCCTTCCTTACAGTTAGGAAGGAGCATCGTGACTAAGTATTGGCCAGTGAAATTTAAATGAGGATGCAACCTTCTCTCTCACTGTCCTCCTTGCTGGCCAGAAAGTTGATGTGAGGGAAGGAGCTTGAACAGCAATCTTGGATCATAAGTTGGAAGTCAAGTGCTGAGGTTGGTAGAGCAACACAGAAACTTTGAGATACTTAACTCTGAAATTCTTCTAAGTGAGAGGGAAAACTTTTTTTCTTTTTTAAAAGCCACTGTTATTTGGGGTTTTAGTTTTATGCTGCTGTATTTAGTCTTAACTGATACACATTTCAATTATTGGCGTATTACTCCTTTATTAGAAATTGTAAATGAGAAATTATTTCAACACCTGAAGACCAAGATACAACAGAAAACTCCATAGGCTCAAGATTTTGAGACATCCTAGAAAGAGTTTTCTGTAAAGTATATCCTTTCCGTGGCATGGCAACATCATTCTTCTTTAAAAAGGTTACTGGACAGACATCGTTTCCGCCATCACCTATATAAACAATTCGTGTATAATTCACTCCTCGTTGTAACTGTTTACCTACAAATTCTACCAAAACTACATTTTTGCAAAGATTTGGGGGGCACCTAGTGTAAGAATGAGCATGATAATTTTCCACAGTGAGATGACCATCGCTATCAAAAGCTGCTGGATTCGTAAAGACTTTATCAAACACGTCACGAACATTGGTAGCTTCTAAAATCTAATCTATGAAGACTGAATTTGAATCTGAAATAATGATGCAGTCAAATTTATCCTTGTTCTTTCTTATAAAGTTTAGAAGTTCCACCATCCCTGGAGTGAAAGGCATTGATATCATTGCTCTTTTCATTTCATCTTCTCTTACACCTTTATCTCCCAAATACTTAAAGACTCTGCCCATAAATTCTGTCCAAAATCCTTTTTCATAAGAATCTTGTAGTTCAATAGGAAGCTTTTTCTCTGGAGCACATTGTACAATCCAGGTGTCGCTATTATCATCTATGATTGTATTGTCAAAGTCAAAAACCAACAAAATTTTCATGGTTCCAGAAACAGATTTGGGTTACCCCAATTTAGTATTTCCAAGACAATTAATCTTACTTCAGCATGGAGCTTAGGTTAAACAGTCATGGCAATCTTCAGTTTTAAACACCAGCCAGTTTCTAACCAACATTACTCCTACTCTATATGCAGGGGAAAAAGTCTTCTGGTTCCAAGCAAAGGAATGGAGACTTCTTAACTCCAGCATTATTACGATGGATCATCTGATAGAAAACCCAGGCCAGAGACCCGCAGCCGTTCTGGCCTCGGCGCCGCTTCTGAGGGCTCTGTCCTCCGGCCCACTCCGGACGCCTGCGGGGGAGGACCGCCCCACTCGCACGCCTGGCCTTGACTTCCCGCGCAGGCGCAGCCTCCCTTCTCCGGCACCACCTCATTATTCTTTTAGACACTCAAATTGTCCCATCTTTGGCCAGTGGGAGCCTCCTGAACTTGACTTCTGAGTCCTTGTGATGCCGTCCCTGAGGTCTTTGTTAGCTTCTTTGCTTTCTGATGTAACAAAATGTTCCAGACTCATCTTACACATTTTTTAGTCCAGATTTGGAATCAGACATTTCTCTTAGAAATGCTTTTAGTGGGAAATGACATTTAGAGATCCAATATTTCTGACTCCCCTATTTTAAATTATAACAACTTGCCATAACAAAAACATATGCTTCCTGGGATCCCCTTACTCTGATTTATTTTGTTCCATACCATCTATCAATCTTCTAACATATCACATCATTTACTTTATCATATCTATTGCCCATCTCTCATCACTAGATTGTAAACTCCTTGAGGGCAGGGACTTTTGTCTATTTGTTCACTGCCTGTACATATTAGGCACTCAATAACTATTTCTTGAATGAAAGAATGACTGAATATCACTGAATTACATGTTAATTCTCACATGAAAATGTGAGAGTGAATTTGGGAGGTACCACTGTGAAGCAGAGGGGTCAGGCAAGAGCCCATTTCAATTGTTCAGGTGATTGATGAGGGTGGCTTAGACTAGCAAGGTGCCCGTGGAGATGGAGAGAAAAAGTGGGGAGTAGAGACCAGGTATATTGTCTTGGAGGTAGAACTGACTGAACACAGTGATGGCTTGGATGTGGGGGATGAGGGAAAAGGAGGAATGAAAGGGGGCTTCTAGAATCTTGGCCTGAGCAAAAGGAGGGATAAAGATGTTAAAGAGGTGAGAGGGGAGAGATGAGGGGGAGAGTTCAAGGATGAAGAGAATCAAGGGCTCCATCTTGGAAATATATGATCTGAGGTGTCTATTAGACAGCCAGGTAGAGATGTAAAGCAGGCAGTTGAGTCTGGGCTCAAGGATGGAGGTGTAAGATCAGGAGTCATCAGTGTTCGGGTGGTATTTAGAGCTCTGGGACCTGACGAGATCATCTTGAGAGCTTTAGAAAGAGACTAGAAGCTGTTTCAGGACCAATCCCTGAGATACCCCAACATGGGGCAACCAGGAGGAGGAGGAGCCTGCTAAGGAGACTGAGAAGAAGAGGCTAAAGAAATAGAAGGAAGGGGCTTCCCTGGTGGCGCAGTGGTTGAGAGTCCACCTGCCGATGCAGGGGACACGGGTTCGTGCCCCGGTCCGGGAAGATCCCACATGCCACGGATCAGCTGGACCTGTGAGCCATGGCTGCTGAGCCTGCGTGTCCAGAGCCTGTGCTCCGCAACGGGAGAGGCCACAACAGTGGGAGGCCCGCGTACCGAAAAAAAAACCCCAAAAAACAAAAAAAAAACCCCAATGAGTCTAACTCTGTCCTCATCAAACTTGACCCACCAGGAGCATCTGACACAGTTGACTGCTTCCTCCTCCTTGAGGCACTCTTCTTTCTTGGTTTTAATGGTGATACTCTCTCCTGGTTTTCCTTCTGTTTCTTTCTTTTTTAATTTTATTTTATTATTATTATTTTTTTGCAGTACATGGGCCTCTCACTGCTGTGGCCTCTCCCGTTGCGGAGCACAGGCTCCGGACACGCAGGCTCAGCAACCATGGCTCAGGGGCCCAGCCGCTCTGTGGCATGTGGGATCTTCCCGGACCGGGGCACGAACCCGTGTCCCCTGCATCGGCAGGCGGACTCTCAACCACTGCGCCACCAGGGAAGCCCCCTCATTGGGTTTTACAACATAGAAGTTGCTGGTGACCTTGACAAGAGAGGTTTCAGTGGTAGAGTAGGAGCGGGTGAGTGAACAGGAAGTGAAGACATGAACCATGGAGAGCAGATGACTAGTTCAGGAAGCTTTGTGGTGAAAGGGAGAAATGGGAGCAGTAGCTCGAGGGAGATGTGGAGGCAAGGAAAGATATATTCAAGATGGGAGATGCTGTATATAATAGCGGAGATGACGCATGTAGCGGGAGATTCTAACGACACAGGACTGCAAAGCAACTGTAGGAGACTATTTGTGTAAGCCAGTCAAGAAATAAGACAGACCTGAACCCGGACAGGGAAATAGAGATGACTGAACTTACGCAGCAAGTGAACCTAGAGATCTGCCAATTTCAGACCACAGGCAAATGCCAGGGTGCATAATTTCTCAGGATCCAAACCTACCTGCTAACAGCCTTTGCCCTCGTCACCATCACCCCAAACAAACACACATACCGAAACATCACACCCTTTCCAAAAGCAGAGAAAGCAGGATGCATATTGGGATCCTGGACAAATGCCCACTGCCCCCAGGATGGCCTGATTTGGGTTCAAAGCCAAGAAAGCACACAGAGTTTCCTTGTCCCCCCACTGGATTTAAGGGAGTTTTTAAAGTGCTCTTCTCTGGCTACCCAAGGATTAGCCATGTGTTTCGACAAGTGATTTAAAATCATTACTTGTCTCTTTTGGTTGAACCTCAAACGTTTGAAATGTACACAGCTTGGCAGGCTGGCCAGGGCAGCTGAGCTTCAGGAGGACATGTCCCGGCCATCTGTTGCCCCGCTTCATACCAGCCTTCTGCCTTTCCCGTTGCCGAGAAGCACTGGGCTTGTCAGGCAAATGCAGGACAAAGACAACTGCAGCCTTGGCTTCAAACAGTTGCTCACACAGTGTCTTGGGTGGGGCTGGGGGGATGGGAGTTTACTGCGTTGTTTTGAAATGCTTTGCCTGGAGGTATGGAGTTTTCCCTCCATCTCAGAGATCTAGAGGGTTTTAGGGACAGGGACAAAGGACATTACCTGTGATTTCCCCTCCGTCAGAGCACACTGTGCTCAGCTACCCTGAGGAGAGTCAGGGATGCAGTGTGAAGATTTGAATTTCATTTTTAAAGTATTGAAGTGTTTCAAAAACTGCTATTACAAAGTGTTTAGTCTATAATAACGTGAATACATCAGATAGACAATTTTGGCACACCAAGACTTCAATTGTATAAGGTGCATCATCAGGTAAACTAACTTTTTTGAGGGGAGGGCAGTCAATTTTATGATTCTTTTAAAACACTAGACTTTTAAAATAAAAATGTTAGATTTACAAAGAAATTGAGCAGACAGTACAGAATTCTCAGCTTACCTCCCCCTCCCCAGCTCTCACTTTCCCCTGTTAATAACATTTTACATTGGTATGGTATATTTGTCACAGTGGATAAATTGATATTGAGACATTATTATTAAGTATAGTCCATTGTTTATTCAGATTTCCTTAGTTTTTACCTAATGGCCTTTTTCTGTTTCAGGATCCCATCTAGGAAACCACATTACATTGAGTCATGTCTTAGGCTCCTCTTGGCTGTAACAGTTCCTCAGACGTTCCTTGTTCTTCATGACCTTGTGAATACTAGTTAAGTTTTTTATCCTACTTGCAATCCCTCTATTGGGATTAGTCTGATGTTTTTCTCATGAGTAGACTGGGGTTATGGTTTTTGGGGAGGATGCTCACAGAGGTAAAGTACAATTTTCATCATATCGTATCAAAGGTACAAGCTATCAACATGATTTATGACTGGTGATCTTGATCTTGATCACCTGCCTGAAGTAGTGTTTATCAGATTTCCCCACTGTAGAGTTTTCTTTTTATTTATTTTTTCTTTTTATTCTTTGGCTGTGCCACATGGCTTACAGGATCTCAGTTCGCTGACCAGGGATTGAACCAGGCCACGGCAATAAAAGCCCAGAATGCTAACCACTAGGCCATCAGGGAACTCCCTAAAGTTTTGTTTTTAAAAAATTGTATGTAAGTACGGACTCATGGATATTTATTTTATATTTTGGATTATAATTTGATGCTACTTAATTTTGTTCCTCAAATTGTTCCAGCTTTGGCCATTGGGAGCTCTTTCGTTTGACTCTTGTGCCCTGTGACATACCTCCATCAATGTGATATGTTTTTAGTAAACTCAGTTTTGTGTGGACTTTGGCACAAGCTCCTCCTGCCGTCTCTGAGCACAGCCTGGCCCTGACAGTGGGTGTGCCTTGCGCCAGCCTGGGCACGTCTGCTTACAAAGTCAGAGCAATGAAGAACTGAGTACTTCCTGCACTGGATCCACGAGGCTCCATAAACCACCAGGCTTGTAACAGTGAATACAGAGTGATAAAACTGCCTTGTTTGTTTAGTACGTGCTGTAAGTTTTAGTTGTTTATTGCCTGACTTTTATGTTTACAATGAGGATGAAGAGCAGTTGTTGGATATTTTGGAAGTTACTCATTCAACTTTGAAACAAAACTTTTCATTTCTCTTTCTAAAGTGGTTTAATTGAAAACTACTCTAATCTCAAAAGACAAACTGAAAAAACACTGTTAGCAGGAGTTAAGCGCACAAACCCTGGTGCAGGACTGCCTTGATTTAAAACCTTGACCTTGGGCCAATTACTCCACTCCTTGGTACCTCAGTTTCTCAACTGTAAAAGGGGAAATTTAATTTTAACAGACCCACCTCAAAGGTCTGTTAAGTGAGTTAATATATGTTAAAATGATTAGAATAGGGCCTGGCATATGGTGGACGCTATGTAATGGTGTTTATTGTTATTATTTATAACCATCTGCTATGGTCTGAATGTTTGTTTGCCCCCAAAATTCATATGTTGCAATCTTAATTCCCAAGGTGATGGTATTAGGAGATGGGGCCTTTGGGAGTGATTAGGTCATGGGGGTAAAGCCCTAATGATTGAGATCTGTGCCCTTATAAAAGAGGCCCCACAGAGCTCACTAGCTTCTTCTGCCAGTCTGCAGCTCAGAAGAGGGCTCTCACCCAGCCATGCTGGCACTCCGATCTTGGACTTCCAGTCTCCAGAGACATTAATTTCTGTTGTTTGTAAGCCACCCAGTCTATGGTATTTTGTTATAGCAGCCTGAATGGACTATGACATCATCCACCTGTACGATCAGAATTTCCTCAGAACTGTGTGAGCAAAGCAAAATACAAAAATAAGTTGGATGCCTAGACTGACATATGACTGTGAATTGGCCAGGGCCGTGACTTTAAAATGCAACAGGGGGCTTCCCTGGTGGCGCAGTGGTTGAGAGTCCGCCTGCCGGTGCAGGGGACACGGGTTCGTGCCCCGGTCCGGGAGGATCCCACATGCCGCGGAGCGGCTGGGCCTGTGAGCCATGGCCGCTGGGCCTGCGCGTCCGGAGCCTGTGCTCCACAACGGGAGAGGCCACAACAGTGAGGGGCCCGCGTACCGCAAAAAAAAAATAAAAAAAAATAAAAAATAAAATAAAATGCAACAGGAACTGACTCTGGATGAGTTAAGCAGAAGAGGAATTCATGGGAAGGATGTTGAGTAGCCCATGGAATCTGGGAAGGTGAGAGAGGCAGGCTCACGGCATGAATGAGACCAAGGATGCTGGGAAACAGCCAGGAGCACGGCCAAAATGGTGGCACAGAAGCTATCCAGAGAGTCCTGCCCTGGCCTCAGAACCCTGGTAAGCTTGTGCCACGACCATGGTCAGAGCCTGAGTGATGACCCTGCTGCTGTTGATGCCCTGGGACCTGGACATGTCTGCCACGGCTGCTGCCACCCCACTGCAACAAGGTTATCTGAGGGGCTCGCTCTGTGGTCTCTTATTCAGAGTCCAGGGCGCTGCACCTGATTGGCTGAGTCCAGGTCACATGTCTAAGCCCTGCCTATAGAGGTGGCTGGGAAGCAAGTGTCTGACGTTTTCAGCCTCTGTAGTGAGAGGTGAGCAGTGGGCTCTAACTTCCACTAAGACTTAAGATGGAGTCTCCTACACATCTGGGGAGGGATTCTGAAGCTGGGCAGCCAAAAAATGACAAATGTCACCCATCACCTGTGCTTTCAATTTTTGTTCCAGCATGTTAGCGTCACTGATGGACTGTATAATAAGTAAAAGTTTGAAAAACACTTGCCCAGTGCTGTGGTGTCCCTCACATTTTTTAAGTCAGAGTATAGGTGACTAACTTCTATGAGTCTTAAGGAAGATGAAAGCTCTGCTGGTGGGTTTGGGTAGAAGCTTTTCATGAAAGATGCAACTCTGGGCCTTTAAGGATATTGCACCCCTAATTTTTGTAAATGACAGCAGATGCTCTTGTGATTGATAAAATGCAAATTCCTTTAAAAGATATAAAAGTGATTGTCTTTATTGTTTTGCATTTTCTTTTGATCAGCAGATACCAAAATGATCACTGCCATCCCGTGGAGTCTTTGAAATTTTTTGCTTTGAAAAAGAAGTCTTTAGATTTGATGGTTGGAAATCCTTAACATTGTCCCAACCTTCCTTTTCTAAGTGGAGAAATGGAGGCCCAAGAGATAGAGTGACTTATGCAAGGCCACACAGCTGCTTTAGAGCAGGCTCCAGGCCTGAGTATTCTCACATTGCCATGCTTCCAGCAGCTAGCCCAGGAGCAGGCCCGACCACCCAACCCCACAGCTGCTGCCTTCCTGAGGCACGTCTTGACAGGAGACCCAAAGCTGCTTTTGAATACTGGCCTGTGGCTGCTGCTGCTCCTTTATTCACCCTTACTTTTGGGGTGAGAAATCTTGAGTGGCTTTCTCTTTGTCTTCAGCCTCCTTCCTGGAGAGAAAAAGAAAACAATAGAGAACAAGCAGATAAAAGCCTCCATGCTGGTGCTAGGCTTCACCTGCTGGACTCCGACCTTTGCTGGTCTCAACTCTGCCTCTTCTCGGTGTGGCTAACCTGCTGCCCTAATTTGACTTGCTCCAAATCCTAGGAACCAGATTTCCCGGTCCTGCATTCACGCCCTGGCTCCCAGTCATGCGGCTAGGTTAGATCCTGACATCTGCTGAGTGCACCCTGTGATAGAACTGCCCATCTCCTGTCTGGCCAGCCAGATCTGGACCCGGCCACCCCTCAAGAAGCTCCTGAAGGCAGGGCTCATACCCTACCACCTCCCCCCAACCCCCCGTATCCTTAGCACCCAATAGGGCGTGGCCCAGCAAACCCTCATTGGAGGCGAAGGCATGTCCTGCTCTGTTTGGGTGCTGCCCACACCTCATCGTGACAAACTAGAGCAAAGGGAGGTGGAGGTGCTGAGAGGACAAACAGTGTGAGAGAGTTTCCTTCTACCCTACGTGGGGGTATTTCTAACTTGATTGACACCACTTATTTAGAGCTGCCATAGACAGATTCGGGCTGTGGCCTGCCCAGGCCAGAGCAGGGACAACTGGTCTTGGGAATCCAAAGAGAACATCAGGAAAAGGCAAAGTTGACTTAGCTAAACCAGGGAGCAAGACATTCATTCATTCATTCATTCATTCATTTATTCAGTAAATACGTACTGTGTACCATATGTGTCAGGTTCTATGCTGGGCAGCCAAAGATTTAATGGTGAATGAGACACACTCTCTGCCCTCAAGATGCTTAGAGTGAGGAAGACAAAACAGGGGACTGGTCTTTACAATAGATTATGGAGTGTGCTGAAATAACAATAACTAATATTTATTGAATGTTCACTACGTGCCGGACCCTGCACTAAGCCATTGGCCGTGCATTGTTTCATGTAACCCTCACAGGAACCCTATTAGTAGGTACTATTATTATCTCCATCTTACCGATGAGGAAATGGAAACACAGAGAGGTTGAGTGACTTGCCCAAGGTCACACAGCTCAGGTAAGTGGCATACCTAGCATTTCAATCTGGATAGCTTGACTCCAAGGCCTATGCTCCTAGCTCCTCCACTAGAATAGCTTTGCCTCATTACAATAGTAGATGATGCAGGATACTACTGGAGCACATAAAGGTGCACCAACTGTGTGCCAAGGACATCCAGAAGCATTCAGGGACTGCAACTAGTTAACATGACTGGCTCATAGGGAGCGAAGACTGCAGAGAGAATAGGCTGAAAGGTTCCGTACGCACCAGTTCACAAAGGTCTTTAAAGCCAGGCTAAGGGGTCAAGATTTTATCCAAAGGATGGTGGAGAAATGCGGAAGGATAAGCAGGAGAGTTTCACAATCGGGTGGCACTTCAGAAAGCTCTGTTTTAACTGTACTTTGGAGAAGAAATGGAGTCAAGCAAGACTGGAGTGTGTTCCAGTTGTTCAGTCAAGAGCCGATGGTGGCCTGAAGCATGGATTGGCAGCGGCCCGAGAGAGAAGCAGCCTAAGTGCTGCCCACACACCTACTCATGACAAACTAGAGCAAAGGGAAGTGGAGGCGCTGAGAGGACAAACTGTGTGAGAGAAATTACTTTGTTGTAAGGAAGTCACCATCGAGCCAGAAGACTGGTGGAGACCAAGACATCTAGGTGAGCCCCAGAGGGTCAAGGGTCAGCACTGGTCCAACAACAGGCAATTGGCCAAAGTCTAAACAGGCAAGAGGGTGGTAGAAGAAAAAGCCAGCAGAAGGTGGTAGGGACCCAGCAACAGAAATAAGAGGCCAATGAAAGGACTCTAGTCCCTGAATGAAGAAGAGAATTTTCCCCTGGGCAAGTGGGGACAGGGGAGACACTGGGAAAACAGGACCAGGAACCAGGGTCCCTGAGGCTGTCCCAGACTGGCAGTGAGACCGAGGATACTCACCAGCAAGACAGGGATTCAGAGTTCCTTCTGTGTTCTCCTCTCCCTACCTCTAGCCAGGTGGTTCCTATTTAATCAGGTCTGGCTTCAAAGTTGGTGGGAGGGGCAATGTGGTGAAGGGGAAAGAGAGCTTTGATGTCGGAGAGATTGGGGTCTGAATCTCACCTGGAGCCACTGGTTCTAAGACTCCAGACAAGTTACTTAACCTCTCTGAGCCTCAGCTCACTCATCTGTAACATGAGAAGAACAATATCTACATCGTGGGGTTATTGAGTGGGAATAACAGTGCCTACTGCACAGGGTTATTGTGAGGATGTGGGAGTTAACATGTGAATGGCCAGGGCTGCACCGGGATGGGTGCTGAGTCAAGTGGTCAACCTTTCTCCTTTATCAGAAGTCACCTACCAGCTGGGCCCTGGGCCAAGGGTTTCAGGTGCTATGTTACTTCCTTCTTAACAAACCGAAGGAAATATCACTCTTCCCGCTTTGTGGGTCGGGGAAAAGTGCTGTCTGTGAAGTGTCTGAGCTTGAGACCTCTCTCTTTGCAAAAAGGGAGACTAGCGCATATTAATGAGCTGTTAAAGACACACTAGCGGTAAACCCTCTCTTTGACATAATCAGAAAAACAAAAAGAGAATTGAGGGCTTCCCTGGCGGCGCAGTGGTTAAGAATCCGCCTGCCAGTGCAGGGGACACGGGTTTGAGCCCTGGTCCGGGAAGATCCCACATGCCACAGGGCAACTAAGCCTATGCTCTAGATCCTGCGAGCCACAACTACTGAGCCCGCGTGCCTAGAGCCCGTGCTCCACAACAAGAGAAGCCACCGCAATGAGAAGCCCACGTACTGCAACAAAGAGTAGCCCCTGCTCTCCGCAACTAGAGAAAGCTGCGTACAGCAACAAAGAACCAAAGTAGCAAAAAATAAATAAATAAATTTATTTTAAAAAAAAGAGAATTGAAAAGAAACTTTTTTTTTAAATTTATTTTTTTGGCTGCCTTGGGTCTTCATTGCTGTGCGTGGGCTTTCTCTATGTTCAGTGAGCAGGGGCTACTTTTCCTTGTGATACACAGGCTTCTCATTGCAGTGACTCCTCTTGTTGCAGAGCACGGTACAGGCTCTAGGTGCGGGGGCTTCAGTAGTTGCGGCACGTGGGCCATAGAGTGCAGGCTCAGTAGTCGTGGCGCACGGGCTTAGCTGCTCCACGGCATGTGGGATCTTCCTGGACCAGGGATCAAACCCATGTCCCCTGTATTGGCAGGCGGATTCTTTTTTTTTTTTTTTTTTTTGTGGTACGCAGGCCTCTCACTGTTGTGGCCTCTCCCATTGTGGAGCACAGGCTCCGGACACCCAGGCTCAGTGGCCATGGCTCACGGGCCCAGCCACTCTGCAGCATGTGGGATCTTCCCAGACTGGGGCACGAACCCGTGTCCCCTGCATCGGCAAGCGGACTCTCAACCACTGCACCACCAGGGAAGCCCCTGGCAGGCAGATTCTTAACCACTGCGCCACCAGGGAAGTCCCGAAACTTACTTTTTCACTGTGTGATTTCATGCACATCCTTGACCTAAAATCATCTTGCCCCCCTCAAGCTAAGCTAAGTGACTTGTCCAATGTCATATAGCTGGGTAGTTACAGCCTGGGCCTGGAATTCAGGCTTCTTTCTTTCTTTCTTTTTTTCAACAGCGAATAACTTTATTAGTAGAAAGAAGTGTTTTCACTGAAACCCAAACCTGAGACAATGTAACCCATGTTTTATCTAGATCTTTTATTTAATTTAATTTATTTTTATTTGGCTGCATTGGGTCATGAATGTCTAGTGACTTCTTGGCCTGAGAACTCAAATGACACCTCCCATGTCAATGTTAAGACCAATGTCCCAGGACCAGTATTTATTATTGGTAGAGGATTGTGACAAGACTTCTTCCCAATGTGCAGCAAGCTTAACCTTTGAGCTATGCACAGGAAAAAGTAACCTGTGCAGAGTGATTAAACCTCAGCATGCTGGCTGACCCAGATCCCATGAATGCTGTGCAGATTGCCTTGACTCTTGAGTTTGTGGTTTTCTCTTCATTGTGAAAAGATTCATTTACAAACTCTGGGTGGTTATACAACCTTGCTGGGGAAGTATGGTCATCAAATGCACAGAGAGGGGCTTCACTGGTGGCGCAGTGGTTGAGAATCTGCCTGCTAATGCAGGGGACACGGGTTCGAGCCCTGGTCTGGGGGGATCCCACATGCCGTGGAGCAACTAGGCCCGTGAGCCACAACTACTGAGCCTGCGCGTCTGGAGCCTGTGCTCCGCAACAAGAGAGGCCGTGATAGTGAGAGGCCCACGCACCGCGATGAAGAGTGGCCCCCGCTTGCCACAACTAGAGAAAGCCCTCACACAGAAACGAAGACCCAGCACAGCAAAAATAAATAAACTCCTACCCCCAACATCTTAAAAAAAAAAATGCACAGAGAGTTTCCACAGCAGCTTTTGACAGCTGACTCTGGTTTACATTTGTTAACCATTTCCACGTTTGGCCTCCACATTGTGGCCTGCTAACACCAACAGCTACCAAGTCTGAGAAGAAGCTCCAAGAAACAGTATGCATATTGGAGTTCATCCCTAAGCCAGGGGACTGTATACAACTGTGCTTTCAAAGTACTGTCTCAGAGTTTCTAGTGGCCTGTTACTCTGGGAACCTCCCCGTGTGCTGGCATTCTGGGATTGTGCCTGGCCCACCCAGCCAGACTTCCTGCTCAAATTGTAATCTGAAAACTGGGGCTTCTCATACACATGGTAACACATGTATCTAATACATGATGCAAATACTTCCCAGAAAATACTACATTTAGAAAATTCTCCTGCATGAGTTTTCTATGGCTACTGTAACATATTACCACTAAATTGGTAGCTTAAAGCAACACAGATTTTTATCTAATGGGCTAAAATCAGGGTGTCAGTAGGGCTGCATTCCTTTCTGGAGTCGCTATGAGAGAATCCGTTTCCTTGTCTTTTCCAGTTTCCAGAAGCCACCTATGTTTCTTGGCTCATGACCTCTTTTCTCCATCTTCAAAGCCAGCAGCCTTGTATCTCTCTGATCATTCTTCCATAGTCACATCTCCCTCTGACTGATTCCTCTTCTGCCTCCCTCTTCTACTTTTAAGGATCCTTGTGATTACATTGGCCCACCCTGACAATCCAGAATAATCTTATTTTAAGATGAGCTAATTAGCGACCTCAATTCCCCTTTGTCATGAACCTAATATATTCATAGGTTCTAGGGATTTGGACATGGACATTTTGGGGAGGACTGTTATTCTGTCAACCATAGTCCCAACTGCTCAGGGACTTCCCTGGTGGTCCAGGGGTTTAGAATCCCCCTTCCAATGCAGGGGACGCCGGTTCGATTCCCTGGTCTGGGAACTAAGATCCCACATGCCTAGGGGCAACTAAGCCTGTGTGCCACAACTAGAGAGAGGCCGGAGCACTGCAACGAAGAGCCCACCACAACAAAAGATCCCGTGTGCCGCAACTAAGACCTAATGCAGCCAATAAATAAATAAGTATTAAAAAAAAAAAAGAGCTGCTCAGTGTCTATCTTCCAAGCCGGACTGTGTAGAGGAGCCAAACATTTTAACTTACACCATATTTTAAATGTACAGTCTATAGCTGATCCAACTTTCCCCATGATCTGATGGTTGGGGGGATTTTTACTAAAGTCCAATTTGGGGGTCTTGGAGTTGTATGATATCCATATAGAATCCTTTTGGTTGGTGAGTGATTTCCTGATTTAACTGACACTTAAGGAACACATATATAAGAGCTTTACAAACTAGTTTAATTCTTATAACAACCTTATCAAGTACATACAATTATCCTCATTTTACAGATAAGGAAACTGGGGGAAAAAAGACTAAGTAACTTGTCCAAGGTCACATAGCTAGTATGTGGCAGAGATGGGACTTGAAGCCAGGCAGAGTGTGGGCAGCCCAGAATCCTTGTTCCTCACCACCATAGCAAGCTGCCTCATCCTCTCGGTTTCTGCTGGCTGTGCAGGTCCCTGCTGGTATCGGTTATGGCACATGAACTTGTGGATTCTTCAGCAGAGCCACCCCCTACCTCCCAGCACTGGCTTCTCCCCTTTGCAACTTGGTGCTCATTTTCCCTTGTGTTCTCACTAGTGCAGACCCCTGACTCCCCTGAGCTTGCTGCAGGGTCACCTTGCCCCACCAGGGCAGTCCTACAGCAGGCTGCTGGCTCTAAATGCGATAGTCATGCCATGTGGAAACCACGGGGACTCAGGAGCGCTAAGCCTCAGAGACTCGCTCTGCTTACCCAGCTTGACCACCAGGTTCACTTTGACGCAGCTGTCCCCTTTTTGGTATAAAACCACTTTGGAGGCAGCTTCATCCCAGAATTCCAGTGGGGGAACTGGGTGAGAACTGCACCTCCACCTCATGTTTGCAGTGCACTCATTAGGTAATGCGCCTTTCCTGCTTCCATCCGAGACCTGGAGCCGAGGAAAAAACATGATGCATTTCTGACCCTCTTCTCTCTCCTCTTTCCCCTCCCACCATCCGGCAGGCCAGAAAGGGGGTGGCTACTCTTTCACTGCCTTAAAGCTGGCCTAGCTGGCCTGGGTGGAAGGCCTCTGCTCTGTTCAGAGAGGATTCAAGGAGCTGGCCCTTTAGGCTTGGCCTTGATTTACTAAAGAAGGAGAATTCAGAAGGATCTGGAAACTGTCTTAAGTCATGGCTTGTCTCTTCCACTCTCCAGTGGGACACCTTGAGGCCTGGCCCATGACAGGCCGTCAGTGTATGGTAGTTATTACTCTCTAAACCCAGAACTTTCACACACCTTTGCCTGCATGTAGGAAATATGTTTTACACTATGACCCCATACACATATACACATATATTATACACAACTGAAACAAAAGCTACACAAAACAATACTTATTATTACTTAATGCAAGGCATCTGATAATTTTAAATTTTTTTTAAAGAAAAACACTGGTGGTGACTCATAACGCCCCTCTCCAGACAGACCTACTTGCTTCCTTCTCTGGAAGCTCATAGTGCCTGAGGCAAAACTCGATTATAGTACTTCTCATGTTGCATTGTAATTTATGTGTCTTTCTCTCCCACTAGGGACAGACTTTGTCCTTTTCATCTTTGCATCCCTAGCACACCCACTTGTAGACATTCAGTAAGTGTTAATTGTAGGGCTGAATGAAAAATGCCTGCTTGCGTGCACCACAGAAGAGGACAGTGGTTTCTCTTATCGTGGCACACATCACCTATTTCTTTTTCTTTTTTTTTTTTTTTACATCACCTATTTCTGGTGTTCCAGAGCTCAGACTTGTCAATGAGCAGCCTGGGCTCAGCACAGGATTTCTACAGAAGTTAGGACAGACACCTCCTGCAGAAAGGGCCTCAATGTGTAGAGAATGAAGACCAGAGACTTTGACTATTTCCCTTCCCTTAATTTTTTCCCCTGAGCTAATCTCTTTGCGCACCCCTGCTAGAATGTCTTATGTCCCCCATAGTAATTTAATAATATAAAACTGTGCAGACTCAAAATTCAGGGCATTTAGCATTTTTGCAAAGCCAGACTCTAGGAAATGTTCCCATTGCCGAACACACTGGATGTGGTTTAGGTAGCAAAGCAAATGACCTAACAAGGAATATATGTGCTGAGCCCAGTTCCTGTTAAATTAATAGATTCACGTTCTGGCATATCCACAACCTCATAAGTCATAGCAACCAGATGACGGCATGGCAACACAGCAGCTGCAGCCACTGTACATGAGAAAAATCAGAGCCTAGCGTCTCTGGAGGGAAAACAGAAATGGGCTCTACAGTTGCCAGCTTCTATGGGATTGGCTGAGGGGAGGTGGACATGGGGGGGCAGCCATAAGTAGATGCCTGCCCTCGTAAGGGATGAAGGAGTATAATATCTTTCCTGCTTCCTAAAACTTTGTTTTGTGTTTTTAAAGTAAATAATTAGCTCCAGTCAGAGAGGAAATGATGCTGAGAGAAAGATAACCACCACGTGGACAGAATGTTCTTTGTAGCCCTGCAAGCAGTGTGGAGGTGATTCTTACCAGAGATAGTTCACGGCTTGCTCTTGGACTGTAGGACCACAAGCCTACATTTGGACTCTCACTGAAATCACCTATCCCTTCTGGCTGCCAGCGTTGAAGTCCTGTCTTTCAAGCTCCCCTTCCAGGACTAGGGCCTGACTCCACAGTCACTGGTTGTGCCAGAGCCTTGGGGATCAGGGCAGATGTCCTGAGGAGGAGGAAGAGGGTACCTGGACAGATGTCAATCCTTGTGACACAAAGACATCTGCACATACTATCAGGTTGATGGCATCCAATACCAGGGCTGCCAGGGACAGAGCAGCAATACACACCCTCTGACCTAGTTTAAATTCAAGGATGACCCTTATTCTGCGGAAGCGGTAAGGTCTGGGTCTTCTGTTCTTAGGATTTACATGTTACTCTTAGATCTGGTCCAGGACACTGCCTCTTTCTCCATGTTCTGCTTTCCAGGTGAGGGAGCAGGAAGTCTGTGTGGGGTTGTCATCGGGTCCACAATGAGTTGCTTCTCTTTTTCCTGTGCATTAGTTATCGATGCCTGTGTAACAAATTACTCCAAAACACAGCAGCTTGAGACAACAAATATTTATCATCTAACAGTTTCTTTGGGTCAGGAATCCAGGCAGCTTAGCTGGATGCCTCTGCTACCAGGGCTCTCATGAGGCAGCTGTTGGCTGGGGTTGGCGGTCTCATCTGAAGCCTTGATTGGCATGGGGGAAGGGGGAGGTATGCCTTTCCAAGCTAACTCACGTGGTTGTTGGCAGGTCTCGATCCCGGTCTACAGGGCTGCCTTAGGACATGGCAGGTAGCTTCCCCTACAGTGAGTGATCCAAGAAAGAGCAAGAAAGAAATAGAGCACCCAAGATGGAAGCCACATTAGGTTTTTTATAACCTAATCTCAGCAGTGACATCACATGACTTCTGCCATATGCTATTTGTTAGAATTGAGTCAATTAGTCCAGCCCACACTCAAGAAGAGGAAATTATATAGGGCATGAATACCAGGAGGAAGGGGACCACTATTAGCTGGGGGCTGTCTTCAAGTGTGCCTACCACAGGTTCTACACTTTGTGGAACTCCAGCAAATGCCACCCTACACAGAGAAAAAGCAATGTGTGTCTGTGCATACATAAATATCAGGCCTTCAAACATTTACATCGTCTGCTAATTATTCCTGGGCATGCAGAAATACTGAATATTCATGAAATTGTGACAGAATTCAGAATCACAGTAGTGAACAAAGAAATATTCTGCTCTTGTCCTAGCAAATATGGAGTATCACATGATTGTTTTTAGAAGTATATTCTCTCTATTCCTCTTGATTATGGCATTCCTTGCCTTAAGCGGAATGCATTAAGGAATTACTTCTATTTCAAAATTGAAATGGACAATCCCTCCACCACCAGCCCACAATAGGGTGATGTCATAAAAATTTCAGAGAATTATAATTATTGAGAGTATAATAATGCACTTATTTCTCAAAACAATGTTATTTTTCTTACATGATACATCTTGTATTTATAATGTGCCATTAATAATGTCTCAGTAGAAATCATAACTGTGCATAAAGGGCTGCAATGTGGGGGATTTCATGTTGCTAGGAGAGCTTCTATCTTCATACTCCTGGGTAAGTCTGCGTTTGTGGCTTCCCATTAGGTATTAACACAGACCGGGGATCATTTCTCAGATGTTACTTTCTATCAATTTTACATCCACCTTTCTGGACAAAGCCTTCACTCAACTCTGCGGTTTCCTGTGCTTTAATAAAAAGATGAAGCATTAGAACGGGAGATTCTGTGATCTGGCCAATGTGCTTGTAGAAGCAGTATTTGGGGAAAAAGAGAAAATTGTTGAGCCCTAACTGACGCTTTTGAACCACCTTTGAAAAGGTCCCTGTTTTCACAACAAGCTACAACGAAGCTAACGTTACTGTTACGAAAGCCCTCCACTGAAGTTTCAAATGTCTGCTTTTTTTTTTCTCCCTCAACCACAGCAAAGGCTAATCCGTTTTTTTTCCAGCTTTACCGGATCAGGAATCTTTCCCGAAAGACTGCTGTTTAACTATTTGTTGCTCTTTATCAGAAACCAAAAAGATGGCTTTTTGTTTTTGTAGTTTTGAATAGGGTGAGCAAATTTATTTTGGGCAACGATAAATTTCAGAATTACTACTGCCTGAAGCTCCTTTTGTCAGGACTCCACCCTACCCTCCAAGTCACTTTTGGTCCGTGACGAAATACGGAATGCATCAGGCCCCAAAGAGACCTGTGAGTTGACTGTAAAGGAGGAGGTGGAAATCGCGGGGGAGGATTAGAACAGAAACTATTTTTCAGCCCCAACTTGGGCGCTGAAATAGCCCCCTGAAGTCATAAACGCTGAACGTCCTGTGCCCTTATAATCAGTGGAAATGACGAAGGACAAGTGTGCAGATCTTTTGAGGGAATGTGGGAAGAGGAGACCCGCGTTTTAAGGCCCAGCTTAGGCATTATTTGGTGGGGGAAAAAAACAAAAATAAAGCAAAAACAAACACAGAGCACTGTGCTTTCCAGCAGGACCTTCCAGCAGCAACACCAAACTGGAAAACTTTCTCCTTCCCCATCCTTTGTTTTTCCCGGAACCCCAGCTCTGGGTCCCTGAACCCCAACACCATCTTCCAGATCCAGCCTGAGAGCAGCCTCGACCGCACTTCTTCGGCGCGGAAACCACCCTGCTGGAGCGAGCCTCCCCCAGAGGGGTGCAGGCTCAGCGGACTGCAGCCCGCTTCCCCGCGCAGCCGAGGGCGCGCAGAGCCGGGGGCGCGGGCGGCTGCAGGGCCCAGCGCGCCACCGCGCGAGCTGCTGGGTCACGGCCCGGGCCGCGCCACCCGTTCAGCGAGGAAGTGACGACTGCGCCGTCCCGAGAGCAACAAAGTTTGAGTCTGCGGGCCGTGCTCGCCTGCGCCCCTCTCCCCGCGCCCCTACGAGCGGCCTCGGGATCCAGCGCGCAGGTGAGCCGCGGAGCTCGGCAGCCCCTCCGCAGCCGGGGCGCCGACGCGGTGCCCGGAAACGTTCGGGGCAGGGCCTTGGCCGCGCGGGCGGGGATGTGGCGGGACGGGTAGGGCCGGTTGCGCTGGGCTTGCGTGCGAGGGGCGCTGCAGGGAGGGAGCTCGGCGGCCGGGATCCGGCCCCCGGGCTGCGCCCCTGTGGTCGCCGATTTGCCGCGGGACTTAAACCAGCCAGGGCTGCAGCCGGGCCGCTCCGGGCGCCGTTGGCTAGCGGAGGGGTGCAGGGAAGGGGCCTCCCGTGTCCTGCGTCCGAGGCTAGTCCTCCGCCCGACGCCCCCCATCGCGACAGGCTGGGCGCAGCAGTCCCCCAGTTCCCGCCCGGTGCTTCCCAAGGAAGCGTGCTCTTCCTCTTCGTAGCCCTCGCCGAGGTCGCAGGAAGGAAGTTAAAGGAACTTTCCCCCCATTTTTCTTAGCTTGGCCTGACAATGACGAAGAGCAGAGCAACTCGGAAGTTTGGGAAAACAACCCTACGCATTTCTAAAATGCAAAACTAGAATTGCCCCTAAGCCCCCTTTGAACAAATCCCTCTGACTCCCCCACCCTTTCTCCTCGCACACCACGTCCCGAGCCTGACAGTAATCACTAAGGCCTAACACTTTGCAATTTAGCCATAAAAGCTGTCAGCGCACCCACCTACATATGTGAGTGTTTTCTATATAAAACTCCAAAACCCGCTTCCAGTGGACTCTTTGAGGCATCTCGCTCTTCTCTGTTTTCGAAAACTGCTAGGGCTGCAGGAATGTGCTTGGCAACTTTGATGGTGGTTCCCGCCGCCCTCGGTAGCCTCGTGGAGCAGGGTTTTTTTTTTTTTTTTTTTTTTTGTTTTTTTTTAAGAACAGCTGAGAAGTTTATGACATCCCTGCATAGTAACTTGGGACTGGCGGGCCGGGCGGGTGGCGCCCTAGTTCCCTGGCTTGGAGTCTTCAACTGTAGCAGCAGCAGCAGCCGCGGCGGCGGCGGCGGGGACGCGTTGGTGTGTGCTGGAATGTACGTCCGTGCCGTGGAGACTCCTTTGACATGGGACGTCTAGAAGTTGAATGGTGCAGTTCCTAGCAGCAGCTTCCTGGCGGCCTGTAATTACAGCGTGATTGCACAGTCAGGCATTGTTGGCGTGGATGTTTATACACAGGCTATTGTGCAAGATCTCGGGGGCAGAGAACAAAATGCAGATTTGCATTGCAGATGCCCAGGACAGATCTGGGTCTGAGCTGCAGTCACCAAGTTCTTTTTGGCCTTTCACCTTAGCTAGGTGATTTATTTCCTCGTTTCTCCCTAAAACTCGGACAATTTGCCAAACGCCAGAGAAGTGAAGTGGATCCGGGAGGGCAGGATCCTTTCACTTCCACCTCAGGCAGCCTGAAAACTATCCCAGGAACTGTACCCTTATTTGTGCCTGTAGAAAATGTGGGATGATGTCAGCAGGAAAAGGAGATGGGAGATGGCTATCAACATCCCTAAACGGGAAAGCAGTTTGAATTAGCAAAATTGCATGGCGGCTGGATTGGGGCCTGGTTGCAAAGAGGACACGTCAGACGTGTGACTGTGCTGGTGAGCTAGACTTTGAGCCTTGAAATGTCAGCTGCAGAAACTTAGTAGGTGGGTCCTAATTCCTTCATTGTGTTCTGGGCAAAGGGAAGAGTGCTGGGGCTCTAGGCTGCGTGTCTGTGCCAGTGTCTGGGCAAGGGTCCGAGGGGGCGGGGGTGGGGGGGAGGCAGAGGAGTGACTCATGTTCATTTTCTCCAGAGGAACTCCCCCACCCCCTTCCTGAGCAAGGCCTGCTGCACAGACCAGGGTGGGTGTCCTCACACCTCCTGAACTGCTGTGCTGCAGGAAGGGAGCTAAGCCTTCAAGTGTGGAAAGAAGGCAAACAGGTTCTCCTTGAGGGCCTCAGAGGTGGCTAACTGTAGTAGAGGGATTTAAAACACAGTCAGGGCTTCCCTGGTGGCGCAGTGGTTGAGAGTCCGCCTGCCGATGCAGGGGACACGGGTTTGTGCCCCGGTCCGGGAAGATCCCACATGCCGCGGAGTGGCTGGGCCTGTGAGCCATGGCCGCTGAGCCTGCGCGTCCAGGAGCCTGTGCTCCGCACGGGAGAGGCCACAACAGTGGGAGGCCCGCGTACCGAAAAAAAAAAAAAAGTGATTAAAACACAGTCAAAAACATGTACAGGATGCGTGCTGGGTCATTCTTCTCACATGCCAAATCTCAGTCCCCTCTTTCCCTGCCCTAGGTAGAGACTCTGCCAGGGTAGCACTCAGCCCTGCTAAGGGGACTGTGTGACTCGGCAGCAGGTACCGATGGCCTGGCACACCAGAGCTTCCCCATGCCTGGCCTTCTCCCCAGCCTAGTAACTGAGTTTCACCTGGTGGGAAAATGCTGTTTTGCAACCTCATGCCAGCTGCGTGTCACGGGCACAGTGACCATTTGTCAAACCAAAACATTAGGGCATAATCCCTGGCAGACACCTATGTGTTTCCAGAGACTCAAGGAAAAGCATGTGAAATCAGGACGTTTCTGGAAAGTCTGGGACTTCAGACACAGTTGCCACAGGGGAATGAGGGTTAGAGCAAACACACCACAGAAGTAGGAGTTCCCATGAGTTGCACAACCCCTTGTTTTGGGTACATTTGGGTTTTCACTGAACTTGACTGTCAAGGTCCTGGTCAGCTGTATCACCTGACCATGGCTGCTTTAGTAAGAGCCTACCGGTACCCAGAACTAGTCTAGAGGGGCGGGGAGGGGAGCATTCCCTTCTGACTCCAGCGGAAAGACAGCTTTGAGTTTGCAATCCTTTGTGTTCATGTAGACCGTGCAGAGACTAAAAGTGCCCAAAGGCCCCAGGGAGTGTGGGCAGGAGAGCACAGGAGAGGGACCCCTAGCAAAGGCCAAAGAAGGAAGGACTCAGACCCCTCCCCCCGCCCCCCAGAATTGTGGAGCCACCTGGAGCAGTTGCCCGTCCGTGTCATCAGTTCAGCCTGGCTGATTTTTGTGCATAACTCATGCATGCCCTTCCCCTGGCTTGCTCAGCTTTGCCTCTGTATTCACAGAACTTGCCCTGCAGTTGTACCCAGCCCAGTTTAAGACCGGAAATTTAATCCTGACTTCCTCTTCCACCTTACATAAATGCTGATTTATGGCCTAAAGTTACTGCCCAGTTCATGGCCCCAGAGCAGCCCTGCCCACTGCCTCACTATGCACAAGTAGGAACAATATTGAAAAAGCTCTGAATCAAAACGTGACAGATTTTTAAAAATCATTTTATTGTTTTAAGAGGAGAAACTATTTGGGTAGTTAGGAAGCTCCCAGCAACTTTGACAAAAACTCCGAGGCTCCACTGAGAGAGGCAGATGGCAAAGTCCTCTGCAAGAGGATGGTCTTAGTATGGAGGCCTTTTATGCTCTCCGGGCCCAGTATTTATATTTCTGTTCATCTGCCTCCTCCCAGCTGCCTCCCTACACCGCAATTCCGTGTTTTGACATCACAACTAACCTCCCCAAAAGGAGGCAGAACACCTCCAGCCAAAAGAGGGCATTCCAGACTCTGAAGAAAGTGCTGCAGTTTTCCAGATGCCCGGCAGTTCTGTCCTGCAAATTTGTTTCCTTCTTTAAAATGAGCCCGCCTTCATTTCTCATTCTCACTGAAGCATCTCTTTGTGAGACCCTTAAACCTTTTTTTTTTCTTTGTCTACATGACACAGGGCAGTGCTTTACGACTTTCTCTCTCAAGTGCCACTTGAAATACACACAGGTCTTTGAAAAAGGCTGGGATAAAGGGTTCCTCTGTAATCTCACTTAAAATGCCTGTTTGCAAGGGTCAGCCTCCTGCTCAGCAACCTGCAGTGGCTCCCCACTGTCTGCACAGTAAGGATCAAACTTCTAGGATGGCAGTCAGGCCCTCCTACACAGGGGTCTGGCCTCCACTGCTCTCCTGCCCTAGCCCTTTGCTCTGACCTGGTGACCCACTCTGTGTGTTTGTCCAAACTGCTTGTGGCAAGCATTCCTACCTTTCATGCTTCCCCGGAAGTCTGGAATGCCTCGTCTTTCCTCTCTCCTACTTGGCTCAGTCTTGCTCTCCTTTTTAGCCCTATTCATGTTCCCCTCCTTAAGAATGTCCCCTGTTCCACCCTGTGGGCCTCTCCCTGGAACTCCAGTAACATCCACTGGGGACCCCTGATGAAGAAACCTTGAAACTTGGTCTAAAGGATTTTCAACTTCCCTTTGGACCATAGCTCCGATCATACCCTTCATTTAGCTTCTTAAATGTGCTTTTGGGTGGATCAGTGTTATCACTTTTCAACTAAACTGGAAGTCCTTGTTTTATATATCTTCGTATTCCCAGCCCTGGGGTTCCTGGTGAATGTTGGATGATGAGGATGATGGTGATGATGATGAGGATGCAGCAGATGCAGTGGCCTTCAGATATTGTTGGCTGTGCATAGGCACACACCCAAGCCAAGCACCAAGGACCATTGTTCCCAGTCTTTTTTTTTTGGCGGGGGCGGGGGGGGGATATGTATTTATTGATTTATTAACATCTTTATTGGAGTTTAGTTTCTGCTGTATCACACAGTGAGTCAGCTATACGTATACATATATCCCAGTTGGTTCCCAGTCTTTATTCTGAACATTTACCCAGCCCTGCCTCCTTCTGCCTGTTGGCCTCTCTCTGGTGCCTCCTAGCTTTGTTTTACCTCTTGTTCAGCTTCTTTTCCAGCACCTCTTCCCCCTGGTTGCCAGACAGTGTCTGTCCAGCTTCAGCACTGGCTCCTCCTTGTCTTGAAATGGGCCTAGTTGATCTGCCCCAGGATGTCCTAAGCCTGAGCACTGGCTCTGTGGGGAGAGCATCCATTACCTGGGTTCCTCCAAGGGAACCAGGCTGATAGAAGGAGGTAGGGCCAACTGTCAGACACACTTGTGAGGAAGGCAAAGAGATGCTTCCTGGTTGACCATAGCTTTGATTTGCCCAAATAGGTATTGACTTATAAAACTAGGCTAAACTATAAAACTGAGTCTTGGGGAGATCCTTGCTAAGCCCTAACATCAGGTTTAACTAGGAGGATTCTGTTGTCTCCACCCAGTTCTCATGCTAGTCATCTCAACCTTGCCATATAAGCTAGATTCTTTCTTTTTTAACTGAGATATAATTCACATGCCATAAAATGCACCCTATACACTAAATTCCTTAAAAAAGATTTTTTAAAAATAAAATCGGTAGATTCTTTTTCCCCCAGTTTTCTTCTCAAAAAGGTAATATACAACCCAAATGCCCATCAACAAATGAATGGATAAAGATGTGGTATATGCATACAATGGAATATTACTCAGCCATAAAAAAGAATGAAATTCTGCCATTTGCAGCAACATGGATGGACCTAGAGAATATTATGCTCAGTGAAATCACTCTGGCAGAGAAGAACAAATACTGTAGGATACCACTTATATATGGAATATGAAAAATAATACAAATGAGGTATATGCAAAACAAAAACAGACTCACAGATATAGAAAACAAACTAGTGGTTACCAAAGGGGAGAGGAAAGTGAGGGGGACAAGTTAGGGGTATGGGATTAAGAGATATAAACCACTATGTATGAAATAGATAAGCAACAGGGATATATTATATAGCACAGGGAACTATAGCTGTTATCTTGTAATAACTTAATGGAGTATAATCTGTAAAAATACTGAATCAGTATGCTATACACCTGAAATTAATAAAATACTGTAAATCAACTATACTTCAAATTTAAAAAAACAGGTAATACATACCTGTAGCTCAAAATTCAAAAGATGAAAGTTATAGTGTAAAGTAAGTCTCAAAAATAATTTCAATATAGACAATAGATTACTATACAGATATATACGTACGTATAAAAATGCAATGGAATTAGAAAAATAAATGTGTATTTTAACCTTGAGGGAAGGAAGACCTTCTTAAGAAAGAGACAAAACAGAACTCATAAGAAAATACTGATAAATTTGATAACATAATCCTTTGAAAAAATAAATTTTCCATCCTCTATTGTTTCCCATTTCTTCATTCTGTCAGTATCCCTGTCTTAGGCAACTACAATTTGTCATTCTTCAGCTATGCTTCCAGATGTAGCTTTTGCACATAGAAGAAAGTGTGAATCTATAAACAAATGCTGGCATACTCTACAAAGCATTCTGCATTCTGTGTTTTTCATTTTTAATGTGTCTTGGAAGTTATTCTATATCAGTGCTCATAGAGCCACCTCATTTTTTCCATTGGCTAAATTGTATTCCACTGTATGAAAATGCCATCATTTATTTAACTAGTCTACTACTGAAGAACGTTTGGGTTGTTCCCAGTCTTTTGCTATTACATACAATGTTGCAGTCAATATGTTGAATTCACTTTTAATTGAAAATTCTTGATGAACATAAAAGGGGTGAAACTGGGATTTACCTAGAAAACTATTTCTGAAAAATTATGCATAAACTGCACTTAGTAAACCAATATTGTCTAGAATCTGCTGTTTCACAAAATAATCAATTTTTAGAACTGTAGAACCTTCTATAACTTTTAGGACCTTAGGGACTGCTATCATCCCGCCTCTCTTTTTGTTTTTTGTTGGACTTTTTTGGCTGCATTGGGTTTTTGTTGCTGCACGGGTTTTTCTCTAGTTGCGGAGAGCGGGGGCTACTCTTCCTTGCGGTGCATGGGCTTCTCACTGCAGTGGCCTCTCTTGTTGAGGAGCACGGGCTCTAGGTGCGCGGGCTTCAGTAGTTGTGGTGCACGGCCTTAGTTGCTTCGCGGTGGGATCTTCCCGGACCAGGGATCGAACTCGTGTCCCCTGCATTGGCAGGTGGATTCTTAACCACTGTGCCACCAGGGAAGTCCCCTGCCTCTGTTTTATAGTAATTGCAGTAACAGCATCTCAGAGAATTTAAATCTGGGAAGGGAACCTACAGTAACTCACTTTTAACTAAGGGTCAGAGACGATAATTGACATCTCTAAGGTCGCACAGCTGCAGAATGGAAGAGTCAGGCACAAACCCCACATTCCATTTCTTTTCACCATCTTGCATTGATCATCTTAGTCATCATAGTCATCAGTTCCAGACTATTTGTAAACCAAGGATTTTGTTTACAATTCCATCTCTTTAGTTTCCTTAAGGCAGTACACAAAGATTTAAAAAGAAGAAACTTGACAAAAAACAAAACCAAAAACCAGGGCTGGAGTGAGGTCTTTAAGAAGAGGGGTGCTAGAAGGCCCAGGAACACAGACTCAGCACCCCTTGGGCAGCCAGTTAACACAAGGCTGATTGTCCTCACTGGGCATTTACAGAACAGCTGCAGTGCTCTCAACACTGCATGTGGCACAACAAGGGGTGCAAAGCAGGGTCTCACTTGCCCCTTCTCTCCAGGAGGCTGACAGTCAGCTTCTGAGATAGGTTGTAGTCAGAGGGAAAAACAGACTCAGGGTGGATTAGTCACTTAAGAACGGAATTTGGTGAAGTTGCATTTTCTGGGGGTCAGGTTCTAAAGTCAGTGTGTAAAGTGAAAAATAAGAATATAATCAAGATTAACCTTGAAGGTCCCTTAGGAGGGCACCAGGTAGGCGGCAGACATACTGGCTCTTGATACTTAAATTCATCTTAGGCTGTTCCTCTAGTTCTGGAAGAAGTTGCAGTTTCCAAGGTCAAGCAGCAGATGAAGTGTGTTGAATTTGGGGGCTCTGTAGTATGAAATATGTGTGTGTTCAAATACTACAGTGTCACTCAGCATGCCGAGATACTTATACTGTGATATTCCGCAGGCAGCAGGCAGCAGGCTCAGGGCTCTTAGCCCATGCTCACCCCTGAATAGACGGCAGGTTTATAAGTTAGGAAATAACCATAGGACGTTAAGCAAAAAAGGCTCTTCGAACAGGTGAGCAGGGTGTAAAGGAGAAATCCGTGGAGTGGGTTTTAACTGCAGGATTGCAGAGGAAGGACTTATGCTTGGGGTGACCTGTCATTGCTGTGGGGCTGGGGCAAGGGCAGTGCCGCGTGGAGCAGACACTTTTCTCTGCTCTAAGGCCCTAGCCCTCCACATCTGCTCTCCTTCTCTCCCCTTCCCCTGCCTCCCTTCCCCACCCTCCCTATTGCAGGCCATTGTAAGGGGCCTGCAAGGAATCTACCTCATGAGTCTGTGTCTACTTCCTCTGTGGCCTCCCAGTAGCATGTGCTTCGGGACAACTTAGGAGCCAAATCCACTCCCCGATCCCCACTTCCACTTGCACTAGAGGTGGGGAAAGGCTCAGGATTTCCTCCAAGGAGGCTGTGCTGACCTACCCAGCTGGCATTTAGGATCTGAATTCCCAGTTATGGAGAAAAAGAAACCTGGCCACAGCAGTAGCAGTGGAACCCTGCCCATCATTGTTTATAGAGTGCTTTCCCCCACATTCTTCCTTCTTTTACTCACTCATGCTATATGCATTTATTGAGTCCCTACTGTGTGCTTAGCTCTGTGCTAGGTACTGGGGATGCCTCCCCCTTCAAGGTGTTCACAGTCTGTGAGGGAGACAGACACACACAAAAGCCAAGAGCCATTAGTGCCACGGATGTCAATGTGAAACTATTCAGGGGTCTGCAGGGCTCAGAGGAGGGACAGGTCGTTTCTGCCAGGCCAGAGGAGAGAGGACCGTTAGGAAAGGTCTAGGACGGCCCCAGTGCCTTGCATGGTCCCTGTGCTCAGGGAAGCCTGGGGAATTAATGAATAAGAGGCTTTCTGAAGAAGGTGGTGTTTGAGCTGAGTCCTGAGAAAAGAGTAGGTGTCCACCAGGTGGCAAAGGGGGTCAGGGCATTCTAGGCACAGGGAGCAGCTCAGGCAGGGCCTGGAGTGGAGGCGTGAGACAACACGGTCTTCTCCGGCAACCGCAAGCAGCGGGTGTGATGGAGCACTTGTAGGAGGGGTTGCAGAAAGGGACAGGCAGGGGCCAGGTCACGGGCCAGCCATTTGTGTCAGCGGAGAGATTTAGACCTTACTCTGAGGGCAGTGGGAAGCCACTGAGGACTGATTGTATGTGTGTGTGTGTGTGTGTGTGTGTGTGTGTGTGTGTGTGTGAGGGAGAGAGAGGATCAGATTTTCTTTTTAAAAGGTCACTCACTGTGATGTGGAGGATTGACTGGAGCTGGGGGAAAATGGGCAGTAAAGAGACCAGTGAGGAGGTCATTGCAGGAGGTCACTGTGGTCCCTGGGGCGAGACGGAGGAGTCTGAGCCAGAGCGGCGGGGGAGGGAGAAGCTGGATTAGGAAGGTGTCGAGGGAGTTGGGTTGACAGGCCTTGAGGACCAACGAAATGAATAGAGCAAGGGAGAAGCTGAAGTGTTTCCTTAGGTTTCTGCTTGAAACAAAGAAGGAGGAGCAGCTTTTAGGGAAGAGACGAGTCTAATTTTGTACATGTTGAGTTGGAGGTGCCTCTGGGACATCCAAGAAAGCAGTTCTAGTGAGCAGTTGGACATGTGGGTCTGGGGCAGGAGATTCCCCCAAGGGATGGCAATGGGCGGCATTGCCCCCTCCACGAACTCTAACCAAGCTACCCCAAATAAACGTCATTTAAGTAAAAATGATTACTTACTGTGCAGCTACAGCTTCAAGACAAGTTCCAGACAAACCCGATTACCTCCCAGTAGCCCCCTCTGTCTGTCAGACACTCTGAAACAGACACTTGGGAATCACCAGAACACAGAAGGTGGTTGGAGCTAGGGAAGCTGATGGCATCACCCATGGAGAGCATGCAGTAGGAAGCAAGGGGATCACCGTTTAAGGGGTGCGGTACTAGGCAAGTCAGCAACAGAGACCAGGAAGGAACCAATGGTGAGGAAGGAAGAAAACCAGGAGAGCATGATGTCATAGATGTCAAAGGAGGAGGGAGCTTTGCATTGGCCCGTGGTTTTGTGCACCTAGTACAGCACATGGCACATGGAAAGTTTTCCATAAGTCTTTATTAAATTGAGCTGAAATTGATCAACTGTTAATCATTGGGGATGTCAAGAAAGAGAGGGCTGAAAAGAATGATTGACTTAGGAATTAGAAGGTTCCTGGGTCTTTGCCATGGGTGGGGACTTCTCATTTGATTTAACCTCTCTGAGAAATAGGTGGTGCAGGTATCACCAGGTGCCCCAGGGTTGGAGTGACATGTGCAAGTTCTAGAATGCAGGTTTTTTGACTCCAAGTCCACCTTTCCCTGAACTGATGGGGAAATAGGGAAGAGTCCAAGGGAGTGATAATGCTTTTAATTTCTGATATTAATGCCCCAAATTGGGACATCTGGTTAGAACCAGGGGCAGGATAAATTGTTATATTCAGCATTTACGTCATTTGTTCATATTTGCGATTATTAGGTGGCTGTGATCCTCTCAGAAGTGTGAGTATTTAGATGAGACTCTTTTCCCGGAGGGAAAGCTAGAAGCTTGAGCCTAGGTGTCGTCTCGGGGGGGTGGGGGGCAGTGCAGAGGAGCCAGTGTAGAGGTAGAAGGCCATGCTGGGGTCGTCTAGGTCTTTGGTCTGCAAACAGCAGAAGCTGACTCTGGCTAAATTAATGAGAAAAAGAATGTACTGGAAGGATATCTGGTGACTCACTGAATGTCCTGGAAATCCGGAGACTGAGGCTCAGAAATCAATCAGGACCTGTGGGACGTTGGGTAGCTGAAACCAAAGACAAGGTGATGATGCCATTGGCCTGGCATCACTGCTGCCTGCTAACCTGACTGCTGCCATCACCTCCAGAAGGAATTTTGAACTCTCCCTGATTCTTTGTGTCACTCAATCCACAGGCAGACCCCAGGCTGAGCATCTGGTTGGCCAGCTTAGGTCACATGCTCATGTTCTCACAGATTCTGGAGGTTACAGCTTCCCCAGTTGCAGGTGGAACTCTCCCTCCCACAAGGACTCACAATGCCAGGTTCCTCAAACCTGGGGACAGGTATGCATGCCAGGTGGACAAGTGTCCACTATAGAAGCCAGAGCCCGTTCTAGCCCTCAGACTGGGATGACTGGGCAGTGCTGGACATGAGGTGGAGATGGGGCATCCCCCATAGGCCACTGAAAATATCCACATTTTGATCTTAATCTTTTTGGATATCTTTCTGAATCCTTTAGGCTCCAGCTAAACTTTAGGATTCTTTTTTTTTTTTTAAATAAATTTATTTATTTATTTATGGCTGCGTTGGGTCTTCGCTGCTGCGCGTAGGCTTTCTCTCGTTGCGGCGAGCGGGGGCTACTCTTCATTGCGGCGCGTGGGCTTCTCATTGCAGTGGCTTCTCTTGCTGCGGAGCACAGGCTCTAGGCACGTGGGCTTCAGTAGTTGCAGCACGTGGGCTCAGTAGTTGTGGCCCGTGGGCTCTAGAGTGCAGGCTCAGTCGTTGTGGCGCACGGGCTTAGTTGCTCCATGGCATTGGGATCTTCCCGGACCAGGGCTCGAACCTGTGTCCCTTGCATTGGCAGGCGGATTCTTAGCCACTGAGCCACCACGGAAGTCCTAGGATTCTTATATGCTCTGGAGATCTGAGCATTTCATTAGCAGTTGGATTTTTCCTCTGGAATTTGAAGGATTCCAGTGGAAAAGAGAGCTCATCCTAGCATCTGGATCCTCCCTGCACATTTGATTCCACTTGGAAAACTTCAGCGCTGCCTTGTAAGGACAGAGGCCAGAGCTTGGCTCTCTCTGGCTAAAAGGCAGCTACAGTACAAATTCTGTTTCTCCTCTGCGGTTGGGCGAGACCCACAGGGCCGTGAGGTGTTTGGGAGGTGCTGCCTTGCTTTTGACTGGGGTTTGGCTTCAGGCTTGGTGCCGAAGTTGTCCAAAGTGACAGGAGTAGGCTCTTCTCACGTCCTAAAGATGTCAACCTGGTGGAGATGTCCTATCCAATATCCTGCCTGAGAGAGAGCTAAAGGAGGTAGGGCTTCATCTGCCTGGGGCTGTCAGCATTGCCAGTTGCATCCCTGCCCAGTTTCCTCATCCAAACAAGAGGGTGTTTGTTCGGTGAGCACCAGCTCCCTTCTTGCCCTCAGATCCTCTGGTTATGGCTCTTTGACATCAGGGCACCCTGACTGAAATCTTGGCCATTCAGTTCCAATAACCTTAGACGAAGGAATTAATTTGCTTTAAAGAGAAAAATGCGGTTTTGAACTTCTGGACTCATGGCTGTGGTGGCTAGCAGCATTTCGAGGGTCTTTTCCACTGATGCCTGTTAGTGGGGAGTTGCTGCCTCCACGAAGCTGGGTGTGTCAAGGGCTGGGTTCTTGCACCCCGGACTGGAGGTGATTCCTGAGGCTGAGGCCTGCTCACCAATGTGGGGTCAGGGTGACCCCCGGGAAGGACGGAGCAAGAGTGTTCCTAGCCAGTGTTGGCTCTGGCACAGTTTGCACTGATTTGCCCATTTTTGTCCAGATGACATAGAATCGTGTTGAGAACAACACGGAAGCAGAAAAGAAGTCTTGGAAGGATCTGAGCTATTTTTACTGAAACACAGCTTTGATCACGTCACCCCTCTTAAAAACCTTTGAGGGCTGCCCAAGTCCTGCAGGAGGAACCTCACATTCCTCAGAAAGGCCCCCAAGGCCCTGAAAGCCCCAGCCCACCTCTCCACCTCCTCTCCTGCCTCTCCCCTTTCCCTAGCGCCGCCCTCTATGTTCTCTCTGCTCCCCCGCGCTCCTCCAGGCCTCTGCGCCTTGTGCATTGTTGTTCCCCCTGCCTGGAGCCGTCCTCCCTGCCCTTTTCCTGGCAGAGGCCCACAGAACCGGCCAGAAGTCACCTGCTTCCTTGCTGCCTTCCTGAGCTGCCACCTTAGCGTTTCTGCAATCGAGCTTCCCCACAGGAGGACGCTGGCATCAACTGCAGGTGTGCCTGGCTCCTCCCTGGCCTAGCACTGTGCCTGGCACACAGTAGGTGTCCCGGGATGGGACCAGAAGGGCGGCCTGAGGGGATGTGAGGGCGTAGGGGCAGGCCCAGGACCTGGCCTCGGTCAGGGGGCACGTGTGATTGGTGAGTTGACAGCCTCCCTTTGCACCTGCTGGTGGAGCTGCTGCCTTGGTGGCTTTGCTGTTTCTCTGAACCTGAGGGAGACCCTGGTGAGGGTGGGAAGGGGATAGGGCCACAAAGCCCAGCACCTGGGTCCCCCTCACCCTGAGGAGGCATCTATCGTGAGGAGCTGGTTTAAAGGTGGCAGAGACTTTACTCCCCATCAGCGCAACCCCTGAAGAGGGCTAAACACCAGCTGCCCTTGGAGGACCCCTTAGTGTCCATGCCTGGCACTGTCTGCTGGCTTTGCACAGAGAAGGAAGTAGGGAGAACGAGTCAGCACACCATGAGAGGAGGCACTGAGGCTCTAAGATGGAAAGCCCTGTTCAGCTGAGTGACCGTCAGGACAGGCTGTGGCTCTTTCTGTTGGAGGAAGAGGGGCGCCCACCTGACAATGACTGCAGGATGCAGCAGGAGCCCCAGAGCAGGCACTTGGGGTCTCAGTTTGTCTATAAAATGAGACACTTACACCACATGTGGTTCTTTTCCTGCTCAGAAATTCCCCAAGCCTGTGAACGGAGCCTGGCAGGTGGTGTCTTTATGGTGCCTCACAGTGGGACCTGTGTTACCTCACAAGAACCTTCCTGGTGTGGAATAGTTATCCAGGGTCTGCATGCCACCTAGAGAGAGCTGTGGAGGAGCATATTTCCCACCGTACCTGATGAGGTGGACTTTCTTTCTTAAGAGATTTTCTTTCTCAAAGTTGAACCCGCACATGCATGGGCCTACTGGACCGCTGGTGACTGCATCGCCTCTGTTGTTTGCAAAATATGTTTCCAGACCTGGAATCACATCGTATTTCTAAGATCTCTTTTAGGAACCCATTGAAGTGTGTCTTTGTTCTTGGCCCTTGGAAGATCAACTCAGAGGAAACTTGAGTGGTGGGGTGGGTTTGATGTCCTAGGGAGGTGTTGGCCCGTTTTGGGAGGGATCTGTTTTGGGATCTGCCTTTATTTCTGCCTCCAGGGGGCCTGCTCCCTCCTCCTGTCCAGCTCAGTCCTCCACCCTCCTACTCACATCTCTGTCCTCCGTCCTCATCCCTCCCCAGCAAATCAATGGAGCTACCTCCGAGCCATCCTACCTTGCTTGGTAGGACTGGGAGGTGTCAGGAAAACTACTTTGGAAAAAGATAGTCCAGGTAACTCACATAGAACAATATATTTTTTAAATGTAAAACTTGAAGCTATAAAAAAGGTTAATTTCCGGGCTTCCCTGGTGGCGCAGTGGTTGAGAGTCCGCCTGCCGATGCAGGGGACATGGGTTCGTGCCCCGGTCCGGGAAGATCCCGCATGCCGCGGAGCGGCTGGGCCCGTGAGCCATGGCCGCTGAACCTGCGCGTCTGGAGCCTGTGCTCCACAATGGGAGAGGCCACAACAGTGAGAGGCCCGCATACCGCAAAAAAAAAAAAGTGAATTTCCTTTTACGTACTAGTATTACTCTTGGGAATTTATTCTAAGGAAATAATTCTAGAAAGGAAAAGAGCTATACGCACAAAGATATTTATAGCAACGTTGTTTAAAATAGCAAAAAACTGTAAACAGCCTGAGTGTTCCACATGGCTATATAATTTGTGATACCTAGACTCAGTGGAATATTGTGCCACTGTTAAATTAATATGAAGATGATATTAATTCATGTGGAAGTGCCGAAGAATTTTGGTGAAAAAGTGGCTTCTGTTTTAACAGGCAAATTGCACATACACTTGATGAGTGCATAAAAACTGATTATATTGGCTATGGTATAAATTGGCATAAGGTAAATACAAGATTTAGGTGAAGTGGTTATGAGTGGAGTATTTGTGTTTGAAATTGCTTTACATATATACTTTTATATAATACTTTAATATATATTATATAATATATATTAATATACTTGAATATATTATACCTTTATAACATTTCTATTATACATTAGTATACTTTAATATATACTATACTTATATAATAAATACATGTATATATTTATATATTATATACTTTTTTTAAAAAAAGACCTTAACTTATCAACATCTTTGGATCTGGGTGGGAAGGAGGCCAGGGGGAGGAACTCCAAGCCTCCCATCTGTTACCACCTGAAAGAAGGAACTGCTGTGTCTTATCAGCCCCCTGCACTGCAGGGGCTGGAGAGTTCAGATTGGCTGAGCCTGACTTCATAGGCTGGCTAACTAACTATATAACTTCGGGGCTCCCAGTGGACTCGGCCTGGTGCAGGCGACCCCCAAGTGGCCTCAGAGCCCCAGATGATTGTTTGCACCTGGGTTTCTAGGGAACCAGCCCAGTGAGTACATGTGGCCCTGAGGCTCTGGTTCTAAGCCGCCCACTCACCTCAAGGCTGCTGGGTCCTGCTGGCCCAGCCGCAGCGGGAGGCAGATTCTCTATTCTGCAGTTCACACAGGCAGCGGGGAGGGTGTGCTTTGCAAAATGACCTCCTGCACAGTGTTGCACAGATTCATTATAGTATTGAAACTTAGAGTTGCCCTTTAGCCAGCCTCATGAAACCCCCCCCCACATTCATCCAGCCTACCTCTGGCTTGGCCTGCGGGGCCCTCTGACCCCTCCCATCTTGCCATGAGCTGTGCTGGGACTTGCAGCTGCAAGTGTGGCCTGTGGCTGAGCAGCTGACTGTCTTCTGACCACCTTCTGACCACCTGGTATCTCTGGCGTCTCAGAACCTTGGGACACCTAGTGCACGGCCTTCTCACCCATCACTCCCCCTTTGGGTTGCCTCCCTGTGTGTAGCCTTTTTTTCTTAGTGGGGAACTTTCTTGTCACGTGGAGTGTCTGTTGGAGGGCCCATGATCATTCTTTCCCTGTGACTAGCACAGTCCAAGGCAGGAAATGGAGACTCCTTGTGTTGCTTGGCGTCCCGAAGTGGGTGGAGCTGGAGAGCCCTGGGCAGACCTCGAGCGGGCAGGTTGGAGCCTGCTGACACTGAAGCCACCGCAACAGAACGTGTGGAGAGATGGGTTATCGCAAGCACATATCCGCTAAAGCCAAATTCCAGAACTGTCAAAGATTTGGAGTTTGTTGTTCCAGGATCAGACTGAAATAGGGCCTTCTGGCTGGCGGTTTGCCAGAGTCAGAGAGAAACTGGAGAGCGTGTTGGGCACAGGGCTTGCTTGGATACTCATGAAGGGTACTCAGGCCGGTTTCATGTCTTCCATGACACGCAGGCTTGTGCGTGGGTTTGGAGGCAGGGATGGGGAATATCCGTGTGCTTTCCTGGAATATCGTGTTCATTCCTAGATGCCGTGGTCCCATCCCCACCCTCTACAGTGACCGCCAGCCAGCTCCAACGGGATCATTGCTGGTGGTGTATTAACTGACACAGAATCTAAGTAACATGCTGTCTTCCTGAGCCCAGGACCCAGCAATAACTGCTCGTCTCAGTTCCCTAATTTATAGACCACGTGCGTGCCCCAGGGTTGTCAGCAGCTCAGTTTCTTGAAGCTTGAAACACATTTCCATAGAAACAATGCTATAAATGGTAGTTGGGTTCCTAGGCTAGCCCACAAAGAGCCCTAGTGTCACCTACGAAGTTGCTGAAATAAGGTATTAGTAAAATTGAGAGCGCAAATGCAGCAGTAAGAGTTAGCACCCAGGACTTTGGAGGTTAAGTGGTGTGGGTTTATTTGTGTAACGTTGTTTCTTTGGTGGAGGTGTCTTTCAGAGCCCTTCCGACAAGGGAAGCTCTGGGGCCCTCCCCCTACCTACAGTCATAACCCCTCCTTTCCCAGTTTACATTCCTTCTTCCTTCCTCATCAAGCCAGGGCCCTGGGCCTACCTGCGCCCGGGACCAGGGCTGGGGTGTTTTTATTATGAGGAAATCCTGTTCAAGGCCCTTTACATCGTCATCATCATCATCATCATCATCATTATTTAAACCATCTTGATCAACTTCACATAATAAACATTACACCTTAGCAATTTGCATTGTTCAGAATTCTCTCCTGATTGCTGCTAATGTTCCTATGGAAGTTTTAACATAGTTGATAAGTCCACCTCTACTATTTTTTGTACCGATTTTGTCCCTTAACATGAGTTCATCAAATGGTTTCATCAGATTGTTTCCATGTGTCAGTCCTTTCCTATTTCATTCTGTTAACATACCATTCTGTAATCTGAATGGAGTTCCATTTGGGGGGGTGTCTATATATAGGTGCCATGAGCATCTTTTATAAAAACTCCTTGGTGGTGCTATTTTATTTTATAAATTTATTTATTTATTTATTTATTTGGCTGTGTTGGGTCTTCGTTTCTGTGCGAGGGCTTTCTCTAGTTGTGGTGAGCGGGGGCCACTCTTCATCGCGGTGCGCGGGCCTCTCACTATCTCGGCCTCTCTTGCTGTGGAGCACAGGCTCCAGACATGCAGGCTCAGTAGCTGTGGCTCATGGGCCCAGTTGCTCCGTGGCATGTGGGATCTTCCCAGACCAGGGCTCGAACCCGCGTCCCCTGCATTGGCAGGCAGACTCTCAACCACTGCGCCACCAGGGAAGCCCGGTGGTGCTATTTTAAGTTGTTTTCGTGGGATCTGGTTCCCTGACCATAATTACCTGATCGAGTCTTAAACTCTTTTTTTTTTTTTTGCGGTACGCGGGCCTCTCACTGTTTTGGCCTCTCCCGTTGCGGAGCACGGGCTCCGGACACGCAGGCTCAGCGGCCATGGCTCACGGGCCTAGCCGCTCCACGGCATGTGGGATCTTCCCGGACCGGGGCACGAACCCGTGTCCCCCTGCATCCGCAGGCGGACTCTCAACCACTGCGCCACCAGGGAAGCCCAAGTCTTAAACTCTTGCAACACAATGCAAATCACATTCTAGAAAGATTTGAACAGTTTATAGTGGTACAGCAATGTATGTGCAGCTGTTTCCTGATGACCCTGCCAACAGCTTTCTTGTTTATTTACTTATTGTCACGTTGACTCTGGCCATAATGGGCCCTTAATGGTGTTCTAATCTGCATATCTGAAATTGCTGCTGAGACTGTAATTTTTCCTCCTGATGAGTTACTGCTTGTCCTTCCTTATGTGTCAAACGGTGCTCATCTTCTGTGACTGCGGAGCCTCCCCACGTACATGTATCTCCTTGAACCACTTTCCTGTTGGGAAGTGCAAAGTCCTGCCTTCCTCCCTCCCTCCCTGGCTGGGGCCCCGCCCCTTGAGTTGCACTAGCGCCTCTCCACACCTGCCTGGTTCACCACCTCGGCCACTCCCTCCACCGCCTGCAGCCCTGGGAACTGGCTGGGACCGATGCTCTGGCCGGGGCCGGTTGAGGCTGGGAGGGACCAACAGTGGGGGCCCTGTGATGGAGGCAAAGGTGCCAGGCAGGGGCTTGCCTGAGTGGTTCTGAAATAGGTTCATGAAGTGACTTCCTTTGAGGGAGGCCGCGCTGGGAGATTCTGGGAAGAGCCACAGGCTGTGAGGGCTGGAGAGGGCACAGGAGTTCATCTGGTCTAAGGGTCACCCACTCAAAGGCCTGTGGGGAACAGGGGGGATCTCAATAACAGAGGCTGGCTGGGTGCAAGAAAACAGCGCAAATGAGATGAGAAACAATAGTGACCCGCGGCCTAGGAAGGGGTGGAATCTGTGGAAAGTTGGAATGTGTGCGTCCCATCCCAGTGCCATTCCCCTCCTGAAGCCACTCCCCTTGTGCTGCTACTTAGCTCCACCTTCGAGAAGGAGGGCCCAATGTGGCCAGCGTTCCAATTTTTTTCATGACAAACCAGAAATCCCGATTTTTAGCTTAAACCTCCTGATTTAAATAAATGGTGAAAATCAATTTAATTCAATTAAAATAAAATACATGAGATGGGTCAAATACAGTGTATCTGGGAATGAGAATGGCCTTTGAGCCTCCAATCTGTGACGCCTCATTATTTGACGTTTTTTTCTGGGAAAATACAGGCCCAGGGAGGTATCCTCATATAGCCAAGAGAAGGACTCAGAGAGTCCAGAGGTCAAATACCATCTGTCTGACCTTGGAAGAGCTGTTTAACCTTTCTGAACCTCAGCTTCCTTATCTATAAAATGAGGATAATGGCTTCCTCTCAGGGCGCTGGGTGGACCCATTGGGCTCGCATCATGTCAAGCATTTAGTAGATGCTCAGTAAATGTGTTGATAGGTCCCGCCTGGGGTCATCCAGAAAATTAGAGGAAGAACTAGGCTTAGAACGTCGCTTTCCTGACTCCCAGTCCAGAGCTTGTTCCACATCACATTGGCCTGCTTTCATGGGAATTTCCAGAGGTGTTTAGACACAGGGGTCCTTCTGGTCCCTGGGCAAATGCAGGTCACTTTATGAGCGCTTGCCTGACAGCTACTGAGCTCAGGTAATGGGGACTTAGCTCTGTGGACTTTGCCTTGCAGTCCCCAGAACCCAGGAGATCCAGTCGTAGTAGTAGTAGTAGTAGTAGTAGTAGTAGTAGTAGTAGTAGTAGTAGTAGTAGTAGTAGTAGTAGTAGTAGTAGTAGTAATACCATACAGGGAATTCCCTGGCGGTCCAGTGGTTAGGACCCGGTGCTTTCACTGCCCGGGCCTTGGTTCGATCCCTGGTCGAGGAACTAAGATCCCGCAAGCTGTGTGGCATGGCCAAAAATAATAATAATACCATATACCACTGAACCTAAGAAGCCAATTATTATAAAATGACCATTATTTTATTTACAACTATGAAAAAGAAAATGCTGCTAATTAAACCTTGATGTGCTATCAATTGTAAGATGCATCCTGACTTCAGAGATATTAAAATGTGCATCTTAGAATGGAAGAAACAGAATAGTAATAAAAGTAGTGATAATAATACTTACATTTTATTGCCTATCTCAGAATTCCACAGATGTTATTTGTGCATTTATCAACAAGCACTTACTAAGCACCCAGCATGTGCAGGCACTGTGTAGGCACCAGGGATACAAGGTGACTAAGATCTAGGCTGTGCCCTTCAGAAGCTCTGAACCTAGTAGGGAGATGGTGCAGGAAGCAGCTGTAGAGCAAGGTGTAGGGGATGGAGTCAAGATAAACAGACCGTGCCATGGGAGTTAGGAGAGAGAGTGGCTGGTCTGATCCTTAGGGACAGAGACCAAGACAGTTCGGGGTGCCTGGTATTGATTTAAGTTCTCCCAGGAGGCAGGAGGTGAGGGAAGCAGATTTGGGCTGGGGAGAAGCTAAGCAAGGAGGGATGTGTTGCAGCTGGAGCTAGCTTCAGCCAGATACCACAGGGAGCCCTGCAATAGGAACTGCATCACCACAGATTTGATCCCACCTTTCTTTTGGACCCACCCCTCTCCACCCCCACCCCCCCTTGTCAATCACTGGCTGCAGTGCTCTCTCCTAGCAAAGGCTCCCTTTGAGAAGGGGGCAGCTGTGAGCCCTTAGCAGTCAACACTCACAGTAGCTCAAAGTCAATACTCGCAGCAGCTGCACTCACAGTGCACCAACCTGATTAAGGGGCTCTGGCAGGGCTCCAGCAGTGTACACTGCAGTGGCCGTGCTCTGCTTGGAGGAGTCAAGGAAGGCTTCCTGGAAGAGCTGCCATTAAGCTTAAGTCAGGACCGGGGTATGGCGGGTTTACCTGTGGCTGAAAGTGGGGGGAGGAGGAGCACGTGTGAGAAAGCAGGCATCTTGGGGAACTTCAGGTGGTTAGGCTATGTGGGCCTGGGGCTGGGAAGTAGGGCAGGGCCAGATCATTCCAGAACTGCAAGTGCCTAACAGTCTGGCTAACAGTCTCAACTTTTTGCAGTAGATGATGGGAGGTATTGAAAAGGGATGTGATCACTCTGATGGCAGTATGGGTGATAGGTGTGCAAGACTAGAAGATCAGTTAGGAGATGAGAAAAAATGGGAGTCAATACTTAGGAAGACTTAACGTATGCCAGGCACTGTTTTAAGCTCTTATCATCCCCATCTTGCACATGAGAAAACCAAGTGGTTAAGAAACTTGCTCAAGGTCATCAAGCTAGTGTGAGCCAAGAATTGGACTCAGGTCTCAGCCTGTGCTCTTAACCTGGACATTCCCATGAATATGAATTTTGGCTTCTAGTCCAAGGCGCATCATTTGTATTTGTTTTCGTTTAAAAATAATGCCTTAAAGCATGCCCAGTGCACACGCTGGATCTCGGAGGGCCCGTTCCTCCTGGCCCACAAACACAAGGTAGGGAGGCTGAGCTCCAGAAATCAGATCGTGAAGGAGTCTGTTCTGGGGTTCTGCAGGGGACGTGGGACTGTGCTGAAACGAGGCCTTTGGGAAGCTGGCAGCTCTGGTTCTGTGAGGAAAAGGTGTTTCTGTCCCCGTGGCCCTGCCGGCCCACCCTCCGTGGTGGCCACACCTGTTTTGTCCTTCTCCCTATCCCCAGCCAGACGTCTCTCCTAGTGACAGCAGCAACTGGGGACATCTGCAGAAGTTCCCTCTCAGGCTTGACAAAGGCACTCAGAACCTGGCCCAGGCCTGCGAGAGAGGGAGGTGGAGGCAGGGGTAGGAGGGCCACGGGATGAGGACAGCTGTAGGCTGCTGCGGCAGGCACGGCCCTGCCCCGGAACAGGTGAGGTAACTGTGAACTCAGGCGGAGGGCCCCCTGGGTTTTCATGGGTAAAAGAGAAGACAGTGCAGGGACTTCTCAGCACACGGTGGCTTAACTTCACAGCTGGGGTTTTGAGCTCCCTGCTCCCTCAGAAAGGACGTGGCAAAAAAGGGGTGAAGAGAAGGCACAGGCATCAAAGGAGTGTCCCTATTCGGGCTGGGAGGGTGCACAGTGGAAGAGCTTGGAGGGAAGGACACAAAGAGCAGGGACTGGGCAGAAGCCTTGGAGAGACACCTGGATGGGACAGTCTCTCTGGGCAGAGCCCAGCATAGGGTCACCCTGAGGCTGATGGGGGTGGACCTGGGGTCCTTTCAGAGGAAAAAGAATCTTGACTGGACTAGGTTTTTGAAAGGGAGAAGCTAGTTTTGGGAGAAGGGGATATAGGGTAAAACAGTAAAAAAAAAAAAAAAAAAAAAAATTGTAACCTCGTATAGGTACATAGCATGATAAAGCAGTTTTCTTGTCCTTGTGATTCTCCAAAGTCCCGAGAAAGTAGGCATTCTTTTATTGTTTGTGTAGCAAATACTTACAGTACATCTCCTAGGGAGCCAAAATGCAGGACTTGGAGAAGGTAAGTGTCAACTTTCCTAAGATCACACAGTGGGTTGGCTTTAGTTAGGCGGGACCCAAACTCAGTCCTGGTTCCCTGTTCTTTCTACAACCTTGTCTTTCTTCTGTTTTAACTGCAGGTAATGAGGTCCTAGAGGTAGTACCTTTATTCTGAAAAGGGAAATGACAACAGAGACACAAGGAACATAAGGGACATAAGGAACCCAGCATTGTGGACTTGGGATTTCCTCAAAGGTATTTGTACCCCCTATTCCCCACATTCCTGTAAAGGTTAGTTATTCACTTAAACACACCATGTGTGCTGGCCTCGATGGAAAGTCCTGACAGAGAAAGGACAATGGAAAAAGGACAGGAAAGCAGGCATGGGGTTTGGGGTGAAGAAAACTCCTCTTTTAAATCGTGAATGATGGGAGCAGAAAGCTAGAGGCAGGTGGATGGGTGGTGAGAACCTGGCTTCCTTGGAAGCTTTGGTTTTTTTTTCTCTTAATAATATCCCAGCTTTATTGGGATATAATTCACATACCACAGACTTCACCCTTGGAAGCTTCTTAATGGTCTCAAGTTGTCCCAGAAGTGGATGCCGACGATGACCACTCAGGGCAGGGAGGCATCACTCTGAGCGGAGTCCAGAGAGCTGATGCCATTCTAGGAAGCCTCTCTAATGCCATATTCTACTGTCACTGGGACCCAGAGTTTGAAATCCTGTCTAGGCGCTCTGCTTCCTGGAGTGTCTCTCAGCAGATGCACTCCCTGGGAACTGGAGCTCTGTACCTCTCTCTTTTCTGCAGTTTGTAAAGAAGTTTGCTGGTGGAGAAAAGTCTGCTGTATGGGTAAGGTCCCTGGGACGCCTTTTTTTTTTTTTCTTACCCAAAGGGCACCCTTCTTAGCTGCCTCTGTAGGAAGGGCTGGAGCTTCTAAAACCAAAACTTTCACTTCACGTGTCAGTGTCATATCTGCAGCAAAACTGACCTCCAGGGCTTTCCCGGAAGAGCTGCAGCTTTCTTTACGCATCCTCAGCTGCCTGCCTTTGGGAGGGAGACTTCTCCTGCCAGGCAGGGGCCATCTGGGACAGTCTTGGGCCCTCCTCCCCTACACACGCACATGCCGTTTCTCCTCCCTCTCTTCCTTTGTGAGCATGAGCTGCTCCGAGATGAGCAGGGCTGTTCCAGGTCACTGACTTCTGTTTCTCATGCATCCTGCCACCTACTTCTGCTCCCTGTGCCGCTTCCTGGGCCTGGCCCAGCATCCCGGCGTGGGACAGAGAGGAAGTCCTGGCGGGACAAGGCTGAGGAGTGCCCTTTGGAGCGGCTCCCACTTGTTCCCTGGAGGCTAGGCTCTGGCTTCATGGTGGCAGGCTCTTCCAGAAATGTGCTCCCCAGCCAGGGTTCTGCTGGGTGGGGAACATCCCTGGGTTTGTCTACACTGGCTATCGGGGGACTTGCTCTGGACTGGCTCGAGGCCAGCTCTGGGGGCCAGGCCCAAGGGGGAGGTCGGGATGGCTGCAGGTTTGCAGAGGAGTGAGCACTGCAGACCAGGCGGCTTTGCTTTTGCTTCCCTCACTTGGATGAGGTGTCAGTGGGAAGGAAAAAAATCAGACAAATGGAAAAAACAAAAAGGGTTTACACAGAACCTCTGCCAGGAGTCCTGAGAGTCCAGCCTCTACCTGGGGGCCAGCAGGCCTGAGCGTCCCAGTCCCTCAATTGCTCACTGCCTTCCTCTAGGGGAGATGGGAAGAGGAACAGAGAGACGACAGACTACTGGCTTGCCTTGTGGTCTTGTGCCAGTCACTCAACCTTTCTGAACCTCAATGTCTGCATCCATAAAATGAGCGGGATGAAACTCTCACACACAGGCTTGTCCAGTGGGCTGTGTGTGGGGACATCTTCTGAGACTTGTCAGGGACAATACTGTCAGAGCGGATGCTAAATCCGAGAGCCTGGGCTTTTCTTTGTTGGAGGTCGTTTCCCTGGCTCCTCCATTCTTTTTTTTTTTTTTTTTTTTTTTTTGCGGTACGCGGGCCTCTCCCTGTTGTGGCCTCTCCCGTTGCGGAGCACAGGCTCCGGACGCTCAGGCTCCACGGCCATGGCTCACGGGCCCAGCCGCTCCGCGGCATGTGGGATCTTTCCGGACCGGGGCACGAACCCGTGTCCCCTGCATCGGCAGGCGGACTCTCAACCACTGCGTCACCAGGGAAGCCCCATTCATTTTTTACAATCACAGAATCGTGGATTTTAAACTGGAAGGAATTTTAAAAGGTCATCCGGTCCAGTCCCCTGGCATAATTATCTTTATTTTGCAGATGAGACTAAGTTGTCATTACTGTGACATGTCTGTCATACCTTGGTGCAGATAAGCCCTTTTCCTCCTGGGTAAGGTGTGAGCTCCAGATGCACACAGGTGCCCCCGCCAGTGAAGGGATGGAAGAGGACAGGAAGGGCATGCCCCTTAGAAGCAAGTGTGGGGTTCTGAAGGTTTCTAGGCAGAAGGTACCAGTGTCATCTCTGTCATCCACTGGGGACAGGGGGAGGGGCACGGTGGGGAAGGTCCTTGCCCTGCAGGTTCAGAGGGACCGTGAGAATCACATTCTGCTGCCCCTCCCCTTCCCCCTGAGAAAGCAAGGGATGCACCTGCTTCTCAGGACTGGCCACAGGGGAAAAGCAGCTGCCAGGACACGGTGTATTCTTCAGTGGTTTTTCCTTCAAAGAAGAATCTCCTTCTGACCCATCTCCTTGGGGAAAAGAAAAACAAAAACAAAAACAAATGAAAGGAACTAGGAAAAAAGGGCTCCCTCCCCAGGACTTTCTCCTGGCCCTGGAGCCTCACTGTATGTGGGGGCCAGCAAGAACCTCCTGAATAGCAGAAAGGTTTCCCATCTTCCCGCCAGTTAAGGAGGCATCAGGGGATGGTAGGGAAGGTAGGCGAAATATAGGCTTGCAGTCAAAAGCTGCCTAACTTGGGCCTCAGTTGCTAGAATTAAACCAAGGAGCTTTTCACACCTAAGTAATCAAGACATGGGTCTTTTATAGGGGCTGGGAGCAGTTTCTCAATAACCTTAACACCACTAGGATGTTGATAAGCCAAAAAGTGAAGCTTGGGGAGACTGTTAATGAAGTGCCTTGGAGAGGATTAAGCATGCTTTACCGTATCCAAAACGAGAGTTTTCTTTGTGGAAGAAAGAGACCTGTGTCCTCCCCAACATCACACACATACTTTCCTGGCAGGCCCGCTGGGTTTCCAAACATTTCGTCACCGTCTCGTCCTGACCTTGGTGTGAAAGGAACGATCCGCGTGGCCTGTTGGTTCCAGCAAAGCCATCGGGGGCGCCGGCCTGGGCTGGGGGAGGGTGGCGACTGACTTGGGAGTGGAGGTGAGGTCTGCTGGAAATCCCCAGCCTGGGCAGCCGCCGGAGGTTTAAAGACGCCTTCTCCGGCCTTATTTGGTCGCAGGAAGTGGGCGGCGCCGGGCCTGCTGGCTGAGAGGCAGACCCGACACAGTTGTGCTGATGAAGTGGTAGAGCTGGTTCCTGCTCGCCGCCGTGCCGCGCGCGCCGGCCCGCCGCTGGGCGCTCCGCGCTCCCAGCCCCGAGTTGTGCAATCCTTTGTAGCACGCCAGAGAGTCCTCCTCCTTCGCTGTTGCCTCTCGCCCTCTCTCTCTTTTTTTTTCAAGCTGTGAGCTCAACCGATGAGTCAGAGCAGTGCAATCCTGACACTGCATCGCAGGACTGGGGGGTGACACGGAGGGAGGGAGAGCGATCGCGAGGCGGACACCACGGGCGCGGGGTGCACCGAGGCTCCTGTGCCGGGAGCGAGGGGTGACAGCCCGCGCGTCCCGCCCGGGCCCTGCCAGCAAACTTCCCGGCCTCGGGAGGCGCGAGCAGGCGGAAATTCTGCGAGCGTCGCGGGGAGGCGGCGGCGCCTGTTTGTTTTTAAAATCGGGAGTGTGTGCAGGCGGCTGGAGCCTGGGAGGCGACCGAAGGCGGCGGCCCGCGGCGGAAAGGGGACAGCCGATGCCGGAGCTCGGGTAGGAGCAGGGTAAGTGGGGCTGTTGGGCCGGCGGCCGAGGCCTGCACGCGGCTCGGCGCAGAGCCCGCCCTGGCTGCGGCGGCCAAGGGGCCCCGGGCTGCGCGCAAGCAGTGGCGGCTGGGCGCGCGGGCTGCAGCTCTGCAGGCGCGACCCGGAGCGGGGGCGCAGAGCCACGGGGGGCGCGGCGCGGCAACTTCTGCTGCCCGAGCGGCCGGGGTGCGGGGGCGCGCGCTTGTGTACGTGCGTTTGCCGCCCCGCCGCCCGCCCCCTCGGCGGCCCGCACCCCCCGCCCGCAAGTGCCTGTGCAGCGCCAACCCGCCGTGTTTGTGCAGCTACGCAGCTCGCACGCGGCCCCCGCCCACCCGGGCGCGGCCCCGGCAGGAAAACCCTCCCAAGCCACCCGGCCCGCGGCGGTAGCGGCGGCTCCTTCGCCTGAGCGAAACGTGGTGTCCGCCGGGACCGGCTTGCGTGACCGAGCCTGGGTCCGGGAGGTACGGGAGGGTCTCGCGAGCTGCGGGAACTTGGTGCGGGAGCCCTTTCCCGTGTGCACCCGAGAGTGGACGTGGAAACTGCACGCGCGCCCGGAGTTTGGGGGACAGAGGTGCAGGGGTGGCAGGGAACCGGGACCAGTGCAGTTGAGGCCTAAGCTGGAGCGTTTAGGGCGGGCAGACCGGCCTCACCCCGCGCACCCCGGCGCCGCCGGCTGCTGGCGCACCTCAGACCTGTCATCCTTCGCCCAACCCCTCACGCCCCGTGCAGCTGCGGCCTGCGGAGTTCTCCTGCCGCCTCACCTTGTGCTGCGTTTGGTGGTGCCTGTGCGGAACTCGGGAGCCCGGGTTTTTTTTCCCTGGAGCCTGCGTAAGGCCGGCTTGGTGGCGGTAGTCATACCCCCCTTACAACTCACACATCCAGGAGCGTGTGCACCAGGTTGCACCTCTAGGGCCCCCACGAGGCTTCTGGATAAGGGCCTGACGCTTTCAAGCCTCAGCCCCAAGGAAGCCTCAGGAAGGCAGACCTAGAGGAGATACCTGCCACTCTGAAGTGGGAGCCCCTGGGTATTGCAGCCCAGCCTCCAGAGTGAGCTGCTGCAAGGATGAAAGGGGAAGTTGCTCTCCCCCATTTAAAACTTTGTCGGTCACAACTTTAGTGGCTACTTCCTGCTTCCACCGTCCCACCTGGGACCTGTGTGCCAGCCTGTGCAGCCTCGCTCAGGGAACGGTGGGATGGGGGAGACCTGGCTGGCCTTGGGTGACTCTGGAGGCCGCCTAGGCACGTGGGTGCAGGGGATCCCTGTTGGCAGCTGTGGCTGGAGGGAGGGAAGGTCTGGCCTGCTCCAACAGGGGGAGCCTGGCCTGGTGGCAGGCTGGAGGGCTGCCCTCTCCTTGGCCCTGCATCTTCAGGATTGAGACTGGAGGCCTGATGGAAGTGGAAGAAACGCAGCTCTGAGAAGTCTCTTCTCTCTTGTGGGGCCCCGGCTAAGGGAAGGAAGCCACTTGTCTTGCTCCAGAACCTCCTAGGGATGGTGTGCATGTGCCGCTTTAACATCAGAGAAATGCACCCTTTTCACAGGCTGTTAGATGGCATCAGGATGAAGGGGAAAGGAGAAACCGTCCCTGGTTGGGAATTTGTGGATCCTCTTTTTCCTACGGCTCTGGACAGTGAATAATAGGGGTGTAAACACTCAGTTACTGTGATAAACCATCTCATTGTATGGCTCTGGCCCAGTCTCCACTCTAATTGGATTGGCCTCTGGCAGGTTACTCTGGTCTGAGTAGCTCCCAGAGGCCAGCGGGGTGAAGAACCTGGAGGGTTCCTCCCCCACCCCCCAACCATGCAGCTTGCTCTGGGACAACCTGACCACTGCCAGTGTGGTCTCTCCAAGCATTGGGAAGAACCCACACTCCTGGCTCCGTCAGCCCCTCACCCCACCCTAGGAAAGAGTGCCCTGGAGTGCCCATGGGGATGAGAGTTCAACTTTTAAATGTGGGATTTAAAAATAGCCTGAGTGTTTAGCCCTGTGGGCTGCTGCTTTTAATAAATGGAGAAACAAAAAGGCAATATGCAGTTAACAGATTTCAGCTGAAGGCCTCCTGTGGCTGCAGAGCTCAGGGAAGGGGTGCGCAGTGGAGCCAAGGCCTCTGGGCCCCCTGAGTGGGAGAAGGATTGGCAGGGGGGTGCGCATGGAGCAGCGTAACCTGGAAGGGGAGTGGGTCCAGTCCAGGAATCTTTGGCATTGATAGCCCCTCTCCTGCGGTTGGGTCTCCCAGAAGGAAACCTTGCTCCTGGTGGAATGGGGATGGCCACAAGTAGCCGGGAGATTCCTGCATATCCTTCTAATCCTGTTTCAAATGTCACTTCTTTGGAGAAGCCTCAGCCTTCTTCTGAATACTCATTTCCACCTTATATAGTCATTTGTGCACATACTATAATGTGGTGGTCAAATCATAAACTGGGAGCTAGAGTTCCTATACCTTCAAAGAGTCGAGGTGAGGATTTTGCAAGTTAGTACATATACATCAAATGTGGAAAGCACATTTCAGTATTATCATAGCTCTGCTCTAGCATATGCTCTGTATTGTTCCCACAGTGTCCGGCATCTAGTAGGTGTTTAGCATATGTTAGCTGAACAAATGAATGAAAGATCTCCATCCAGAAAACGTGGACTTAGCATGTGGTGGGCCCAGTGAGTCCTGCTGCGGGATTCATACTGTGCCATTGCTTTCAAAAGGGTTGGTCTATGTGTGAGTCTGATGCTGGTGAACCCAGTCTCCTGGCACTGCCCTGTGGCTGGCCTTCTGGAGAGTATGTCCCAGTAATCCTGACCCCAATGGGACCTCAGGGTGAAAGAGTGTTGGAGCCTCCTGCCTGGGAATCTGCTAACCTGGGCATTTCCTTTGGCCAGGCCAATTGGCACCCTTCCCGTGTGTGCTCGAATTAGTATAGAAGCAGCCTGGGGGCTCCATTCTTCCCTGACACTCCACAGGCTGCAGGAAATGCAGCCAGGGGTCGTGTTCTATTGGAAGAGTTGCTTCTGCACAGGCAGGATATCTCTGGCTGTGTGGGGCTGAACTAAAGAAACTCCTCCAGCTGGGCTGGAGCTGGGTGGAGTGTGCTGAAATCCCCAGTTCTTACTTGCGGGATCTGCATTTGCATTCGAAGCAACATTCAGGATATCGTGAGACTGTGAGCTCACTTCATGAATCAGAAGCATTACAGCATAACTTCGGTGTTGGAAACTGCTCTTTGGAATCCAGATCACCCTCCTTCCACCCCCAACACACGCACACTTACAGGGGCTCTCACGGTCACACACTTGGGAACAATAACAGTTAGTGGGACATCAATTCAGATTCCAGAGCCATCAGGCAAAACTTGTGCACACCTACTTCCGTCCCCGCACTCAGAACACCATTCCTGGATGGTGTGTGGACAATAACCTGGGCAGTGACTCTGAAGGAAGCCTGGCAGGGGCATAGGAATGAGGCCTGGGCAGACCTGGGTTCATTCTTCAGCTTCCCCACTTGCTGTGTGGCTTTGAGCATTGCTTAACTTCCTGAGCCTCAGTTTCCCTACCTATAAAATGGGGATGATAATAATTAGTCATAGGGTAGCTGCAAAGGTTAAACAAGATCATGCATGCAAAGTGACTGGCACACAGTAGGTACTCAACAGATGATGGCTAGCATTTCACCAGTTCCTACCAAGCCCAGCTCTTGTTTGCCTTTTGTTCCTTCCAGGGAAAAGGAAATGAAAGGTGTCCTGCTTGTGGTAGGAGGGTACCCTTCCAGGGCACTGGGCTTATGTAAATGAAGCTCATTTTCGAAATCCCTAGGCCCTGGGCAAAACTGTGTGATGCACTCCAGCCTGGACCAGCCCAGACCCTGCGGCCTGTGTACTTTTGCAAGGGATTCTGTCCCTGCAGCGGAGGGTTAAGGGCTCAGCTTCCCAGAGATCCTATTGTGCTCTCAGGAACCTACCCGCCCAGGCCTCAGGCTGAACTGCTCAGGTGGGTGGGAGGAAGGCTGCTTTCTAAGCCAAGGAAAAAATCCGCTTGTCTTTGCTTCACCTGAAGCCTCTCAGTGTGACCTCAATGGAGTTTGGGTGGAGCCTGGGGTGGGAGTTGCTCCTAAAAGCACTTTGGCTGTTTCACCAGGTAGCAAGGGTGGAGTGGGAGGGTGGGGGGAACACCAAGATATTATATAAGAAGAAAGTTAACACATGTCTGAAGAGAGCTGGGGTTTTGCAGGGGTGAGGGTCGGGGTCTCCCTGCGGGACGCAACTTACTGGTTGTGGTTTTTGGGGACTGGTGGGGAGGAGAGGGGCTGGAGGCCTGAGCCGTCCCAGGCAGTGGTTCTTGATCTTGCTCTTCCTGGAACGGATCCTGGTGCTATGGCCAGCCGGGGAAGGTGCTCCCTGTTCCCTCTGCCTTTCTCTCCAGCCACAGGGAGCTTGTGGTGAGTGTTATTTTTTTCCAGGCAATGCTTCTTCCTCTAGGAGTCTCGGGAAGGGGGGAGGGGAGCAGCCAGGGCAGGTTTGTCCCGGCTGAAGCTTGGAGAGAGGCTTGCAGCCAGAAGGGGGTTCCCTCTGAGGCCACCCGTCTTATCTGGGGAAATGGGGTCCAGAGAGGAAGGAAAATAGTGAGGGATTTCGATTCCCAGCTTTTTGCAGCAGCTGGGCAGACAGAGACCCCAAGCCAGCCTGCTGTTGCCAGAATTTGCCAGTTCCTGGGAGGGGAAGGCCCTGGAACTCAGAAGCGATCTCAGAAACGGCTTGAGTGATAACTCAAAATGCTGCGAGTGCAAGTAGTCTGGCCTTTCTCCCCCTTCCTCCTCCTCCCCCCAGCCTGCCCTGCAGCTCTTGGGGCGGATCTGGCTGGCCTCAGATCCTCCATCCCACCTGACCTGGCTTTGACCTCTTCAGCTGGCTCTGGGTCCTAGTTCTGGGCTCTCCAGCTCCCAGGATTTACCCAGAGCTGGAAAACACTTTGGGACATCTAGTCCTTCACTTTCAAATGGGGAAGCTGAGAGGCAGCGAGTTCCTTGAAGTTCCATAGACTGTCCCCACTTTCGCTTCACAGAGGAAAGGCTCCTCTGTCCTGCCCCTGGTCCCTGCCCCTCCCAGTTTCGAAACGGGGAAGGGCCGCTTCAGTGCAGGAAGAGCCCAGAGGAATGCTGTCTCGGCCCCTGGGTGTGGCCCAGTCTTCAGCTGGCTCCATAGTTATTTGTCTGTTTGTGTGTGTGTGAGTTTTGTGGTTAGGAGACTGGATCTGACTGAAAGCAGAAGTGCCCACGCTCTGTGGGCTGTGCAGCGTGCAGATTGGACTGTACGGGGATAGTCGGGAGAGGAAGGCAGGGGGCAGAGGCCCTTCTGCACGGTGGCTGCTGGTGCTCTTTTTGTCCTTGCACAGTGCTTGCACACTTGAGCGTAAACAGCCCTTCCAGGTTGCTAGCAGCTGCCTTTCCTTGCTGGCTTTGGGCAGAAGAGATACCAAAAATAACCAGGCGGGCACTTCTACTTGTGGGAGTTTCACTGTGGTGGCCTCGGGGCAGGCTTACTTGCTCCCTGCAGGCCCCGGTGCCTCTGGCATCTTTGTTCAGACTTTCTGTGACCACCCTCTCCCCAGCCTCCCTCAGGTGATGGCACTTTCCCTTTTATTGCTCTTAGAGGGAGCCCAGGAGGGTGGAGGCTCCACTATGGGCTTGGAAGCTCTGCCAGGTTTTATGTGGGGACTCCTGTCCCGCCATGTCCCTGCAGGCCCTGCTGGCGCAGCTGAGTTCTGGGGAGGCCTGTGCTGAGTGTGCTCCTCCTGGGTCCCTAGGCCAGATGCCTGCAGAGCCCAGCACTGTTGCTGGGATTCCTAGTTCCCTTGTCCTGTTCCTGTCTGGTCAGCCCTGCTCTCAGCCGGCTGTGGAACTGGAAGAGGCCATTTCATTCGCTTCCAGGTGTTGAAGACTAATAATGAATGACCTGCCCCTGCCCAGCAAGGGGGAAATGAAATCACATTTATCGAGCTCTTACTTTGTGCCAGGCACACTCACTCTCTCTCTCTCTCTCTCTCTCTCTCTCTCCCTCTCCCTCTCCCTCTCCCTCTCTCCCTCTCTCTCTCTCTCTCTCTATGTGTGTGTGTGTATATATATATATATATATATATATATATAACCCTCATTTAATCCCACAATAACTATGAGATGAAGATATTGTGCCCATTTACTGGTAGGGAAACTGAGGCCCACAGAGAGGCAAGTGATTGGAGAAGCCAGGACATATCCTGTTTGACCCCAAAGTCCTGTCTTTTTACCAGGCAGCTCCCACACTTCTCCTGGCTATTTTCATGTGCACAGGGAACAATGCTTTGACCCTAGGAATGAAGTGTTGATGGTAGGAATTCAGGCACCATTAGCTGGCTGATAGGAGATATTTTGGGCTGGGAAGGGTGGGGAAGACCCCTCTGAGGCCTCCCTCTCCAAACACTTTACAGGGTAGCGAGAATCCCAGCCTGAGCCATGGGGCCCTGCTGTGCAGGGCTATAGGCACATGGGAGTCCGCTGTGTGTGTGTGTTGCGGGGGATTGCTGGGGAGTCACTCATGTGTGAGAGGAGTGGAAAAGTTTAGCCCTCCCAGAAACCTTGCAAGCATCTCCATCTCCCCAAATATTTCAGCCTCCGTAGTCTGAGAACAGCTCTAGGACCATAGGCTGGAGTGGGTGGGATCTTGGGCCTCCCTTCCTGGCTGCTGGGTCTGACCCCAGGGCCCATCATGCCGGCTGGCTTGGCTCAGGTCCCAGAGAGCCTGGTTGGTGTGTACTCGGGGTTTGGGCTAGATGCTCTGCTGGTGCCCGGTGCCAAAGGCCTCTGGGTGTATTTCAGGAACAATAAAGAATAAATCAGCACAGAAGAGGGCCTGCAGCAGCTGCTCAGAGACTGGAGAAACGCAAGGAATGTGTGAGCATTTGGCCGAGGCCCTGGATCTTGACCAGGACCTGAGAAAGGCTGTGACACTGACTGGATGGCTGGACGAGGGGGGCAGGTGGCTGGCTCTCTGTGCCCGCTCTGCAGCCCATCTAGGAGGCCCCAGGCAGCCATGTTGAGAGCCACCCCACCTCTGCTGGCAGCAAGGTTTTCTTCTTGGTCACTAGCAAGTATTGGGGAGCCATATTATCCCTGTTCTTATCCTCCAAACCAGCAGGATGACCCCCTGAAAAAACTCCCCTCCCCCTCTCCCCCCAGGCCATCAGGTAGGTCTTAGCTCCTTCTGGAGCTGGCCAGGCAGATGAGCCAGAGCTGGTGAAGACACCACGACTAGACACCGCTCCTGCCCACCCCCCGCTTCCTTTCTCCTGAGAAGAGGCAGCAGAGCCAGGTCTGAGGAAGTGCTGAGTGTGAGAACATCCCCTGGGAGGCCCTGACCACAGCTCTACCCCAGGAATGAGCCATGTGTTCTTGGGCAAATCATGTTAGCTCTCAGGGCTTCAGTCCCATCAGCCATGAATTGAGATTTGGACCAATGACCTCTGGAGTGGGTGGGCACTGTCTCCCTTATTTAGGATGCGCAATGAACAACCTTCATTTAGTAATTTCATTTCTTGAGAGGAAACCCTTCTGAGAGCCCCATGCAGAGAGGTGGCTTGTCACGTTGGGGCTGATGCTCAGTGCCCTGGGTGGGGGGCATTGGCACAAGTAGGAACCCAAGCATGGACTGACTTGACCCAGATTTCAGTGTGCCAGGGGAAGGGACAGGAACCTGGGCCCCATGGGGATTTGGGGCAAGTCACGGCTTTATTTTTAAAGAGCTGTTGGCCAACCGTGGGTGTGGGGTTGCAGAGTGCGGGAGGGATGTGGCTTCCTCTTGAACTGAAGATGTTGAGCTTCACAGGTTGGCCCAGTGGTGGTAATCACCAGTAGCATCTTCATTTTCAAAGCCCCTTGCCTCCCAGACCTCTCTCACTCACCTTTCCTGGCCAGCCACACTTCCAGGACATGACTGGTTTTCAGGCCAGCTGAAGCCGCTCTCCAGGGAGAAGATGTGAACGGCCCAGAGCCTGCTGCCGTCCATCCCAAATAGCCTGATGTGTACCCAAGCAGGAGGCTGAGCCTGAGGCCCTGCAGAAAAGGCTCTGGGTTCCAGTCCTGGCATTGCCTCTATACTCCTGTGACCTCAGATCTTCAGGTACCTCGTTGAGAAATAGGAGTGTAATAATACCTGCCTTGCTGTGAGGATTAAATGGGATCATGTGTGTAGAGTTCACTCAGCACCATGCTTGGCACATAGTAGTGCCCTCAAGAAATGTCAGAGGTGGAGATGATGGTGAAGTAGAAGCCTTACATTTGTGATGTTGAGGTTTCACTTTGGCTCCAAGCCCTACACAGTGTCTTGCCAAAAGGTGGGGCCTCCTAAATGGAGGCATGAAGCATTGTTATTGGTGTCCTTGATTCTGGGCCTTGATTCTTGCTCCTGTCTGTGTATTTGCAGGCAAGTTTCTTTCCTTCTCTGGGCTGCTTTGTGGAACAAGGAATTGGACTGAGTGAGATGCAACATCCCTTGATATTTGGAATCTGTTCAGCTTCCGCAGCTATGCCCTGCTTTGGTGGTTGGCTCTGAAGAGAGGCACAAGCCACCTTTCTCCATGTGGTGTGGAGGCTCTTATTCCAGAGGGTGATCCTGCTGACTGCAGCTCCCAGCTCATGCCTGCAGTCCTCCCACCTCAAAGCCCTATGGGCTGTCCTAGCTTCCAGGGGGTCTTACAGATGTTCACGATCTCGAGGGGAGACTGTTTCTGCAGGCTGGGGCTGGGATTATTTCTTGGGAGGGAGTGTTATATACTATGCTCTACTTGGAAATGGCCCCAGGAAAAGCAGCAGTTCTAGGAGGGGGCATGAGAAAGGGGAGGATCCACAGCTGGCTTTGTGGGGTTCTCATGTATAGCATTCCTTCTGAAGCCCACAACAAGTGTAGATTTGGGATTTTTCTGGAAGGATGATGGAAAGACCAAGGACTTTAAAGGCAGACAACAAGATTTTGAATCTTCTGCCACCTTAATAACAGAGCCTCAGTTTCCCTCTGTAGAATGGGGACAATGAGATGCCTGGGTGGGAAGTTTGTATGCGTGGATTAGGGTATGTCAGGTACCTGGTGTGGGGAAGTGCTCTGTATATGTTAGCTTCCTTCCTTTGGGAAGGATCTGCCATTTGGACATTCTGTAGACTGGCTGGGGAAGTGAAGATGTTTGCTTGTGGCCGTCTTCCCAGGGAGATGAATAACAAGCTGTTACAGCCCTAAAGGGCTCTCCCTCCCCAGCTGTTTTGATTCCGGGATCAAGATTGGGGTCAGGTTCAGTGTGTGTTCTGTTGTGGAGCTACCCAGGCGTTTGCAAATATCTGAGATCTGCAGCTTCCTAGGGCTGTGCAGAAGGTATGGAGAATATGGTCTGAGTAAGGAAGGAGTGGCCTTTCTGAGCTGAGAACTTGACAAGTTACTTCTAACTTTCATTTCCTGTAAATTCCCCAAATTTCCTGCTTTTTTTTTTTTTTTTTGCGGTACACGGGCCTCTCACTGTCACGGCCTCTCCCGTTGCGGAGCACAGGCTCCGGACACGCAGGCTCAGGACATGCAGGCTTGGCGGCCATGGCTCACAGGCCCAGATGCTCCGCGGCACGTGGGATCTTCCTGGACCGAGGCACAAACCCGTGTCCCCTGCATCAGCAGGTGGACTCTCAACCACTGTGCCACCAGGGAAGCCCCCTTCTATTTTTGATTTCTAATTTTATCTTGTTTTGATTGGAGAACATACTTTGTATGATTTCAACCCTTTCAAATTTATTGAGACTTGTTTTATGTCCTAATTTATGATCTACCCTGGAGAATATTCTATGTGCCCTTGAGAAGAATGCATATTCTGCCGTTGTTGAGTGGGAGGTTCTATGGATATCTGTTAGGTCTATTTGCTTTATAGTGTTCAAGTCTTCTGTTTCCTTGTTGATCTTTTGTTTAGTTGTTCTATCAATTCTTGAAAGTGAAGGCTCCAACTCTTATTGTTGAATTGTCTATTTTCCCCTTCAATTCTGACAGTTTTTGCTTCATGTATTTTGGGGGCTCTGTTGTTAGGTGCAAATACATTTATAATTGTAATATCCTCTTAATGGGTAGACACTTTTATCATTATAAAATGTCCTTCTTTGTCTCTAATAAGAGTTTTTGTCTTAAAGTCTATTTTGTCTAATATTAGCATAGCCATTCCCAGCTCTCTTTTGGTTACTGTCAGCATGGTATATCTTTTTCCATCCTTTTACTTTCAACCTATTAGTGTCTTTGAATCTAAAGTGTGTGTCTCTTGTTAATGGTTGGATCATGGTTTTTTTTTTTTTTTTTTTTTTTTGCTGTACGCGGGCCTCTCACTGTTGTGGCCTCTCCCGTTGTGGAGCACAGGCTCCGGACGCGCAGGCTCAGCGGCCATGGCTCACGGGCCCAGCCGCTCCGCGGCACATGGGATCCTCCCGGACCGGGGCACGAACCTGCATCCCCTGCATCGGCAGGCGGACTCTCAACCACTGCGCCACCAGGGAAGCCCATGGATCATGGTTTTTTTAAACCCATTTTCCCAAACTCTGCCTTTTAATTGGGGTGTTAATCTATTTACATTTAAAGTACTTATTAAAAAGGTTGGATTTATGTCTGCCATTTTTGCTATTTGCTTTCTGTCTAATGTCTTTTTTTGTTCCTCTGTTACTCCGTTACTGTCTTCTTTTGTATTAAATAGATACTTTTGAGTATACCATTCCAGAGCTGTAAAATGGGACAAAGAAGAGTGAGGGTTAAATAAGATGTTGCCAGCAATGCACTCAGCACAGTGTTTGGCAGACAGTACAAGCTCAGTAAACACGGGCACTCAGTTGGGCCTTGGGCACTCTAAGAGCCATGGTCAGCCCTAGGGCTCATGGGACCCCTCATGTCTCCTCTGCAGGGCACGACACCCTGGCAGGTGGCTCCCAGGGGGGTGAGGAGCAGTGGGTCCTTGGAAACTGCACTGTGCCAGGCCCTGACCCTCTAGCCGTTCCTCTGCTTCAGCACCCGGGCACCACCTGGGCTGCTTATGAAGCATTGTGGATTTCCCCCCGTTACCAGACCCATGAACTAATAATCTCTCGGGGTGGGTTTGAGAACCACTGCTCAACACTGACAGGCAGCAGAGTGTGATGGAAACCTGATTTGGACTCGGTAGGCCTGGATTAGAATCCTGGCTCCTACCAAGGACCTCCGGCTGTGACCTGGAACAAGTTACTTTTCAGAGCCGACCTTTCCTCATTTCTGAGATGGGGATAAGTGGTTATACAAGTGAGCAATACTCACACACATTGGACACATGGGCAGTGCTGGTGGCTACTGTTTGTTGTGGCAGTTGCTCATTACAAAGGTGATTCCTGGACACAGGCCTTCTCCACCCCCCACAACCCCAACCCCCGGCTCCCAAATTCCTCAAAGGTAGAAACCATTGAGTAGCGGTTCCTGGACCAGACACCGGGTTACCTGACAACCAGTTCACTGCCCTCTCCATTGGGCCACACTGCCTCCAGGCCCTGCTTCTCCCAGCCTTGCTGCGGAAACAGAAGAGAATTGCAGGAGCCTTGTGAGCTAATGGTTAATAGCGACTAAGAGCACGAAGATTCAGAAAGGGTGAGAACAGTATGTGCCGGAGGGCTGCCTGGAAGAGGTAGGCTTTGAGGGAGGCAGGTTGTCAGAGCAGAGGCAGGGCTTCCAGGCAGAGGTGACAGCTCCAGCAAAGGCTCAGAGCCGGGGAACTCTCCCCAGGGTCACTTATTCCCTGTGTGTATCTCGAGCCCCAGGACAGGCCACCTTGCGTTATAATCAATGTGTGTTTCTGTTTTCTCCCCCATTGGACTGGGAACTCTGTGTGGGTAGGGACTGTACCTTGTCTCCTGTGTCTCCCCAGAGCCTGGCTTACAGCCAGTGCTCAGCAAATGCTTGTTGAGTGGATGAAGGGGCAGTGGGCAGACCTGCAGGGCTACAGAGGGTGTGTGTTTGTGGGAGGGCACAGTAAGCAGGGCAGGGCCATGTTAAGGGAGGTCCCTGTGAATGGCCTTCTCTGTATGTTGGTCTGGGACAGAGTCTGGCACTGGGCCTCAGGCACAGACTCCAGGGAGCCCTGCCCTAGACCTGCGGTTTAGCCAGGCCCTTCCAGAAGGAGAGCCAGGCCCTTCCAGAAGGGGAGGGGAGCTGGAGCAGCCTCTGGTGGCGTGAGCCCTGTAGGGCATAGAGAGGGTTGTGAGGTCCTCATGAAGCCCTCTCCAGAGGCTCAGTCACTGAAGGGCTGGCTGCAGGGACACTTGCTTTGTCTCTTCTGGAGAGAGCCTAATCCTGCCAGCTTCCATTTTACCCCCTGGGAGTCCCGAGTCCTGTAGAAGGGGGTTTCCTGAGCTGCCTGTGATCCTTTGTGGCCCTTGTCTAGGAGGGAGGCAGCCAGTCCCCACCCCGAGTATGGGCGGAAGCTGGGCCTGGAGGCTCAGTCCTTTCCTGGCTCTGCCTACGACTCAATGTTTTCTCTCTGCCTCAGCTTCCCTCCTATAAAACGGACCTGGCTATCCTGACTTTTATGGACATCCTGGGGGTGTTTGTGGGGTAGTGAGGGAGGAGATGATAAAGGTAGACGCCTGAATGAAGCCCTGGGGGGTGCATCATAAGGCAAAGGATTTCCTCTTACCTGTATCCCTTTAAAAGCATCTCAGGGCTTCCCTGGTGGCGCAGTGGTTGACAGTCCGCCTGCTGATGCAGGGGACATGGCTTCGTGCCCCGGTCCGGGAAGATCCCACATGCCGCGGAGCAGCTGGGCCCATGAGCCATGGCCACTGGGCCTGCGCGTCCGGAGCCTGTGCTCCGCAACCGGAGAGGCCACAGCAGTGAGAGGCCCGCGTACCGCAAAAAAAAAAAAAAAAAAAAGCATCTCAGTGTTGGCATTTTTACAGTCAAAGCTCAAACTTCAGGCAGCTCGAACCCTGGCCAAGCCTCTGAGCCTGTCCAGCTTGATGGCTGAGCCCCTGGGACTCATGATGCCCTGGCCTATAAGGGCTGAAGTTCAGTCTGGAGAAGTGATAATCCAGGGACTCTCTCTGGGCTGGGAACGGGCACAACACGGGGCCTGCTCTCTCACGTCCCCAGGGGAAGTGACACTTGTGGGAGGCAGGTCCTCATCTCTGTGGCTGGCGTCTCCTTCCTTATTGGTTTTACATACCCCTTGAGAACAGGACTTGTATGTCCAGTGGCTTGGAGAAATGGGGCCCTGCATCCTGGGTGCGAACTCCCAGTTAGAGGGGGTGCACACAGCATTGAGATCATTGCACTGTGCCCAGAGGCAAGGTCTACCGAGGGCCTGGGCAACTCTAGCCGGCCCAAGATGGCAATTTCAGGCTACTCGCCCAGTCTGGCTGTAGCCAAAGGCCCCAGAGTATTTGAGAGCGAGCTTTTCAGGATGTGAGTCTGGACTGGAGGGCCAGCTGGGCCACGCAGGGCTCCTCTAGGGAGGGCCCCTCATCACTGCCCTGGGCATCCTAACCAGATACCTTGGTGTCTTCAGGCTCAGCCCAGCCATGTCAGAGCATGAGATAAACAGATCCACAGGTTCGTGTCCCTGGCCTTGGTCTAGGCAGGAGTGGGAAGCCTTGAGGGAAGAAGAATGGGAGAGGGGGCAACAGTGGGGCTGGCACTTTGTCAGTTGTCCTGCATGTAGTGTGGGGCAGTGAGTGACAGTCAAGGGGCAAGTGGCTTATGGGCCTGCAAGTGGAGAAGGATTTGTGTTCAGCTTAGTTGGATAGGGCCTGGGGCCACTGATGGGATGGGATGGGGTTAGGCGGCTGGGCCTCTTCACTTCATCTCAGCATGATGTGCTCAGGAGCTCTGATGTGCATCAGGGAGAGAGACCAGAAGTCAGGGCTGGGCAGGAGCCCACGGTGGATACACTGGCTGTGAGCAGTGGCTCTGACTCACCCGGGGTGCAGTCTTGAATGAGCAGCCTAAGAGGCAGGTACAAGCCAAGTGCCAAGGTACAATGAACTGCAGACTCTGCCCCCTGGAGTTTGCTGTCTGCTGGGGACTAAGAAATAGGCACCCGGAATTCAGTGTGCTGAGTCCAGTCATGAGGTTTAGGAGGTAGTATGGGCTCAGAGTATAGTACTTGGCTCAGACTTGGGATGAGGGCAGACTTCCCAGAGGAAGCAGTGTCTGAAACCTGAAAGGTGAGTAGGACTTGGTCAGATGAAAAGGTTGGGAATGTGTGCTAGGCAGAGGAACTGCCTGGTCACAGACCTGGAGGCAAAGCAGGAACAGCACTGAGTGATGGCTCCTGCGTGGAGTGTTGAGAGAAGTGGCAGGAGCCCAAGTCTGCAGGGACCTGTGGGCCGGATAAGGAGTTTAGACTTTGTCCTAAGACAGCCTCTTTGGTGCTCAGTGAGCTGGCTGGCCTAGAGATTCGGGGCTTTGTTGGGTGCCATATTGAAGTCTGTTTGCCTCGGGTTGGAGATGCATGAGCTGTGGCTCCCCCTCTTCCTAGTGCTGAGTTTGCGGGGCCAGGGGTGGCCCAGGTAAGAGCAGGAGCTTGGAGCATTAGCCTCCCAGGGTCGGGGGGTCCTTCAGTCGGCTCTCAGCCCCAGGTCAGAGCTGAGGCCCCGTGGCCACCGGGACCAAGCTGGGCACCCCTTTCCTGGCCCGTGTAACCTTGACTCACAACAGTCTTGTCTCTTGGATGGCTGCATTGAGTGCCCCAAGCTTGTGAGTGGTCCTGGTCCCCTCAGTGGTCATGCATGGCCTGGCCCCATTGCCCTGTGGTGAGGGCTCACTGGACTCCCCCAGCCAATGTCACGCATGCGGTTGGGCTGTTTATGGCACGTGGGGAGCATTACGTGTCTGGTTGCTGTCCTTGGAGGGTGTGGTGTCACCACGAGCATAGAACACCCAACAGCCTTTTCAGTACCTTCCCTCATGTGTGTGCAGAATACATGTGGTTTCAGCACTGTTTTCTTTACTTATTGCACATTGCTTCTTCGGTAGAGAGAAAGTGTTTCTCACCATAGATGCTCCTGAAAGCCCCAGAGGTCCCTGGCTGTTGAGATCAGATGCTGGCTGTGTCTTCTGCCCAGGGCTGTCTGTGGTGTGGTCAGGGACTGGTTGCAGCAGCGAGGCTCCCGGAGGAAGGCAAGAGTGAATAGAGCCTTGACAATCAAACCGACTGATGGAGTGGGTGTGAGTGTCTGGGGCCCCATGATGTCTGTGGGTTTCCTTTTGCAGTGTTTCTGCATCCGTTGTCAGAGGCCCTGCAGCTGGTCCCAAGGGTGAGCTGCCTGCAGGAGTTCCTCATTACACCCTCTTCCCTGCAACTTCAGGGAGTTGGCCCATCTGTTGGGAGCCTTCAGAAAGGACAGCTTGCTTCCTCTTCCTCATTGTGAGGAAGAGCAGGCAGACTTCCACCTGAGGGACAGAGGAGGCGGGCTGGGGCAGAAGAAATGGGAGGAAGTGGCTCAGTCCTGGCCACACTCGCAGGCTGTGAGGTATGAGTGGCGTATGAGAGCTGGCAGCCCCACCTGCAGCCACCAGAACTGAGGCAGGGGTGGGCTTGCAGGGGCTGGAGGGTCCAGGTCTGGAGATGGAGGCGGAAGTGACCAGTGCAGTCTCAGGCCTCCCTGCCAGTGGACCTCCCACACCTGCTGGCGCCTCTGTGAGGCGGCCCCCCTTCCCTTCCCTCCCTTCCTGTAGGTCTGAGGGTCTCAGCTGTACCGGCGCAGAATAGGAGAGGTTTACCTGCCTACAGTTCAGGTGCAGGAAAGAGACTTCCTAGCGCCAGTGAGGAGGGAGATCCGTGTTGGGAAAATCCTTGCTCTGAGACTGTCGCGAGCATGCTGTGGGAGGGCGGTGTGCAGAAAGGGCCTGGTGTCTTAGCGGCATGTCTTAGGGACAGGGAATAAGAGCTTGGTCTTGGAGTCAGACGGACCTAAATTCAAGCCCTGGCTTTGCAACGTAGTTACCGTGTGACCGCTGGCAATTTTTTCAGCCCTTTAGAGCTTGTCTAGCTCACCTGTAAAATGGAGGTTAAAATAACACTGCTTCATGCTTTGGCTTCATGCTGCTTTATGCCCTGTTGTGGGAATTAAACATGCACAGAGTACTCAGGATCTGCCTGGCACAGGTGCATTGTTGTTGTTGTTATTATTATTACTACAACTACTAGCTGTTACTCCTACTGCTACATACCCTACTACATACCCTGCTGCCTTGGTGTGTCCCCTTCCCTCCTACCTCCCAGGCCTCTTCCACTCTCCCCCCGCACCCCCCCCAACAGCCCAGATAATGACCTTTCTTCTTCGAGGGTCCCAGGTCCGGGTGTCTGTGCTCTTAGCATTGTTAGCAGCCTTCCAATGGGGATGACAGGGAGGCCTCTGCAGAAGCTTCAGCCTCCCCAGAGCTGGCCCTCTTAATTTCTTCTAAAGAAGTCCCTGGCCCAGCTTTGGAAACCTACTGTGGCGTCAGGAGTGAAGGCCCCCCCCCTCGATGTGTAGGGTGGGAGGTGGGAGGCAGGCCAGCCAGCGTGGACTGGGGCAGGAGCAGCCCTGCCTTGGATCCCCTTTCACAGACTCCGCCCCCATCTCCCCAGTCCCAAGTGTGCAGTCGCCCTCCTCTAGGCGCTGAGCGGCCATCCCCGCGCCTGGTACCCTCCATCAGGCACGCAGGCGCACGTGCACTCAGGCCCATCTGCCACGTGTGCCTTCCCTTCCTCCAAGCCCCAAGCCTGTGCTGTGGCTCACCAGGCAACAGGGCTGCGATGGGGGGGGGGTGCCTGTACTGCCGGGGGAGGGGAGGCTCCCAGTTCCCTGGAGGCACGTGGACCTGCCAACTTTCCCCCCCACCCCCACCCCCCAGCACGTTCTTCCTTCCTCTGTCTTGCTTCTGCAGACACACACGTACTTGTAGTTGGTTCATTCTGATTGGAGAGGCAGAGCCGGACTCCTGTAGCCGGGACGGCCCCACCCTGCAGCTTCACGATGGCGCCCAGGGTTGTTTTCAGTCTGGGGGCTGGCTTTTGGGTCTCTGCTCTGTATTGGGTTGGCTGTCAGGGAATGAGAGTTTAAAAGCAAGAGAAAGGGGTTTGTTCAGAAGGCGGTTTCTGTGGCCTCAGCACTCGCTGCTTGTCCGAATCCTCCCCTGGTGGCGGGGCCTGGGTGACTTGGATGCCCTCCTAGTCTCCCCCTCCCCCAGCTTCCATATGCGAAACAAAGCGGGTGCGAGCACGGAGAGTCGCTCTCACTCACAGCAGGGCCGGGAGCTGAGGAAGGAAATGGAGGAGGAAGTTCCTCCCCTTCTGGGTGCTGGGTGAAAGTGAAAGGCAGCAGGGGGTTGGAGTGAGTCACGGCCGCCGCGGGAGGGGAAGGGCTGGGGAGCTGCGGAAGCGTGCGGAGGAGCGATAGCACGGCCGCCTCCCTGGGGCCAGGGGCATCGCCGGCTGTAGCCAGGGCTTCATACCAGAGCCTGCCCGGCATGCCCAGCCAGCCCTCCTCTGCGCCTCTCGGCTGGTTTCCTGGGAACTCCCTGGGCTGCTAACGATGACCTGGGGCATCTAGGTTCTGACGTCTGAGGTCAGCCTGGACCTTCAGATTTATTCGCGGGGGCTTCCTGAGCTCCCCTCCTCTGCTAGACGGACTGGCTCAGGATCAGAATCTTAGCATGGGGAAGAGGTGGGCCATGAAGCTCCCACCCTCACCAACTTCCCAGAGAGGCAAACAAAACAAAAGACAAAACCAGCCCTCTCTGAAGAAAGAAAAAGTCTTTGAAAATACACGCAAGGTATAGGTGTAGGTTATAACTTGCATGTAAGTAATAAAAACACATGTAAATTATAAAATACTGGTCTCAATTCCTCTGTAGCAGGATAAATAGAGCAACCTTTTTTTTTTTTTTAAATCAAGTTAGAAAACAAACACAGGAACACTGTGAGCACTTTAGTCACACCATGTCATGGAGAAACCTTCTGGACTTAAGTTCTAGAAATCTGCACACACCCCCCTCAATATCGTAGCTATATCTTCCTTTGCTCAAGATGCCAGGAGCTCTTTGGCAGTGGAGGAGGGTGGGTGGGGACTGCTGACCAGCTACCAGGCCAGATCCTGTCTCCAGTCAGCCCAGGTTGCAAAACAGGTTTCCATTCCATGCTCGGTTGGGGAACACTGGCAGCCACAGTTCCACCCAGCAGCTCCTCCCAGGGGTGGGGTTAGGACTGCACACACCCTTCTGGGGCCTCACCTACGGTGCCTCAGTGTAAAGGACGTGGACCCAGGACTCTGCAAGGGCCTGGTGGACCTCCCGACCCATGGGCTGCACAGTTGGGAATGACTAATGTTTTCTCCATTTCCTGTCTGAGAGGTGCATGGAGTGTCAGAGGAGGCATTGGCTGAAAACACTCCCGCGGGGTCTACTGGGGAGGCCACTGCCTGGACAGATGTGAGAGGACCTGCTTGGCTGCCCAGTAGGCTGGGGCCTGGCTTCAGAGGAGTAGGGAACCCAGCATGGCCTTTGTTACCCCTTATCCCAGCTTGACTGCAGGGGCTCAGGCTGGATCTCAGCCCCACTTGCCCCCTCGGCAGGAGCTTTCGTGCAGTGTGCAAGTTACACAACCAAACACAGCAGTCCTGGACACTAACCAGGAGGGCGAGGTGGTGGGACAAGGGAGAGTCCCAGAGTACCCTGGGGGATGTTGCCGCCTTCTGGTAGCTTCTGGTAGCTCCCCCAAGGTCCTGGCTCCTGCCTCACCAAAGCTGCTCTGTGACCTTGGGCATGTCCCCAGGAGGCAGTGGAACTGTAGGACCCTTGAGACCCTCCCCTCACACTTGTGCTGCCCTCTGGGGCATCCTGGGAGGCTGTGGCTGACACTAGTACTGTTCTTCTGTCTGCAGGCTCCAGGGCCCTGTGGAGCATCATGAACTGGGAACTGTAGAGGAGCCTGAGAGCCTCTCTGCAAAAAGGAAGGAAGCGCCAGCAGGTCTTTCTCCCCTTGCCCGACCGCATCATCCAGCGTTTCCTCTGCCCTCTCTGGCTGCTGGACTAGGGCCAAGCTTCCAGCAGGACCATCCCCCAGGGGATGGGCAACTGGTGAAGTAGGTCTCACTGCCGGGGCCCAGTTGGCCACACCATGAACCTCCAGGCCCAGCCCAAGGCTCAGAACAAGCGGAAGCGTTGCCTCTTTGGGGACCAGGAACCAGCTCCCAAGGAGCAGCTCCAGCCCCTGCAAGCACCACAGCAGCCCCCGGCCCCTCCACCGTCCAGAGTGAAGGAGGAGCCTTACTTTGCACACGAGGGTCCGGCAGGGGCTGTCCCCGCCTCCCAGCCTGTGGAACTGCCCCCTTCCAACAGCCTGGCCCTGCTGAACTCCGTGGTGTATGGGTCTGAGCGAACCATGTTGTCTCAGCAGGTGGGCTCGGTCAAGTGGCCCAACTCTGTGATGGCTCCAGGGCGGGGCCCGGAGCGTGGAGGGGTTGGGGGTGTCAGTGACAGCGGCTGGCAGCAGCAGCCGGGCCAGCCTCCGCCCCACTCGACGTGGAATCGCCACAGCCTGCCCCTTTACAGTGGACCCAAGGGAAGCCCTCATCCTGGCATGGGGGTCTCCAGCTACTATAACCACCCTGAGCCACTGAAGCGGGAGAAAGCAGGGGGGCCACAGCTGGACCGCTTTGGGAACGCTGTGCGGCCAATGGTGCCGCAGAAGGTGCAGCTGGAGGTTGGGCGGCCCCAGGCACCCCTGAACTCTTTCCATGTGGCCAAGAAGCCGCCGAACCAGACGCTGCCCCTGCAGCCCTTCCAGCTGGCGTTCGGCCACCAGGTGAACCGGCAGGTCTTCCGGCAGGGCCCATCGCCGCCCAACCCCGTCGCCGCCTTCCCACCGCAGAAGCAGCAGCAGCAGCAGCAATCGGCCCTGCCCCAGATGCAGCTCTTTGAGAACTTCTACCCCATGCAGCAGCCACCCTCTCAGCAGCCCCAGGACTTTGGCCTGCAGCCGGCCGGGCCGCTGAGTCAGTCCCACCTGGCTCACCACAGCCTGGCACCCTACCCCTTCCCCCCAAACCCTGACATGAACCCAGAACTGCGCAAGGCCCTCCTGCAGGAGTCAGCCCCGCAGCCTGTGCTACCTCAGGCCCAGATCGCCTTTCCCCGCCGTTCCCGCCGCCTCTCTAAGGAGGGCGTCCTGCCTTCCACCACCCTGGATGGGGCTGGCACCCAACCTGGGCAGGATCCCGCCAGCAACCTGTTCCTGCACCACTGGCCCCTGCAGCAGCCGCCACCCGGCACCCTGGGGCAGCCCCATCCTGAAGCTCTGGGATACCCCCTGGAGCTGAGGGAGTCGCAGTTGCTGTCGGACGGGGAGAGACTGGCACCCAATGGCCGGGAGCGGGAGGCTCCCGCCATGGGCAGCGAGGAGGGCACGCGGGCTGTGGGCACAGGGGACTGTGGGCAGGTGCTACGGGGTGGGGTGATCCAGAGCACTCGACGGAGGCGCCGGGCGTCCCAGGAGGCCAATTTGCTGACCCTGGCCCAGAAGGCAGTGGAGCTGGCCTCACTGCAGAACACAAAGGTGAGAGTGGCATGGGCTGGGGACAGACCTGGCAGAGGGCAGGGCGAGCTGTGTCTGGGGCCAGGGGAGAGCAAGTGACTCCAGGGTCACAAGGGCAGTTTTCTCCCTTCATTGAAGGAAATGAAAGAACCCATCCATTTCAGGGAGTTCTGAACTCTCTGCCTGCAAAGAATCTCTAAGTAGGTGTATCCATACCTGAAGGGAAGATGGGTTTTATACACATGCAGGGTTGCAGGCAGGAAAATGCAATACACCATCGTGGGTTGCCTTCTTCATTTGAGACTAGCAGGGTTGGGAGTAGGGGGAGGTGAAGCCATTTCCAGATCTAGTATGCTAAAAGACAAGAATGTGGTAGTGGTTACACAGGTGGTTATACTTGTCAAAATGCATCAAACTATAATTAAAAACAGGTGCGTTTTGTTGCGTGTAAATTATACAGCAATAAAGTTGACTGGGAAGAAAAGACAATCTAAATGGGGAAGAAGAATGAGTAGAATTTGAGCACCTGTGTTGTACTTGGAGTTTCTTATCTTTGGTCACAAGTAATTTCTCATCAAACCCTATGAGAGGGATGCTGGCATTTATTCCATTTTATTGCTAAAGAAGCTAAGGCCCAAGTGGGATTTCCCAAGGTCACAAAGGTAGGACAGAAGCTAGTATCGGACTCCAAAGCCAGTGTTTGCCCCTTCCCTCACTAGAGGTCTCAACCCTCGAAGCCTATAGGGCCAGACCTATATGTAGGAGGCTGCAGAACTTGACTTCACTCCAGCCAGTTGCCAGTGGGGAAATAGATCCAAAGACCACCCTTACCTTGCCACAGGTTCCTTGCTTGCTTTCTTTTGCCGAGATATGTTTTGAATATATAGGTACTATTTCACATGCCATGCACCGTGTAGACCAAACAAAACACATCGATTAGCCACTTTTGGCCTGAGTTGGCCATCTGGGGATTCCTGCTCCAGGCCAGGATGGGAGAACCTGGCAGAAGGGAGATTATAGAGAGTATTTGGGAATATGGTGGGGGAAAAGGTGGTCAGGGAAAGGCCAGGTTGCCAAAGACCATTGGGAACCATCATGGGTGTTTGAGTCCCTGAATCAAATGGGATTAGGGGTCCTGGACCAGCAGATCAGGACTTAACCTTCTAACCGTCTCCATTTCCTCTCTCTCTCTCCTTCTCCAGGATGCCAGTGGCTCTGAGGAGAAGCGGAAAAGTGTATTGGCTTCAACTACCAAGTGTGGGGTGGAGTTTTCTGAGCCTTCCTTAGCTGCCAAGCGAGCGCGAGAGGACAGCGGGATGGTACCCCTCATAATCCCAGTGTCTGTGCCTGTGCGGGCTGTGGACCCAACTGAGGCAGCCCAAGCTGGAGGTGTTGACGAGGATGGAAAGGGTCCTGAGCAGAACCCCACTGAACACAAGCCGTCGGTCATCGTCACCCGCAGGCGGTCCAACCGTATCCCCGGGACTGATGCCCCAGCTCAGGTATGAGGGGCGCCCCATGCACGCAGCTCAGTACCTGAGTGCTCCTGGTGACCTAATATTATATGGGAAAAAGGAGAACATGGCAGTATAGGAGGGATTCAAGTCACCCATGGGCATATTATTTATATTTTCCAAACAAAACTTTTGGACAAATGAACTTATGAGGGACAAAGAGACAATTTTATACTTGAAATTTGGACTGCTTAGGAAAATCCAGAATGTGTGAATCTCTTTTAGTTCAGGTCTGCAAATTTTGATTTGGCCTCTAATATGGGTCAGGCCTTGTGCTAGGTACCGGGATATAGAAATGTTTGCTTGTTCTCTCAGTACAAACCTGTATGTTGTACTCTCCCACTAAGATTGAGGTTTTGTCTATTTCTTCTTAGTTCTGTCAGTATTCGTTTTATACATTTTGATGCAATGTTAATTGCATACTTATTTAGAACTAGATTAGACACTTCATCATGAAATGTTTCTTTTTTTATTTTTAGTAATCTTTTTGCCTTTTAAAGTCTACTTTGTCAGATATTTCTCTTTCTTTCCATTAGTGTGGGTGGGAGGAGGATGGGATGTGTATCTTTTCCATCTTTTTGCTTTCAGCCTTTCTGTATCCTTCTTCTTAAGGTATATCTTTCAACTGGATTTATAATTGGGGTTTGTTATCATCTGTTCTAACAACCTTTGTCTTCTCGTTAGAGCATTGATACGGTTTACACTTAATGTAATTACTGATAAACTTTGGTTTAAATCTGCCATCCACTTATCCCATCCTGCCTTTTCTTTCTTCCTTTTTTTCCCCTCTTTTTTTGTCTTCCTTTGGATTGATTGGGTTTGTTATTCCATTTCCCCTCTTTATTAATTTATTAGTTATATACTTATGTATTACTCCTTTAGTGATTACCATAGCAGCCTTTATTACCTGGATTTCTATTTGAGAATTAAGCCCTACAGAAGGGGATTTAAGTGACCATTTTCTCAATTATCTGGAGGATGGTACATAGCTAGTACCATTCTAGATGTGTAGGAGAGAAGTCAACTTATTACATAGTGAATGCCTTATGACATTAGAGCTTAATCCTCTGGTTGAGAAGCGTTCCTAGAGATTAAAATGCATTCTTAGCTTATTGAAATCTAATATAAGTTAGTGCTTTGCCTCTTCTTGGACAATGCAGAGTTCTTATAACCCTTTAACTCCATTTCCCCCTAACCCCTAACTTGTAGAATTATTGACATGAATTTTCATTCTCTCTATATTTTAACATTGATAGGACATTATAACATTATGGTTTTGTTCAGTTGTTGTTCATTTTAGATTTATTCAAATGCTTAAGAGTGTTTTGTTGCTTTTTATTTCTTCTCATATCTCCAGGCTTCCATCTCAGTTCATTTATATGCTGTTTGAAGAACATCCCTTAGTATTTCCTTTAGTGTGAGTCTGTTAGTGATAAATTTTATTCGTCTTTGATTGTCTGAAAATGTTTTTATTTCATCTTCATTTTTTGAAGGATAACTGCTGGGTAGAGAATTCTGTGTTGGTAGTTTTTTTTTTTTTCTTGGCACTTTAAAGATGTCATTCCATTGTTTTCAGGCTTCTATTGTAGTTACAGTATTGAGAAATCACTATAATCCATATTGTTGCTTCTTTGAATGTAAGGTATCTTTTTATCTTGTTTTCAAGATTTTTTTTGTCATTGGTTTTCAGCAGTTTTGCTGTGAAACCTAAGTACTGATCCCTTTGTATTTATCCTGTTTAGAGTGCTTCTGCTCCATTTTCTCTCTCCTCTCCTTCTGGGACTCCAGTTACACGTTTTGTTAGCGCTTTTCACGGTATCCCCTATTTTGTCTGTCATGCACTTTTCTATGCTTTCCATTTCTTTTTTTTTTAAGTCTGACCTATCTTTCAGTTCACCAGTTCTCTCTTTAGCTGTGTCTAATATGTTGTTAAGCCCATTCATTGAACTCTTGTCTTCAGTTATTTTATTTTTCAGTCACCTGAATTTTCATTTGGTTCATTTTTAGAGTTTCTAGTTCTTTGATGAGATTCTCAACCTTGCCTTTTATTTTATTGCATAACTTAAGCATAGTTTTCTTTTCTTTTCTTTTCTTTTCTTTTTTTCCTTATTTGGCCACACCGCATGACTTGTGGGATCTTAGTTCCCCGACCAGGGATTGAACGTGGGCCCCAGCAGTGAAAGCGCCAAGTCCCCAACCACTGGACCACCAGGGAATTCCCAGGCATAGTCATCTTAAAGTTTATGTCTCATAGCTCTGTTAATGGGATCCCTGTGGGTCTGTGTTTATTATCTGCTATTTCTTGTTTTTAAATCACATCTTACTCTTTTGTGTATCTGGCTATTTTTTATTGAATGTCAGACATTATATATGAAAAATTGTTGAGGTAATTAAAGACTCTGGATGCTGTTCTCCTCTACTGGAGAGGACTTGTCTTTGCATCTGACAGGTAGCAGAGAGCACAAGCAATCCTGGATTACTTTAACTTAATCAGATGATTTGAAGCTGGGCATTATTCCATTTGAGAGCTAATCTATATCTGATTCACCTTTATTCTGAGGATATAGCCCTTTGGAGTCCCAATCCAAAGCCTAGGGGTTCACCAGGCTCTCCTTCCTTGGCAAGCTCTAAACTCCAGTTTTTATTCTGCTGGCTCCTTGAATTTATTAAAAGCCTTACTCAGTTTCTCAGCCTCTCGTTGTCTCTTCCATAACAGCATCTATCTCTAGGGAAAACACAATTCTAAATGCTGGGCTCACCTTTTTGGCTTTCCTTTTTTTTTTTCCTGGATCTTGGCTCTTTAATTCTTTGCCAACTAATTTGTTCTCTGGTACCTGCAGAAATGTGGTTTTGTATAGCATCTAGATTTTATTAGTCTTTCGCAACTGGAGAGTTGGCCTGCATGCCTGTTGTCTATAACAGAAAGGAGAGCTCCAAGATCATCATGAGTAGCACAGTCTCTGCTCTCTGGAATCTTGTTCTCTGGTTGGGGGAGAGTTTGTGGTGGAGGCTGGAGGCTTGGGCAGCTTGTCCTGAGGATGGCAGGAAGGAGCCTGAGCAACTACACAGCTCAACATACCCATTTCATAGATGAGGAAATAGGTCCAGAAAAGGCCAGAGGCTTACCTAAGATCATACAGCCAAGTAGTGGCAGAGCTGGCCCTGGAATTTGGATCTCTTGAATCCTGCCTGAGGACTCTCACTATACCAGGCTTTTGGGGAGGTCTGTCTCTTTCTTTCTCTCTCTCTCTTTGTGTTACAGACATTTTCAATCATGCACAGAAGAAGAGAAAATGGTATGAGTCCTAATATTTAGCCATCACCCTCTTTTACAGTTTTCAAAATACAACCAATCTTCTTTCATTTGTACCTCTACTTCTCCTGCCACTGGGTTTTTTTTGAAGCAAATCCCAAACATCACATCATTCCATCCATAAATACTTTGGTTTTGTACCCGAAGTACACCATATATAAGGATTCTTTCCCTCCTTCCCTCCCTCCCTTCCTTCCTTCTTTCCTCCCTTCCTTCTTTCCCTCCCTCCCTTCCTCCCTCCCTCCCTCCCTTCCTTCCTTCCTTCCCTCCCACAATGTCATCACACCTAAAAAATCAATATGAGGGCTTCCCTGGTGGCGCAGTGGTTAAGAATCCGCCTGCCAATGCAGGGGACACAGGTTCGAGCCCTGGTCCAGGAAGATCCCACATGCCGCGGAGCAGCTAAGCCCCTGCGCCACAACTACTGAGCCTGCGCTCTAGAGCCCACAAGCCACAACTACTGAAGCCCACACGCGTAGAGCCCGTACTCCACAAGAGAAGCCACCGCAATGAGAAACCCGTGCACTGCAACAAAGAGTAGCCCCCGCTCGCCACAACTAGAGAAAGGCTGTGTGCAGAAACAAAGACCCAACGCAGCCAAAATAAATAAATAAACAAACAAAAAATCAATATGAAAAATATTGTCATATTTAGAATAGTTTAAATCCATTTTCCCTATAAAATCACAAATCATTACAGCTAGCTTGAGTTCATGTTGGATTTCTTGTCTAGAAGTTTGGGGGCCTTTGGCTCCACTGCATTTTTTTCTGTGCAATCATATTGTTCCCCTAAGGGGGTGAAAATGAGCAATGTCATTTCTTCCTAGTCTGTAGAAGAGCAGAGAGGGCACAGATGGCTAAAAGACATGGCCAAGGCCTCATGGGGACTCAGGGCCCTCTGCTGGAAGGTCTTGTGGGAGCTGGAACCTGGGAGGAGGAGAAAGCCTGTTGTTCCTGGGCCCAGTCAGTGTGGCCAGTCTCACCTGTGCACCCAGGGAGATGATCGATGTCACTCACTCGTGTAGGGCTCTGTTCTCTCTTGAGAGAATAGGGATGCAGCAAGGAAAGGCCTCTATTCCTGTACAACCCTGCCCTCTATTCTGTATGGAGGCCCACAAGGCATACCAAGCAGGGAGAAGTGTAAGCCAGGAGGGCTAACCTTTGACAGCAAAAGTAGGACTAATACTATGAGAATAAAAGTTCTTCAAGGACAGGGTTGTCCTGTTCACTCTGTGGTCCCATGCCTAGCTTGGGTCTTGGCACGCGATATGGGCCTCCATCTAATGCAGAGCTTGGAGTTTAAGTAGTGATAGCAGTCAGTATTCATTGAGTAATTACTATGTACCAGGTACTGTTCTCAGTGATTTCCATGTATTAATTTATTTAGTCCTCACAGCTACCCCATTAGGTAGGAATTTGTTATTCCCATGTTAAAAATCATAATGCACACAGAGTTAAGTATTTTAAGTGGTGATTAAAGGAAGTAGATCCCAATCCAAGCAATCCAGTTCCAGGGCCTGGCCCTTAACTACAATAGTTCCCTGCCCTGTAGTATACTTTACAGCAGGGGTTGGCAGCTATGACCTGTGAACCAAATCCAGCCCGAAGACTGTTTTTTACACTTTTCAAAGGATTATTTTAAAAGGGCAGGGGGTGGGGTCAGGAGAAGAAGAAGAATATGCACCGAAGAATATGTGTGTGGCCTACAAAGCCTAAAAGATATACTATTTGGCCCTTGACAGAGACAGTGTGCTGACCCCTGCCCTAGAGGAGACTGTAAGAAGGGCTTTTGGATCTGCTTCCTGTCTCAGGCTTGCCTTAGTGGGTGTGGTGGGCAGACTAAGTTCCAAAGGTGAAGCTGGCAAGCAGTGGTCAAGACTTCAGTTTTTCCCAGGATGTAAGTGGCTGAGCCATCTTGGTCTGTTTCCTTCTCCAGGCTGAGGACATGAACGTCAAGTTGGAGGGGGAGCCTTCAGTGCGGAAACCAAAGCAGCGGCCGAGGCCTGAGCCTCTGATCATCCCCACCAAGGCGGGCACGTTCATTGCCCCTCCTGTCTACTCCAACATCACCCCGTACCAGAGCCACCTGCGCTCCCCTGTCCGCCTAGCTGACCACCCCTCCGAGCGGAGCTTTGAGCTGCCTCCCTATACACCACCCCCCATCCTCAGCCCCGTGCGGGAAGGCTCCGGACTCTATTTCAATGCCATCATGTCGACCAGCAGCATCCCAGCCCCTCCTCCCATCACGCCAAAGAGTGCCCATCGCACCCTGCTCCGGTCTAGTGAGTGATCCCCCCTTGGCAGCCGTGAGGGCAGGCATTGTGGGAGGGCGGTGGGTAGGGAAGACTCAGCTTCTGGCACTGCCGGGGTAGGGCTGGAATGCTGTGGGGAAAGGGGCTCTAGTGTCTCCTTTGAGAGAGAGAAGGAGGTTGTCCTGGCTCAAGTACACGCTGTGGTTGGGGAGAGGAGGTGTCAGCCCAACTGCTTGGACTTACATCCCAATTCCACCATTTACTGTTCCATCCCCTGTGGAAGTGATTTAAACTCCCTGGGTCTCAGTTTCTTCAGCGTGTAAATGAGGATGTTGGTAGTGTTTGGTTAATGATGAAATCGCCAATATGTATTCAGCTATTTTTAGAACCACAAACAGCAGTTTCCTATGGTTCAACCTAATAGCTACCTCAGAGGGTTGTGGTGAGGTCCAGATGCATTAACACACGTAAAGCACTTTACATTGTGCCTGGCGTGTCACATTTGTTCTTAATATTAGGTGGCAGATCCTGCCTCCTGGGTCTCTTGAACAGTCATTTTGGCCCAGAGCAGACATTTTGGCTGGCCTGGGTGGTGAATTGCTGAAAAATGTTGCCCACTCCACACAAGAATTCATTTCCCCTGAAAAATGGGATAATCCTATCTCAGGGTGATAGAGAAGATTGAGAGTAATCCCGACCAGACGTAGCCCGGGGGTGAGGCAGTGCGGGTCGCGGGATTAACCTCTGACCCTGACCTCATCGTGGCATGCCTCTCTGGTGCCCTCTGATGTCTGGGTGAGAAATGGCTCACCCTGGGCTGGCTGGCCTTTGGCTCTTCCACTTCTACTGGGAGCTTGGAAGCTTCTCTCCCTGCCTGGGTTATGCAGGAAGAAGTCGCTGTAGAGGCCAGCCTGGCGTCAAAGAAGAGGTCTGTCCATCCATGAGGATTTTTTCTTGCACTCAGGTGTAAAGCCTGAACTGGGTCCTGTGAGGGCACCAGTAATGTGTGGGACACCGTGGTCTGTTCTAAAGAGAGTGCTGGGTCATTAGGACGTTGACTTGAAAGCCTGGGAGACAGGAAAGCAGAAGTTTCAGGCAGAGTGGGATGAGCAGTCAGTGAGTGAAGCCTGCAGAGGCTGCTAGCCCTAGTGGTGAGGAAAGCATTTATTGAAGAGAGGGTGGGGTTAAAGCTGAGCTTGAACTAGGAAGCAGGTGGGGAGGGCACACTAGGCAGAAGAAAGGAGAGGTGCAAAGGCCCAGAGGTGGGACTGTGCAGGGAATGCGAGGGGCCATGAGGGAGCGGCCTGCGAAGATGGATGGTCCAGGCAAGGCGGTGGTGGGATGCATAGCTGGCAGGGGAACTGCCTTGAACACTGAGCTGAGGAGTTGAAGTTTTCTCTCAGGTTGCAGAGAGGAGTCAGCAGATTTTGCTTTTGGAGCAAGAGAGTGTCTTGATCACACAGGGCGTTAAGATTAGCTCGGGAGAAACCAAGGCAGAGAACCCAGCAAGGAAGTGAGAAGATAATTATGAAACAGTGATCTCCTTCACCACCTCATTTGTGTGGCGGAAGTTTCAGCCTCTTTACTAGAGCAACCATAGTTGAATGCTGGACTTAGTGCTGTACTGTGGGTGCTCCCGGGGCAGAACATGGCTCTAGTAGTGGAACTGGTAACAGTAGTAATAAGAGTAGCTGATATTTATTGAGGGCTCAGCTTTGTGCACGATTTCATTCAATCCTCTCATCAACCTAGGGAGATAGGTAGCAACATTCCCTTTCAGCAGGCGTGAAAACGGAGGCACCCACATACTTGGTAAAGTCACAGCTAGTTGTCACAATTGCAGGCTGCAGAGCCAGGACTCAGGGTGCCTGATTTCCCAGCGTGAACCTCTGAGTCACTGCTGTGGCTCTTGTGCATAAAGTGCAGCCACCTAGGTTGGAGAGGGTGGCTTGGCTGAAGGGCAGAGGGTGCCATTTACTAACCTACCTTTCGTCCCATAGATAGCGCTGAAGTCACCCCGCCTGTCCTCTCTGTGATGGGGGAGGCCACCCCAGTGAGCATCGAGCCGTAAGTTCAGCCCAGCCTCTGGCTCGGGGTGAGGGTGGCCAGCTGGAGTCCGGTGCATGCAGATGGGCCCTACGAGGAAGAGGAGGCTTCTGTGGGCTGGGGGCTGAGAAGACCCCTCTGGGCTTCTGCACTTAGCCCTGGGCTTCACTGATCCCCACCCCAGCTTCTGTGTGGAAGTCACAGGGAGGGAAAGGACCAGCTCAGTTTGAATTTGCCTCTGAGGAAAATTAGAAGGGCCGTCCAAGAGACTCTGTCCCTGTCTGTAAACCTGGAGTTTCTTCTCCCCTTTCCAACCTCTGGGCCTTGCCTTTCTGGCAGCACCAGGTGCCACTTGCCAGGCTGTCCTCATAGAAGCCAGGTTCCCTTACACCCAGCTGAAGCCTTGCCGCGCTCAGCCTCTGCCAGCTACCCCCGCATCTTCTCCATCCTCAGGGAGGAAGTAGGGTTCCCCATCCCCACACGGTGAAGCCTCACTCCCTGCCCTTTCCGCCCCTGCAGACGGATCAATGTGGGCTCCCGGTTCCAAGCAGAAATCCCCTCCATGAGGGACCGCTCCCTGGCAGCAGCAGACTCCCACAAGGCCGACTTGGTGTGGCAGCCATGGGAGGACCTAGAGAGCAGCCGGGAGAAGCAGAGGCAAGGTGAGAGGGCACGAGCCAGCAGGCAAAGCAGGCAAAGGCCGGCTATTGGGCAGTGGGTGGGCTAGGCTCCGCCCCATGCAGCCCAGCCCAGCCCAGCCCTAAAAGTGCCTTTCTCTCCTCCCTCCCCAGTGGAAGACCTGCTGACAGCTGCCTGCTCCAGCATTTTCCCTGGAGCTGGCACCAACCAGGAGCTAGCCCTGCACTATCTGCATGAGTCCAGGGGAGACATCCTGGTGAGACACTGCCCCCGGTGGAGGGAGGGCCCCTTGGGGAGGCTGGCAGGGATCCGTGTGTGTGCCGTCCAGGAGCCAGGCCTGTTGGTGAGCTGATTTGAGGCAGGCAGGAAGGTCTGACCAAGTTGGGGATGGTAGGGGGTCTGCCTGAGGGAGCCCTGGTTCCAAACTACAGACTTTGCTGTGCAAGGTCCACCCCAGTCTCTGATCCTGGGTAGTGGGTCCCCACCCTCGGACAGGGCTGTCACTGAGGGCCTTCTCTATCTGTGGCTGCCTGCCTTGGGGACCATGTGTTTCCTCTTTTAAGAGGCCCTGAGCAACCCAACCCCCATGCCCTTGCCATCCTGCCAGACCTCTTGCCCCTCTGCAGTTGAGAGGGCCAAGAGTGAGTGCCCACCCTACTCAGAGGCCCGAATTTTGCCCACCAAGACCCCGGCCAGGGCCTTGACCTTTTCTTCACTTCCCTTTTAGGAAACGCTGAACAAGCTGCTACTGAAGAAGCCCCTGCGGCTCCACAACCACCCATTGGCAACTTATCACTACACAGGTGGGCTGGCAGGGTGGGCCTGGGACGTGGGGCCTCGAGGGGTCACCAGCATCAGTGGGGCTCAGTTCAGTGCTGAGTCACAGCCCAGGGTGGGGCGGGGGTGGAGAGGTGGGGGGCAGATAAGCCAAGATCCAGTGTGAGGGGACTGACACCAGAGCTGGGGGCTTCCTGTGCCCTGCAAGGGAAGGGAGAAGGGAGGTGGGAGCCCATCTGGATAGAAGAGCCCAGGGTGTGGGTATAAGGGGCAGGAACCCAGGGAGTGCCATCCAAATTGGCATCAGGTGCTAGAACTTAGAGGACCCCTGGAGTGCCTTGTCCCATTCTGGGGACTGTGCTTTAAGAGGGACATTGACCAAGTGGCATAATCATAGCAGTCCCTGGTATCAACCCCCATCGAGTGGTGCATCCCATCTGTGCCAGGTATATCACCAAGGGCTCCACATGCATTGTCTCACTGAGTCTGTACCACAGCTGGTGAGGTGGCTTCTATTATTAGTTCCCATTTCACAAGTGGGGAAAGTGAGGCTCAGAGGCTAAGCGACATGGCTAGTAAGTGGCAGAAGCAGGATGTGGAGCCAGCTCTGAACGCCTACAGAGACAGTGGCTAGATGACCTCACACTTTTCTGCTGTTCAGAATTGCCCCTGCAGTGCTCACAGTCCCACCCCCTCACTACCCTGGCTTCCTCTTTGCCCTGCAGGCTCCGACCAGTGGAAGATGGCTGAGAGGAAGCTGTTCAACAAGGGCATTGCCATCTACAAGAAGGATTTCTTCTTGGTGCAGAAACTGGTGAGCTGGGGCTCTGTTTTGGGGGCAAGAGAGGGGCAGGAGCTACCTGCATGATTTGGGGGCTCCCTCTGCCAGTGGGGGGCCCTGCAATTGCTTACCAAGGCCTCTTACAAAGCAGTTAGGTCAATGCCACTGAGTAGCTTCAGAGACATTTTTTCTTTTTCTTTCTTTCTTTCTTTCTTTTTTTTTTTTTAAAAATACATTTATTTATTTATTTTTGGCTGCATTGGGTCTTCGTTGCTGCACTCAGGCTTTTTTTAGTTGCGGCGTGCGGGCTTCTCATTGCGGTGGCTTCTCTTGTTGCAGAGCACGAGCTCTACGCGTACGGGCTTCAGTAGTTGTGGCACGTGGGCTCAGTAGCTGTGGCTTGTGGGCTCTAGAGCACAGGCTCAGTAGTTGTGGCACATGGGTTTAGCTGTTCCGTGGCATGTGGGATCTTCCTGGACCAGGGCTTGAACCCATGTCCTCTGCATTGGCAGGCGGATTCTTAACCTCTGCACCACCAGGGAAGTCCCCAGAGACATTTTTTTCTAAATAAAACAAGAATGGAAATGATCAGGCCTTTTCCCCCTTGATTCTAAGCCCCTTCCCTCACCTTAGGGTAGGGTGGCCATACTCTGAAGTCTCAGTCCAGAGGGGGGCCTGAGTGGGCGCCAGACCCAGTGGCACCAAATAAATAGTGACTTGCCTAAGGGAGAACAGGAAGAGAAGGGCGGCTGCAAGCAGAGGTGAGCCATCCTAAGGGGCTGGAGTACTTCAAAGGCCATAATTAGTGGGAGGAGAAGTCACCCCGAGATGAAGGGACCGAGAGCTAGCAAGTGACTGTAACTGACCTAGGGAGCTTCTGCCCACTTCCTGTCAGGCCCGGGGCTTCCTTCCAGTAACTCAGCTGACAGAGTAGAGGAAGCCTGGGCCTAGTTTTCCTGGATTCTCTTGTCTTCCCCCCTGTGTTCTTCTGGGAGAGTGATCTGCTAATCCGAGGGCTTGCATCTTCCCCAGCCCCGTCACACAAAGCCTGGGCTATGGCGAGAGCGAGCTGTGTGGACAGCTAAGGGAAGAGCGCTTCCCAGAACGTGCTTTTTCCTCCTGGGATTGTAGGTCGTACCAGGAACACCCTGGGGCCTGGACCAAGTGCTGACAAATTCTCCTACAAGGGCCCTGTTGTGAGGACAGACATTTGCTGGGCTCCCTGATTGGGCAATATTGCCGGGAAGTACACGCCTTGTGAAGCTCACTGAGGCGCCCCTAATGCCTTAATGAAAAGAGCAGAGCATCGGTCAGGCTAACAGATAGATGATCAGAGGGGATTGATAGTAAAGGTGTAAACAGGATCTAGTTAATAAATTTGTGACTTGGCCATTCCTGGGAGATGAGTCATGTCTGCTTTCTGCTCATGCACAGAGGGCCCTCACTGACCCCTTGGGCTCTGTGGACAGGACACCCCAGTTCCCAGTGCAGCCCAGCAGTTGGCTGAGCAGTCTGGGAGTCTGGGGAGTTGGGGGAGAGTTCCCAGTGCAACCCAGTTCCCAGTGCAGCCCAGCAGTTGGCTGAGCAGTCTGGGAGTCTGGGGAGATGGGGGAGAGTCAGAGAAAACAGCTTGGGGGTGGGGGGGAGGTAGTCCAGAAACCAAACCCAGTGGCCAAATGGATTTGTGAAACAGGAGGGCTAGGGTTTCAGAGCTTGGGAGGCCCTTGGGGATCATCTGGTCTCATCCCACTCACTACTTTCACACCAAGAGCCTTGCCTAAGGCCACACAGCCATTTAGTGGCAGAGTTAGAACAAGACTTAGCCTCCTGCTTCCTCTTCAGGTTTTCCAGGGCTTTCGTGTTAGTCTCCCCTGAGTTCCTCCCCAACACAGGGCAGTCTGACAGTTCTCTGTCCTCACTGCTCCCTGAAGAGGAATGAAATTGTTTGCTCCGATTGATGTAGAGAGGCTGTGTTGCCAGGTCTAGTCTGGCTTTGAATGTGGATGGTGCCCAGGCTTTTTCCCCTTTAACTTTTCATCTTGCAAAATCTCAAGCTGACAGAAAAATGGAAAGAATAGTATAATGAACACCCATCTACCCCTCAGATTTACCAGTTGTTAACATTTGCCACATTTGCTGTCTCTCTGTGTCCGCAAATAAACTCACACACATAGGTATTCTCTGTTTTAACTAATCATTAAAAGTTACAGACATCATGACATTTGACCTAAATATTTCCCAAAACAAAGATATTCTCCTACAAAACCAAAGTACCATTATCACACCCAAGAAGCTTAAACTGACACAATAATACTCTCTAATACATGATCTGTATTCAAATTTCCCCAATGGCTCCATGTTGTCCTTTTTAGCTTTTTTAAAAAAAATTGGGCTGAAGTGTTGAATTGGTCAGTGGTTTGTGCAGAGCAGGTGTTGGAGACGTGCTTGTATTTCCTGGGTTTATTGGGTTTAGTGTTTGCTAAGGTTAACGGAGGGGCATGCAGGGATAAGAAAGGCTGGAGTGCCCCCAGGCAGGTGAGCTGAACCAGGAACTCTGACCTCAGTTTTGGCTTCATACCAGATCCAAACCAAGACCGTGGCCCAGTGTGTGGAGTTCTACTACACCTACAAGAAGCAGGTGAAGATTGGCCGCAATGGGACGCTAACCTTCGGGGATGTGGATACTAGTGATGAAAAGTCGGCCCAGGAAGAGGTTGAAGTGGATATTAAGGTGACTCCCTTCCCTGCCTCAGCTGCTTAGGCTGAGGTGGGAGCTTGAGGCCAAGCTCTCTAGGACTCCCTGGAGGGCAGAGAGAGGAAGGCAGTGTCCCTGACAGCCCCAGGGAGCTGATGTCCTGGACACTGACCCTGGACCTTTGGGTTCCCCTCTCTATCTGCCAGTGTCATCGTAATAATATATTGTGTTGATGCAGAACATTGGGGGAAATTTCCCACAGTATTTGCACCAGCATTGACTTATTGTCCCCTCGTAGCAGACCTCTAACACTGTTTCCTAAACTTTAGTCATTCTTGTATCACCTTTATGAATTCTGCTGTATCTGCATCCTACCATGTCACCATTACTATTTTTGTCATGTCCATACACCACTTGTACTTTTAATATTTTTCTTTAAATCAACCCATTTTTTACTCAAGGGAAGCTTTCTATCACAATCATAAATAGAAAACCGGTGTTGCTTGCCATAGAAGGTACTGGTAAAAATAAATATATATGCAAACCAAACAATGTTATTAAATTCTAGCCAGATACTATTACCTGCCAAGGCTCTGAGATGAGGCCTGACCTCTCCCTGTTAAGTCTAGAGCAGTATAAAAGACACATTAATACCAACTCGAGGCTTTGTCCTTGACATAATCAGGATTGAAAGAGAATTGAAAAGAGAACGTTATTCAATTCTGTGAAAAGAGAATGTGATTTAATTCTGTGTCCATGTATCATCTTGGGGTCACAAGTCCACACTTGGTGACATTCTGCTCTAAGACAGGGAGTGATTTAGTTCCCATTTTGCAGATGGGAAGGGGGTAGAGATACAGAAAACGTTACAAAGATAGCTTAGAATGGAGCTGAAGGCTGCTGCCTGGTTCCACCAGACCACCCTGGCCTAGAATGTGTCTCTTGGACACACCCAAGAGGACAGGTGGCCTGTGGGGAGGGACTGGCATGCTCCCTCCCTGCCCCAGCTCCACCTCAAGTGCTCGGTCTCATCCTGAGGGCTTCCAGGCCTCAAGGCTCTGTCTCATTTTACAGGCAGATTAGCGTGGGAGAGTACAGAGTCTAGCACAGGAGGCCGCACTGGTCCCGGCCAGGCTAGCAGGACTAGCAGGGCCTAGTGAGCCCCTGGCTGGGTCAGAATCTGTGCATATGGCTGCATGACTGAGCTGTAGGCTCACTGCCCTGTTCTTGTACCCCATAGACTTCCCAGAAGTTCCCCAGGGTGCCTCCTCCCAGAAGAGAGTCCCCAAGTGAAGAGAGGCTAGAGCCTAAGAAGGAAGTAAAGGAGACCAGAAAGGAGGAGGAGGAAGAGATGCCAGAGACCCAGGAGAAGGGGGAGCAGGAAGAGGGGCGAGAGCGAAGCCGGCGGGCAGCGGCTGTCAAAGCCACGCAGACACTACAGGCCAATGAGTCGGTAAGTGTGACCTCCACTCGGGGAGCCCAGGGCCAGGAGGACGGCTGGAGCTGGGCCTAGGAGTGTGGGAGGGAGGGCAGAGCAGGAACATGATGATGATCATCATCATCATCATGGCAGGAAAGCACTAGATAGTTTATGCTGTTAACTCATTTTATCCTCATAACTCCATGTAGTAGTTACTGTCATTATTCCCATTTTACAGAGAAAGAAATTGAGGTCCCAGATAAGACAGCTAGTAGGCAGCCTGACTCCAGAATCCGCTATTGATTTTACACTCTACTGCTTCTGTATCTGAGTCGCAGAGGAGAAAAAGGCTTTGTGAAAACCCAGGTGTGTGGGACACTGGGGAAGTATTCCTGACTTACAGTTCAGACAGGGCTCCCCCTAAGAGAGCCGTGTCCCTGACAAGAATTCTGAAACTGAGCTGAGACAATGGGAATAAGAACAATGGCCCCTCACACATGTTGTCTGTGAAGTGCTTTCCTGTTCATTATCTCATTCATCCCTTGCGATAACCCCATAAAGTGTTAGCCCCCACCTTACCAATGGAGGAAGCTGGGTTCAGAGATGCTAAGTGACTTGCCTGAGGTCCCACCCCAGGTCCTCCTAGTGCAGTGTTCTGTCCACCACATCACAGGCCAAGAAGCAAGACATAGCAGCCAGAGCTGTTCCTTGTCAGGGAGAGGTCCCCCAAGAGAGAGAGGGCTGGGTAGGGTCTGCTGCGGAACTACTATGAGAGTCTTTGTTTGTTTGTTTAATTTGTGTTGTACACTTAAACTTGAAGGAAAACCCTCACAAACTGTAGACACACAGCTGTTTGCTCCCTTCTGAGCCTTGTCTGTGCTCCTTCTCCAAGAGCTGTGCTCAGTGTACACATGCCACTGAGTTCTGCTGAACTTTTATGAATGCTTTCCTGTGGGGTTTGATCCAGTGCACACGTGTGTGACTCTTAATGGCCATCTGGGGCTCCCCTAACCCGAGGTCCATGGTTCGCATACCCTGAGCAGCACCTCTCCAGGTCTGCACCAGGCGTCCTGTGCTCTCTGGCGCCTGCTTGGCGTTTCTCATGGTGGCTCATGTTGTCATGAGCTAACTGCCTGCATGTCTGTCCCTTCAGACTGTGAGTTCTCTGATGGCAGGGGCTCCTGTCACCTCTGTATCCCCTGTGTAACCTGGCATGTTACACAGATTTGAAGGTCATTTATGGAATGAAGTCATGAATAGACTAAATGACTGAAAACATGAACCCATGTCATTAACAGAGACACCAAAACCCCTGTCAGATGCATCAGGAAGTCCTATAGCAGCTAGGGCTGTCCCACGTAATTACGGTACCAGCAATTTGTGAAAACACAGCTGTGAGTGCCTTGTCAGTGGAAAGATTCAAGAGGATGCTAGGGGACCATTTGGAATGAGTGTATGATCTTTAAAAGCCCTCTGTTCACTGATATTGCATAATTCGGGATCCTCTCTTCCCCATATCTCTTAGCTCTCCTTGTTTGACCCTCTCCAGGCCAATGACATCCTCATCCTCCGAAGCCACGAATCCAATGCCCCTGGATCTGCGGGTGGCCAGGCCTCAGAGAAGCCAAGGGAGGGGCCAGGGAAGTCACGTAGGGCACTTCCTTTTTCGGAGAAGAAGAAAAAACCAGAGCCATTTAATAAGAGCCAGAATCAGGAGAACACTTTTCCGTGTAAAAAATGTGGCAGGTAAGAAGGCAGTCCCAGTCTCCACTGGGACCTGGTAGGTTGGCTGCGGTTGGGGGAGGGGCAGACGTCGGTTCCTGGGGAGAAGCAGGAGGAGTCACAGCTTTCGCCCTGTCTCCTGATTGGCTCAGAGGGTTTCCCCGGGCAGTGACGTCCCTTGGCAGCTTTCAGAAGAGGGATGATGGCACTGAATCGGGAGCCCGTCGGTCCCCGTGTTGGAGGGTGGGGCTGGACCACGTGGCGCGGAGCAAGCCAGAAGGGCCTGGGAGCCCCCAGAACAGACACACGCACACACGCACGCGCGCACGCACGCACGTGCTGTAGCGTGGAGGTCCCAGGGGTGGAGACAGACCTCTTAATGGAGCCCCTCCTTCCCGGCTACAGGGTGTTTTACAAGGTGAAGAGCCGCAGCGCTCACATGAAGAGCCACGCCGAGCAGGAGAAGAAGGCGGCCGCTCTGAGGCAGAAGGAGAAAGAGGCCGCGGCCGCTGCGGCCACTGCAGCCGCCTCCCCCCACCAGCCGGCCCTGAGGGAGGAGAGCAGCGCGGGCGAGAGGGGCTGACGCCCGGGGCTCCGGGCCCTGCTCCAGCCTGAGACGCTCTGCCAGCACTGGAACCTCCAGAGGGAGAGATCACGTGGACTTGTCTTTGCAAAACGGATACAATTAAATAAACGGCTCTTTTACTTATACAGGGCCCAGGAGCAGTGTTAAGGGCTGCAGGATCCAGTTCTCTTGCATTTGGTCTGTCGGAAGTTTCCCTCCTGCTTTCCTGGGACTGGGAGAGTCCCTGCTCGCTGGGGCTGCCCGTGGGGAGGGGCTCCAGCGCTGCCGCAGCTGCCTCTCACATGGACCTCTGCCGCCACGCCACGAGGTCGCTTCTCTCCCTCTTTGTTTCCCTTGCTCCCTTAGGTCACCATGGAGAGACAAGCACAAGCGCGCCCCCTTGGCAGCATTAATCCCCCGCCCCAGGGGACCTGTACAGGCCCTGCCCCAAGCCCCGGAAAGAGGAAAGAGGGACTCCGTGGGAAGGAGTGTGGTGGCCATCTCCGAGAGAGAGCTCAGCCTGGCATCTGTGCTGTCTCCTGTGCGGCAGTGTCCAGGCCATGCTGCTCCAGTGACTATGTCCTCAGAGAGGCCACGTCCTCCGTGGGAGGGAGGCTGCCAGAACGGGTGCAGGGAGAGGGACCAGGACTGGTACCTATCCCTTTGCTGCTCGCTAGCAGCCTGCTGGGGCTGGAAAGATTTCTCAGATGTTTGGGGAAGGAGCCAATGTTCTTTGCAAGCTCTCAGCCTGCTGGAGGGAAGGAAACTGTGCAGAGGAAGGAAGCTGCAGGGCTGCTACAGGGCTAGGCCTGAGGGAGCTTTTGATAAGCCTTGGCTTTTCCTGCTTCCCACCTTTTTGCCAAATTCCTTTGGGCCCTGGAGGCTGCTAAGGGAGCTTAGCCTAGGCCCAGCCTGCTCCTCCTTGGTGCAAGTTTCTTGCCTGCCTCTGTCCTGCCCTTGGCAGCTGCCACCTAACCCCACCCCACCTGGTCTAGTGCCGATATCCACAGCTCAGCCCTCAGTCCTGCATGCTGGAGATTTCTGGATCCTTCCCTGGGAGGGGGAGGTCTCCTAGCCAGATGGGACAGGAGCCTTCATTCCTTGACTTGTGTCATTTGGGAGCTATTTATTTATTCTTAATATTTAATTTTTAACATCCTCTCAGGGACCAGGGGATTCCTCCTTTCCAGAGGCCCAAGTGCATTTATCCCAAAACAAGGCACCTTCTTGGCACCACCCTCCCCCCCCCACATTTCCAAGACCCTAAAGTCCCTCGTTTTGCCAATAGGAATGGTAGCACTGAAAGAGGGCGGAAAGGTGGAAGATGTCACAAAGGCACACGGAGACTAGCAGGATCAAGGGAGATCAAAGGCAGTTCTTGTTGCTACCTCTTCTTTGGCTGTACTTTCAAGTAGCTTGAGGGGATTGGCTGGAAGCCAGATTCTGGTTTTGTTTCTGGCTTGAAGAAGCCATACTTGGTGTGGAGTCACTGAAGTGGAAGGGCTGGAAGATTCTGGAGGTCCCTTCACTTGCCAGTCCCATAGGAGGGCTGAGTTATTTTTCTGATCTTGCTATTCAACTTTAGTTGTGTAAAAAGAAGTGCTAAGTGAATCCATGTTAGGAAGGAGCCAAAAAGTATTCATTCTGCTACTCTTCTGAGATAGCCTAAAGGCGTCATATTGGTAGCTGGGAGTGGGGAGGGAGTTTTGTTTCTAAACTATGCACTATCAGGTATGTATTAGCATTCATTTATGCATTAATATGGTTATACATGAGCCCAGCTATGGGACTTTACAAAATTCTCTCCCCTCCCCAACTTCTGATGGCTACCTAGACCTCTAACTTCCCAATTAGTTTCTTCCATAGGCTTTTACAAGCTCAACGGCCCAAGACTGCAAAAATCTGGTATACCCTCCAAAAACAGGAGGGTAGCAAATTTAGGCTCTCTTCTAAATCACATATGTAATATGAGTGCCTTCGCAGCTTTGCCCCAAAGTGCTACTTAAGTTTCCCAAGGTTTTTTCTACTTAAACCGTATTTAGTTTCAGGCTTCTTTTTTGGACACGTGGTAACAGAAACCTCCTTCTCTAGAGCGATTCTCCTCTTCTAAGCTCACGGAGACCAGACCAGGTGAATATAGGTGGAGAAAATCAAGATGGTACCTCTCTGTATTAACCCTACCCAACACCATATTTTAGAAGGGTTTATGCTCCAGAATGGATTTATATCTAGAATGCAGTGTAAAAGGGAAAATGTTTAGAGGGCAGATGCAACTGTGGCAAGTGACCTGCCAATAAAGTAGGTGCACCCATAGAAGCTGGCATACGTATATCCTTTATGGTGCTTTCTCCCTGTGAACCATTAGGCTACTTTGTTTTTTCTTTTTTCTTATATTCAGAGCTCTTTGCTTTAAGACGTTAAATGACAAACACCTTCAGCTTTATAATCTCCTCCCCACACCATGTCACATATCCATCTCTCAGCCTCCATCTACACTCAGCTAAGGGCATGAAACTAACCTAGTGCCTGTGTTCTAGACCGTTTCTAAGGTCTCTTACCCACCCACGGAGACAGTGCTTCAGCACTGTCCTCCATGCCTTCAGCAGCCCCCCTCACAACTAAGGTACACACCCATCCCTTCTGCTACCCCACTTCCACCCCTGGCACAGAGGTCGTGTGCTGCTTACGTCTAAAGGGATCCCCTATATTTAACTGCCTCAGTGACCTAACCTCTTTCTTCTCATGTGCCAGATGTTAAGATGAAGGAGGAATACAACACATACGCAAGCCTCAGCTATTTAAGTATGTTTTTATTGGGGCTCAACTTTTCTGGGACGGTATTTATTACCAGACTGGCAAGCCTAACTCCTTAGGTTTATAGGAAGTATGCATATTTTTATAAAACAACTGTATGTCCTCCCCATATTTTTGCTGTGTTAATATTTGCCTCTCACAATTTGCAGCTGTTTCACCTTTTCATTCGTCTCTCAGTCGAAGGCCTTGTTGGAGGGGACGGAGCACAGGAATAGCCTTGACAGTCTGTAATTATTGTACAAATATTTTAATAGCATATAAATAAGTATATTCCTTTTATTTTGAAAAATATCAGACACTGCCTTTTGTGTGTTTGCTGCCTGTGGCACCCTTTTTTAAAAAGACTGTTACATATTAAAATAGTGTACATATATATAAATATTACCTCTTTTGCTGTACAGTTGTGATAGACCAGACTGAAGATTTTATTTTTTGTGTGCTTTTTATAAAAAAAATTAACACACTAAAGAAAATCTTGCTGATGTGATTGTAATGTACCTATGTAACTTATTTACTTTTGAATGTTCTTCTGTATCTTTAAACCTTTTATTAAATAAGGTTTTAAAAATTCAGAGTTGAATGCTGTGTCCTTCTGGGGAGATTTTCACCATCTGGGATTGACGTAAATAGGCCTTGGTTTGCTTGCAAGGGATTACTTGACGTTGTTGAACCGTAAGGATTCTGTTTTATCAGCTCACTGTCAATGATGCCAGGACAGGGGAAATAACACGTTAGCGTTTGCCTGGCTACAAAGGTTACTAAATAGATCTAGATATTCTTACAAAATTTTAGACAAGAAAAAGTCTCAACTCAGTGTCTCACACAAACACACAGCACACTTACAACGTTTTAGTTTCATTGGGATGAAATTCGCGGAGGTTGCAGAGTGCGATCAGATGGTATGAGGTATTTTCTTATACAGCATTGACTGGAACGAGCGACGTAAGTAGACAATCTTCCTTGACGGACGCATATCATCTTAAATCCACTCCAGAGTTATATTATCATCTTTTAAATATAGTGCTTTGTGAGAAAAAAAATCTGTAAAATGTGAAAAAGGAAACACGCCGTCAGAGAAATTAATGCCCGGAGCTCCTTGCCGGCACCAAGGCAACCGCTCGCTTCTGCGGGCCGCCGGAGCACTCGGGTCGCCAGTCTTCTGGGCCGCCGTTGCCGTGGCTACGCTCGCGCAGGCTCGGCCGCGGGGGCGGGGCAGGGCGGGGCGAAAGCCGCTTGCCGGTTGGCCCCGCCTTCCACTGCGGCCTTAACGCCTCGGCTGGCTGCGGGTCTGACCAGCCGGAAGCCGCGCTGCGGCATCCCGCCTCAACCGGCAGCATCCCGCCTCAACCGGCAGCATCCCGCGCGCGCAGTCGCCGCGGCGGGCCTTCGTCTGCGCCGCCTCCAGCCTTGCTTCTGCATCCTACCCGCGCCCCCGTCGCCTGTGTTCTGGGTCCCTGGCCGTCCTCGCAGCCCAGACGGGCACCTGCGCCAGCGAAGGAGCCTCTCTCGGGCTGGCCCCGCTGCCGCCGCTGCGACCTCGGGATAGTCTCTTCCTCCGGGGGCGGCACAGTTCTCGTCTGCAGAGAAGCGGCTTCTCGCGCGCCTGAAGGCCGGGCTCCGACCGCGAAAGCTCGGTTGACGCCGGGAGCAGCCGCGAGTGCCTGGCGCCCGGGCTGAGGAGAACAGAAGGCCACGCCCCGCAATTACACCCCGGCGGCTTCTACAGCTCGGCGGCTCCTTCCTTCGCCGTCCTCCCTCACTCCTCGCCTCTGAGCTGCGACGCGACACCCTGCCTGCAGGTGGAGGACCCGGCCCGCGGACCCCGACCAGAGACGCAAGATGGCGGTGGCCGCGTAACTGAGCATTCCGCAGGCTTCGCTCCGAGAACGCGGACTGACATTGGGGGCCAGCGAAAGGACGAGAGCAGGACTCTGGTGTCGTTTGTTAATCGTGGTTGCGTGAAGCTTGACTCCTCGGGCATATTGCGGGGGAGTGTCTGCTGTTGTCCTAAGTCCTAGAGCACAGGGAACCACAGTAACCCGTATTTTGTAAAATTGGGGCCCTTTATAGTTGGCAAAATGGCGATGACACTGTTGGAAGACTGGTGTAGGGGGATGGATGTGAACTCCCAGAGAGCCCTGCTGGTCTGGGGGATCCCAGTGAACTGTGATGAGGCTGAAATCGAAGAGACCCTCCAGGCTGCGATGCCCCAGGTGCCCTATCGAGTGCTTGGGAGAATGTTCTGGAGGGAAGAGAATGCCAAAGTAGCCTTGTTAGAGCTCACTGGCGCTGTCGATTACACCGCGATCCCCAGGGAGATGCCAGGTAAAGGAGGGGTGTGGAAAGTGGTCTTTAAGCCCCCGACTTCCGATGCTGAATTTCTAGAAAGGTTGCACCTCTTCCTAGCAAGAGAGGGGTGGACCGTGCAAGATGTTGCCCGTGTCCTTGGGTTTCAGAACCCCACTCCGGCCCCAGGCCCAGATATGCCAGCAGAGATGCTAAACTATATTTTGGATAATGTTATTCAGCCTCTTGTTGAGTCCTTATGGTACAAGAAGCTGACTCTCTTCTCCGGGAGGGACATCCTGGGGCCTGGAGAGGAGACATTTGATCCCTGGCTGGAGCACACTAATGAGGTCATAGAGGAGTGGCAGGTGTCAGATGTGGAAAAGAGGCGGCGGTTGATGGAGAGTCTTAGAGGCCCTGCTGCTGATGTCATACGCATCCTCAAGATCAGCAACCCTGCGATTACCACCGCCGAATGCCTGAAGGCGCTTGAGCAGGTGTTTGGGAGCGTGGAGAGCTCTAGGGATGCGCAGGTCAGATTTCTGAACACTTACCAGAACCCAGGAGAAAAGTTATCTGCTTATGTCATTCGTCTGGAGCCTCTGCTGCAGAAGGTGGTGGAGAAGGGGGCCATAGATAAAGATAACGTGAATCAAGCGCGCCTGGAGCAGGTCATTGCCGGGGCCAACCACAGCGGGGCCATCCGAAGGCAGCTGTGGCTGACCGGGGCTGCGGAAGGGCCAGCCCCAAACCTCTTCCAGTTGCTGGTGCAGATCCGCGAGGAGGAGGCCAAGGAAGAGGAGGAGGAGGCTGAGGCTGCCCTCCTGCAGTTAGGCCTGGAGGGGCACTTCTGAGTCCCCAGAAAAGGGGCTTTAGTGCAGACCTAGATCACAGCTGCTTTCGTTCGTTGTCTCTATGCTGTCTTACAGGTGTGTCTCCTAGTAGTAAAGACTTAGCCATGGTTTTTTTGGGGGGTGGGGGAAGTCAGGCCTGCGTATTCATGTAACATTAGTAAAATCGTGCAAACAAGCACCAGAGCTGCTGCGGTACAAGTGACTCATGCTAGCTACGATGCTAGGGAAAGGTCTGGACACGAGTGCTCAGTGCAAGCTGTCATCAGCTTGCATCATCATCAGTTGTGGAAAACGTGAACTCATGACACTTCCCATCGAGGTAATTAAATGTGAAATTGCATGTTCAGATGTTTAGTGCAGAGCCTGGCTGACACAAGAAGTGTTCAGTAAAAATGTGAACTGTTACTACTATCGTGAATAGTTTTTGTGTTTACTGTAAATTGTTCCTGATTTACATTAATGTAAAGAAATGTGAATTAGATATTCAAATTTAGAGTGCAAATTTCTTATTTTTCATCTTTAAACATCTAAATCAGTTTAACTGAAAAGTGTTCCGAGACTACAAAATGGGTTGTTAGAAAAATACTGCACTTGTAGAGCTGTGTAAATCAAGTTTTCACTGGACAAGATACAGATACAGATTGCAAGGGGAGGTTAATATGAACCAGTTACAGTATCTATTACCCCATTTCAAAGCTTTGTCATTGAAGTGTAGTTTACCTTGTTCATGCTGATTCTAAGTGTTCTAAATTTGAAGTTATCAAATACATGTATATTAATAGAAATATTTTTTAAATTCTATTGTCTTGTTTTTCTGACATGTATAAAAAACTTTCAGTGTAATTAAGCTCTATTATATTTTCTTTTCTTAGGAAGACTTCCCCATGTCACTGAAAAAAAAAAAACCCAAACCTCTGTTGTTTTACTTTAAGCTTTATATCATAGTATGTAACTTTAAATTGCAATGCTTTTTTTTTTTTAATTAATTTATTTATTTTTGGCTGCGTTCGGTCTCCATTGCTGCATGCGGGCTTTCTCTTGTTGTGGCGAGTGGGGGCTTACTCTTCGTTGCGGTGCACAGGCTTTTCATTGCGGTGGCTTCTCTTGGTGTGGAGCACGGGCTCTAGGCGCCCTGGCTTCAGTAGTTGTGGCTCGCGCGCTCTAGAGCGCGGGCTCAGTAGTTGTGGCACACGGGCTTAGTTGCTCCACGGCATGTGGGATCTTACCAGACCAGGGCTCGAACCCGTGTCCCCTGCATTGGCAGGCGGATTCCTAACCACTGTGCCACCAGGGAAGCCCCAGCAATACTTTTTAATATATTCAATTTTTGCATGTTTTCTACAAGACAAATGTTTGAAGGCAAAATAGACACAAGTAAATGTTAACTTACTATTAGATGTTAGAAAATCCTGAAATGGTTTAGGAGGTTATCTAGTAGTGCTTTTTTTCCCCTTTTAAATCTTTTTTCAGCTAAAAATGTTTCACTGCAGGAATAACTCATCATACCTGTGTAAAATTAATGCTTCAGTATTGCAGCAGCCATTTATATCAGGAGGATATAAGAAGGGAAATACGGCTTAAAGACATGTTTGTTTGGTTGCAGAGATTCAGTGACTGAAGATGTCCTTCTTTTGAAATTCTAGTAAATCCAGAAGTGATTAAATGAACATAAGAATTCAGTGGGGTTTTCCCCTAGTAACAAGGCTTTAAATTTATAGCTGGCCTGCATAACAATCACAAGGTAAAAAATTTTATTTATGAAGGCTGATATTGGTATATGTTCTAAGATTTTTCTGTACAATTATTCATGTCCTCACTTATCATTATCATGTCTGTGACTCCCTCTCACACTCTTCTCAACACATCTCCACATCTTGGACCCCACAACAGACACGCAAATCTTCACTTACCCCGACAAACGTCCCCGTTGCCCCTCCTCCCCACTCATAACTTCCTCCTCCATTCCCACAGGCATGGCGCTCCATACACACTCTCCATACCTCACAGTTCTGTCTTCACACACTCACTCCTACCTTCTCCCCAACACTCCGTCATAAACATACACCCTCCTCCCACCACACACACACACACACACACACACGCTACATTTACAACAAAAAGAAATAATAGGTTCTTCACTTTTTTCACCCAGTATGTTATGGGCATACTTTACCTGTACATAGGGATATGCCATCTTTTTATGGCTGCAGAGTTGATTGCATTTTAGAAGGAAAAGTCATCACTTAGAATTCTTTTATTATATGTAATAGTTGTATATATCTACATATACATACATATATTTAGTGTAATATATATGGCAGAAAAAATGTCAGAATCCTAGATGTTCACCCTTTGTTCTAGGAAGCAATTAACTAAAAATAACGTGCTATTTATGATCTGAATTAAGGTTTTCTCTTTTTTAAAAATTATTTATTTTTGGTTGCATTGGGTCTTTGTTGCGCGCTGGCTTTTTCTCTAGTTGCGGCGAGCAGGGGCTACTCTTCGTTGTGGTGCGCAGGCTTCTCGTTGCAGTGGCTTCTCGTTGCAAAGCATGGGCTCTAGGCGAGCAGGCTTCAGTAGTTGTGGCTCGCAGGCTCAGTAGTTGTGGCTCGCGGGCTGTAGAGCACAGGCTCAGTAGTTGTGGCACACGGGCTTAGTTGCTCCGTGGCATGTGGGATCTTCCTGGACCAGGGCTCGAACCCGTGTCCTCTGCACTGGCAGGCGGATTCTCAACCACTGCACCACCAGGGAAGCCTAAGGTTTTCTCTTAATAGGTACGAATTAAAATCTTTCTGCCTCTTAAAGGAGGAGAGCAGCAAGAAACATCCTCACAACCGAAGAACTGTGGAATAAAGAAGTAGAAACTGCACTATATCCCCATTCTGTGACCAAAATTACATTTGACCGATAGCACAGAATATATGCTGGGAAAATGTGTAATATTACTGCTATTTATTGCTGGGTTCTTCCTGTTTCTTGTGTATCAAAAAAGGGCTAGCCAACGTCAGGTCATTCCAGACCACAAATCAAGGGCCTATCAGCCAACCTAGGAATAACCAAGTGTAGTAGTAACTTGCTGTCTCTGGAAGTGCTCCTTCCAGGATCCTAGTCATTTGAAACTGTGCCCAGAGAACTTCTGGGGAAGACTTACAAACTTCAGAGAGGAGGTTATCATTGGTAGTAAACTACTGAAAAAAAAATTTTTGGCATAAAGAAATGAGTCAATCCCCAATTCTCTCTTTCTCTCCCTCTCTCTCTCTCACACACACACAAGCTGTGTGGAATATGTTATCCAAACACTGAGTTTCTTCAGAACGGAATATCATTGGAAGTTCACATAGTTGCTCTATATTAGGTAAAACTAATGGACATGTAACCAAAAAAGATACACATTAATTTTTTTTATAAAATAACACAATTTATTACTATTTTAAAACATCTCACAAAATAACATTCAGAAACTCAACATTTCTAAATAATTTAACACAGTAAGTTTAGTCATAAAGACATGCTACAAAATTCCTGCATATAAAAGATTATTACCAACATAATAATAGATGTTAAAATGTTCTTCAGAATGGAGTTGGTTCTAGAAGCCAAAGATTCTGGAGTGATGCTCGTGATCATGACTGACACCCTGGGAGAAGCTGGCCATATGTATATTCTCTACAGCTACCAACTCACCAGTCTTTTGATGGGATTGATCACTCTAGGCAATAGCACCTCAGAGGCAGGTACCCTGCTGATCAAATAAGCAAAGAACTCCCCACCCTGGTAACATTAGCCACAACTTAATCTAGCCAACATCTAAATTAGTTTTTAAAATCTAGATGTAGGAAAGATAACTCACAAAGTTTCTATTCTGAGTAGGAAATTCTACTTGATACATCCCCCAGAAGGATGACTTAATGTAGCAGACATGAAAGATGACACCAAGTAAGGAAATAGGGAAATCCTGGCTCTGATTATGCTGACACACAACTACTGCTCAGGTGGGCTTAGAATGAGCAAGGATGAGGTTTGATTCTCTAATATCCACATGCAGGCTAGGTATTTACCCATCTTCCCTTTGAGAGTACTTTCCACCAACATCCAGTTCATTTTAAAGTGCAAATCTACTGAAAAATAGCTTACTCTCCCCCACCCCCTTGTTAAATTTGCTAGATCATAATTTGGTTGGCTGGTTCCCTTCTAACCTGCCCAATATGGGAAATTAACTAGAATCCAGTTATGACTTCTCCAAGTGTCAAGTGAAAATTTATCTTAGGTTAGAAAAAGGTAAGACTCAGTCTAGTTTTTCAGTTTTCTTTCTTTGAAGTCAATGGTTGATAAAAGGCAGGAATAGAGATATAGATGAGGGATTTCTAAAAGTTCAGTGATTTAAAAAAAATACCTTTAATTATTTTATTGCACTTTATAGTTAAAAACACTCATGCTAAAATGAAGATTAAGGAATATGGTCAAGTTAGCTGTGTCAGAAGCACCAACTCTGCTACACTGAATCTTGTTTTATATTTAATTATTTACCGGCACATTAAGCAGCCCAAATAAAGAAAATGTGTGCCAAAGAAATTAATTTCTGGTAAAGGGTAACTTTCAGTTTAGCAGTTATTTTTTCCTCCTTTAACAATACTTAACAATGTAAGGTCTTTGTGAACAGACAATCAGACTACTCATGATTGATGCTTTGACACTTCCCCCCCAATTTTTTAAAGTTGTTGATTTAATCCAACCTCTCTAGGCCCTATACTTTTTTCCATTTAGTCCTAAGAAAAATCCAGCTGGAAGATTCTGGGTCACATAGATAACCACCTTCAACTCTACTTACACATCACCAACTCTTAGAATAAGTTAACAGTTAAGATTCATTTCGTACTCCTCTTTATTCTACTTCAGACCACTGGTAAGAGGTATCAGAAGAAGCATCTATTCAAGTCAAAATTTCTTTCTATAGAGGAACCACATTTACGTGTCTTATACCACCTCTATTTGTGGAATAGATCCAGTAACCATACCAAGTTACTGGCCAGTTATCACGACCAGATAGTCTTCGGTCCACATGCAAAATCAGTGTCTACACCAGCTACTTTCATATATGATTACCAAATTTTATACAATATTTTTCTGTATTTAATGACTGCTACAGTCTACAAAATTTGTGCATTATTGGACAATGAATGAATACTTAAAGAATGAACACCTAAGAAGGATGATCCATTTTCTAAAGTACACTTAAAATGTTAAACTTTAGAGACAAAGCAAAATCTATCATAAAATTGGGTTTTTTTTGATAGTAGGAGAGAGGTTGGTTAATAATTACTGTCCTAAGATAAGAATGCTAAACAATAAAAGCTGAGGCCCTGCTAAAAAAACAAGTTGAACCTTCCAGCCCTGAGTTTCTAATGTTATGTGAAAATTATTAAAATGAGCATGACAAAGGAAAACACCAGTGACCATTTCCTTCCATCCATGATTATTAAATACATCACCTTCTCTCCAATAACAACTCAGGTAGCATATGGCTACAGAGTGAAAATAAATGGACCTTGGAAAAAGGAATGTTGCTACAAAGCACTGGTTCTTAATCGGGGACGAGTTTGTTCCCACCCTTTTGCCCCAGAGGATAGATGGCAATGTCTGAAGACACTTCTGATTGTCACAACTTGGGAGAGGGTTCTACTGGCATCTAAAGCCAGAGATGCTGCTAAACGTCCTGTACTACAAAGGACAGCCCCCCTCCCCACAACATTACCCAGCCTAAAATATTAATAGTGCCAAGGTTGAGAAACTCTGGTTTAAAGGAACAAACGCCTATTTACAGAGAACACAAAAACCTTTCAAGATCTGACTAGGTAATACAGCCATAAGCTTAACGTTAGGGAACATAGGAAAGCTGAATTCCTTGGTAGACGAAAATAAAATTTCCTGTGAAAAATTAAAATACTGTACTGATTCCATCATTATAAGAACAGAAGAAATTGAATGATCCACTAAAATGGCATAATGCTTTAAACAAGGAGCACAGAGAGAATCTCTTCCAAGTAGGTCAAATATCTAATCCAAGAAGCATAAACCAAAAGCATTTAATATCAGCTAAATTTGCAGCAGTAAAGGATGATTTAAGGAATGATTTGAGAGAATATTCTGAACTTCTTCATATACCGTATCTTCCATTTTCTAATAACATGGATTCTGGCTTTAATTCCAAGAAAAGGAGGCACAGAAGTCATTCAATATTTGTTGAGTGGAACTGAATTATTGAATTTTGTGTGAAATGGACACAGAAAAGCACCTTACACTTCTCTGAGAACTACCAGTGATTAAAAGACATTAAGAAACAAGGAGAAACAGAGAAAATTAGTTTCTATACTAAGAATTCAGAAAAACCAAACACCAACACTGTAAGCCATTTTATAAATAAATTCAGTATGAAGTCATTCATGCATTCCCTACTATATTCACTTCCAGCATAACTTTTAGAAAATACATCCATACCTAGCAATAGGGCTTTAAGCTTACCTACTAGATGAAGTGCAGAGTACAAGAAAAGATCGTCTTCTTAGTTTAAACATCACCAAGGAAAATTCTCATTGCCTATGGTTCACAAAAGAAATAGTCAAAGGCTTTGAATGTATAAGCCAGTCAGAGTAAAGATTTCTTCCTATCAGACTGTTAAGGAAGAGCAAAAGGAAGCTAAAAATAGTATTGGACCTTTATTTAGAATTGATTGTCAAAGCAGTGGTCCCTTTTGATCAGAGTGACTCAGAGAAATCATGTAATTCCTACTTAAGTGACAGCTGAAAACTTCTGAAAGCCAGGACTACTTATGCAATCACTTTTTAAAAATGACTGTTCCCTCTTTGACTAGTTTTACACAAGTAAATTGGGAAATAGGAGCCAATAGTTTCTGGTTGAGGGACTTTAGGCACAATATGGCAGGGGGCCTCTGACGTCTTTTTTGCAATCTATCAGTGACTCAGTCACAGCCTACTATGGACTTCATCTGGTTACTGACTACCGTATCTTGCATTTTCCAAAAACAATTTTTTCTTATATGATAAATTCCAAGCTCTGTATCCAACTATTGCTTTGCAAATCTGAGGTTAAATCACCTGCTATGCTTCACAGAAGAGGCAGTCCTCAAAAATAATGCCGTTTGCCTGGGATTCCATAATGAAACATCTCTTTTCCATCCACAAACATATACATAATTCATTTTAAGAGCTGTTTAACTTAAACTTTTTGAAAAAATATATTTTGAAATACTAAATTTCACTTATTGAAAGGTACCAAATCCAGTCTTTCAAGTTCTACACCCTTACAACAATCACTTCTCTCAACATGAGGGTCAACAGACCAAAGTTATTAGGGCAAATTTTAAAAAATATGAATGGCCAACATTTAGGCTAGGAATTCAGATATAACTACTGCTTATATATATTTACTTATCTAACATAGTGGGTTGGCCAAAAAGTTCCTTTGGTTTTTCAGTAAAAATAAAAGACACGTTTTTCATTTTAATCAAGAACTTTATTGAACAGCGTATTCACCCTTTTGTTCCACTACCTTCTGCCATTTTTCAGGCAACTTCATAATTCCATCTTCCTAAAACTTTTTATCTTTTTGAGCAAAGAACTGTTCCAGGTGCCTTTTATAGTCTTCCAGGGAATTGAAATTTTTTCCATTAAGAGAATTTTGTAGAGACCGAAATAAATGGAAATCTGAAGGTGCAATGTCTGGTGAATACAGTGGATGAATCAGAACTTCCCAGCCAAGCTCTAACAGTTTTTGCCTGGTCATCAAAGAAACATGCAGTCTTGCCTTATCCTGATGGAGGATTATGTGTTTTCTGTTGACTAATTCCGGATGCTTTTCGACGAGTGCTGCTTTCAGTTGGTCTAATTGGGAGCAGCACTTGTTAGAATTAATCGTTTGGTTTTCCAGAAGGAGCTCATAATAGAGGACTCCCTTCCAATCCCATCATATACACAACATCACCTTCTTTGGATGAAGACCGGCCTTTGGTGTGGTTGGTGGTGGTTCATTTCGCTTGCCCCACCACCTCTTCCATTCCATATTATTGTACAGTATCCACTTTTCATTGCCCCTCACAATTTGTTTTAAAAATGGAACGTTTTTGTTACGTTTAAGTAGAGAATTGCATGCAGAAATACAGTCTAGAAGGTTTTTTTCGCTTAATTTATGTGGACCCCAAACATCAAAGCGATTCACATAACCAAGCTGGAGCAAATGATTTTCAGCTCTTGATTTCGATATTTTGAGTATGTTGGCTATCTTCCACGTGGTATAACGTTGATTGTTCTCAATTAATGTCTTGATTTGATGGCTATCAACTTCAACTGATCTACCCGACCGTGGAGCATCTTCCAGCGAGAAATCTCCAGCACGAAACTTCGCAAACCACTTTTGACACGTTCAATCAGCCACAGCACCATCTCCATAGGCTGCACAAATCTTTTTTTGAGTTTCAGTTGTGTTTTTACCTTTCTTGAAATAATAAAGGATAATATGCCAAAACTGTTGCTTTTTTTCTTCCATCTTCAATATTAAAATGGCTACACAAAAATTCACCAATTTTGATAAGTTTTTTTTTAAATGTATGCTGATAGGACAGCTGTCACATACAATCTAACAAAATTGTTTCAAATGAAGTTAAAGACAACTAAGTGCTACTAGAGCCATCTTACGGAAAAAACCAAACAAACCTTTTGGCCAACCCAATATAAGGAACTATAACCAAAAAGTGTGCCTAAGGTCAGGTCCATATGTGTAATAAGGCCAAAGTATTGGTCAAAGGAGTGATTATAACAGTCATTTTAACCACTGACCTGGATCATGGAATGACTGGCTGACTGTTTGCAGGACTTGAGTGGACATGCAGGTAAACACAGCATAAATTCCAGTTGACAATGCACACACTTTTGGAACAACAAATAAGTAAATATAACATGGGCTATAAGGCCTCCAAGGTACTAATTTTTCCTTTTTTCACCATAGTTTTTCAAACTGGACTTTGGAGTCTTGATTCTAGGACTGCTGCTATATTTCTAAGAGGAGCTCTTCCCAAACCAAAGGCATGACACATTTGTGCTTCTGAGTCATAAAGAGATGGACCTTCAAGAAAGATGGCCTACAGATTCAAAAGTTAAGTATTTAAATGCCTGGCCTAAAAAAAACAAACAAACAAAAATGAAAAAGCTAAACAAACTGAATAAAGAATCACATTTGTTCCTTTGTTGTTAAAAATGACTGGTCTATAAAGGTTTCAGTAGATGGGGCCACGCAGTACATAACTGGGACTGAAGACAAAAATTGAAAATTTATAGCTTCTAAAAAGAACTAGAATATATAAAGTTGGTGTTATCATTTGGGGGGAGAAACACTGAATAGGTTACGAGAAAAAAAGGAATGAAAGATTTGTTTTATCTTAAGAACCATTTGCCCCACACAGAATCTTTAAAATAGACAACTATACAAAACTTATCTATTGTTCTTATGACATTTAAATAAGTTACACAAAGTGGAAAATGTGGTGTTAGTTATCTTCTTCCTCATCCTCTTTAATTACTGGGGTACCTAAAATGAAAAAGAAAATTATTACTGGTCATTCTCAAGAGATTGTTAAATTCTAAATGAAAATATTTTTCTGTTAACCTGAGGAGTTCTGAGATGCTGAGAAGTGTGCCGTAATAAAAATAATATCATAAAATAATCTTTTAAATTTCTAATTATCCAAAAAGCCTCTCAGGAGAATTCCCAAATGGATTAATATAAGTAATTATAAATATTCAGGTCCCCAAATGCAGACTTACAAATAAAAATGCCTATAGGAGCTTCCCTGGTGGCGCAGTGGTTGAGAGTCCGCCTGCCAATGCAGGGGACACGGGTTTGTGCCCCGGTCTGGGAAGATCCCACATGCTGCGGAGCAGCTAGGCCCGTGAGCCATGGCCGCTGAGCCTGCGCATCCGGAGCCTGTGCTCCACAACGGGAGAGGCCACAACAGTGAGAGGCCCGCGTACCAGAAAAAAAAAAAAAAAAAAAAAAATGCCTACAAGTACCAGGCAGAAAAATAAGGCCCTACACACACTAAAAACTTTGTATGTTAAACACAAAGAAATATTCATTTTTCACAATAAAATACGCAATCCCAGTATTACCAGAATCTGAATTTTTATGTTACTCCCTCAAATACTAAACATTGGGGATAAATTGGAAAAAAATAAAAAGAACCAAGGCACAGAAAATAAAATACACCTGCAGGCTCTCACTGGCCCAAGAGCCAGCCATTTCTGAGCTCTGGCATTTGAAGCATGCCCACAATCTGACCCTAGTCAACTGTTCAGTCTTAACTCTTCAGCCAGTCACCCTCCACTCCAGATGAACTGATCAACTCATTGTCTCCCAAACTCATCTTGCAGACTACTACCTCTGGACTCCTGGCTAACCAAGCTCCTCCATTTTGGAATGCCCTCTGTAACACCCCTTCCATCTAGGCCCTACCCTTAATTAAGAGCCATCTCCAGTGCCTCTTCCTGTGTGATTCTTCTTTATGGCAACAAGCAGAGTCTTACCCCTCTGTACTCCCCACAGCACCTGTTTGTGGGGGGTAGTGAATGTTTTATTGAAATATACATACAAAGTACACAAATTATAAGTGTACAGATTGGTAAATGTATACGAAGTGAACACATCTGGTAACCAGCACCCAGATTAGGAAGAGAACATTACCAGAACCCCCAAAACTTCCTCAGGTCCCCTTCCAGTCACTGTCCCCCAACAAAAGTTATATTCTATCCTAATGTCTAACACCATGGATTATTTTGCCTGATTTTGAAACTGATATGAATAGAATGATGTAGCGTGCGCTCTGTGTCTGGCTTCTTTTGCTCAACGTTATATTTATATGATTCATGTATACTGTGTGAAGCTATAGTTCATTCGTTCTCATTGCTGTTTAATATTCCATTGTACGAATATGTCATAATTTACTTATCCTATTTTTGTTGGGCATTTGGGTTGTTTCCAATTTATAGCTATTAAAATAGTGGTGCAATGAGCATTGTCATATAGGTCTTTTGGTAAACATCCATGCTCTTTTCTTCTGGGTATACAGCTAGGAGAAAAGTTGCTGGGTCATGTGGGATATGTATGTAGAGCTTCTGTAGATAATGCCAGTTTTCCAAGGTTATACCAAGTTACATTACTATCCAGCAGGGTATGAGAGTTCTAGTTGCTCCATGTTCCACTAACATTTGGTATTGTCTGTCTTTTTCATTTTAGCTCTTTAACACCCCTCAGTTTTTCTTACAAGCAACTGAAGAGGAGCAAAAAGAGGCAAGCTAGCAGCTGTGGCCACCTGTGTTCTGGTCCATCTCACTGGTTTAGGATAGACCAGCTGGTTTTTCTAGGGGCTGTTCAGATTGGCCTGACGTCAATATTTGGTCCAAAAGGCTGTATATAATGTGGCTTGGTCTATTCAGGGTCTATATAAGGGATTCTTTTCCATTCTTTTTTTTTTTTTTTTTTTTTTCTTTTTGCGGTATGCGGGCCTCTCACTGCTGTGGCCTCTCCCGTCGCGGAGCACAGGCTCCGGACGCGCAGGCCCAGCGGCCACGGCTCACGGGCCCAGCCGCTCCGCGGCACATGGGATCCCCCCAGACCGGGGCACGAACCCGCATCCCCTGCATCGGCAGGCGGACTCTCAACCACTGCGCCACCAGGGAGGCCCTCTTTTCCATTCTTAATGGAAGGGTTCACTTCCTGTGCACAATGAGAAAGGAAGACAAATGATTTCAAATGGTTTCTAGAGGTCAAAGTTGAACATAAAAAGGCTGAAGTCCAAGGCTCTAATGTACCCTCTCTTTTGTTCTATTTTATTTTAACTTATGAAATATTCATTCATATAGATACAATATAAATAAAGAGTAACAAAACCAATTATTGTATACCCACCACCCAATTTAGGAAACAGAACATCACCAGTATCTAAGAAACCTGTTTGCCTCTTCCTGTTTGTTCCT